>NC_065968.1:5886278-6571918 GCF_021464435.1 Cataglyphis hispanica | reverse complement strand
ATGTACCATCGGTGGTACATCCCGTCTCGAACGTGTTAAGCCTACTAAAAACTCGATCGACTCAACCGTTACTGAGAACCGTACTTATGAGGTACTTACAACTGACCGACTCGCATATAGATACACGGTATGCCTCGCAATACTTGGTGCGAGACACAACCGTGTCTTTGATTAAAAAAGAGTGTACATATAAGAATCATACATATGCACGCACACATGATGTAATAATATAGGTGTAACATTCCCGTAAATGCGCAGTCGTCCAAAAAAAATGGCCGCTTTTCAACCAATCAGAAATTGGTCCCAAATGTTAAAAAGTAATATGGCTGTATTGACAGTATAATTTAAATACAAATATTTTATTCATTTATGTATTTATTTTTTTTAATAAAATAAAAAGTGTTTAGTGCTATGCAATATATTGTGATGAAATAAATCAAATAAAAATATAAAAAAATATTTATATATAAAATATATATATAAAAAGAAAATACATATATAAATAAAAATATAAATTCAAAATAATAAATAAATTTAAAATATATTGTAAGTATGTTTTGGATATAAATCCTTAGTCAATAATATAATAATTTATATTTATATATATATATATATATATATATATATATATATATATATATATATAAGATCATATAAACATAATACTGCTAATTTTTTTACTTCTATAGTAAATATTTTTTCCGTTTGCAGAAATCATGCCAACGTGTTGTATAAAAAACTGTAAAAGTCATACTATCAATCATACTCAACAAATCTAAAATTCTTTAGATTTCCCAAAGATGTAAATCACAATAAAAAAACCACAAAGGTAAAAAAAGTACGCCAAGTACATAAAAAATATTTGTTGTACATAACAAAAAATTCTTTGCAGAAAAAATATAAATTTTTACAAAAAGCAATGAGATCGCAATAAAAAAACTTCACAAAGGTAAAAAAAAAGTACGCCGAGTACATAAAAAATATTTCTTGTACACGACAGAAAGTTGAAAAGATACTTATCTCTGAAAAATAATTAATAAAAAAATTTTTCTCTAAAAAATATAAAAATTAATGAAATCAATAATTAACTGGTCAAGTATTTACAAATAATTCAGTTTGTAAAGATTTGTATTTTGAAATAGTAGATATTTCAAAATCAATTTTCATAGAAGTGTTTTAGACAGATTTTCTTCTTAAAATTAACACATTTAATTTTTATTAACAGAATGATTTCCAAAGTAGTTCAATTTTCAAGTTCAATTTTGAATAATATATTACAAATTACATTACTTTAGAATTTATTAAATGTGTTATGTATTATAATATCAAATCATATTGTTAATGTTATGTGCAATTAGAATTCTTTTGATTTACAAAGTATATCTTACAGGATGTATAACAATAACTGTAAGATGATAATACTTCCTGTTATTATATCAGTCTTTTCAAGTACTGAAACAGCATTACAGTTGATACATATATTTTGAACATTATTCCAATGTGAAAAATTATATAATATTAATTCTTGTAAATTAAATAATTTTTTTAAATTTATAAATAAACATATACTAATAAATTGAAATTTTAGTAGACTAGATAATTATTATTATATTATTATATCTTTTTGACGTTTTTATATAAAACTTTATAAAATTTTGTATAAAATAATTTTAGTAGACTAGATAATTATTATTATATCTTTAATTATTATTATATTATTATATCTTTTTTGACGTTTTTATATAAAACTTTATAAAATTTTGTATAAAATACAAATATTTAATATAATAATATTTTTATTATATAAAATAACAATAATTTTCATAGAACATGAAATATTATATGGACAAGTCTGGATCCATATACACTACTAAAATAAATAGGGAACATTTTTCATATTCTAAAAATTGTATTATTTTTAAACCTAAATTATACATTACTAAAAAAAATAGAAAACATTTTTCATACCTAAAAATTGGACTATTTTCAAACAAGTTGAAACTCGATGAAAAATCATTGTACACAAAATTAAAAAACCATTTTAAGCTTGCAGTTTTAACTTTAACGTACTATCAGTAATTTTTAATATTTTTTTATCTTGTTTGTTTTGTACTTTAAAAAAGAACATATTGTTTTGTTCTTTAAAATTACATATTTTTGACACTCTACAACTCGATAAAAAAACTCAAAAAATTCAACTTATGTTCCGTAAACTACAATATTTTGCCTACAAAATGCTTTTTTTAAATTTTTCTACGTTTTTTTCGACCGAGTTAAACGAGTTTGAAATATGTATTTTTTGAAAATGAAAAAATGATAAAAATTTTTTAAAAATCACCAATAGCGTTAAAGTTAAAATTTCAAGCTTTATAAAATGCTTTCTTAATTTTTTGTCTACGATGATTTTTGGCGGAGTATCGACATTATTTCTAACAAATACAGTTTAGCTTCAAAATCGTGTAACTTATTAAAAAAAAAATTTAATAAAGCATTTTGTAGGCAAAATAGAAATGTTGTAGTTTATGGAACATGAGATAAATTTTTTAAAAGAAATTTTTTTATCGAGTTGCAATGTGTCAAAAATAAGTAATTTTAAGTAACAAAACAATGTATTCTTTTCTAAAGTACAGAACAAGACAGATATAAAAATTTTTTAAAACCATCGATAGCGCGTTAAAGTTAAAACTACAAGCTTTAAGGGGATCCTTAAGTGACTGGCGAACTCCGATGGGTTAGCGCCCTCATTTAAACGTAACTAAAATTGCCGATAATACCGGCATTTGTAGTTCCGCTATTATCGATAGTATTCAATTAATTTAAACATGCATAATAGAAGATGCAATTTTTGCATTGTGTTCCATATATTCAAATGAGAATATTACAATATGTTTTTACTGTTTTATTTATCGTCTCGCATATGTATCCAAACATATCTAAACGTGTGATATTAAAATATATATACGTGTCTTTATTGCATTGAACACAATTTGAATATTGCTTACATAATAACGTGTACTCTTCTATATATTTTTTAAGAGAAATACCATTTGGACATTTGTGTCCACATTTTTATATATACACGTTTATGTATACATATATATAATATATTATACACGTATATACATATATATAATATTTTATATATGTATAAAATATATATATATATATATATATATATATATATATATATATATAGAATTGATATATATATGTAAATATTTATGTATTTGTATAAATTTGCAAACATTTACAATACATTATATATTTATCTCAATCGCGATAAAATAATGAATTTACCATATTTTGAACATTGAATATTCGAATATCTTGAATATTGTAAATAAAGAGTAGGCCCATCCATCGCCTATTCTTGTGAGATACAACCATATATTCTTTTTGTCTCTGCAATAAAGATAATCCTCGCATTGAGATTTTCTCTTAATATTTTTTTGCATATCATAAGCTTTATGAATACGATAATAAATATTTATCATCGTTTTTATCATTTATTTTACACACATGCAAATTGCATCTTGTGTGAAATAATCAGCACACGAATTGATCGCCTATGGCATATATTTTACACACATGCAAATTGCATCTTTTGTGAAATAACCAGCACACGAATTGATCGCCTCTGGCATTTATTTTACACACATGCAAATTGCATCTTGTGTGAAATAACCAGCACACGAATTGATCGCCTCTGGCATATATTTTACACACATGCAAATTGCATCTTGTGTGAAATAACCAGCACACGAATTGATCGCCTCTGGCATTTATTATTTAATCAAAGCGCACATGCAAAACGCATTTGATATGAAAAAACAACCAGCTCACGAATTGATCGCCTCTGGCTAATTAACTACTGTACCTGTAACTAGTATTTTAAAATACTAATATAATAAAAGAGGCAAGCTTTTCTCATTATATTTGCGTCTCATTGCGTTCCCGCACATCATATATTAAAAATAGTACACAAAAAAAAATTTCAACGTGTAATAACGTGCTATAATAATACGCGATAATCTCTTATTACGCGTATGAACAAGACACGCGACAAACTGAGACTGAGTCTGCCACGCACTGATACGATCGCGTGCGTCTGTCCGCATGTATGTGTGTGCGTACAGCTGACTTACTGCCTGATACATACATACTTACATACTAATTGCTATAGATATCGCGTAATAATGAAAATGAAAACTAATCTTTATAAATGTTTATCTTTATAAATTAATATTCTATGACCGAAACATTTATAATATAAAAACATTATTTTTATATTATTAAATTAATTTCATAAAAACAAAAATATTATTTCTATTTTACGAAAAATTATATAAAATTAATTATTTATATGTATATTATAGATTATTCTGTATAATTAATAATAACTGTATTATCTTTGTATATTACACATATGTTATATACAAGGTGTTCCTAAATTCAAATTTTGCAAAGGAATAATTCTGGAAATATTAAATAATAATAAAATTGTTATCAATTTTTTAGCAGTATTTTCTAAAATTTAATAGCTTTTATTTTATAACTTACGATTTATATGATCGCCTGTGATTCGTGCATCTAATAATTGATAATCGAGCATTTAAAGTTTCACTTATTCTATATGATAATTAACTGATAAACTATGAAGCTTTAATATCAATCTTGTTACTAATAAAATACTAATAAGATATAAATATATATAAAAATGATAATATATATATATATATATATATATATATATATATATATATATCTTATAGTTATTATCTGATAATAAATACATATACGTATGTTTCCATCTTTGTATATAAATTCACAAATATATATATAAATACACACACGTTATCAGCATATTATAGGTAACAAAATAATTTTGGCATGTTGATATTAAAAGTTGATAATAATAAGTTGGGAACTTTATATAAAAATGAAAGTATATATATATTTTTATTTTTATAGCTTATTAGTAACAAGATTGATATTAAAGTTTGATAATTTATCAATTAATTATTGTATGTAGAGTAAGTGAAACTTTAAATGCTCGGTTATCAATTATTAGAGGCACGAATCACAGGCGATCATAAAAATTGTAAGTTGTAAAGTAAAAACTACATTTAAGAAAATACTGCTAAAAGAAATTGAAAAGAATTTTTATTATTTAATAATTTAATAATTTAATAATTCCAGAATTATTGCATTACAAAATTTAAATTTCGAAATTTTGAGGGATACCTTATATATAATATATAATGTCTAATATACAAAGATAATACAATTATTATTAATTATACAGAATAATCTATATTAATATACATATAAATAGTTAATTTTATATAATTTTTTCGTAAAATAGAAATAATGTTTTTATGTATAAAATCAATTTAGCAATTATTTTATATTAAAGAAAACAAAATTGCAAAAGAATACCTCTGCGCATATTAGCGCGGGTACATATCCGGATGATGCGGCATCGGAGTTCTTTTTATCTACAAAATATAAACATTTAAAAAAAGCTTAAACTTGCATTTTATCAATATGAATATAAATATAATGGATTAATGACATTCTTGCGATAAAAATAATACTAAATACGATATAACTCGTATAATTTTTAATGAAATAAGTAATCATAATTGATAAAAAATAATCCGATTTATGTCATGTTTGACATCATTTTAATCACAAGAATCTCATTAATCCATTATATTTATATTCGTACTGATAAAATGCAAAATGCAAGTTTTATTCTATAAAAGATTTATATTTTGTAGATAAGGAAAGATACCGATGCTAAAAGTCGACAAAAGAGAGAGCAAGAAAGAATGAAGGAGCAAGCGAGCTGACAAATTTAAAGAGTTCCGAAGTCTCGCTCACCAGGCCCTTTATCTGTAATCTTTGACGTATATATGTCACCTTACTAGAAAATAAAAATTCTATATATTGCATTTTATATATCTGAAAATAATTGTAATGGATTAATTACATTTTGGCGATTAAAATGACACTAAATATGATATAAATCGGATTATTTTTAATAAAATTGTAATTATAATTTTATTTACATAATTGATTAAAAATTATGCGACTTATATCGTGTTTAGTATTATTTTAATCGGTAAAATATCATTAATTCATTGTGATTATTTTCGAATCAATAAGTGCGAAAAACAAAAATTTTACAGTAATGATATATAACGCGAGAGATTATAGATAAAGCGACCTTTGCGAACGAGACTCCGAAACTGTTTCATGTTAGTTATCTCGCTTGCTTCTTTCTTGTTCTCTCTCTCTCTCTCTCTCTCTTTCTTTCTCTCTCTCTCTCTCTCTCTGTCTTTCTCGATATTGTTAACCATGTGGCAACAGCGCACGTGCTTGAAATCGGCTCGAATATCATTATTCGGCTTGAGACCATCTACCGTCCGCATCATCCGGATACATACAATTTTTTAACACAACCGGATACATATGTAACGATGCATCCCCCATCGTTCCCGACACGTCACCCGTCGGAAGTCTGCCGCCCGGCGAACACCAGCCGGGCAGAGGCAGAGGCGCTTAGCGCCCATTTTTAAACATGCGTACGATGTTTATGACAAACACAAGCCGTTAGTGTTTGTCATAAACAAAGCGAGCACCGAACGGTACCGAACGTTTCCGGCGAATGCCGATCGCCGAAACGCGCGCTATCGGAGGCCCGCGTCGTCTCCCCCACCCCGAGGGGGATGCGAACGGCGCGGGTGTCACGCTCGCTTCGGTAGGGTATAAAAAGCCCTACCGAACGCCAGACAAAAACCAGACCAGCTCCTGATTCCGCTCGAGCAGTACGCTCCGAGATAATACCAGAAACCGATCCAAGCCGTCGAAAGACAGTGAAACCGGAGGTTGACGAGTTCGCAGCCTCCGTCGAGTATTCTCGACTATCTGTTCTCGAGACGAAACTCCCGTCTGGAAACCATCCGTATAAGAACGAGAGTGGACGAGTTCGCCGCTTTCCTCGAGGATTCTCGAGCTATTACGGTCCTGTCACCTGACCATCCAACCCTGCGTACAGGACAAGAGAGTGGACGAGTTCGCCGCTTTCCTCGAGTATTCTCGAGACCTAACGCTCCGACCAGCCGAACGTCCGAACTTGCACCGCGTCATCGACGCATCTACCCGACTGCAGGCCTGACACCCTGCAGTCCGCGCCGAACACCCAGCCGCACGTAATACGCGTTTGAACTCACGTATCTCGCACGATATCAAATTGCGAGATATCGAGATACTGACACACGGTGTCAATACGCGCCCGTCTTACCGCGCGCACCTCGCATCAAGAAGCGCGAGACGACAACACGCGCCCGCCTTACCGCGCGCTCCTCGCGCCCACAACCGCGAGGCCGACAACACGAGCCCGTCTCACCGCGCGCCCCCCGCGCCACGAGCCGGGCCCTTTAACTAGACGCGCAAAACACCGTCTAGACTCGCGTCATAACACACGCTCGTAGTATTATCATCATCACACGATTTATTGTAAACGTTCTTCCGATTGTAAAGTTGACCATTGCCTAGAGTGACAAATAAACGACGTACCTAACAACTCACGTCTGTTGCGTTTCAACCCACTTCACGAATCCTGATCCCGATTGCGCTGTCCGCGCGCGTATTCGAAACCGCACGTGAAGCGGCCCGTTACACATACATTTTATATTTATATTTATATTTAGTTATCACGTGCAAACACACACACACACACACACACACACACGCAAAAACACGCACGCACACGCTCAAGCACATGCACACACATATAATGAAATAGAAATAAATTAGTTTTTAAATATCTATTTTAATTATATATTAAATTTTCTTAATTCCTTATTTTCATCCTAACATTCTTATCCTTATTTTATAATATTGTCACCAAAATTATATATCACTTTTCGATTATTTGTTTATATGTTAGTCATACTGCTTTCTCTCTCTCTCTCTCTCTCTCTCTCTCTCTCTCTCTCTCTCTCTCTCTCTTTCCGACATGAATGCAAACGTCATCCTTTTCCTATCCGTGCGCTATCCTTCTCGCCTTGCGAACGTCATATTTCGCATCATCCACGTGCATGCAAATCATTAGTGCTATCCTTTCCCCACACATTGCGGAGCCTCGCGCTAACCTTCTCATATTCGTGCGCAATTCTTCTCCCACAACCTCGCGGATTCTTCGCGCTATCCTTCTCTCATATGCATGAGATCATTATTGCTATTTCTCTCTCACGTGCATGCAAACACCTAGCGCTATCCCTCTCTTCTTCGCGGACTCCTCGACAACCTGTCGCTTTACGCGGATCTCCTCCCCTTCGCCGACCCCTCGTCAACAGGTTGCGCCGCGGTTCCCGCGTGTCATTATATTCCCTGCGCGATTTCCCCTCGCCATGCATCCCTCAGAGGTCCACAATTAGAACTCTCCTTATATCACTACTTTATGATTTATTATTTGTAAAATCCGCAATATAATAGTACTATTTTATATATTATACAAAATATATATTTGAGGGAGAGAATATAATAATGTAATTTTTTAATATAAATGAAATGCATTTTGATTTTTTCGAGAGAATCTATAATATTTCTATAAATACAAGATTGATTTTAGGACAAATATTATTTCAAATTACAAATTCTTACAAACTGAACTGTTTCTATGTACTTGGCTAGGTAACTATTGATTTAATATTTAGTTTTTAGTTTTTAGAAATTTTTTTTCAGAATTATTTTTTTAGAAGAAAATTATTTTTTAGTTTTTTATTTTGTATGGAAAATATGTCATATCTTAATTTTATTACAGTTATGTTTATAATGTAATTGTATAATATTACATTATACAGAATACGACAACTTTTAATACACTTGAAGGTAGATTGGACTAAACTGAGTCGAAAAGTCCTGTACCATTTTACAAAATTTGCAATAGTTATTACGTTATTAATTAAAATATGTGAGCGCGTTAGAAAGCGGTAGTCCGGTATCGGCAGACAGATGATTTGTGTACGTCTCAGAGTAACGAAAGCATTATCTAATCGAGAAGTGGAATCATGCAGTCATATTTCTTCTGGATGATGCTTTTGTTGCTAAGAGACATACACAAATAATCGTTGTACATGCCTGCCGATATCGGTCTACCGCTTTACAATGCGCTCATTAGCACATATATTTCAATTAATAACGTAATAACTATTGCAAATTTTGAAAAATGCTACAGGACTTTTCAACTCAGTTTGGTCCAATCTACCTTCACACTTCGGGTGTTAAAAGTTGCCGGACACCCTGTATAATTGTTACAATTAAATATATATAGAACTGCTATATAATATTTTTACTTCCTTGAATGAGAAATTACAAGGAACAAGAGTATTGCATTTTATAATCCTGTAATATATTCGGTTACACTAATTGTGAGTTATGTAACCGTTATAACATAGTTATAAAAGTATGTTTGCTGAGTAGATAAACAATCTACGCTATCGCGTTAGCGTGATATCAGCGCTATTTTAACTTTCATCGTGCGATATTATTTTTTGAGAAGACGCGAAAAAAGCCACGCGTATGTGTCAAGAAATCGCAGAATTTATTACAGCATTGCACAAAACACGCAAATGAAGAAAAATATAACTATTCTATATACATATATATTTCTATAAACTATTTTATATACATTATATAACAATATTATACAAATAATACATATATTTATATATAAATATTATATAACAACTGTTTTTAAAATTTTTTATTCTAATGTTATATGACTGTTATGATATGTATTTGCTAGTATATAGCAACAATAAACAAATAATATATAAATTTATATAATAAATATATTACAGCTGTTATTTTAATTTTTTATTCCAATGTTATATAGTTGTCATAATATGTGTTTGCTAGTATATTATATAGAAACGCTAAACAGATGATATGCAACAATTATATAATAAAGATATAACGCTGTTATATCTTTATTATATATACTACATGAATATTTTATTTTTTTGGACATTTATCTACCCGATTTCTAAACAATCTAATATTTGGATTTTCTATGTTGCGATTGTATCAGAATTTAATCTCATAAAAATAATTACATTTACATTTTTTATTTTTTGTCAGTTGATCTTTGCAAGCTTTATATAATTCTCATGATTAAAATTCAAGTACGAAATGCATTGCGCGTCATATCATGTTATATAATCATGTAATATAATCATTTCCGAAAAAAAATGTTACATATCATGTAATATAATCATTTCCGAAAAATCATCGCAAACGTTATCTGTCTAATAAGACAGATATTCTTATTAGACTTTTAAATCATATAGTACTTGCGTCATATAATTGTTCGACACATAAATTTTAATTCTTTATCGCGTATGTGCACATTTTGATACACATTTACAACTCCGCTTCTGTCATACATGTCGCCAGTCGCCAATCGTCAGTCGCCAATCGCCAGTCGCCTGTTAATAAGTTCCGATTAAACAGTCTTCGTGTGCTTCTCGTATTTGGTGTTCATTCGCTACTCGTAAAAATGAATGATCGTACTGTCGTAATTGTCTCGGCTGTCAGGACACCAATAGGTAAACGAAGAATGACATGTAATATTAATGATATGTAATAAAATTAAATGCAATTTAGTCGAAAAAGTTATCAAAGTATACGATTATTGTAACATTTAAACTGCATAAGTAAAATTTTTAAAATATGTTGTGCTATTAAATTTTGCTATAAATTTATCTTAAATTATTTTAAATGTAAACTCATTCAAGTTATCTAACAAACATACTTTTATGTTTATATTATAATGGTCACATAACTCTGTTACATAATTCGGTTATATAACCGAATATAAGAAGTAATACTATAGAAATGTAACATATAATATCCGATAAATATGCATATTAGGTTACATCTTGCCAATGATTTTGATCTTGACATATGTTGTCAAGGATATAATCCTGAGTAACTTTTCCTTATAACTTAATCGGCGATCTCTTATAATTTCTGAGATATTTAAAGTTAAAATTTGATTCGAAACAAAAATTTGATTTGGGTTATATGACATAACCCAAACCAAAGTTTTGTTTATATGAATAGATATTTTGTCGACTTTGTTTACAATGTATTTCAAGTGCGCGTGGTTTCAATTGTAAAAAATAAAAGTGTAGTTATCGTGCCTAACTTTAATATAATTTTAATATAATTTTAATATAATTTTAATATAATTTTAAATATCTCAGAAATTATAAGAGACCGCCTATTAAGTTATAAAGAAAAGTTACTCAGGATTATGTCCTTTACAGCATATGTCAAGGTCAAAATCATCGACGAAATGTAACCTTACATGCATATTTATCAAATGTCATATTATTGATGCATTAGGAACATAACTATAAGATAATTAAGAATAACATTCTGATTTGATATTTATAGTTTTATGAAGAGAAAGGCTCTGGTATTTAAAATAAGGAATAGCGAGCTAATAACTTGACACAGAAAATAATGCGCAAATTTTATATATATTTTTTGCTTATTCTGAATGTTTCGATTCTAATATTTGGATCATCCTCAGCAATATTAGTCGGTATATAATTTAATATGTACCCAGCAAACACATATTATAACAGTTATATAACATTGGAATAAAAATTAAAATAAAAGCTGTTACAATTTTATTATATAAATGTTATATATCATCTATTTATTGTTGTTATTAAATATATATGAGAATAGTTATATTCTTGTAATATAATATTTATAAAATAACATAAAAGTATTGATATTATATTATTTTATTGATACATTAAGAAATAATTGTAACAAAATTATTATATAACATAAAAATAGTAATCAGTCGCTAGTTTGTTTATCACTACGCGACGAGTGATGCGTTTATCTCGCATTTGAGATTTGATCATAAGAATTATATAAAGCTTGCAAAGAGCAACTGGAGATAAAAAATGTATTTATTTGCTTATATTATTATTATATTAATTATTTTGATCAGTTTATTTTTGATGCAATTCCAACATAGGAAATTCAGATATTGGACTGATTGTTTAAAAATCGGGCAGATAAATGTCCAAAAAAATTTAAATTATATCCTATTTATCATATTATATTTGTTGTCTACTTGAGATATAAAATGCAGTTCTAATATTAATAATATAAATAAATAAAATTTTGCATTTTATGAGTTAAATGATTTAAATTTAATTATTTTATTATTTATTTAATTATGTTACCAAGTCTTTTTGTCGTATAATATATATATAAAGTAATAATTGTAACTGTATTTTAAAAAAAGTATATATGTTAAAAAATATTTGTATATATTATATTATTATAAATACATATCTATAAGTACTGTTTCTATACCATTTTATGCTGTATATTCAAAATAATTGAAAATTATAATGCAATATTCATATAACAAAACTAAATAAATATTAAATCAATATGTTATATCTTAATTTTTTTACAGTTATGTTCTTAATGTCAAATCAATACTATAACATTATATGTATAATGTTATAATTAAATGTATAACTGCCATATAACATTGTTGCTTCCTTAAGCGGAAAATTACAAGGGACGTGAATATTACATGTTATGTTCTTGTAATATTACTTGTTATATTCGGTTATACTGAGTTATGTAACTATTATAATAAATGCTTTCCATTTAGTGATTCAAGTCGACACAAGTATCATTCTATCTTTGTTGTTCACTGGTATTGAAAGACGATAGAATGATACTTGTGTCAACTTGAGTCACTAAATTGAAAAAACCCTAATAATAAAAATGTGTTTGTTAATAAGTATCTGTTCTCAGTACTCTGTGTAAGAGTGGCGAGCCTCTCTCCGATTCTAACCAAAAAAGAAGCCTTTATTTTTGTCTTGTTTTTTTAGAAACATAGCAATTCAAAACCTGCGTTTGTTGAAACAAGGCAATGTGAGCCACAGGAATCAAGACTCAACTATTTTTTTGTGTAATAATTCGTAATTTGCAATTTTGTAATAATTATTGAGAAATTAATTTAGAAGGATTGACCAAATCGCGTGAGTCTAAGCGCTCTATAAAAAGAAATAATCCATTGTTGGTTGCTAGAATGCGAGAATCCATTATTATTTATCGCTCGTAATTGTTGTCATTTGTAGAGCGCTCCTCCTAAAATTTCGTCGCGCCTAGCGACTGCAAACTTCTGGGCCGTCTTTTCCGGGCGCTTATATGCAAATTGATCTTTTTTAACTAATTTTTCAATAATTATTATAAAAATTGCAAAATGATAAAGAATTTTCTTGCTCAGTTTAATCCATCTTGTTTGATGCATACGACGGGTAATGCGATTGACTCTAGACGCCATGTATATATACGTCATTTCAAAAGTAATGCATGCGTAGTCATTGCGAAAGCTATTTCTAATATTCGTCAATTTATTGTACAAGCATGCAAGTTTTTTAAATTGAGTATCGTTTCCTCAGGTTCTCCACTACAACTGTCTATATATATATGTATGTCTATATACTGTATATATATATATATATATATATATATATATATATATATACACGAGAGATGATCCGCGAATTATGGAAAATCCTGTATATATACAGGGTGTCTTAGACCACCCGTATACCCTTTTCTTTCAAAAACTAAGTATTTTAGAGAAAAACGTTTTGAACAAAAATTGTATGGTTTTGAGAGGAACATAAGATGGTGTCATTGATTTGACCTTGGATGGCATCGTTAAGGTCAAGTCAAGGACACCTTTAATTTATTAAATGGAATCCCCTATTTTTTATTGCATATTCTTATAGCTTATGTCGAGAGCTTTCCAAAACACTATAATAAAGTATTTTTTCATTAAGAATTTTTTGAGTTATTTTGTATCTTAATATGACATATTTTAGTATAAAATATAAAATATCTCAAAATTTATTTAGTGTTTGATAATTGTATCGTAATACTTTTATGTACAGAATAATAAAATGAATCAAATGGTGTAAAGAAAAAATAAATAATTGTTATAAAAAAATATATTGCAAATAATTGCATACTTTTTTTAAAAACAATTATTTTCTGTACAGCATTTAATTCATCTTATTATTCTGTACAGTGAAAAGAGTGTTCTACACGCTTGTATATAGCCTTCATAGAGCGTCTTTCCCACCGCTTCGCCGCGCGCCTGGTATTATATTACAATAGGATGTCTCTTCTCGTTGCGCACTTGTATAAGGCGCGGATTGGCCGATCTTTTTTAATGAATATCTTAATAATTATTAGGAAAATTGTAAAATGGTAAAGGACTTTCCTATTCACTTTGACATCCTTTATATGCACACAGCGGGTGATCCGCGAATTATGGGACACCCTATATATATATATATATATATGTATATACACAGGATGTCCTATAATTCGCGGATCATCTGTGTGCATATAAAGCACGTTAAACTGGACAGGAAAATCTTCTACTGTTTTGCAATTTTCACGACAATTAATAAAAAATTAATTAAAAAAAATAGGCCAACCCGTGCTTTGCACAAGCGCGTGACGAGAAGAGACGTCCTACTGTAATGTAATATTAAGCGCGCGGCGAAGCAATGGAAGAGACGCTCTACGAAGGCTACGTACGAGCGTGTAGAACACTCCTCTCATTGCTTTGCCGCGCGCTTAGTATCGTGTTACAATAGGACGTCTCTTCTCGTTACGCGCTTATAAGGCGCGGATTGATCTATCTTTTCTAATTTCTTATTAATTATTGTGAAAATCACAAAACGATAGAGAGGATTTTTCTATCCAGTTTAATATGCTTTACATACACACGAGAGGTGATTCGCGAATTAAGGAATATTTTGTATATATATATATATATATATATATATATATATATATATATATATATATATACACAGGCGCGCGCGCACACACTCACACACGCACACACACACATATTTTGTATAGGTATGGGTGTGGATGTGAGTGTGGGTGTGAGTGTGGGTGTGAGTGGGGTTGTGAATGTGGGTGTGGGTGATTGTGTATGTGTGTGTGTAATGTGTCCGTTTTTGACATATTCGCAGTGTGAAGGTAGATTAAAAAACAAATTGAAAAGGAAAGTTTTGTACCACATTTTTTTCTATAATCCTTAATAAAGAAATTATTATTGAGTAAAATTTGACTAATCAACACCAACCTTGTTGCCGGGCGCATGTAGTGAGCCGCGCGCCTAATAGTAGTGCGCCGTTATAGCGGCGTAGCACTCTCGCACGCTACGAGGTGTGGAGCTCATCGATGTACGTCCGGCTAAAAATTGGCGCTGATTGGTCAGACTTTATTCAATAATAACTTCTTTATTAGGCTATAATATAGAAAAGAATGGTAGGGAACTTTTTGTTTCAGCTTGACACAATCTTCCTTCACACCTTCGTGTGTGTTTAAAATTATCGGACATTCTATATATATATATATATATATATATATATATATATATATATATATATATATCATATATATATATATATATAGATATAGATATACCGGGTGTAACTAAACAAACACATATGGATAATATTATCAAAGAACAACAATCCAAATCGAAAAGTCTTGAACTATTTTTTGAGCTTTCCTTTTGTTGTTAATTAATCAGCCTCTGTCTACAATGAAAAACAAAGAAAGTACGACGGGGGTAGAAAGACGGCTTCCTACTGTTTAAGCGCTGATTAGTAAACTTTAACATCGTATAACAATGAAAAGAAATCTCAGATCAAAAAAGTTTAGGACTTTTCGATTTAGATTGTTGTTCTCATAATATTGTCTATATGCATTTAGTTACACCCTATATATATATATATATATATATATATATATATATATATATATACGTATATATATAATTGAAAATTTAAATAAAAATGTCTATACAGAAAAAACATAGTTTTGATGTCTACAGAAAAGAACATAATTGTTCGTGGCGAATTTTTAACTGATATGCATATGGATCATTTTCAACATTTTTTGGAAAATTCTTCTGATTATAAATCCGTCCTGATTATAAATTCTGATTATAAATCCAGAAACGAATACTTTTTCTCCACCTCATCTACTTACTAACACCGAAGCGTACTTCTTATAAAGCGTCGAAGTCAGCGACACCCCCTATATTCTTCTATCATCACTCTCTCCCCCTTATTTAACACCGGCACAATCACCCCCTCACTCCATTCATTTATCCATCCCATCCCTTCCAAACCTTATTACATATTTTCCACACCCATTCCTCCAAGTTCTCCCCTCCGTACTTCCACACCTCCGCCGGAATTTCATCCATCCCTACTGCTTTATTATCTTTCTGTCTTCCAATCGCTGATCTTATCTCATTTCTACTTATGTTCTCCTCCCATCCATTCTATCCTCTGTCCACTATCACATTCCATATCCATCCATCTATCACTACTCTTCATTCCATCTCCTCCTTTTCCTATTCCATTCCATTCACTCCACTCCTTCTCTTCTATTCCTTCCATTCCCCTCCATCCATTTCCTATCTTTCTTTCGCTTCTCTATTCCGATTCCTCATCCTTCTCCTTCTCTCTTCCATCTCCTCTATCTCTTCCTTCTATCCTTCCATCTCTTCCTCCACTCTTCATTCCACCTTCCTTTCTTCCTTCCCTATCCTCCATCTCCTTTATCCTCTCTCTTCCATCACTTTCATTTCCTTCCCTTCTTCCATACTATCATTTACTCGTCCTCGCATTTCCTTTATCTTTCTCCTCCTCCCTGCTTACCTACATCCTTACATCTTCGTTCCCCAACACATAATCTATTACTGAATTCCCACTTCATCCCGTATACGTCCATTCGCCCTCTACATCTCCTTTCGTGCAACCATTAAATATTGTCCACCTCGCTTTTTCTATCCATCTCAGCAACTCCCTTCCTTTCTTGTTAATTCTTTTGTTCTTCGATCTTCTTCCAATTCCTCCTCCTCTTCATGCCCTTTTCTTATTACTCTTCCCTCCTCACCTGTTCTCACCTTAAAGTCCCCCCCTCAATCAATATTCCTGTTTCTTTCTCTCATCCATTCATTCCAATTCTTCCACTTCCTCTCCATATCTCCTCCTATCATATATCCCTATCCACTCCATTTCTATCCCTCCACTTTTACCTCTTCCATTAAACCCTCCTCTCTTTGTCTTCACTTCCTCTACCTCCAATTCCCTCTCTTCCATTCCTTTCAACATTCCATCCATTCCCTTTCTTCCACTTCCATCTCTTCCACTTCCTTCCCATTCCTCTTCCTCCATTTCCATCTCCTTCCACTCCATCCCTTTCCATCCCTTTCTTCCATTCCATCCTTCCATCCTCCTCATCCCACCTCCACCATTTCTCAACTATTCTTATTCTTCCATATCCTATTCAAACCTTCCTTCCCTTCTTTTCCTCCTCCCTTGCTATCTCTTTTAATCTCCATCTCATTCTTCTTTCCTTCCACGTCCAATCCTCCATTCTTTCCTTCCACTTCCAAGTTTCTTCCTATTCCATTCCTTCTTCCCTCTTTGTCCACCTTCTCCATTCCATTTCCTTCCTTCCTCCACCTTCCATCCTTTCCATATCCATTCCGTCCATCCTCCATTCCTTCCTTTCCCTTCCTTCTATTCCACCTCTATCCTTCCTCCCCTCCTCTCCATTCCATCTTCTATCTTTCCATTCTCTTCCTTCCTCCTTTACTACCTCTTTCTCTTCTTCCTTCCTTCCATCTCCTTTCCTTCCTCTCCTTCTTACCTTCCATCTCTCTCCTTCTCTTCCTTCTCCTGATTCCTTCCTTAACCTCTTCTCTCATTTTTCTAATTTCTTTCCTTCACCACCCCTTCATGCCTCTCATTTCATTCATTAACTCCTCATTTTCTAACTTCCAGGTTTTCATCAAATGTTGTAACTCCCCTTCTTCCTCTATCCATCCTAACTCCGTATCTTTCATTAATCCCGACTTTTTCCTACTTTTAAACATATCCTCTTCTCCCTTCCCCAACCCCGGCTCCTACCTTTTTCTTTTCGATAACTCCTCCACATTTCCATAGCTACCTCTTTTTTTCCCTTCTTTCATGGCGAATTGCGCCATCTTTTTCTCTCGCGCCCTCTATGAAGACTCCCGTTGCTATCCATTAACTCATTCTACGCTCTCCGCTATCTATACTCTATGTCCTAACTGTCACTATCCCACACCTCTCTTTACAACCTTATATTCGCTCTTATGCCTTGCCTCCGCTTTCAAGCGGGGAGCACACACTTTTGCATAAGCGCATAACCATAAACATAAAGAAATTGATTGGTCCACAAATATATGCCTAACGAAATGAACCAATCAATTTCCTTATACTTATGGTTATGCGCTTATGCAAAAGTGTGTGCTCCCCGCTTCAACCTTCATCTTTCCACGCTCTCTCACACTTACGCTTCCACACTATCACACTCACTCCTCTTCCACTCTTCACTTTAACACTTTACAACCTGTAAAACACACACGCCAAATCACCTTGAAGTATACTACCTGACACCGGAAACGGAAGTCCAATCAATTATTAATATTAACAGATAAAAATACTTCGAAAGAACTTATAAAAACAACAAATAATATTGAAGAAACTGATAAATATTTTCAAAATAAAAATAATATTAAAAATGATATTGATGACAAAAGTAACGATAACTCTAATAATTTATGTAATAATAAAACAAATAAAATCAAAATTTACGAACAAATTTGTGTAAACAATGATTCTGAAAATAATGTGCTGAAAAACATTCTCGATATGAAGATACTGCTCAATTAGAAAATATTAATAAAAAAGAACATGTGCAAGATTTAAAAAGTCTTACTAATAAACTATTAAGATATGTTATATAAAAGATTTAGAAACTAATCGAACTAAAAAAACGGCATCGATACGAACAAAATTTAGAAAACAATCGTGCTAAAAAACGATATCGTTATAGTTAGGATATAAAAAATAATCGTACTAAAAAACGAGATTTATATAAACAAAATATTATAAAACAACATACACAAAATATATACGTTATTCTCAAAATCCTCAACGTGAGCGAGATAAACAAAAAAAATTAGATCTTAATCGTAAATGGCTTTATAATAAACAATATTATCAAAAAAGTAAAAAATCTGTACTTGCAATAAAAAATCACAATCTTGAAAAAGAAATTATTAAAAAATACGAACAATTTAGGTCGCTAAACACTATGAAATTTCGTCATTCTTTAGAAATTTTTATAAAAGGTATTGCAAAGAAGATCAGAATTAAAAACCGTATTCAAAAACAATTAGAAGCCGAAAAAATCGTACGTTGGTGTATGTATATTAGAAACAACATGTTCGCAATATATACAAAATGTTAACTTTGATTAAAAGAAATCGGAAATGAGTTTGACTCTTGTCACTGAATGTTTTACAATTGAAGAAAAATTACATGCGTTATGTGGCATATCCAGACATACAGTTTCATCCGAAAATTATTTTATTGAGTCTACATACCATAATGTAATGTTACCGAGTCGTCTGATGTTGAATAAGAAAGGACAAGTAATAAATATATTACCGTTAATGGAAAACAACCAAAAAAATCGTGATTGTGCGATACTTAATGTAAAATAAACCATCCATTTTTAATTGATCATTACCAAGAATTCCTCGAAACTATAAATACATGTACTTTAAGAAATGTACCAGAATTTATACGATGTATTCATGAATGTAATATGAAAACTTCAAATGAGAAATTGAGTCATTCGCATAGCTGTCATATCGATTTAACACTTTGCAAAGGAATGTTTCTTCCTGTTCAATTATTATCGCCTCATTTTCCAAAAGTAAAAAATATGTTTAATTTATCAAATAATTAATAATTTATTAAATGTCTAATTTATCAATTTACAAATTTTTATCGAAAGATGAAAAATCTTGATAAGATATTAATTCAGGCTGATTTAAATATATTGAATGAAATTGTTACTTCTGCATAAGAAAAAGCAGATATGTATAAACATCAACGAACAGACACATTTCTGAGCGATAATAATATTATTTCTAGATATCGTAAAGCGTTTGAAACTTTGACCAAACGTTCAACAGACACACCATGACATATTTACGTATCATGTGAGAGATTGTGTTATAAAAGAAATGTTTCTAAAGTCAATGTGAAGCACAAATAGACATTCAAATTTGGAAAGATTTAATGGCACATATATAACAACAAAAAATTAACGCGGAATATATATGTAATTATTGTGCAGACAAATTTCGTAAAGGTTTAAGTCCTGCATATAGCATTTTGAATAATTTTTTCACAGATGATGTATCTGAAGTAATATCATCTCTTAACACATTTTAAAAAATTCTTATACAGAGAGCTTAAGCATTTCAAACTTTCTTCAAAATAGGAACTTTTACTAATAAAAGGTTACCTCAAAGATAAATGGTACAGAAAATTAAAGGTAGAACATTTCATTTACTTCCATTCATTCACTTCCATTACAGGAGACATTGAATAAATTATGTTCTACTACTGATCCAATAAATGATAATCACAAATTATATATTTTAATTATAGGTATCTCGGCAAAATTAAAGATTATTTGGGAAGAGATAGTTGATATTAAGAAAGTATTTGATGCTTTAACGTGGTTAAAACGCAATAATTCTTTATACTCTCATCTTATATTGCCAAATGATCACAATGATTTATGTTTGACAAAATTAAAAACTTCAGAATTCCAAAAGGAAGAGACGGAAAATAATACAGAAGCAACATTGATGAGACTAAATTATTAAATGATTTGATAGAAGAGATTAAAAATGATATAGAAGTTACATTAGAGGATCAACAGAAAGCAATGTTAACTCAAGTTACTGATGAAAATGATGGCTACGAACAATATACTATATATCCTTATAAAATAAAATAAATAAAACTGCGACAACTTTATATCAAATGTTAAAATTTCACGACTTGCCTTTGGATAATCGTGAACAATATTTAGATTTAATGTGCTTTCCATATTTATATCCTTTTGGTATTAATGGACAACATGAGTTTAGGCAAGTTAAACTTTTTGATCATGAATTTATTAAATGTCGTTTGACTAAATATCCACACTATAGATTAAATCAACAATATTTATTTTATTTAATGAACAATGCAAATATTCGTCAATTAAGTCGTGGAATATATCATAAAATGAACATAACTAATCCATGAATTCGTTATACGGCTGCGGAATATTTAAAAGCAGTATCGAAAGAATTATTGGAATCTAATTTGAATACAATATTTGCCACACTTCGAAATACAGAGCAATATTGGCGTAAACCAAGAAGTGATTTAAACTGTATGACGCAACATTATGAACCTACGACATGGTTTTTAACATTAAGTCCGAATGAGTGATCATGAGAAGATTTAAGTGAATATATTCACCTAAATCTTCCCATAACCACTCACTCGGACTTTTGAGGCAAATGCAATCGCATGATACTTCCTTATGTTAGCGTACTTATTGTTAAAGATCCTGTATCAATAGCCAGGTTTTGACAATAAATTTCGGGCAATGCTTGATTTTATTAGTTCCAAAGATCATCCAATTGGACAAATAATGTATTATTTCTGGCGACGAGAATATCAAGGTAGAAGAATACAACATTTCCACTTATTAATATGGATTAAAAATACACCGATTTTTGGTGAATTCACTATTGAAAAAGTCTCTAAATTTATTTTACAACACATAAGCTGCAAAATGCTGGATCAAAATATTTCGCCATTATTATATACACGTATTAATACACATCAACGACATATACATAACGATTATTGTCTTCGTTCTAAAAAAGAAGAACGTAAAGTTATACGTCGGTGTCGTCTTGGATTTTCTCGTCCCGTACTGAACCTTTAATATGAGAGATGTAACAACTTCTACAGCAGGTAGAAAACAATTAAAAAATAAAAGTAGACTTTATGATCTTCCTCGAACAGATAATGAAGTTAATATAAATGATTATAATTCTGTTCTTCTTACTGCATGGGAAGGTAATATGGATATACAATTTATTGGTGAAAAATCATCGCTACTTACGTGGTACATTACTAAATATATAAATAAAGCAGAAAAAAATGAGTTGTCTGATATCTTCTAGCTTTTTACTATCCTTGATAGTAAGAATAATAAAAACAAATCATTAGCGAATTATCTTTGGAATATTGCTTTACGATTTAATAATAGAGAATGTGGAACTCTCGAAGGTGCTGATACGCTTAGGTATTCTTTTATATGGAATTGATCAAAACACGACTATCAAATGGTTATACGTGAATCAGATACGAAATCAGATAGAAAATTAAAAAATCGCAAAGAAATTGAAGCCCTCGATGCTGAATTTACAGATATATTTTATCTATCTTTAATAGATAATCATTATCCACATAGATCAAATGAACTACAAAATATGTCTCTTTATGAGTATGCACAATGGTATGCACAATGGTATGATATTTCAAAAATAACACCTAAAAATGAGGACATTGAATATTATAAAATAAATAATGGTTATTATCTTAAACGGCGACAGCGTCGATATCTTATTAATCATTATAGATATGATGTTAATCAGCCAGAAAATTATTCTTCTCGTTATTACTTATATTTCAACCATGGCGAAAATTAGAGAATCTTAGAAATGAATGCGACACTTATGCCGAATTATGGTTTCACAAAGTAAAACTGCATCTTGTAGAAGCATTGCAGTATGAAAGATTAAAAGAATTGCAAAAAGCATTTGAAACTGCAAAAGAGTTAGTTCAGCAATGTTTAGATGATGATTTACAAAAACAACAGTTTCCGGATGGTCCTGAAAATGCAATAGATGTTCAATATATACAGGCTGGTGAAGCAATGCAAGATTTTAAAGATTTTGGTGATAAAGTGATGTGAGAAATCGATGTATCTAAAATGATAGCAAAATTAAATATGGATCAAAAACAAGTATTCGATAAAGTTATTAATATTGTAAATTCTGATGATGTATCAATATTAAGATCATATGTTAGCGGAAAAAGTAGTACTGGAAAAAGTTTTTTAATTAAGATTATTAAATGCTGGATAAAACAAAATCTTAATAAAGATACTGCTGTAGCAGCACCTACTAGTATAGCAGCATTTAATATAGATGGTTTGACAGTTCATAGATTGCTTCAATTATCTATTGAATATGGTCATATTTCTAAGTATAAACAATTATCTGATCATATATTGAAAGTTTTACGAACAGATCTTAAAGATGTTATACTTTTTGTAATTGATGAAGTGCCAATGATCAATATCTTATTTGATTTTAATATGCATACATCTTTGATTGTCTGAAATATTTGACACTAATGATTGTGATGATGGTTGGTTTGGTCAAAAGCACATTTTTTTATTCGAAGATTTGCTTCAATTACCTCTTGTACACAAAAATCCTATTTTTATGCGTTTATTAGATGAAAAAATTGCCAAACATCTTGGTTCCTTGAGTGCTGTTAATTTATAGACTACATTATTTGATTACGATGAATTACTCTTACTGTGAGATACTGTTAAGAATTTGTATTGGTTTATTGACAAAATCTGATAATAAGATTCTTGAAAATGGAAAAATATCTTTCAAAGGAGATTCTTTCGAATCTAAATTAAACGAATTACGTAATTTTATTGACAATCTGCCATCAGATACCGTTTGTTTACTGCCTACTTGTCGTATGTGTGATGTTTTCAATGATACAATTTTAAATCGCATTGTTTCTAAAAAAATATTATTAATTACTAAAGATACAATTGAATTTCCATATGTAAAAAAAGAAGTGTTAAGAGTATTGTCAAATAATGATGATGATAATAATTCTAGAACAGCCGGGCTTTCAAAACAAATAACAATTAAAATTGGAGCAAAAGTTATGATTCGGCGTAATATTGATGCTAGTTTGGATCTTGTAAATGGTACAATTGCTACAGTGATTTTAATTGTACAAGATATATCTACTGATTATGTAGAAAAAATTAAACTTCTTTTATCAACAGATTTAGAATATTTAATTGAAAGAGTAAGTGTTAAATTCGGGGTAATTGATAGAGCATATGTTATTAGAAAACAGTTTCCATTATCTCTGAGTTATGGGATCACTATTTATAAAAGCCAAGGATTTTGCAAAGTGCTGTTATGATATTGGTAACTCTGTATTTAATTGTGGTCAAGTTTACATTGCATTATTGCGAGTAACATCTTTAAAAGGGTTACATTTGATTAATTACGATCCTTCATCGGTAATAGCTAGTGAAGAAGCTATTATCGAGTATAATTGTTTAAAAAGGATAAACCCAAAGCAGAAATAATTTCTATTTCAAAAGAGCGTTATCATAAAGTAAAGAATGTCTTATCTCTCTGGGCATTACCAAAAATAATTACTTCTGTCCAAAAATCAGATGAAAAAGTTCGACAAAGAACTACATGGGTCAAACATGGTTTTCAAAATACAGATGAGATTTCATGCTATGCAAATGCAGTATTGCAATGTTTATTGGTTTTAAATGTCATTAGACAGCAATTATTTAATTACGATATATCAGTTTTATGTATATTAAGGCATGAAAATGGAATGCGGAATTTAAATACATATGTAATACGGCAATGTTTAAGAGAATATGTTACGAGCACTACAAAACGAAATGCATCTGATTTTATAGCTCTTTGCAAAAAATATGATTGTATAAGAAATTTAAGAACATCAAGTAACTGGAGGTAGAGGTGCAAAAGATATTTATATAATATTTTTACAAAAGATATTTATATAATATTTTTACAAAAATTTTGCTAATAATTAGATAAATAAATAATTGGATATTAAATATGAAATAAAGAAATAGTTATATAAAAGAATTTTTATTAGAAATAGGTTTTTATAATATCAAACTTGTGATTAATACTTAATAATTGTATTTCTATCAGTCCCATATAAAAGAATGTCTCGTAATGTATCAGCAATTTTGTGAACAACGCTTCACGATCTGCATTATTCGTGAACTGTAAAAAAATATACCTTTACTATTCAAAATAGAATTATAAAATTCACATCTTTCCGCCTTATTTATATAATTAATAATAAAATTACATGAATAACAACGATTATTCATCAAAAAATTTAGAAATATAGATTATAAATAATAATGTATATTTCTGATACACTAATTTGTAATTATCCGTTATTCTTAGATTAAGAATAGATAAGAAATTTGAAGACTCTGAATATCTATAATAAGCAAAAAGAACTGTCGGACACAAGCCCGATCGCACACCGGCCCGATCGAACACAGACGCTATACCAAAATACATGCATGGACAGGAAGCACGAGCGCGCGCACACACACACACACACACACACACGGAAGAGTGCAAGGGGGGCCTTTGGCCCCCCTCCCACACCCACTCCGCCGGTAGGGATGGTAGACCTCGCATTACAACTTACAAAGTACATGCTACAGTGTCCGATCGGATCCGTGTCCGATCGAGCCTATATCTGATCGGGTCTGTGTCCGATCAGAAAATTTTGTCGTGTCCGATCCGTAATGTGCGCAAACGGGACGATCCCACGCGATTTAGAGTTTACGAGAAATTTTCCTTCAAAAAATTATATCCCAAAGTCTTAGATGTGTGCATATTGTGCATTTAGTTATTTATAAAATAACTTTATTTTAGCTATACTATTACTTTAATTATAATGCAGTTTATTAAATTTTTCTTAATATTGGAAATAAAATAAAAATATTTTATAACATAAATTTTCATTTAGTTAGCACAATTTTTCAATATCATTATTTTTGTAGAAAATTTAAATAAGGATTTTATAAAAAAAGTATTTGATTAAATTGCTTTTTATTTCAATAATAATAAAAGAAATAAAATTTGTAGCGTAAATTTTTATTCTTTTGACGCAATTTTTTGATATCATTATTTTTATAGGAAATTTAAATCAATATTTTTATTTAAAATGTTTTTATTTAAATATAATATTTTTTCACATAAAGCATGTACTTAGTGCCTTTTTTTACCTTTTTTTAAAAGGTGTATTGAGGTACATCAAAAAACAGAAACAAAATTTCACTTATTTTTTGATTATTTATCTAAAATGTTTTTGTAATAATGTAGTAAAATTTAAACATAAAATTTCATAATAATCCAATTTTTCTATTTTGTAGGATCATTCTGTGGGTGTCTATCTTCCTTAAAAGCGTCAGAAATGGGGAGTATTGTTATTAGGGAAAGTTTGAAAAGAGTTGGATTAAAAGGAACAGAAGTTTCTGAAGTCATTATGGGACAGGTATCTAATTTGCATAGATTAGAAATAATAGAATGCACATATTTTTCAATTTATCTAAATTTATATCTAATTTATACCTATAAAATATATATACATTTATTAATACATATTTTTAGGTACTTACAGCAGGAGAAGGTCAAAACTCTGCAAGACAAGCAGCAATCAATGCTGGCATACCTATTGACATTCCTGCTTATCAAATAAACATGTTGTGTGGCTCTGGTTTACAGTACGGACAATTTATAATATGTTATATCGTATATAATAAATTTATCTTCTTAATTCACGCAATAAACTTTATTTTTAATAACATAATATTCTATAGTATATTATGTAAAAATGTTATATAGGTCTGTTATAAATGGTTATACTTCCATAAAATCAGGAGAAAGTGAAATAATCGTGGCCGGTGGTCAAGAAAGCATGAGCAGAGCACCACATGCCATTTATCTCAGGGATGGTATAAAAATAGGGAATTGTAATTTAATCGATACAATGATGCATGATGGTTTAACAGATGCCTTCTATAATATTCATATGGCAATCACAAGTAAAATAAAAATATTACAAAAGGATATATTCTACTAAAAATTTAATTTTTATACATGTATTATCATATACATCTTTTTATTATTTACATTTTTAACAGCTGAGAATATTACTGAAAAATATGCAATAAGTAGAGAGGAACAAGACTGCTATGCGAGTAAATCTCAGCAGAGAGCAGAGATCGCTATTAATGCTGGATATTTCGAAAAAGAAATTATTCCGGTAACCATTGCAAAAAAAGAATCTATCGTTATATCTAAGGATGAATTCCCGAAATTTGGAACAACTATGGAGGAACTTGCAAAATTAAGACCAGCATTTAAACCGGTATAAAAATATTATTTTCTATAACATTTTGTACAACTTTATAAAAAAAAATTATCTTTTGTTATCTTATTTCATTTAGAATGGCACAGTTACTGCTGGTAACGCATCTGGTATAAATGATGGTGCAGCTGCTGTAGTTCTTATGTCTCAAAAAGTTGCTACAAGTAAAGGAATTTCACCAATAGCTGAAATTGTTGCAGTAGCAACGATTGGAGTTGATCCTCAGATTATGGGTATTGGCCCTGTTGAAGCTATTAAATTAGTCGTTAGTATATATCTGTTTTCAAATTAATTTTACATTATGCTAACATAATGTAAAATAGGACATAATTATGTATGAATGATTAAAGATACATTTATTCTAGCTGAAAAAAGCAAATTGGTCGAAGGAGGAAGTGGATTTTTATGAGCTAAACGAGGCCTATGCAGCACAAACAATTGCATGCGTTCAAGAACTTGGACTAGATCCTGAGAAAGTAAATATAAATGGCGGTGCTATTGCTCTAGGTCATCCTATTGGCATGTCTGGTATATATTAAATTAATATATATGTATATTAAATTCTCCTTATCAAAATTTTTATTTTATAGTAAAATTTTGCGTTTCAGGAACAAGAATATTGGTGACGCTGTTACACATTTTAGAAAGAACTGGAAAAAAAAAAGGTGTCGCATCGTTATGTATTGGAGGAGGAATGGGCATTGCCATAGCTATTGTAAGAAAATAATACATAAATGATTTATATATAAAAGGCGGAAACCTGCGCAAAATGGATGAGTCTTCGTCCGATCAGTGGTAGATTTCTTGCTGGATGAAATATAAAATATTACCAATGCTAACCTTTTTCCTAACATGTATAAAATAATAGTATAAAATAAAGTATAAAATGTATTCAATAAAAAAAAATCCACAGTTAGATTAACACTAAAAAAAGGTAAAAAAAGGTAAAAAGGTCTCACAAAGGTAAAAAAATACGCCCAATACATAAAAAATATCTTTTATACGCAATAAAAAGTTGAAAAGATGTTGAAGTTGAAAAAATATTTATTTCTAAAAAATAACTTATAAAAAATTATTTCTTAAAAAATAAAAATTTCTAAAAATAAAAAATAAAAACTAAATGAAAAATTAATAATTAACAGCTAAGAAGTAATTTAATTTGTAAAAATTTATAATTTGAAATAATATTTGTCATGAAATCAATCTCGCATTTATAGAAATATTATAGATTTTCTCAAAAAAATTAAAACGCAGTTTATTTTTATTAAAAAATTACTATTATGTTTTAAATAAATATTTTGTATAGAAAATATAGAAAATAGCATTAGTATATTATGGTTTTTATTACAGATAGTAAATCATATTACTTAACCCTTAACTGCAATTACGTTGATTACATAGATCACCAATTTAGAATTTAAAAGTGTTCATGCCAAATAGATCGATTTGTTTTAAAATTAGTCATAAGTTTTACCAGATGCCTGAAATGAAAGAGTTAATATTAAAGTGACATATAAAAACTTGACGTGCCTGATTTGAAATATAAATTTGCGAAAAATTATTGAAAATCATTATCAATATATTAATAAAAATGTATTACTTATAATGGAACTCGATCACGCCAAGTTTTTGTATGTCACTCTAATATTAACCCTTTTGTTCCGGTAAAGCTTATGATTAATTTTAAAACAAATTGATCTATTTGGCATGAATACTTTTAAATTCGAAATTAATGATCGATGTGATCGACATTATTACAGTAAGAGTTAAGTAATATTATGATTTGCTATCTGTAATAAAAACCATAATATAATAATGCTATTTTTTATATCATACAAAATATTTATTTGAAACATAATAGTGTAATTTTTTAATAAAAATAAAATGCGTTTTAATTTTTTTGACGAATCTACTGAAAGAGAAACTAGAGACAAAAACAACACAAAAAGAAGAACAACAAGGATTTAGGAAAAAGAGATCAACAAAGGACGCTATATTTATCATGAAGCAGATAAAGAAAAAAGCAACAGAATATGACATGCCTGCATACATCTGCTTCGTCGATCTGACAAAAACATTCGACTGGGTGACATTATAAAAACGTTAATAGAGAGGAAAGTACCCGCCGACATAATAAAAACTATATATACCTTTAATACTAATAATACAACAAAAATCAAAGCTGCAACAAACACCACAGAAAGCATACCGACGTCAGAAGGAATTAAGCAAGGATACAGTCTCACTCCGCTACTATTCAATCTCCTAATGGATATAATCATAGAAGAAATAACCTCCCTAAACTTAGGATGTAGAATGAATGATAAAAAGAATTAGCATTGTATGCTACGCAGATGATGCGACTCTGATTGCAGAATCCGAAAATAATTTACAGAGAATGCTTTTAAAATTCCAAATTAGCCAACAACTCAATATGAGCATCTCTATTACGAAAACTAAAAGTATGATCATCGGTAAAGAACCAATAAGATGCAAACTAACAGTAGAAGATAAACCCATAGAACAAGTGACCCAGTTCAGGTATTTAGGTATAGACATGTCAAGCCCACATAATCTTGAGAAGGAGCCAAATTAACAAAGCGTCAGTAATTGCAGGATGCCTAAGAGAGATAGTCTGAGCCAACCAATACATGCGAAGAGATATCAAAATCAAAATATACAAGACATACATCAGGCCTGTCATGACGTATGACAGAGAGACAAGAGAGGACATTTCCAAAACTAAAAACATGCTAAGAGTAGCCGAAATGAAGACTCTAAGAACTATACTAGGCAAAACCAGAAGAGACCGTGTAAGAAACACTGACATCAAAGAACAATGTAACATTCAGGACATAATAAGATGGAAAGACAGAGAAAAAGACAATGATACGACCACGTGAAAAGGATAGCAAACAACAATCTTACCCGTATAGCACTAGAGAGGAAATCAGCAGACACCTGCCCACCTGGAAGACCAAAAAGATGGAAGAATAGTTGGCAATCAACCTCTCAAGAGAGTCCATAAAGGCAACTTCGGAATTAACAGATCAACAAATCTCAAAGAAGTAAAAGAAGAAGAAGAATTTTTTGAGAGAATCTATAATATTTCTATAAATGCAAGATTGATTTTATGACAAATATTATTTTAAATTATAAATTTTCACAAATTAAATTCCTTCTACTTAACTACTTAATTATTAATTTCTCATTTAGTTTTTATTTTTTAGAGGTTTCTATTTTTTAGGAAACAATTTTTTTATAAATTATTTTTTAGAAGTAAATATTTTTTCAACATCTTTTCAATTTTTTATTGCATACAAAAGATATTTTTTATGTACTTGTTTATTTTTTTACCTTTGTAAGATATTTTTAGTATAGTTTTATATATAAAATATATAATTATAATACTGCAATGTAGTTTGTTATACATATATTCACAGTTATAACGTATTTAAAATATAAAAGATTTATAAGATAAAGTTAAAAAGAAAAATTTGCAGCAGAACGTGTGTATTCGTCTTATATTATTACATGAATTATATGTCTATCTTATATCATTATGTCTTCTTCATGTTGGATTATAAATAAAATTTGAATAGATGCTTAAAAAATGTGTTAATGTAAATGTATATGTTTTGAGATAACATATTATAAAATATAATTATATTAGTTAAAATATTATGATATTAAAATTATCTATTATCTTATATCTTATTTCTTTTCCGGTGTTTTTAAAATCAAATCTTCTAACATCACAGATTTTGTAGATAAAATTCGATCCCTAATCAGAAATATTACATTTAAAATTTTAGGAAACATTTATTGTGCATACAAGCATGTATGTACGCAATTTAATGAAATTAAATAATTACGACACAATTAATAAAATAAATTGTATTTTTGCAAATATTTTTATTTTTTATAATTCGATATCGTATTTTGACACTGACGATTGTTCTTCTTATTTTTTTTTGAAATTATCTCCGGATTTATTTTCATTTTATTTGTTACTACTTATAAACTAAAATAATGGATATTTGCTTATATTAAAAAAAATATATGTTGCGACTAATTTGTTATTGTTTATTGAAATGTATAATGTGTATTTGAAATATATGATAATATATATTACACACAATGTGTATTTATGTAAATACTAAAAGAATTAAATTGTTTTCTTTTTTTGGTTCTTAGATTCAGATTAGATCAGTAAGTCGCGCGCCTAGTAATATGCGTGAGCGTTTAACGCTGTTCAGTGTTGAACGCTCACGTGCTTGTCACAGCACGACATGCGCGCGGCTAAAGATCGGCGATGATTGGCAAGATTTTATTCAATAATAATTCTTTTATTAAGCGTTATACAAAAAAAGGTAAAGAATTTTCCTGCTTAGTTTAATCTGCTCTATCTGCATATTACGGGACAATTATTATCAGACACTCTGCATAAAATAACAAATTTGGTTAAAAATATTTTTCTTGTAATAAAAATTTAGCACATTTTATAACATTTCAAAAATATAAAGGTTTATGACACATTATAGTTTTAACATATTGTTAAATAACATTGCTTTATCACGTTTGTTTGACCTCGCGAGCATGTTTCTAAGATGATAAATTCTTATCGTAAGAAAATTGTTTATTTATGTATAATGATGAGAAATCAACTATTAAATCAATTGACTTTTTTGCTGAAATATCGCACTTCCCATTGAATCTAATTCGATCTTTTCGATCTCCTTTTCAATCTCCTTTTCGATATCTTTTTCAATATCCTAAAACATAATTATAAATTATTAATATAATTATTAATATAATTTATATTATAATTTTGTACTATTATATTTTATATTATATAATATAGTATATATTTTTTGATTCTTTATTTTACATTAAAGAATTCACGGTGTATAGATATGTATTTTATCAATAATATTCCATAAAGGCATCAATTCGTTTCCTGTCCATTCTGCTTGAGCGTCGTTTACAAGTAAAGTCATTATCATTTTTAAACTCGTATCACTTAATACTTTGTTTCCCAATTCTATCTGTTGGAATTTTATTAAGATATAGATATAAAATAGAATAATTGCAATTTAAATTGTTTAATTAATCAAAAACTAAATTCTTCTATACATTTAACTATAGTGTAATCTTAACGTAAGAATTCACAATGAGATCAATTTTACAGTAACGTTGCGGAATATCTCATAGAGTGTTATTCGTTTGAATTAAATCTTCTACGTAAATATAATCAGTATAACAACTAACAAAAAAACATTTTACCTTTTTAAGGTAACAATATAATAAATTCTCTGTCTTATAATTTTAGTATTTATCGTTCGATACACTCTTTCGTCCGTTCGCTTGATCGCTCGCTCGCTTGCTCACTCGCTCGTGGTTTCCTCGCTGTCCGCACGCTAGAAACGATCGCAACGGAAAGAGACCGGCTCGCAGGAGCATCAGCCCTGATTGTCTCCCACGGGGGGAAAGGCCTTCGGCCCCCCTCTCGCATCCGCTCCGCCGGTAGGCAGGGTGACAACTTACAAAGTACATGTTACATTGTAAAGCAAGGTTCACCCTGCCTATCGGCGGGGTGGGTGCCGGAGGAGAGCCGAAGGCTCTCCCCTTGCACCCCCTCATGCGCGCGTGTGTGTGTATGTGATGGATGTGTATGGATGAGTGTGCGTTCTTCCTATCCATGCATGTACTTTAGTATATTTCAAACCTTTTTGTTAATAATTTTTTAATGACGAGTGACCGATGACTAAATTTTTTTTTATGTTACTCAGGATCATGACCTTAACAACATATGTCAATATCAAGGTCGTTCTGACCATCAAGGTACTCCTCTAAAAGTAAATAATTGCCGAAAATACATTAAAACTGTAAAACTTTAACATTAAATATCTCAAAAGCTATAAGAGACCGCCGATTAATTTATAAGGAAAAGGTACTCGGGATTATGTTAACAATATATGTCAAGGTCAAAGTCGATGAGATGTAACCTAATATGTATATTTACCACATTTTTTAATAGTGGTGGATAATGGTTATTACCTGTACGCATTGTAACAAAATTCCAATTGTATGATATACATATGTTTAAATGTATAAATAACTGTAGCTATATTGAGTAAATTAAAGAATAAATTATTAATTTTAATATATAGGGTGTTTCAGGTCAGGTTAGAGAAACTTCAGGATCTTAGGAAATTGAATTTGGAACAAAAAAGATTCCTGTAAACATAGGTTTGGAAACACTTTGTTATAACTATATAACTATAATAAATATTTATTATAACTATAATAAAAAGTTATAATTCATAAACGTCAAAAAATCATGTTTATTTGATGATTCTTAAAAATAATCTTTTATTTATTTAAAAAAAAATAATAAAATAAATATGATAGATAATTAAATAACAAACTAAATTACATTATTTTCATTTATGTAATTCTGATAGGCATTCAAAAGAAAATAAACTCAAAACAACGAGAAAAACAAGAAATTTCTGATTTTTTCGTATTTTATTGTTAGTCAATTGATTTATATCGTACACCTGGAATAATTATGTCTAATATCTAATAATTTGTTGTTTCTTGGATCCATAAATTGATGAAAAATCATCTGTTAGATCAACTGAATTTTGAATATATTGCACTTCCTAGATACAATTCGATATTTTTGAGATTCTAAAACATATATAATTTGTATTATAATTTTGTACTATAATTCTTTATTTTACATTTGCGAGCAATCGTGGTGCAGAGAACTGTGCGTCTGCTTACTGAAGGTCTTGGATTCAAATCCTGGCAGAAGCCAGAAATATCGAATGATTCGTGATTGTCACCTCTCGAAAGGCAACGGCAAATCATCAAGAGTATTCTTGCCATAAACATCCTTCTAACTGTAGAGCTATGACTTCGTACTACTAGAAAGTATATGTTGAGAACCACCACTTTTTGTGAAAAAAAGGTATATTTATATTTATATATATATCTGGTATTTAAACTTTTTAAATTGTCATCACCAACATTCAAAAATTTATTTTTTGTCAATTCTTCTTTAGCACCGTTTGCTAAATAAAGTCATTATCATATTTAAGAAATGTTGCGTTTCTAATTATAAATTTATTCTGCGGCAATATATAAATATAAAATTTGGTAATTCAGAATTTATTCAAGATATAATAAACATCTATAATATACATCTGTTACATACTATATATGATTCTTTTAGACTAGAGACATCTTTTAATTCTACATATGTTAATCGTCAATCGCTGCAGAAAGATTAATAAGTATATTTTTATTAATTAAAATGCTGTAAAACGATTTGTTCATAAACATTATTGTATCAAAGCCACACATAATGTTAGCAATTATAATTGCAAATATCGTTGTAAGAGAAATTGTAAGAGAAATAGAATTTGTTATAAAATCAGGAAAGAGAAATTATTTTAAAGTATACTAATATTTTATGGCTAGACTATTAATATATATATATATATATATATATATATATATATATATATATATGTATATATATGGCATTTGAAAGGTAGTTTTTGAAGGCACTTTTGACGAGGAATACAGAAAAAATAATAAAAAAATTTTTTACGAGTAGTTTCCGAGATATGTGATTTTAAAATTTCACAGTTTTAATGTTTTTTCTATTATAAAATGAGCAAAAATAAAGTTTGTTTACGTTGCATATGTGTAAGACAGATGTGAAAAAAGTGTCTGTTTACAATTCCAAGGACGAAACTCCTTGAGCTTTTTCATTTTCCACGCAAATTGAGGTTTAACTCAAATATTTATATTGATAAATGTTGTTTATATAATTGTTGAGTAAATATAAAGTGAAAAGTTGTGAAACCCATGTGGAATTTCATTTTTAAAAAGTATATGCGTGGTGAAGGCAGTATGTTCCGCCCCCCTCCCATCTACGGGGAAGCTACACTATCGAAAAATAAGACACAGATTAGGGTTGATAGATTTAAGTTGAACCTTGCTTTGCGTGGAAAATATATATATATATATATATATATATATATATATATATATATATGTGTGTGTGTGTGTGTGTGTGAGGCGATTACGATAACTACGGCTCCCTACTTGAAAAATCGTTTCTGAAAGCGTCGTTTTTGACAAAAAACAAAAAAAAATAATAAAAAAAAATTTGACTGATAGTTTCCGAGATATGCGATTTTAAAGTTTCACAGTTTTAATGCATTTTTTGTTATGATAAGGAAAAATAAAGTTTGTTTACGTTGTATTTGTGTAAAGCAGACGTAGAAAAAGTTTGTTTACAGTTCCAGAAAGAAAACTCCTTGGGTTTTTCCACTTTCCACACAAAGCAAAGTTCAACGCAAACCTATTTGTCTTATTTTTCGATAGTGAAGCTTCTCCGTAGGGGGAAGGGAAGCGGAACATACAGCCTCCACCACGCATATACTTTTTAAAAATGAGATTCCATGGATTTCACAACTTTTCACTTTATATTTACTCAACAATTATATAAAGTATATTATTCAAAGTGTATATATATATATATATATATATATATATATATATATATATATATATATGGGGCGATTACAGTAACTATACAGCCTCTTATTTGAAAAGTCGTTTCTGAAAGCATTTTGGACGAGGATATATATATATATATATATATATATATATATATATATATATATACAGGGTGTCCGATAATTCGCGGACTTCCTTTTAAGGGAAGGTAGAGGGTGTTATTCTGAATAGAAAAGTCCTGTACCATTTTGTGATTTTCTCAATATTTAAGAAAATATTAATTTTAAAGATCAGCCAACGAAGTGCCGCGAAAGCTCGTGGCGCGAAAATGCCTCCACTGTCAATTGATACTCGGTCCGCGGCGAAGCAATGGGAGGAACAGTTTGCGAGCATGCTTCGCTATGGCAACCAAAGAAATACACACATAACGCGCGCTCCGTTTTATGTATGTGATCTTTTCATTATGTGTGTATTTTTTTCAGTTGCCATAACGAAGCATGCTCGCAAACTGCTCCTCCCATTGCTTCGCCGCGGACCGAGTATCAATTGACAGTGGAGGCATTTCGCGCCACGAGCTTTCGCAGCACTTCGTTAGCTGATCTTTAAAATTAATATTTTCTTAAATATTGAGAAAATCACAAAATGGTACAGGACTTTTCTATTCAGAATAACACCCTCTACCTTCCTTAAAAGGAAGTCCGCGAATTATCGGACACCCTGTATATATATATATATATATATATATATATATATATATTATTGCATTATATATTTTTGCATATAGCATTTTTGACGAGGAATATATATATATATATATATATATATATATATATATATATATATATATATATTGCGACAACTTTTCCCTCTGCGAACCGTCAAACGCTGCGCGCGTCCGCCGTCGCGATCTCTCCGTCGCGTGGATGTTTCGTTGCGCCGACGAACGGGAGTATGATTCGCCGGACGGGAGATGCAGGAAAAAGAATTGTCGACAAAAAAAAAGAGAATCGAAATATAATTACATGCCGGGAAGGAACGAGGTAGAAGGTGTTTCGCGCATGACAAAACCTTAAAACTCGCGAGAATTTTAATTGGGCGCCAGATACGGTCTTGCACGTATCAATTCGTCAAATACGCGAGATAGGCGCGAAAAAGACGCGAAGAAAGGAGTCGATTTCGTCGCGGGCGGACTAGCTCACCTAACGGTAGAGAAGCAGGGCGTATGTTGAATGAATGCGATATAGAGGCAAGAGGCGACAGACAGAATGACAAATACATGTAAAATGAGAATAAACTCGTGAGGTAACGAGAAAATCACAAATTTATTACTGTGAAAAGTATCGTGTCCGAAACCATAAAGAAGAGATGAATTCGCGCGGTTATTCGGCGACGATAAATTCGCGGAAGCGAGACTGGATTTTAGAGACAGTTAAGCGCCGCAAAAAATAGGACGCCGTTAAATCAAGGTTGGTCTGGCCTATGGCCCGAGCGCAATTATACCGGATCGATTGTTGGACCCTTCGTAGATCGATAATATATCGCTCACTATATTATCATGCCGTACGTCCACCACATGCATTCAATGCACCCCTAACATGCACCGCACAAATATAGCTCGCAATGCTCTGTACAATTTTACGCACCAACCGCGAAATCACTCTATCGCTCATCCACTTCACGCATGTTATTCAATAAAAGAAATAAACAGAAATATATCTCCGCATGAAACACACTCACCCTCGACGGCTAACAAAAGAAATACATGATCGCGAGACACACTCACACTCGGCGACGGACTACTCACGCATACCTGACTTAAGAGCTAAACGGGCGAGAAATTTCGCGACTATTATATTATGCCGTATTACTAAGCCGCTATCTCCAGAGAGACGATACATGCGGTATAAAACGCGCAGTACTTGAATCCGCGAAACCAATATTCGGAACGCTTTGGGGCTCGAATCGCTTGCCGATGTGACCATGTCGCAATCGCAATTACGCTAAGGGCGACGCGATAAACACTAAAATTTCGAGAGGAGCTCGAACGCGAAAATAACACAAAATTACGGCCACGATGGCAGAACGACGCGATTTCAATATCGCAAACACGCGTGGCTAGGATACAGTGAGATAACCTCTCCAGCAGCGCTGCTCTATTCCTGGAAGTTCGGAAACGATGACTTCTCTACCCGTTGGCCTCGTCCTCGGGATCCGTCGGGATCGAGCCGTACACTCTCTCGGTCCCCTCGCTCTCGTCAGGGATCTCTCCGTTCACGCTTGTAATGCTCGCGAAAGTCATCTTCTCAACTACACGTCTATCGCACGCTACTCTCCGCGCCAGTCTGACCCGGGATCGTTGCGATCTAGAATCGGTAGCGCCGGGCCAGCCGGGAATGCGCAATCGGGATGCGTGTTATCATGACTAATCGCGTGATAACACGCGAGACAGCCGCCGGGCGACACGCTCATGATCGTACCGGGGGCGCGCACGTGAGATCGCGATCAATTTTCGCAGGGCCCTTCTGAGACGACATCGGCGGGTCCCGTCAGAATCTCGGGATCGAGGTACTCACTGGCGGTCCTTAGCGACCCCTTTTCCTCCCGCCGCGCTTCGCGGCGGTAGAGCTCCTTCGAGGTCCTTCGGGGACACGTCTTCGCATGATCCTGCATCCAGGCGCGAGAATCCCCTTGTCCTCTCGCGCTCCTCACCTCGCGCTTCCGAATTCGGCTGTTGATAACTCCCTTCCGTCTCACATCCTCTCGAAGGTCGCCCCTCGTCTTCCGAGTCGTCTTGATTGTTGTCTTTGCGGCTGCTTTCCCACTTCTCCGATAAGGCTCCCATAGTGTATCGAAATAATAGAATAAAAGAAATTAAAACTAACAAAATAAATCTGATAAACAACGCCCTTCTGAAGATTTCGGTACGGGTCTAATGTTTTTAGCGAGCGCGTATTCCGCCCACTGGCGCGAGTGCGTATTCCGCGCTCAGCGATCGGGGAGAGATCCGGTGGACGCACGCGGGACGGCAATGTCACTATATATATATATATATATATATATATATATATATATATATATATATAATTAGTAAATTTATATATGTTATATAATACATATATTATAATATATATATTATTAGTAAAAATATAATATATATATATATATATAATTCATTAGCACTTTATTGAAATATGTAAGAATTGAGATGAGAGTGCAACATTGCATTTTTTTCTATCTCTTTTTCGTTCGCTTTATATATAAAAAATAAATATGATCCTGAAATATATATACAAAAGTGAAATTACAATAATACACATAATACATACATGTATCCTAAAAATTTATTTCATTACATCCTTTATACCAGTCAATTTAGCACTTATATCCCATAAACACAGTGCTACTTCAGAGTCTAGATCCTTTTTAGAAACATAAAGTTTACAATCGCGATATAGATGTCCACTTTCTTTGCTTAATGACGATTCTGTTGCGCAATGTAATACTGTTTGCGCACCCTACAAATATCAATTTATAATAAAAAAGTTTCAAATATTTCAGTATATTGAAATGTATATTGCATACATGACAATGGAAACAAAAATCATTTCCTAATAAACATTTTTTTTTTTAAGAAAAATTAAAAATATCAAATATATTTACCTGATTTGCAGTGCGTAGAAACATAAGAGCAACAGGCGAAAAAATAATATAGTGAAACCAGCTTCTCTTCACATTCCTAAATAGACCAGTGTAAGTAAATCCAGGACATACCATATAGACATTAACACCAGTATTTTTTGTTCGCTTTGCAAGTTCGGCAGCAAAATATGCATTAGCAAGTTTTGAATTACAATAGCCAGGATTCATCCTACTTTTCACTGGCAATCCTTTCTCACCATTTAAATTTGAAAAATCTATTACTCCAGATTCCAGAAGCTTAGACGTTACTATCACTATTCTGTAACAAAAAGAAAAAATGTTATAATATGTTAGATATGTTAATATTGTTTTATCATGCCAAAATATTGTTTTAAAGTCACCTGCTAGGAGCGCTTTGCTTCAGACGATCCAAAAGTAAATTGGTAAGCAGAAAATGGCCCAAATGATTTACTCCAAAATGAATTTCAAAACCATCTTTTGTTAATGCATGATCTTTGAGTGGCGCATACACACCAGCATTATTAATCAATACATGAATATGGGGAAAATCTTTTAGCACTTTGTCGGCAAATTCTCTGATTGATGAGAAAGATGCAAGATCCAGTTCCATTGGAATCTGCGTAATTAAAAAAGAGATAATATGTATTAAAAGTGTATATTTGTACATGTGTATGTGAGTATTAAAATAATGAGAAAAATATAAAAATTTAGAAACATTTAAAAATGAAATTTTAAAATTCAACATTTACTAATGTATATTTATTAATAAATGAAATTTTTTTTATTAATGAAGCATTATGATTACCAATTCACCGGTAGATATTTTATTCCGTATTTCAACTATGACATTCTGTGCATTCTGTATATCCCTACAAGCCATGATGATTGTGGCTCTCCGTTTGGCCAATTCTTTCACCGTCTCTTTACCAATGCCAGAATTCGCACCAGTCACGAGAAATACCTGGCCTTGCAGATTGCTTGTACTCTTACATCTTCCCCAGGTACGTTCGCGACATTTACGGAGCAAGCCGATGAGCAAGACCATCGGTAGAATAAAATAACACCACGAAGATATCATATCGATGATGGTTTCAACTTTGAAACATGAGAAAAAAAGATTTCTCCGCGAGAAAATGCAACACGTAGATTGCAATCTAATATGACTTTTAAATGCGTAACTATTATTAACGCATATTAAGCGTAGCGCGATTTATGCACGTTTCTCGTTAATCGCTTATTTAAATGGAGCGATCTTATCCGCGCTTCTTTCCTGTTTCAGCCCAATTTATTACAATAACATAACAACATGACTGTTATACGACACACGATCAAGCGTTAGTTTCAAGTCAAATTTTATCTCAAGAACTTTGAATATATTCTCACATCTTAAGCGAAATAACTAATGCAACTGCTGCATCATCGCTAATTGACACGCGCAAATACCTGGGTTCCTCTCCCTACGTCTCCATGCGTCATCATATAAACCTTTGACTATGTAACCAGAGAGAAGTCTGAAGGCACGTTAAAAAATTTTTTAGTCGTCGGCTAACATCATTCGAATTCGGTGGTCACGTTTATCGAGATGCGAAAATCAATTTATCTTAGGATGCGTTCTGTTTCACGCATTGAGCGCATAAATCGCCTGAAAATCTATAGTTCACGTAACATATATTATAGATTTCCAAGCGATCTATGTGCTCTATGCGTGAAACGGAACGCAATCTTAAAGGCCATTGCACGTGAAAAAATTTTAGCCGTAATCAAATAAGCAAATAAGCAAATCGACCAATCACAATCAAGCATTTAAAACGTAATTACTTCTTTCCGTAACGTAATTAGAATATTTAAATGTGATTGGTTGATTTGCTGACGGTCTTACGATTACGATTAAAATTTTTTCACGTGCAATAGCCTTAAGGTGCCTTTAAATGATAGCATCAAACATCGAGCATCGAGCGTCTGCGCTGCGCAAAAGATCATTGCGCAGGATTTCAAAAAGATAGATTTCAGCTTCTTGTTGCTTTTTGCGACTAATAACATGGTGAATCGCACGACTACGGTCGAGATTGAAAAGATTATATTCTAATATACATTATTATACAATATTGAAAATTAATATTTATTAACATTATACATAAATAGATATTATTATTATTAAACGAATATATTGCAGAACGTCACTGCCGATAGTGCATATTAGAATCTAACCAAACATTAAGGGATTAATTTTCATAAATTTTTTTACATGTTTTTTTATAATACACACAAGCTTACTTTATATATCTTTTCTCTATATTAAAATTACTTTGCAACATTGTTTATTATAGACATCAAGCTTAGAATTTTAGTGTGGGGTCTGCATGTCAAGTGTAGATGGAAAAAAAATTTTAATCTCGACCGTACTCGTGCGACTCACCATGTTAGTCGCAAAAAGCAGCAAGAAGCTGGAATCTATCTTTTTGAAATCCTACGCAATAATTTTCTGCGCAGCGCAGACACTCGACGCTCGATGCTGACATTTAAAGGCACCTTTAGATGTATCGAATAGATGCATACTATACATCTACTCGACTTTATGTTTCTTCCTGGATAAATGACAACGATTATATGAGCGGTAAATAACAATGGATTCTCGCGTTCTAGCAACCATATATCAATGGGTTGTTCCTTTCTATTGCGCGCTTTTACTTACGCGAATTGGTCGATTTTTTAAATTAATTTCTCAATAATTATTACGAAAATCGTAAAATGGCATAGACATATAGACTGGACTGAGCGTTGCGATAGATGAATGGATACTTGCTGTAGAAAGAGAGGTACTACATGGGAGGCTTATGTTTGTCTCTCTTTTTGCAGGGCTGTCAAAATAAAGTTGCAAACCTTGTACATAATTTTTCTATGAAATAATTAACATATTTTTTCACTGTTTTAAAATATCTGTTTTAATATATATTTAACATATATTTAATATATATTTACGTATAAGCAATACAATTGTATCGAAACGTATCACAACGCAAAACACAATAAAGTGAGTTATTGAATAGGTGCCGAATTTAATGCTACGTTATTGCGAGAATTCTGGAAGGGAACAAAATCACCAATGCTAGCAAAAGAGACAAACATAGGCCTCCCATATAGTATCTCTCTTTCTACAGCGGGCTTCCGTTCGTCTATCTCGCAATGCTCAGTCCAGTCTATATGTCTATGTAAAATGATAAAGAATTTTCTTATTCAATTTAAAGCAGGGAGCACACACTTTTGCATAAGCGCATAACTATAAGCATAAGGAAATTGTGTGGTTCATTTCCTTGCATATTTGTGGATATATTTGTGGACCAATCAATTTCTTTATGTTATGATTATGCGCTTATGCAAAAGTGCTCCTCGCTTAAAAAATAAAGACGATTCTCCTCGTTGCTCAAACGCTTTCAACATTTAAAGTGTGTTCGAAAATCTTATTTGTGTGATAGAGTGTAGCATTAAATTGACCAATAAGAGAACACGATCGACATGATTGTTTCGCCTCCGCTGTCATGCCACAGTTATGTTGTGTCCCTATGTCTCTCTTCTTGAGTCTCTATGAAAATTGTAGTGTCATTCAATTTTATGTATGACGGGTAATTATATTTGAGACTTTATAGACGAAATACAACAATGGCTCTATTAACAGAAAATGGAAAAGGATGTTTACCTGATTACGAGGTACAAGGGGCAAAAAAAGTGAGTTTCAGTCCTTATTCTGACAACGGAGGGTGAGTAAATTGAAAGTAACCTACATCTCTATTAATTTTAATTATTGTGACCGAACTATTATGATTAATTAATATTTTTAATTTTTATTTTGTCTCTTAGAAGTGCATTGCACTCTTGAAAGATATTGTTAAAATGCTATTTTATTTTTAGGAGCGTGGTGGCTCTGGCAGGGGATGATTTCTGTGTCATAGCTGCGGATACCCGTCTTAGCACGGGATTTTCAATCTATACTCGAGAACAGGATAAATTATTCCCTTTGTCAAACACCACTATTCTAGGATGCTCTGGTTGCTGGTGCGATACTTTGACTTTAACTCGTCTCTTATCCGCTCGCATGCAGGTATGAATGTTGTATATTCAATTGGACTAAACAAATTATAAAGTAATTTCATAGATATACGATCATAAATTATCAGATATACATACAGTATTTATCTGTACTTTAGATGTATCAACATGAACATCAAAAAGAAATGACAACTCCAGCAGCAGCACAGATGCTTTCAATAATGCTGTATCATAAAAGATTCTTCCCTTATTATGTCAGTAATATACTTGCTGGATTAGATGAGAATGGAAAAGGATGCATATATAGTTACGATCCAATTGGACATTGTGAAAAAACTACATATAGAGCTGGTGGTTCAGCAGGTGCACTTTTACAACCACTTCTTGATAATCAGGTATATGCTTTAACATAATATAGTTACAATTTATTTTTATAGGATAATAAAGAATATTGTGCATTGTGTAATGTTTTTATCCTCTTTAGATTGGATTCAAGAATCAAGAAGGAGTCACTCCTACAGTCTTAACTCAAGAAAAGGCTGTAGCAATCTTGAAAGATGTTTTCACTTCTGCAGCTGAAAGAGATATATACACAGGTGATGGAATAAGTATTAAAATTATTACCAAGGATGGAATAAAAGACTCCAGTTTTGCTTTGAGAAAAGATTAATAGAAATAAGAACAAGCATTTATATATATTGTGCAAATAAAGTTATTTCAGTATCTCAACATGTTTTTTGTTATTTATCAAAATTTCACCCTTTTAAGTACTCTTGAAAATAATATAATATTCTTTGTGGAATAAAGAAATCTAATTAAATATGTAGATTGCCTAAAAAAATGGTGTAAAAGAACATGCATTAAAATATAAAAAATACAAATACACATAGTGTTACCTGAATAAGTGTTCTTTATATTTATACACAATGTTTTCTATTTTATATATGGATATCTAATCTATACTTATTTATATTTATATTCTATACTCTTATTTATATCTTATTTTATAAACTTTTGTTAAAAAAAATCTTGCATTACAAATTCTCTGCACTATGGTGCTCAATGAACAAATATTGGATACTTTATCATAAATTAAGAATTTTATTGTGTCATTCAAACATATTTCGCTCTTATTTCATAATTAGCATTAGTAATGTACACTTGAAAATCTATAATATGTAAATGATTACACAAAGGTAACTCAATAAGCCTTGTTTAATATTATACTATACGCATTGTATGTATTTCTGCTGTGTATGTTATTTCACATACATGTGTATTCACAATATCCTAAAATATATTTCTTTTACCATAAAGGCAAGTTAATTATAACCCATTCTTATATCAATGTAACCAAAGGAAAGAAGGTTAGGGGTTTGTTGCATTCCATTCTACCATCTTTCTCATAGTTCTTTCTTGGGAATAGTATATAAAGATCGAAAGTAGACTGTTTCCCCCCGAGATTCACTTCTTCGTCCCGGGGGTCGTTAACGGTCTGCCGCGATCTTTACCACGCAATTTAATCCCAAGTACTCGCTCGATCTTGCCAATCACCAATTGATTTGGTATTCCACGTCCCGCTTCATAATCATTAATAACTTGTGCCTTTTCATTTACTTTCTATAAAAAAAAAAAAAAATGCATGTGAAAATTATTAATAATAACAAACATTTGTATCTTTTTATTTTTCTAATAATAATTAATCCCAAATTATAAAGACAAAAATACTTTACTGTAGCTAAATCTTTTTGAGATAATCCTTTGTTTTGCCTTCCTTGTTGAATAAGTTTACCAAGTTCAAGTGGAATTTGGTCATGTTTTAATTCTTCTGTTTCACGATCTAATTTAGCTGTATTCTTTGTGGTTACGTGCTGTCTGTTTGCACCGCCACCCCCTAATCAGAAGTTTCAGCATTATTATACTTTCAATAAAATTATCTCAAAAAAAATTATAAGACAAAATGAATCTTTCTCTGATAAATAACAAAATATCTAGCAAATTATTATTTTACAATATTGAAATGTGAAAAATATTTTATTTAAATCTTGATTCGATGCTTTCTGTTTTTTATTTATATTTCTCAGTTATATGAATTTATTATCTTATAATATAATAAAATATCAACTTATCCTTTAAAATAGATGCTTCACATACTTGTATTTATCGAATCTGTACATAAAACATATTAATTTTATATTTAACTTAAGATTTTTATTTATAATATAAAATATGTGTGTATGTGTGTGTGTGTGTGTGTGTGTGTATGATGACATGACAATAATTCTGATCATATGCTTCTTTAATAATAATAGAAAAAAAGAAGAAAAAAGAAAAATCTAATATTGAAATAGACAAAATTGAAATATTCTCATTTTTAAGAAGAGAAGTAGCATAATTATTATTCCTCTTTGCAATTAAATCATATTTTATTCTTACAAAATTGTGTGATTGTGTAACTTGAAATTACTGTTATCATTGATAAGAATACGCAAAACTGTCGTTTAAAGTGGCGAGCGCGGTTTTGTTTACATCGCAACAAATAATTATCCGAAACAATCCGTGGAAAAATGGAGGAAAATCCAGCCACAAATTTGTACTCACATTTCGCCTGTGTCTCTACGGTGAAACCCTGCCGCCGCGCATCGTTCACCGCCTGTAAATAATAAATCTACAGTTAAGAATCGCGTGCGACGCAAATACGGGCATCGCGATCCCTCATGCTAACGTGTGATAACCGCGCACCGGATTTTGCGAGTTTTCAGACCTTCTCGGTTTTGAGCGTGGACGATTTTGGAGCGCGTTTACGCAGCGTAATAGGCGCGGTGTCCCAATCTGACATGTTGTGAAAACTGCTGCGAATGGTCAGTGTTATCACGTTGAAACGTCTTCCCAGTAATTACGATTAGCCGCTGTTCCCTACACTCTGCTTGCCGTGTCGTGTTGCTTCTCAGCAAGTTCTCTCTTCTCTTCCTCGCGGACGTTCCGAAAGTCACGCAATACGACCGCTCGATCGACCGGCGCGAAGTTACAATTTCGCAAACATTAGATTGCGCTTCCAAGCAAAATTACACGTAATTTCGTCGAATTTTACGTTCACGTCATTATTTTCTATGTGATGTCGATCGATAGATCGCCATCCTTGAAATCTTCGAGCTTTGTCAACCGCGAAATTTGACCTTAAAATTGTGACATGGTAGAGATTGTAATGGAAAAGTAAACTTTTGGCTGATGCCTAAGCAACTATTATTTAATTAAATAGCGTAAACGGTAAAATAGCGTAAAAGCTAAAATAGCGTAAACGGCAAAATAACATTTATGCTTACTTGAGAATAGAGATATGTATATAAATATATATGTATATTATATACTTGCTTCAGTATATATATATATATATATATATATATATATATATTACCTATATCGATCTTAAAATGTCTCTTGGTGTGTTTAAAACTTCGAATCACAGCAAATCATGTATTACAAAAATGCATCTAAAAAAAAAAAGAAATAGATTTTTAGTACAACTGTAACTGTGCAACGTTAATGTGAAATAAAAAAAAAAATCTCTCTTAGCGAAGATTAATCCGTCGTCAATCTAGCTGACACGCTTGTTCGACGGACGTGATAGCGTGGTACAAGCTAGATAGCTAGAAGGTAGAAATCAGATATGTTTCGGCTTGATGTTCATGTCATGTATACAGTCTGAGAATTTGAACCGCATCGTAATCCGCAGTGTAACATATATATTTGTATACGACAAACTTGTATCGAACTGATTGCGTTAAAATCGTGCGAAATGTCCTTGATCAAGTCTTTATGGAAATGTACATTCAGTCCGCGGCTTTTCAAGATTTACGAGGTAACATGGATCGGTCATCTGATTGACGTAAGTCTACGTACAATATATTTATTCAGCGAAAATTTGCCTAAAATTGAGGTTATGCGTATGTAAATTACAGAAATCATATGAGCCGAAAAACTTGGAACGATGGGGCGATCAAATTGTGTCAATTGTGTCAATACCTGTAAGTATTTCACGAAATAGTTTAGAAAATATTATTGAAATTTTACTGCTACAGCAAGTAAAATCTTCCAAGTATCTCTGTGTGCTAATCTTCAAATTTTATCATAATTTAATCGCATTTTTCTGTTATTATATTGTATTATAAGAAACTTACAAATTTTGTTTGCATTGTTACAGTTTGCAGCAATATGGTCCATAGGTCTTTATGCTGTACCTGTACTTGTACCACTTATTGCCATATTTATATATCAACGTAGTTATTCCTTCATAGAAAATATATTTTATTTGAGTAAATTAACAGCCGGTGCTGGTGCATTTCTCATTGCATCGTTAGTTGCACGTGGTTATTCCAGAGTTAACAATCCAATATATGTAAAATTTATACAAACTTTAAATGAGGCGCATTTACAATATAATGAAAGGACAAAACAGGAGCTTCATAAATATGACTTTGAATTTTGGGCATGGCCTGTGGATTTTGATATATCAAAATTAAAAAGGTTAGACACATATCCTTTTAATAATAACTAAATTGGATATCCTAGAATCTCCAATTTTTATTTCAATTTCAAATTCTTTAATAAATTTTTTAATAAATTGTACTATGTAACAACTTTTAGTATCATCAATTTTACAGTTAATTTTTAATAGTTAATATTAAAAAATTATTTTAAATAAAGATTAATCAAATATTACAGAAAAATAAAGTTTATCTTAATTTTAATAATGACATTCCACTTATTTTTATTCAAAAACTTGGAAAAAAAATTGATTGAAGAAAAATTGCATAAATTAATTAAAGAAGTATCAAGTTCAAATATTAACGCTAAAATCTTTTAAATCAAAGCTAAGGAATTTTAAGACACCTTTTATATACACGCTCTTGTATATATAAAATATCTATATTTTTTAGTGACAAAATTGCAAACAAATTGACACTACAAAAGATTGCAGCAGCTAGTGGACGTTTGAAACATCAAAGTCGCAAAGATTTCTTATTTGCTATACCATGTAAATTATTTTCCTATATAATAGCGCATACTATCGCAGTCAAAATGATTTATCCTGGCAGTGTATCTGTTATCAGCTGGGCAATTGGTAGAACATTACTATTATTACTATATATCTATATATATATATATATATATATATATATATATATATATATATATATATATCTTTATACTATTTAAGATCATTTTGTATCACTATGTCAAAGGCTCAACATTATCAAAGGGAAGGATAGATTTAATAAAACAAGGTGGAGAAAGATTTAAGCTGAAGGCAGCTGATAAAAATCAAATTGATGCAATGTTCGTCGATCGACGCAACAAGTAATGTAAACAATAACTTTATCAATAACTATTGTATCTTACAAATCATTTTCTAATATATAGTTTTCACAGGAATACTAATGGCGATATATTAGTAATAACTTGTGAAGGAAATTGTGGTTTCTATGAAACAGGTATTATATCTACTCCTTTGAATAAGGGTTATTCGGTATTAGGCTGGAATCATCCGGGTTTCGGCGGCAGTACTGTAAGTAATATGCACAAAAAAGTAAATTTTACATATATTTTATACAATCTGAAGGAAAGAATTGCTGTTATTCTGTCTTAAAACTTTATTATTGCAATAAAAAAATTTATCAAAATGTTGCAATTGTCATTCACATATAAATGCAAAGTTATGTTTGAAGTAATGGCAAGTCTTTTCCTTCAGGCTAATTTATATCTCGTATAACAGTAACTATAATGATTAAAAAGGGTGCACCATATCCAAACCAAGAGGAAAATGCTGTCGATTGTATAATGCGCTTTGCGATCGAACGCCTACAGTTTCCCGAAGAACGCATTATTCTATATGGATGGAGCATCGGAGGATATGCCGCTACCTGGATTGCTATGAATTACCCTTCTATTCAGAGCTTGGTATTAAACTTAGTTCAATTAATTCTGTGTACTATTCTATATAAATTAATAGGTTATATTACTGCAGGTTTTAGATGCTACATTTGATGATATACTTCCATTAGCTCTTAAAGCAATGTCACCGTCCTTAGAAGGTGTAGTCCGCAATATAATCAGAGATTATTTTAATTTAAATATAGCAGAACAATTGAATAGGTACATTCGATAGTGGTATTATATTTATAAATATATTGATAGAATATTATCTACATGTCTATATACTGTGATTTTTGTTTTTTAATTGATTAGATATAACGGGACTGTATTATTAGTGCGAAGAACAGACGACGAGATTGTTTGTGTACCTAATAACAGTTTAGCTGGAAATCGCGGCAATATGTTGCTGACGAAACTGCTTCTCAGACGTTATCCGCATTTATTTTCTGAAACCTCTGAATCTGGAACTGTCCTATCTACATTTTTATCTGCTGAAGCTTCGGATAAAGGTAAAAAATTGAATAATGGCGATATTATACATACATACATACATACATATATATTCCACTCTTATATATAACTATATATATATTATATATAACGTATATATAAATGGATCTTTTAAAAAACTAAATAAAAAAAATATAATTATTAAATCGATTTTTATATGTATTATATATTGCAGAATCGATATTGGAATCATTAAGAGTGGAAGAAAAGCGTTGCTTAGAGCTGATAGCAACTGATATACGAAAAAATAATGGGGTGATAAATTATCCATCTACTCTAGGACAAGATTGTAATGTTAAGACAAAATTGCAGTTGATCCTTTTTCTTGTGCGTATTACATACATGAAGATAAATCTAAAATGAAAGAAAATAAGAATATTATATTTTAAATCTATTATCTCTCGTGATTTCTAGGCAACAATGTATATGAAAGACCAACCGTCATCACACTGCATCCCATTGACTGTTGATCTCTTTTATCCAGGTTGGGACCCAGCATCCACAATCACTCTAAAGTAGATTTCTCGATATTATTTCCTAAAAGTCAGTTTTTCAAGAGATTCTTATTTGCACAATACAATACGAATGAGCAAAAACAGTAACAATCTTCAGTGCATTTCATGTTAAGTTTCAATTAGCAACACATTGTACACATTATTTATTTATATTAATCTATATTCAGTCTTTGACAAATTGTTGAAAAAATATATATTAAATATGTAATTTTTCATTCACTGTAAAAACATTCTGGCTGAACTAATGGCTATTTGTATTTTTCAAATTAATTATATCAGTTGCATATCTTACCAAATACTATATGTGTAAAAAAATTCTTTTTATTAAAATATAAATATTAAAATTTAGAGAAAATAAATTTTAAAATATGTTTCTTCACATTATTCTGAGAAATAATAACTATTATATAATATATATTATTTTATTATTAAATTGAGAATAAAACTCTGAAATGAATGTACACACAATGTAAAATATAATAAATGTATTTTTCATTTCAATTATAACTTTATTATTCTATTATTTTATTATTATTCATATTAATAATCTAATTTTTTAATAAAAAAAAGTAGTACTTATCATAACATAAAGATAATAAAAGTTGCAAGCTATATTTGTACTAAAAAAGTTTAATATTGAAAGTACAAAATTTTGTTTTAAAATTGTAAAGATTATTTGCCTGTAAATCTTGCAAGATTTCTACAATGGCATCAATTAAAATTGATTACACGAAATATTCTATTTTCCATATAATGTATAAAAATAAATAACTATATATCATATCCAATAAAATAATTCCAGATAAATTTATGTAACTTGAATGTTGTTCAGGACAGCTATAAGATCAGCTTTAGAATCTTGAAATGGATCTACTACATTTGCACGATTAGTCTTCACTGGTTGCTCTAGAAATATTTTTAACATATTTCTTGTTTGTGCCAAAAAATAGTCCCTCTGAGTAATCTTTTCCAAAGCTTTAAAACATCCCTCTAAATTCCAATCAATTTTACCTTTGCTTTTGTCTTCAGCCTAAAAGAAATACATAATTGTTATTTGCTTTATTCATTCCTTATAAATGAATAGTTATATTCATATTTTCATATTTTTTTCATATCTTGTCTTACTTTTATTAAGCCAAGATTTACTAGGAGTGCATTATTTAAATTCAAGATTTGGTTTTTCTCTATTGCATAAGAAAACAGCTTTGCATACAAAGCATCCGATAAAAATTCTGCTTTTATTCTCACATTCATATAGCCACTATCACATAATGCTGATACTTTCATGGTTATCCGCAAAAGTTCTTCTATATATTTCTGTTCTGTACTCCCATTATCCTGATTTGTCAAGTTCTGGAATAAATCTTGTGTTAAAAATATGATTAAATATATTGATGTTAATGTACATTAATACATACCGTTGCATATTCAATGAAGGCTTGTTCATTATCACCTTGTAGCAGTAATAGTTTCTCGCCTGTTGGTGATTTCAAAAATTCTGCTACTGTTACTACTGTGCTTTGTGCAACATTATCTTGCATTTTTTTATCTTTGTCGCTTATTTCGTCCTCATTATTATCGCTTTCACATTCTTCATCCGTTTTCTTTTCGTCATCATCATTATCATTATCATCATCTTCTTCTTCTTCATCTTCAGTATAATCTTCATCTAAAGAATTTAATGCATCAATTCTTCCCAACTTTGTAAGAATTTGTTGAAGTTTTTCGCGTCCTTCCGTTCCAAAACAATTGCCATCTAACTGTAAGTTTGTCAAAAGAGTTTTATCATATGTGGCTTCAGCAATAGCATTTCCAGCATCCATACGTAGTTCATTATTACTTAAATCTAGGTATTTAAGAGATGTATGATTGCCGTGAATCTCTAATGTCTTTGCTAAAACTAAAGCCCCTTTAGTCTTTAATAAACAATCTCCGAGATTTAGCTCCTCCAGACCTCGGAAAAGTGGTAAAACCTTAGCGAGCGCTTTAGCCCCTTTCAACCCGATCGTATTATCGTTTAAATTTAATACTCGTAAATTAGGATTGGCAGATAATCCCTGTGCAATTGCTGCAATACCTATGTGGTATATGCCATTTTGTTGCATTACAACTTCTTCTAACGTTTTCAGTTTTTCAAATACAGATGCTAATGCTTGCGCACCCTCATTTTCTAAACGATTTCTACCAACAATGAAAACTTTCAAGGCAAGTGGTGCACCTATAATAAAAATACATTTCATTAATATTTAGAATATTATGGGATGTATATGATTATACATTTATATTATGGAATATCTTGCCTTCTTTGGAACTATTCTCAAGACACTTTTCCAATGCTTTAGCTAACATTTTTCCACCTGATATACCAAGACCATTATTGTTTAATCTCAATTCTTGAAGAGTATAGCATGGGCTTGATGTCAACAGATTTGCTAATCCCTGAATACCAATTGGACCAAAAGCATTGTCACTCAAATCAAGTTCAGTAAGTCGGCTATTGGCTATGCATAATGCTGTTCCTAGATATTCCAATGCTTTTGGAATTTCTGTTTTCAAACGACCAGTGAACATGTCCTTCCATAAAGCTTTTTTCAATGGAGTTCCCTTCTCTTTTATTACCTCAGCTATAGCCTCTGCCGCTAATGTACCTAATGTATTTCCTTCTAAATCCAAATACTCCAAACATGGACATTCTCTTATTGCTTCTATCACTCCAAGAGCTGTATTATAAAAAACATAATAATAAACCCGCTGGTCAATTGCACTAGAATTGAAATTTGTAAGAAAATAAAATTTTATAAAAAAAATGTTTATACTTTACAAGTTAAAGAAGTTCTACTAAAAAGAAATAAAATTTTTTTCATAATTCTTATATAACCTCGTATGTTTTATGCATATGTAAAGAAAACACCGGAAAATTATATAAAAAAAATTTTATTGTCTTACCATTATCCGCAGTATCCAATACGAGCGATTGACCGGCAAAGGAGACTCCAACCGACTTTCGGCTGACATTTTTCAGTTGCTCGCTAATTTCGTCCAAACTAAACATGTTGCCCGTATATCACCAAAATTTTGTAAAATGATTCTTGTTGATAATTCTTCGATGTACGTTATCAAATAATGATAGAAAGTATTGACAGATTTATTTTCTATACTCAAATCACCACACACGCTGCACGTTTCCGCAAGTGGTAAACAATAGTAAATATAGTAAATGGTACACGTAAATTATGTGCGCGGGAAACTTTTACCAACTTATATCGAAAAAAATTTCTATCGTTACGTTAAAATACTCTAAAGAAAACTATGAAAGAGTCTTTAGATCTGATTGGCCAAATGATTTGAAACATTTATAACTTTAAAAAGTAAATGCATTTTTAGCGACCTTTTTTTATAAAAGGTTTGTCTTTTTTATCAACTCTCTAAAGTCCATATCAGACTACACATTGAAAAATTGAAAATTGATGATTAAAGATTAGAATTTGACTATCAGAACAAAAAAGATTAAAATTTCTTTATTGTGATTGATCAAATTTATACGGCACATCAATGGTTACATTCAGCAGAAGAAAACGCTCGGTTCATCAACACTCGAAGTTGATTCGTTGGTTCTAAAAGTAAGAGCCAATCACATTCGATTGCTACTGAGCGATTTTTTCTGCTGAACGCGGTTAATCTCAGAAATTACAATTTTATACAGAAAAATTATGAACAAGTTGCATAATGAAAAAATAAAATACATATATTATGTAATAATACACTGCATATCGAGATACTTATAACAAACTTTGTTTCTGTACACACATCGGAGATAATTTATTAATGTGATGAAATGATATATTAATTTAAATAAAAAGATGTGTGTGTGGTAAATAGATAATAATTGAAATTGAGATATAAATCTCCAATTTATTGGAATGAAATTATATACTCTGTAATAAAACATTAACTGCAATTAATTGCACATTTTCATGAAATCATTAATTTTTTCGTATGTCCTATTTACAAAATCGAAAAAATACTTTTTTTATATTCCCAGCAAAAGAAACAGTTACTAATAATTATAATAATATATAGTTAATTACAAAGAATTCAGAATGAGGATATTTGAATTTTCTTCTTTAAAACAAAATCCATATATTTATTGTTAATATATGTAGAATATCAATGATGAACAATAAACATATAGACTCAAATTCACATGTTTTTTTAAAGTGCTAATAAAGATGTTTTATTACACTGCATGCTGCTTTTTATGATCTGTGGCCACAGCTTACTGGTATTTTTGTCTTTACTTTGATTATACTAATATATATCATAAATATTTTTTTCAGTGATTGGTTTGATTTGTTTAGATCTAGATGGTAGTCTGTTGAGAAATATTTCTCTTATCTCTTTAAATTTGCTCTTTTTAACTTTTCCAATATAGACACAAGTTGCAAAATCAACATTTATAATAATATATATAATTCTCTCTCTCTCTCTCTCTCTCTCTCTCTCTGTCGATTCTTTTGATCTTATTCCATTCAGAAATGTCACCATATTGTATACTGCACATATATATTATGTATTCTATAAATTAAGGACATAAAACAAAACATCAAGTTTTGCTTATGTTAGCATATCAAAGGAGGGGAAAGATGAGAAAAGAGAAAGAAAGAGAGAGAAAAACAATAAGATAATATTAATAAAAAATGACCATTTTTTTAGAGGATTCTAAGCAAATATAAAATTAAAAGAAGATATTTTTTTTACTATTTATGGAGCAGCCATTTTATGTACCTCTTCTTCACAATATATAGTCAACATTTAATACAAAAATTATCTATTATATCTACATTCTGCACGTAGATATAATAAATTTATACAGTAAATTAAACTATATTGTATAGCGACATTCCAAATACGTTTGAATGTAATTGTTGATTAATGTGAACTCTACTATATTAAAAATTGCTTAAAAACTAAATCTTTTCTTAAATGTACATAAATAATCTTTTTATTGATTAACTATATGATTTTTTGCTGTGTCTCAAGCTAATTGTCCATTTTAATTCCTTTTTTTTAGCTTAAGCATTGAAAGTATTCAAATATTTAATTTTTACATTATACAAGCTATTGTTAAACTTGTACAAAAACCTAAATGTTTTAATATTTCTTCTGTGTTCTAAATGAAGAGCAGAAAGTGATTCCACACAATGTTTTATATGTGATGTGACTTTGATAGTGAAAAAGTGCCAAAGTTCATTATGCATAACAGAAGCAGATTGACTGAATACTCTCGACAGTTTTTCGCCATTTCCAAACATATCTAAAGTATATAGAGGTTAGAAGCCCTCCTGATACTGCTTTGAATCTAGTTTTGCCTGAATCATTTCCAGTTGTCGTTTTGCTTCACACTGAGGGAAATTTTGTAGATCATAATATTGTGGTGCTATCATGAGCAGCCAATCGGCTGTAAAAAAATAAAAACTTAATAAAAAAAGATTATCTTAATAAAAATGAATAAATTAAGCAAAAAAATATAATTATGCATTATAATAATTATGTAATAAAAAAAACTTACGTTTAATATCAGTAACAGTTCTGATATAATTTTTAGTAGTAAGAACAAATTCATTATAAATAACCCATTCTGGTTTATGATCCAGACAACTGCTTGGATGAAGCTGTACTACTTGATTATCCTTAATAGTTAAATAATGTCCTGTTCTCTCTAAATGTGCTACCTATTTATATAATAAAAATATAATATAAGATGTAGAATTAATATAACAAAAATTTTTTGATACACAAGCTAATGTTAAATTACCTGCATAAAGAATCCATTTACAAGAGCTTTCCTGATATTAATGTAATAATCCTTCGAATTGAAGTCGGTTGAAGTGCGTTTTAATACAAATCTGTCCATTATTCTGCTCAATTGTTGTCTTACATTATCTCCGCTCTTTAACGATCGATAATTGACATAATTATCATAACACCATTGGACATCATCCATATCTATAAATATAAATCAAAATATAAAGTGATATATAAGATCATATTTCATAAAATAATAATAAATAAATACTTACGTTGTTTGAAAGAATGATATACATTAAGTAGCGTCAAATGATCACCATCAATATGTGCAAATTTCATTTTTGCATCATCTGCAGCCTTTTTTGATTCATTTGGTCTCACAAAGCACTGTGGGACTAATACCACGTCAATCATCAATATACTACCATGTTATCTTATCACGATTCTGACTCTATTATGCTCATTTTATTCTTTTAAAGTATAATTTTTTTTTTATAGCAAAATTAAATTATTGAGACTAATAATTTAAATAGATAAGAATATTTATTGATATTAGCATAGAATAAATATTATTAGACTATGTTTACACAGTATTATCGCGTACGGCAAACCTTGGTACGTTACCTGAGAGCATAGCAGTAATGCTAAGTATTTCATTGCTGCAATTATGATTGCAAGAAGCTATAAGCATTTTTGCCAATTGGGGGTCCAATGGAAATTCCGCCATCACTGCTCCGAGATCTGTTAAATTCCCATCATCATCAAGAGCTGCCAAATAATTCAAAAGTTCCAAAGCTCTCATGAGAGTTTCAGGTGCAGGTGGATCCATAAAATCGAAATGTACCTGTAAGACATATCTAATAAAATCAATAATTCAAAACAATAAAAAATTACGTTATTCTCAATCAAACAATCTCTCTATTTTATCTCATTATTTTAATAGTAATACTACTAATAAACATACCAGATCATCGATACCAAGTTTTTTCAATTGCAATACAACACTCCCAAGATTGGATCGTAAAATCTCAGGATAGGTATTATCCTGCATTTCATTTTTATATGCCTTTTCTGTGTACAATCTGAAACATTTTCCAGGTCTTGTTCTACCAGCACGACCGGCTCGTTGTTGTGCAGAAGCCTTACTAATAGGCGATACTAAAAGAGATTCAACACGAATTCTGGGATTATATACCTATCAACAAAAAATATTTCGATATTAATGACAAGTTTATAATAGTATAAAAAATTCTTAATAAGAATCTAACTGTAACATGTTATATTTACTTTTTGCTTGGCAAAACCAGGATCTATCACAAAAACAACACCATCAATAGTCAATGACGTTTCAGCAATATTAGTCGAGACTACGACTTTGCGACCTATAGCACCATTAGGTTTAGTAGGTGGAGCAGGTTCAAATATTCTCTGTTGAAGATTCGGTGGCAGCGTCGAATATAGCGGTATACATTTTAATTCACCGACTTCGGGTCCCAAGTTGTCCATTTCTCTTTTAATTCTCTTGCAAGCTTCCTCAATTTCTTCTTGACCAGTTAAAAATAGTAAGAGATCTCCAGGAATTTCTTCGCACATTTGGATTTGAATGACAGTTCTAATTGCAGCTTCTAAATAATCTCTTTCTGGCTCCGGTGTATAAAATATTTCAACTGGATGCGTTCTACCAGGTACATTCATAAGTGGTGCATTGTCAAAATATTGTTGAAACTTTCCAGCATCCAAAGTGGCACTCATAATCACAAGTTTCAAATCTTGTCTCTGCTTGATCACTTCTTTCAAAACACCCATAAGCAAGTCAGTAGCTAATGTTCTTTCATGTGCTTCATCAAGCAATATCACTTGGTATGCATCTAACATGGGATCAGACATGCCTTCACGAAGTAACATACCATCAGTCATATATTTCAGCACAGTTCTCGGTGAACTACAATCTTCAAAACGGATACTGTATCCTACTTCTTGGCCTATTAATAAATTATGTAAATTTTAATTTATTATTGCACTGTATATTGTTTCTGATATAATATTATGTATTATGTATTTTCATCAAAGATAAAAAACTTAATTAAATAAACTTAAATTCTTCTTAAAAGCATTTGTAAACTTCAAAATATACATATTATAAATATAAAAAAATCAATAGTAGAAATATATTTTTTAATTTTTAATATATCATTTCATATATATAAACATACCTAAGGCAACATCCATTTCTTCTGAAACTCTTTGAGCTACACTCATAGCTGCTACTCTTCTTGGTGATGTACAGGCAACTCCTTTGTTTCCAATACTCCTTGAATACTCTACACACCATTGTGGTATTTGTGTAGTTTTACCGGAACCAGTTTCTCCAACAAGAACAATACATTGATGCTGAGATAACAATCTCACAAAATCAGCACGATATTCAAATACAGGCAGAGTTATCCTTTTCTTGTAAAGCTCATAGTATTTCGGTGTATATGGCAGCATGGTATATGGATTGAATTGTACTTGGTTCTTTGTCACCGTGGATGCTGTAGTCGTCGCATTATTGGATGTTGAGCTGTCCCTATAAAATGATCATTGTGACATTTTTCATTCTGATACATGAATGATAATGCTCTTCTTCCCAATCGATGCATACCAATCGGTTGTAAACGCATCGAAAAAACATATTACTGTATAAAATAGAGTTTGAGATATTAAGATACATGTCCGAAATCACTGACGAGGTTACGATGAGGCATATCAAATTTTTACTACACATTGACCGACAAAATAATTATTCAAACACGTGTCATTCATTTTTTACTAACTACAAAACCGGATCATAATTCAGAACCGTTACAGAGCGTAATGAGACTTGCGAGTCAACTATAATGAAAGGAGTTCGCGATTTATAATTTATAGGCAATATCTACGCGCGCGAACCAAGCCGTATGTTATGTGATGTTATAGAAAAATTGACGTGCGTGGTCGCGTGTGGTAAATGTTGCACAGCCCAATAATGCCGCGAATATTGCACATGGCAAATGGGAACTGTCGATGGATTCGTCGTCGCATTGTCCGAATTAAGGAAAAACACGTTGGTACACTCACGTAGCTTTTCGTTTGACGTAAGGGTCCACAACCTCGATCCTACGCTTCGACATAACGTCCTCGTCGCCTCAAGAGCAGCTAAGCAGAAGCTAAAACTGTTTACGAAATTTCAGGCAAGGCGTCAGTCAAAATGGCAAGCAAGCGCCAGCAGCGATTCCAAAGCTTCCTGTCTTTGTGGTAACGATAGGAGACAGCAGATGGCTGTTGCGATCGGCGTGGATTGGCGCATTATACTTGGGGATGTGTAGGTTCTTTTACAAGGTACACACATGCAAAAATAACTGAGAATTTAGGAAAAAAAAATTTCCATAAAAATAAATCGTCAAATTGACAAATCATGTCCATCATTTTATAGATAACGTAGTGTTTTCTCTAAATAAAGTAAATCATAAGTATATATATATAAATAGTTTTTAATATTAAATTTAAAAAAAACTAATTTTTTTTTTACATTCAAATAAAACTTAATTAAATTTTTAAGAAAAATAAAAAAAAGTTGTGTATACTAATATTACATATGTGTACTGGTACTTGTTTATTAAGCATAATAAAGATATAAAAAACAATGTATCTTCACACACATTATTATTACACAAGAACATTTCTTACTATATACATTGCTTCATTATCACATCCAAAAAGTAGCATTGATCTGTCGATATCAATACTATTTATTGGTTTATGCATAGCAGCACACAATGAAGTCACATTAACTTTTCCATTTGCACTAATTGTATTTAACCAATGTGTATCTGTAGAATCTAATATTACAAAAAAAAAACAAAACCAAAAAAAAACAGAAAGTTAGAATCATTCTTTATTTATATAATATCGCATTAGTATTAATAATAACTCACCGAGTTTCAATTTTGAACTTTGTGCATTATTCCAGTGCCACAATTCTCCACTGATAGAACAAGTGAAAAGATTGTCAGGTCTATCTTGATGGAAAAGTATTTCACTAACAGCTTTGGCATGTGCATTAAGTTGTGACATTGGATAAGTATTTTGCCTCAAATCCCATACAGTTAAACTGCCATCGTCTCCACCCGCGACTACAATATGTCTTTGTGTTGGATGATGTGTAATACTCGTAGCTGCTGTCTACAAAAATGTTTTGTCATTTTTTAAAATATTGTTTCAAAATATTAGTATTTTATACATTAAAAAAATATACAATTAATATACAATATACAAACAAAACTAATATACAATTTTTACTTGCTTTAACTTGATCAGAAAGCATAAAAGTGGATGCAGGTATATCTCGATCGTTTCTTAAATCCCAAACCTTCATATGTCCTCTTGAATTTCCTGTAAGTACTTCATTGTGTTTTAAAAAATCGATGCAATATATAGAGCAACTATCAGCATTTTCTGAAAAAAAAGATAAATTATATTGTTAATTATAATAAATGAATTATATATTATGAATACACTTTATTTGTACACATATTTTTGCAACATTATATCATTTACCAATAATCCTAACTGGTTTTTTCTCTACAGCTGTAAGGAGATTAAGCTTTCCATCTTCTCCCACAGAAGCTATATCTTGCTCAAAAGTAGATAATGCAGTGCAAGAAGCATAATCTGTTGTTCTGCAAAATATTAAAAACATAATATTTGTTTAATAATATTTTGCCTTTAAAATTGAATAAATTTATTCAAGTTCTTTTACTCACTTAAAACTATGTATAAACTCCCATGCCATATGTTCTTTAAATTCAGCACAAGTATCTTCATTAACTTGTAGTAATCTCACCGAACCTAAAGATGAGGAAGCCACGAAGAAATCTTTGCTGATAAACTAGAAATTTACATTTTATTAAAACTTGAAATGTATAAGATAAATTATCAATTTTATTATAAAAGAATGATATATTACCTTTAGTTCAGTAACATCCCCAAGGAATGAGTATGATGATAGGACTACAGGCGATGGTTCTTCATCATAATTTGTGCTAAATGTCCAATACGTTATTTTATTTATCTAAAATAAAAGTGACAAAGAAAATTATTCAAACTTATTGAACAAAATCACTCGTTCATATGTTATTAATTATTGAATAAAATTAAATAATAAAAGATCTTAAATTTAGGTTAAGTATATCAAATATTGATTTACCGGGTTATCCCAACTGCCGGTTAAGAAATTCTTTGCTTCTGTAAAATCTCTATGTTGCCACCTTATTTTGGAAATTTTTTTAGATACGAATGTTCCTTGTACGTTTTCGCCCATTTCTGGATAAAATCAAAATAAAACAAGAGTCGAACAACAATTAAATCAGCTGACTGAATTACCCGTCCAAATGTTAAAAACGTGTATTTATTAAGCTGGTTTCACAGGCATTTTCTGTGTATTCTGATTTAAGACGTTGTTCGTTTGTCGTTACGAAAGTCTCGAATGAGAACATACTATTGATTGAAATTTAAAAAATGTATTATTTACGAAACATAACAAAATAATCTATATTAACTCTATATTAAGAAAACGTCAACAATTTCTCATAAATCAAGGATATGCGACAAAATTAGAAAATAGAATTCACAGATGTGAATCAGATATAAGAAATAATACAATTAATCGCGATAAGAAAATATTACAAAATTATGTGTGTTTATTTTATGTTCAAAAATATTTGCACATAATATGATAAAAGTATATGTATATGTAGAAACTTGTTTATATCTATAAAAAACAAACTTTCTCTAAAGCAAAAATTAAGAAGTTTTTGTGATAATATATTTTGATATAATTTTAGTGAAATTTATATAAAAGCTGCTTTAAAATTCATTGTCTTTTTATTGAGAAGAAATAAATCTAATACATATATATATATATATATATATATATATATATATATATATATATATATTTTTTTTTATTATAAGAATTATTGTTTATTAAGTATATGTTAATGAAATATTTCATCTACATAATTTTTCTTCATTGCGCTTTCACCGGATGAAAAAAAGATGATAAAATCTATTTCTGAGAGCGAGTCAAAGCCATCTTTCGGAGTCAAACGATTTTAATTTTGGTCACACGGAGATGAGTTTACAACGTGTCGTTTACATGCATTAAAATGTCGACAATCATACATTTTTTTATATCATTATTTTATTTCAGTATGTTTTGTCTGATATGCAGTGATTTAAGTGAATCTTTAAGAAAAATACGTAAGTGCAATATGTTATTTATCCTTTACTATGATTTTATTTTCCAATTAGAATCGATATAATAAGACACGATTTATATAATTGAAAACTTTATCTTAATATTGTACTATGACATATAAAAAAAATTTAAAAGAAAATTTGAATATTTACAAATAATTTAATTTTAAATTTACAAATTTAAATTAAAATTTGATGCCAATAATAGAATTATAAATATTATAAACTATTATATTTTTTATTAAAATTATTTTTATCTCTTATATTTATCTTATTCATAAACGGCTCAAATAGAGATTTTAAGATTAGTTTGTAAGAAGATTATGTATGCATAAATACATTATATTTATGTTAAATAATAATTTTATTTGTTTAATTCTTAATAATTTAAAATTAAAATGGCTAAAAATAGAAAAAACACAAACATTGAAAAAGATAATAGCATTAAATATATAGTACATTTAATAATTTCATAAATTCAATCTCTAAAAATTTTAAAATATAGACAAATTTATAATTTAAAAAAATAAATTTCTGCATAAGTTCTTTTAATTATTATAATCTTTTTTTATAAAGTTATATTTTTTTTCCCTTTGATGCGTTGCTTTTGTTAGTAAATATAGATCTATCTGCAATGCATCTTACAGTATGTATGTAATTTTTAGCCACGATTGAAGCTAATGTCACAAATGACGATGTCACGGAAACGCAGCACACCATTTGTAAGATTGCAACGGAAGATGTGGTCGCGAATGCACGTGCCACTGTTACAACAGTATTCTCTGGAGCTTGTAAAGCAAGTGAGTAAAAAATAAAATAAATATTAAATATAATTTGATTAGTATTAGTTAGATATATATTCTTTTTGCATTATCTTAAAATTTTTACGATTTTTTAAATCAGTTTTAACATGTGATACCAGATAAAAAAGAAAAATTGTGGAATATTATTGCATATGCGTAAAGATCTCAAATTTCTGGTATTTAATAAAAGGAAAAATATCAATTATAAATTTAAATAAAAACGACCTTCTATTCAACGCTGAATTGAACTTTAGAAATCAATTAAATTTTTTTTATTTAGATAAAAATAATCTTGCCTTGTGAATATCCCTTAATACACAGAAGAAGCTAATTGTAATTTATAAAAACACATAAAAATATGTTTCTAGAGGCAATGGATGAAAAATTTGCAAAACTGGAAAAAATATTGATGAAGGAACTTATGGATATTAAATGGTTACTTCGCAACATTTTGGAGCAGCAGCCGGATTATCTAAAAAATATACAAAGCGCTAATCTTTACGATGGAATATTCGATGATTATTTGTCACCGAGGCAAGATGAGATTGATAAATTCAACAACACTGTACAAAATTTATCAACATCAAATAGTTAGTGCAATCATTACGAATTAATTTTAGTATATATTTAAAAAAAAAATTTAGATTATTATATGTAATATAAATTTTTGAAAATTTTTAATAACAACAAAAAATACGTGTTTAGCATGCAATTTATAATAGCAGAGGAGTCTAAAGTTAACTTTACGCTCTAACAATAAGCTAAACACAGAGTAGTTCTTCAGCAACTGGTGGGTCTAAAGTTCTCAAAACTTTCCAAGTGCTTCTGCTTCTATATAACATTATATTCTACAACACACATATGAATGATATTAATTGTATACGCAAATAAACTTGGTGGCTAAAGAACAATTTTATAGTAACTGCAATTAAATATATAATATAATATCTAAAAAAAAACAATTAAGAATTTTATTTTATTTTATATTGATTATTGAAATCAATTTTGCAAGAAATAATTATATATATGTTGCAGAACAAATTTGTAATAATATTTTTCTTAAATGAATCAAACTATCATTTATTGTAAAATTTAATGTTTACTATGAAATATTAAGATCATCAAAACTTACAATTCTAAATAATAGACAAGGAGTTTTTATAATTTGATTGCAGTCCAAAGCTTATTATGATAAACTAAATTAACTTCATTTTCAATCGCTTATAACTAAAATGAAAATGTATAATTTATTTTCTAAGAAGCTAAAATTAAGCACATTACAAAATATGATATTTTAATTTCGTGTGCATTATCGCATACCATAAATGTCATTCTAGAATAATACTATACGATTTTGCTTGTATAGAATTTTTGCATTTCTTGCATAATATTGCATTGTTACTTCCGAGTCTAAACTAAGCACTTGATATAAGAGATATGTGGCTTTATGCAAATGTGGATCTGTTGAAGGCGTGTTGTGAAAAGTTCACCTTGTTCATGAAACGCGCACGTGACAAAGCTAAAGCTTAGTCGGGATAAACATGATTCAATCGAAATGAATGGTGTAACAAAGTAGCGAGATTTATTTCGAGTCGCAATACGCGCGCGCGCGATTAACTCTACATTATTATCTCTGTGTTGTGTTTAAATAATAAAAATGTCATGTAATCCACTGAGAAATCTGTGAAAGCTATAATGCATTTTTTAATAGAATAAAATAAAAATTTAATAGCTTAACTTAAGATATTTGATTTTAAATTAACTTTTAATTTTAAATGATTTGTCACAATCAAATTTTTCAAATTAATATGTGGTTAAACAAAATTTACTTCAAATTTACTAAAACAAAAACGTTTTGTTTGAAGCTTAGTTAATCTCAACTTAGTAATTTTCAATTTTTTAGTTAACTTCACAATTAAAGTTTCCATCAAATTCTTGGTGCTGAAAAAAACAATTTTAGAGATAATTACAAAAAAAGACATTATTTGAGATAATATATATCATAAGGATCTTCGTATAAAAGAGAAGGATAATATATCAAGGGAAGAAGATTGTGAAATGTTACGTTAATATAGAATGTTAAAGATAAAAATTCAAAATTAACAAGCAATTTTTATCTACAGGTTCGACAAGAACATTCATCTATTATTGGCAAATAAAAAACTTCGACGAGATGCTAATGAACTGGCAAACCGGTCGCTCGATGCGCAGTCCTACTTTTTATGCGGGTCAAAGCGGTTACGCCATGTATTTGAAAATCACGCCAAAATATTTTCCCGATGGCACAATTTTTATGGGGGTCGGATTGACGCGCGGCCGTTACGATGCCATTCTCGCGTGGCCTTTTCCACACAGGATTCGCCTTGAGGTATGTAAAAGCACAACGATGAAAGGAGTTGTGGCGGTCTCAGGAATAAATCGGTCATACGCCTGAGTAAAATAAGATTTCACAGAGGATTTTCGGATTGTCGGTAATGCAATTGCGCGAAGCACAAAAGAGAAAGAACCTGCCGGCGAGCGGCCCTTCGATAGGGAAAAAAAAAAACAAAGAACGAGATGTCCTATCGAATCCTCATTAGAATTTTGTACAAAAACTGTTGATGAGGGACGGGCTCAGACAAAACTTTCTAATACAATCAAATGAGTTCAAAATAAGTTAAAAAGTTGCGACTATATACGATATTTTGTACTTTCTACTTGCATTTCATTATAAATAGGACAAATTATCTTTGGAACGTCAAGGAATATATAATATAAAAATAATTTTTTGTTTAGTTTTCTTAGTATTATTAAAAAAACAAGTATATGAAGTCGAAAGATAATTCTCTGTGGGAACTGATTTTTCAAGATATTCTATCTAGATGTGACATGTTTTGCACTATGTTTTTAAAATAAAATAAAATAATTAATATAATTAATAAATTATATAATTAATTAAATGCGATTATCGGTATAATGCGACTTGGCAGGTTTTGGATCATTCTTTGGAAGGCGTGCGCGAGGATCGACGATCTCGAATTTGGGATCCGGCTACACTTTGCACAGAAAAATTTTGGGGTAGACCCGTGGGAAAGGCAGATAATCCAGAATGCGTTGGATTGAGTATTTCCAGACGTGTTATTCGATCAAAATCGTTATCAATTATATCTCAACGGCATTTAAGAAATGCAAAATATATATGGAATGGAAGTGTTCTAATAAAACTTAATGTTTATCTGCAAATTATTTAAGGTAAGCTATTTAATTATCAAAAAGTAATATTTGTTATACAAGTATATGCTCTGTTATTATTTAAAAAACGTGTATTATAATTTATTTTAAAAAGCTAGAAAAAAAGAGCAAACTAATTAATTGAATAATTATTTTAAATATTAATAAATTAGATAACAGGTTTTATAGAATTTATTGAATACAAACTAGATCTAATTCAACAATTATCTAAGGACTTACTAACAGCAAATTAATTAAGATATTTTCAATTTGAAGAGATAAGATATATATAAATAAATGCATAACCATTTAAAAGCCCCTATAAATAAAGAAATATTTAATAGTAAATAAATATTCCTAATTCTATTCTAACTAGCACCAATATTATACTGATTACATGTTTATATGTTTTCGTCGTGTACAATACATTTGTAGCGAAATTTCCCCTAAAAGTTGTGTATAAAATAAAATATAATTGCATAATTATTTTTTCATTTGTTTAATTATGACCAGAATTGAAGCGATAAACGAAAGTAAGTATAATAAGTATCAAGTCATATCAAGACGTAGCTGTGAAGTAAATGTAAAGGGATATAATTACATCTTACAAGAGGATATACTACATCCGTGCTTTTGAAAAAAAAACTTTTTAGTTTTAATTATATAGAATTAAATGATATTATTTTAATAATATATTCACATTTATTGAATATATTTTGTATTGATATTGCAAATGAATATTATAATATACACTTACTTAAAAATAAAATATATAATTTGGTCTATTAGAGAAATACTGGCGGCACTCAAACGTCAGGTTGTGTCAAATTAACTTTCCTGCCTATTACGTAGGGGCATCCGATTCGAGATATAAACTTGCGGCATTTGCTGTAATTGATTATCGTATCCCTCACGATCAATCGCGTTCCAAGTGTTTTGTTTAGCAGTATTCAAGAGCGTTCTGAATAAATGAAGCAGTGTAGAAATACGTGGTTCTTTTTTCTTCTCTTTTTTCCTCCGAAACAAATCTGCCACATCCTACAAGAGACCAAAAGTTCTCGATTACTAAAATTTTATTTACTAAAGTGTTTGAAAGTATGTGGCTTTATAACAGACAGATATTTTTATATAAAATTTTTATATAAAAAAGACAGATATTATTATATAAAAAAAAACTGGTAAAGAATTTTAGTTAGAGAATATTTATTATTATAGTATTTGTATTATACTGCAAAATTATAATATTTTTAAGTTATTATTAACTATTAAAAAATTGAAATTACTTCTTACCCGTAAAAGCATTGCAAAACGGTCTCTTTGACTTGATTGTGTTCTTCATCATAAGGGCATCTAGAAGCTGACGTTCGAACTGCAAAAGTGAATTATGTCAATCGCATATGTATTAGAAACGCTTTCATCTTTTTGAAACGTAAAATCATATTTTATTAAATATAAAAAAAATTTTTTACAGAAAGATTTTTCTCTCTATTCGTAATAGTTAAAAGAAAAAAATATATTTTTATAAAATGCACTAAGGCACAAATTGAAAAAATTGTTTATTAAAATTTGTTTTACCTCATCTCTCGAAATCTCAGTATTTACCATCTGCAGTAGACACATGCAAGCCAGCATGCAACAAAGATATTCAGTAATCTGCAAAATAAAAAATCAGGATCAGCAAATGCAAAACTGTCTTAATATTTTTTGTTATAATGTTGTAAAAAATGTAATAAAAATAATGACAAGAGACAAGTGATGCATTTATATGTGAATCGTTTGCAACAAATATTCACGTTATATAAGCATCACATAGAGCCCGTAAATCCGACTGTGTTAAGCTGCTTAGACATTCTAGATCAATTTACACGATGTTTAATTAATAATTAGCGAAGTTATGGCATTATTTTTTACGCCATAAAAATGCAGTTGATTTGGTTTAATTAACTTAACGGAGATAATCAATAATGATTTTCTTTGCATAAACATACATCTTTTAATGTAATATGAACAAATACCCCAGCAATTGATTTGTATAATATGAAAGTGAATAAATAAAGTCATTATTATTCGTAGTATTTGATGTGCGCGATTCTGTTTTTTTTTAATTTACAGTGATCTTTATTATTTTATAATAGAAATGACACATAGCCTTATATATATTAAATATTATTTTAATTGTATATTTGCAGAATTTATACTCTAATAATTGTGTATTTTTCAGCCAGGAATAATTTACTTACAATATTATTAGAGTACAATACATATCGTTATTTTTTTTAAATAATGTTAAATATTAATATTAATAAATAAGTTACATATTTTTATTAAAAATAAAACTTTCTTTAAATTAATTTTATCTCTTTTTCTCTGTCCGTTGTGTATCTATATATTTAATATTTAAATTTTAATATATTTAAATATATTTAAATGTATTTAAAATTTAATACATCGTTCCTAGTTATTTAATATAAAAATATGCTATTTATGTTTATTGAAGTAGTCATTGTTTTATATAAATATTCATATATTCGATAAAAATAGCTATTATTACATATGGATTTAAATATATTTGATTGAAATAATCAGCATGTGCTATTGATAAGTGCTAATTGCATAAGATATTTAAATATATGTATATATCTCATGAAAATAACAGCAATCAAAAGAACCACAGACACAGACTACATTTGCACAATGTGAAAAAATATTCAAACCAGATTCTTAATTACTTTGTAAATGTGCAAATTTATTATCGAGTTTTTAATCATATAGAGTATAGAGAACCAACTATAAAAAAAAATTATCAAATAAATGAGTTTTTTTATAATAAGAATTCTTTTTGAGATTTAATTACTTGTATATTAATATTAAATTATGTTTTCTTTATACATTTTATTTATAATAAAATATATTTTATAGATATTTTATCTCTGTCAGAAAATTTTTATATAGAAAATATAAAGAAAATTTCTATAAATACCTAAATATATATATATATATATATATATATATATATATATATATATATGCATTTTAGTTTGTGTGTGTGTGTATTTAATATACAATATTTTTAAGAGAAAATATATACACACATATTTAAAAAACAAATATGTTAAAATTTTAAGAATGGCACCCTCTAATACAATTTTTTTTTTCTATTATTTCATTATTCTGTTACATTATTACAATATAGAAACGTAATGTTAAATGAAATAAATTTGAATCACTATATGTGTAAAATTGAATTTAATAATTTATATATTTGTCACGAAAAAATCGAATACACTACCTTCATGTTTAGATCTTCTTTTAGTCTAGAAGTTTTCAAAAACTTGAGATTCTTCAAGATTCTGAAGCGCACCTCTGAAGCAATGTCTTTTTGACAAAAATTACGTCCTCGATCTACTATCAATACGGATTTCACGTTTGCCAAAAGGTTGTCACGCGCGGTTGAAGCCGTGGCTTCTCTCTCTCGTTTGAGGGGCAAAATTGCGCGACTGCTCTTCAAATACAAACCCCATTAGCCCCTCCATTGCGATAAGCGCCACGGGGGTGAATGCAAGCCTGGAGAACGCATGACCGCAAGGGCGCGAGCGACGATTATATTTCACACCTAAAAAAAAAATCACTCTTCTTTATCAAAGATGCATTTAGTTTGGCTCGAGGTGGGTGAATTGCTAATACACTTCTAGTTTAACTTACTTCCAAAAGAATCCTTCTTTTTCATTGTTGAATTCTGCTAAGAATACACAGAAATGCAGTCAGAGAGAAAAATTGCAGAAAAGAAGGAAATAAAAAATAATATTAATAACAATATAATTTCTTAATTATCATAATATGATAATTATTTTTCTCTTTTTCTTTCTCTTTCTCATTCTCTCTCTATTAAGAAAAAATAAACAAATTAAATTTTTATTTTTATTTTAACATTTAAACATTAAATAATTATTTGCATCTAATTATAAACCATCTTATTTTTCTTTAAAAGAGAAAAAAAGAAAAAGAAAAAAAGAAGAGAGAAGGATGCTTTTTCTTTCGTATTTAAAAAGTCTATAAAACTTCCAGTATTTATTTTTTGGAAGATATTAAATTATTTTCTATTTATCTTTGTCAGAAGATATATACATAACTCTCTTAGTTCGCATAATTTTTCGCTATATAGTATTATAACTGTATTCGTGACTATTCACGGGGTATGCATCTTACGTAATTCCGTAGGCAGACTCAGTACATGTTGCTCCTTAAGATTCACGGATCATAAGTTATCATTGGGTCACATGATTTAACGGAAATTTCAATAATATATTGGCATCCCACTATTTTACTGTATATTGTACGTGAGAGAATTCTCGTTCTCGCACTTCGTTATGATACTATATTAATTGGTTGCAGATTACAGAGCAATTTGATACGCAGAATCTAAATTTATTGCAATACAATAGATTGATAGATTTTTTTTTTTCATATAGCGAATAGTCTATAAAAATTGGATTATATGTTGAAAGAATGTGCAAAATAAAAATCGATGTGTATTGTACAAATTGTTGAGAGCATATATACAACATACATATAACATGTATCAGTGTAGATATAACGTATTAATTGTTTTGTAATATGATTTAATTTTTAACGTCATTTCGTAATGTTACGTTATTACACTGTATTAGTAAAACATTAACTATTGAAATATCATTTTTTTCGAATTTGTTTCCTGCTTTTGATTTAATCTCGATTTGATCTTTATTTTTAATTTATTTTTCACGGTCAACTTTTCATTAAGCGTAAGTATTTGATATAAAATAACATATTCGTATTAATTGTACTAAATTTTGATACCAAATTCTTTGACCAATTTGAAAAATCAATACATTCCAAAAAATTTTGAGACATTAATGAATTATAGATTCGAATTAAGCATTTAAAAGAAAAAAGCATTTTGCACATAAAATTCTGCATATGTCACCAGATAACAAAATCTCATTTTTTATTTACATATGAAAGTGAACACGTTGCATTAATACATTTTTAATTCTATATTTAATTATAAAGATATTTAATGAGTTAAAATGAGTTTTGTGAGTTAAAAAATTGCATTGCAAATAACGACTTCTCTTAAAAAGGAAAAACATTTCGTTCTCAAAAATTAACTTGAAATTATCAAAGAGACTATCATTAAAATTTAATATAGTTAAAACGAAGTCACATGTATACGTATAAAAAACATTATAAATAACGAAATCATTCTCTTACGTACAAAAAACTGACGCTAAAGTGAAATGTTAGTTTACAAATTTTTAAAACTAGATCAGTTCTACCCATTTTGAATCGACATTATATACTGCTATATTTTGTAAATAATTATATGTGTGTGCAAATTAAAAATAAAAGAGATATGTGTGATATTTTGATAAATAAATAAAAAATGTTTCATTTGAGTTTTATAAAAAACGATATGTATGTAAAGTAAATGCACATGGAAAAAAAAAAATTGTTGCTACCATAGCTAATCATGGTTTGCAAAAGAAATTTGTAAACTACAGCAAAATGGTTTGCTGTTGCTTCTAATAAATAAGTATCACAGCTAACATGTTCGCTGTTGCACTTAATAAATAGATATCACAGCTAAAATGTTTGCTGTCCATATATTACGACTGAAATATAGTTACCACACGCAGTTTTTAGCTACGGCAGCTAATTTTTTTTTTTCCGTGCATTAATTACTTCCTTCCAGCGTTTCGCGTACATATGACTTATCAAGTATTTGCGCACAACAAACGAGGACTTGAACTATGCAAAAAAGGTCAAAAGTGAAGTGATCGGAACTGAGGATTAGTGTCGATTAAATCGATGCCAGGAAGCGAAGTATAACAGGTCGGCCGGGTAAGAGTCCTCTTGTAAAAATCATAGAAAAAACAATCGAGCTTAAGTACTTACATCGTTCCCACATCAGAGCCTGCTGAGTTACGATTAGATCGTTCAACCTAGTTTGACAGTGGTTGTCCATTCTTTCTCACTTTTCTTTCTCTGAAATTTTCGAGTATATGCTTATCTGTAATGCGACGATGAATATTTAGAAACTGCGAAAGAAATGGACCGGCAGGAAAAACGAGCTTAACTTCATAATTATTCAACATCGATTTTCATTGCAGCCTTAATACTGGCAATCATTGTCTTGACGTCTTTCACATCATCGAATATTACTTAATTATTTCGATCACATTTACGCAATACATTTATACAAAGAACAACTTTTCTTAATATTTAATTGTAAATTATTATTCTGGAAAGATATTTATATAGCATATATAGTTGGTGTGATTAAACGCTTAAACAATGTGACAAGCTATTGTTTTATTCAAATAAATAGCGATGTTTAATTTTATGATAGGTATAAACACTGTCACCATTAAAATTAAGACGCAAGACGGTAAATCATTACTGCTCCTTGCAATTACTGGATAATAGATCACCTATGAATAAGAGATGTGCCTCTTATGCAAAATACCAAATGTATATAACTCACATAAAGGAGAAAATAAATACATACATTTATAGCAGTCTGCGTTAAACGTAAACACTCACAAGACGTTTCTCAAAGCGTTTACTAACAGTTATTGCTAAAATAAATACTGAATTAAAAATAGAATGCTATTTCAACAAAGATATATATTACTTTTTTTAATTTATAATATTTACTTCTCAGAAAAAATTAATTTGTTATCCAATGTTAAAGCATTAAAAATATAAATATAATAAACAATATAATAAAATTACAATGTTTTAAAAATGATTGCTCTGATTTCAAAAAATTAGAAATTTATAACTTTATAAAAAACGGATTGCTACAAATCATTGTTAAATTTATTTTTTATGTAAAACATAGAATATGAAAAATGATCTATATATTACATTTATATTAATATTACATTTTTTTAACTTTATATTACCAATTCTTATTATATATTGTGGCATATATATGTAAATATTATTTTAAAAAATCATAATGTTAATTGTCATCTTCCAATGTATATATATATATATATATGTATCTATATACGTATGTATTTTTTTATCTATAATTGATTTTGGGAGCAAAAATCAAGAGATACGGTAGTGTCTCGCGCCAAGTCCGTACGATAACAATGAGACACTCCGGGATATCTATATGCGAGTCGGATAGTATACAATATTCACGACACAGTTTACAAGTTCGCCCGGATAGCTCAGTCGGTAGAGCATCAGACTTTTAATCTGAGGGTCCAGGGTTCGAGTCCCTGTTCGGGCGATTTTTTTTATATTGCGCATATTTGATATATAGGATGTTCTATAAGAAAAAAAAATCTCTAGTATACATTCTAATAATTTGTTGGTTTCTTTACTGAACATCCTGTATATACTGTTTATATATTAAGTATATATTTTGTCTCTACAAAATAATTTTTAAAATTTTTTATTCATAAACATGTTTTAAATATTAATAATAATTAAATAAGAAATAGTATATTAAAATTTATTTCTCTCAACTTAATCTATAATATTTTTAAAAATACAGTTAGCACATTCTATTTTTTCACTTGTTCAATACAATTTGAAAAATTATATACATAAATAATCTAGAGATATGTAAATTAATATGTATATATAAAATCCGAATAAGATTTTATTTTTTACATCATAAAATACATCATAAAGTATCTTCATTTATCTCTTTAGATGCATAAAACTAGATAAAAATGAGAAATATATTTTGTAAATATACGTGTATATTTTATTGTATATTTTATTTAAAAAGCTCTATTTCATAATTCTATATTATACTTTGGAACAAACATGTATTATAAATTTCATAATATTTCATACATAATAAAATGCTATATCTTATTTCATTGTTATAAAACATATTTTTAAGAATATTGAGCTATTTATCTTGAAGCTTTGATTAACTATAACAATAATTATAATTTGCTTATATAGTAATAAAGAAAATTATTACAAAATTATATATATATCTTTATACATATAAATTATATATAATAAACAAAAATATAGGAATATAAGAAAAGAGACAATGCAATTAAAATGACATATATGGTAAAATGAAAATTAATATTTCAAAGAAAGGTTAGAGAGAAGATCCTTTGTTGATAATATCAATAATATAAGATTCATTATAGCCACAATATTATTGTCCAAAGATGATAGAAAACGTAATTTACACATTGATATGTATTAAATCTTTTGGATGTTTGAATCTTGTTCCTTTACACTACCATCTTGCATACCAAAGAAAGCTTTCTCCGCCATATTTATAAATAAGCCAGTTTCAATGACACCAGGTATCAGAGATATTTCCTCATTAATTTTATTCCAATTAGTCAAGTCTTGTGGAAAATGCCAGTCTAAAATAAAATTACCATTATCTGTTATTACTGGACCCTGTAAATAAAATATAAATTATTTACATACTATTTATATTTATTTAATAATTTGAATAATAAAAATATATCCACTTACAGCTTTTGCCAGAGCCATTCTAATTTTTGCGGTTCCTCCATATGTTCTTTCAATTCTACGTTGAATCGGCACATATGCCATAGGAACTACTTCAATAGGAATTCCTTTCTTATATTGCTGACCAAGCTTTTGTGAGTTTTTCCTGAAATGTAAAATACATAAAGAAATTACATATTTATGGCTTTGTAGATAATATTAAAGTAAAAATTATGCTCTTACGTATAGTCTGCTATAACAACAAACCGCTGAGCACAGGAAGCAACAATCTTTTCTTGTAATAAACATCCTCCACCACCTTTAATAAGATTCATTTCAGCATCAACTTCATCTGCTCCATCGATTGCACAGTCCAGCTATAACCATGTAAAAGTCATGTTTATAAATGTCATATAATAAAAAATATAATATAGAGAAAATACTTCGAGAATTACCTTTGGATAAGTTTCTAAGTCACCTAAAGTTAGATGATTATCTAATATAAGTTGACGAGCTTGAAATGATGTAGGAACACAGACTATGTTGAGTCCTTCCTCTTTGACACGTTCAGCTAAAAGCAAAAATCTTTGTAAACACATTTGCAAAATCTAATATATTGACAAAATATTTAAATATAATAAAGATATAGTTTATTAATCGCAAAGAAAGAATAAAGTATTATTACAACTTATATAGAAAACTCAATCTAACATATAAAATTTTTTATGATGTAATAAGAATAAAAAAATATGCTGATGTTATCAGTGAAAAGGTCAAATGTTAATTTAGCCATATGTTTTTCAATAAAACAATCCAGAGAATAATGCATAAAATATACTGTGATATCAGCGTTTAAATTTTAAAATTAAATTAAAAGTAGAAAAATAATCTCCTACCACAGCTATCAACGCCAACGTATCACACTCTACAACATTAATTGTATCATTTGTTTTAAAAATGACTTTAGCAAGAAAATGGATTTTTCCTATCCACATATTTTTTTTATACGAATACATGTATTGGTACACAGAAAGTTTAATATATTAATAGTAATAAAATATATTTTTGTACAGTTTTAATATGTACATTCGAATGTTTTTTTGGAGAAATAAGAATTCTAAAATAATATTAAAACTGGCTGATAACTAATTAAGTATATCATAATGTTCAAAACATACTATTCTCAAATAAAATAATTTTTAAATAATTATATGTTAAAGAAACATTACCAAGTCTATGAACGGCATAAATCACAGTGGATCCGCTACCGATTCCGACCACAGTGTTATTCTGGAAAACGATTCATTGGAATATTAATATAACCTCATAAATTAACTGATCAATTATATATAATCTTTTTAAAAAAACCAGCTTGCCTGGACATATTCGTTCACGGCTTTATAAGCTGCAATTTTCTTAGCACTTTCGAGCGGACCCATCTTTAGTGAACTTATCGGAACATCGTGCCATAATCTGGCGGCTATTTGAATAGGCAAACGGACCATATGTGAGTAGAATGTAATGGCTATAGAAGCATCATATTCTTTTTATATTATACGAATCACGTGCACGTATATTATAAGTATCCGATTAAAAATCGATTTTTCAAAGCATCGAGAAAAATCGCTCTTTTAAAAAAAAAATCGATTTTTTTAGATCTATCTTGAATATATTCGCGAATTGATTCTTTTAAATTCTAGATATTAATTCTTGAGATCTTTAATTGAGACATAAGAGTCATAATAAGCGCGTGTGTTTTATTTATTCTTGAATATGATTTAAATAATTATATGAAAAAAGATATTGCAAAATTTTTAATTGTTACTATAAAAAATATATAAATTATATATAAATATAGAAATAAATAAATACATCTCTTGTAATAATTGTTTTATTCTTTGTATTCTGTTGATCCCGAGCATTAATAATATTATCATCACATATATATATATATATATATATATATATATATATATATATATATATATATTTTAGTGTCAATCTATATTTAGGTTCTGATTCACTCGAATAAACATAAAAATCCTTATTTTCGGATGTACTTCATAAATTTGATATGCATATGTAATAGGAAATAAGCAGACATATATGTCTTAATTGAATTTCCATTATATTCAGCATCAGAGGCATATAACACAAAATACAACCAAACACAATTTACACATTTCAATAATTATTATATATAAGATCTTACTTGAATTCTCTCTCTTCTTCGCTATTAGTGATTAGCAATAATATTAATCAACACTTTCCGTTTTAACCGCGTATCTATCACGCACAAGATTTCGATTATCAATGCATCCTCTCATCTTTCATCTTCTCTCTTTTTTCTCCATCTTATTTATTCATTTGCTCTCACTTTCGTTCATTACAATCATGTATTCATACATATTCGTATAGCATCATCATCTTAAAAGTCAAGTAAAAATCCATGAACTTCCCCATGGTAATTCGTGTAATTATGTACTCCAGCATAGAGAAAAATTTTTAACAAGACATATCATTCAGAACTCTGAAATCTATTCCTGTAGTTGTATGCAAAAAAAAATCTCATATATTCGATATTAAAAATATTCAATACTTAATCGGTGATTTATTAACTTAACCGCTTAAAATTTGTTTTTATCGCTTGTTGATCAAATAATTAAATTCTCTCTTCAATAAATTAATTGATATCTTTATAAAAATTAAGTTACACTGGAATAAAGAAAATTTCCATCTAAAAAAGTAATGTCACTAATCAAGAATTTTTTAATTACATTGACAAACTAGACCGCGTTAAAGTGATCCGATGTGAGCGTAACAATCGCAAAAAGCAAACTCTTAACACCAATTGCATAAGTATCTTATATTATGCATCTAGATCGTCTAAATAATCCTCTACAAATGGAAGGAACACGTATATTTTCCATAATTATTTTTAAGCTTTCGCATAAAATTTAATAAATTTCTTATTTTAATTTTTGGCTATTTATCCTTTAAAACGGATGGGTTTAACGTGACCATAGCAATAAAAACAATTATGTCGAACATCTCTCTTTCGTGATATAAATCGGGACATAATCATCTATCAATTAGTATGAAATTGTATTATGAAATTAGATCACCAAATAAATAATATAAGTCTCCTATTCTTTCTCTTCTCAATTTGATTACGCATATACAAGAAGATATCTGTCAAAATGTGAAAGTAAAATTGTATATATTTACCGAAGTTATTATTTATGTATAATTGATATTTCAAATAATTTCTTAATAGAAGTTTTCAATCAAAGTATCTATCTAATAAAAAACATCAACTTGATTGCCAATATAAAAGATAATATTTTTCTACAATTATAATATAATAGATTTCTACAATTTGATAGATATTTATATGAGACATCGCATTAAGATGAGAAACAAACGTTTTTTCCTATTCATTTTTATGTTTCTTTCCTGTTTTAAAAAATAGAAAAAATAGAATTTCTTCCAGTCAAAAGAACTTTGTTATTTTCTTCTATCATTTCTTTCTGTCTTACATAGCGCATGATTCTTCCAAGAAGTAATACAATGGCAAACTGCGTCTAAAATTTTTCTTGCAGAGGAATTGGATCGCACACAAGGTAACTATAATCAGCACATTTTTTTCTATCTTTACACATCTACTACATGCAGCTTTTCTCTAACTTTTATAATTCTTTTCCTTTATCAAGTATATCGCTCGCTTCTAATTAAATCGAAACCGGTATAATTACGACAAATTCTGATTTTTAGCATAATTAACACAAAAAAACTTAATACTCTTAATACTCTTCTTGCAAAACCTTTTTTTTTTTGTTTCTTTATTTAAACAAGAATGATACCGATTTGCATTATAACGAATCGATACGTTACGGTTTACAATGACAGATTGAAGTATTATATACGTGTATTATCTTCAAATTCTCTATGTTCATTATCCCTATTCGACATTTCGTACAGACACGTTATATATTCTTTACTAATTAATAAAATTACATTTATTATAACGACGAGATTTTTAAATTAATCTCGCCTTAAGAGCAACAAATATAAGAAAAATAACCGCGGAGAATTTCTCATTTCATGTTGTATGTAATGAAAACATATTGCGCTATCGTAACATAAATATGTTAAATAAAGCATTTCAACAAAAAAACATATGCATGTATTATATCAGAATCATTCTCATATTTATATTTATATATAATATATAATTGTTGCGAATGATAGCGTGACCTCGCTTAATCTCCATTCATACACATTGATAACGCAATATATTACAATGGCATTCCCTTCGTTTTAAAACGATTGATAATTGTCTATTGTATACTATAATCAGGCATCTTCATTTGGGTTGCAAATTTAGATATACACAAGTCTTAAGATTATTACATTAATAATTAATATAACTAAAAAAATAATTGACTAATATAATTAAAATAAAATATGTATTAATAAGATTGTAATATAATCATTAATAAATCAGAGATTTGACAGGATTCAGTTTTTAATGTTTGCCCTTTAAGCTCTCTATTTTCTTTTGCTTTTTTCTCGAATTCTATCACATATCTTTTATTAACTATACACATATACAATATTGTATATGTGTATAGTTAATGAAAGTTATACAATATTGTATCATTATTTCAAATTTACTTCGGCACGTGCGCAAACATAATATTGCATGACGTATATTGAGGAAATAATATGCTATCACGTGCATCTGTCTTTTGTATATGTATATATGTTACTGTAAATATGATTAATTAGTTATTATGAATAATTATCGGTAATTATGAATAATTGCCAAATTAATCAAATTTTTTTTACTGTAACGTTATAATTCAGTTATGTGATAAACATTAATGGTACATAAAAATATAATGATTATAAATCAAATATTTATAAAGGAAGAGGATAACTTTATGTAACAAAAAGAAAAATGAGGAAAAAAATATCGTAAGAATTTTTTTTAGGGATTGTAATAATGTTAGTACGCTCAATTTTGTACGTATATTCATTGATAAATTTTTCAAAATGCTTATTTGCATGAATTCTGAAGTCTTTCTTGCTAAAATCTACGAATCTTGATCAATCATTATGTAGACTGGGAAAAGATGCTGAAATAGCTTTTGTGAAACTTCCTAAAAATTTTCCAACATTATTTCATGTAATAAATATATATATGTATATATAATGTTGTAAATAATAATAACAAAAACATTCAAATGAAAACAGAAAATTTGACATCTGACAGTTCGATTAGTGATGTAGAAATAAGGGAAACACAATTTCTCAAATAAAAATAAAGTATGCAATGTTTTGTTTTTAAACTTAATTAAACAAAAAAAAAACGCAATTTCTAATCAATTAAATGATTTATATCGATTTAGAATCAAGAAACTTTGTTTCTGAATTATAGACCTCCGTAATTTGGGCAAGAATCATCATAATATATTCTATTTGAATAAATAATTGATTCGGTCAGAATATATAATAATACAATAAATTCGCTCTCAATATCCGTTATTTGATAATTTTACGTATGCATATGTTTATTAAGATCAGCTCAGTACAGTATTAATTCTTGGAGCTTCATTGGAGCATCATGCGCAAGATATTCACAATGCAGACACATCCATCTTTCAAAGAGAGTAATCGATCCCTTTCATTAATTTCTGAGGAATCCTGCATTAAGGCAATTCAGTGTATCCCGTTTAATTTGTTTCGAATCTATTTCTTCATAAACTGCAATTAATTACACAGCACAAAGTACAAGATTGTGAATAGCTATTCGAAAAAATACTCGTTAAAGTGTATACACGTCGAATATAGATTAAAGAGATAAGCAAAACATCCAGGAAGATTAAAATATATCAAAAAATGGCAATTAAAAGTTAAACACATTCCTTGCATACACAATTTGTCCTCCTAATTTCTTTAATTTTTAATTTCAAAGTTCCTCGATATCTCGCGCATAGAAAATAAAATGACCAAGCTCTGAATTTCATACTATAATATAGATTCACACACTAAATAATATTTCAACGGATCTCTACACATTGCGTGTATATTTAATTTTTGCATATTTTTTTTATAAAATGTTACACGTTTCGCAGAACCACCACATCTTGCTGATACACGCTCACACGGGATAGTAGGCAAAAGATAATTTGAATTAACGAAATTAATGACAGGACAGAAAATTATGTATGCGACAATGAGCATGCAAGAAAAAAGGCAGAAAGAGATGAAAAAACAATAAAAATTTGAGAAAGACAAAAAATGCTTATGTATACAAATATTTTCGAAATCTTCTACTCTCTGAGTAGAAATTTTACAAATGCATCACATGCATACTTTGACACAATGTTACCAATGTTTCTTTGTGTGTGCAGAAAAAAAATAAAAGAAACAAATAATTTGTTATTAAAAATATTAATATATTCGCGAAATCTCGCTTTCAAAAAAAATTTAAAGAAAAATTTAAAGATTTTTATTGCCGTGATTGATTCATAATAAAACAGTTTACGTTATGCTTCTTAAAACATATATTAGATATATATTCCAAGTATAGTTTTAAGAAAAAACAGAATTTTTTAAAAATATTATTACAGTTATTTTTTTTTTTAATGCCTTAAAATGATGTGATTAATTTCAAAAAAAAAAGTTTATTCCACAACTATATTGAATTACGATCTACAATTATGTAATTCACAATAATCTAAAAAATAATGATCTCTGACAAAGTATTTAATTAAATATTAATAAAACATTTAATACCATTTAATAAGCGCAAAAGGCTAAACCATTCTGAGAGATTAATTTATAAAGTTGTCGTATGATAATAATTTATGACAGTTAAATGTAATCTCTCTCCACTTTATGACATCATCTTCTTATGCCTTGTATAATTGCCAAGGGATGGTCCGCGCGCTAGTGCCAATTTACTAAATCAAATTTAATTTTATTAAACATCTATTTACCTAAGATAGTCTAGTATATAAAATTTTGTCAGTATCTTTTCCTATTTTTTTTCGTAAATTTATTTGACATATAGTGTTGCAACGAGTAAATTTTATTTAAAACAAATTGAAAAATTATGGAAGTTTAATTAGCTACAAATAATAATTGTAGATTATAAAATAATATTTTTTTATATATTATACCAATGATTTATTGATTGTAAAGCATACAGAGGAGTTTTTCTCTATTATAACGAGGTTTAAATCTATGTAGTCATCTGAAAAATATGCAGTAACATTGTTCTGCACTGTTATTCGTGACAGTTCATTTATTTATCTCTACAATAGTTTTGTCTATATTATCTTTCACTATTAGTGCGCCGGAGAAGTTATCTGAAGATTAGTTTTTAACAATTTAAAAGCGTTAATGTAATACGGACCAACCCAGGCGTTCGTGTATTTTTCTTTGAAAAAGAGAACGCATACCGTGTTTTAAAGTACATAGCACATTAGCAGTCGATTGTTCGATAGAATTTATGCTGCATATATAAATTAACAAAGTTTTTATCATTTTACTTATATTGTAACAACAAACATATATAATTAGTACACAATGTAATTTTGAAAAATTTCATTCCTGTACATATTCGTCTAGATTTGCTGGATCACAATACAGTATATTCTCGTGTATACATCCCTATCCTTCTATACTTTGATGAACTGAATAGTGAACGCTAATGTCGCTGTCTTCATAAGATCTTTCTTTTTACAGCACATTTATTCGTCAACACCTGTTCTCAGCGAGAATAAGAGATAACGCCATAGTAGAACTTCAGTGTGAAAGAACGTGGCAAGATTCGTTCAAAGAATAGTATTCACGAACGAATTTTATATATTCCGAGAATGACTGCAAGAAGTGAGTTATGTACATTATTATTCCACAGATATGCCACAAGGACCAGCGTAAATCAACTTTTGCCCTTATTTCATGTCACATAACAGTATAGATGGCGAGATTAAAGTTCGGGAAAATAGTAATAGTAGCAGGGCACAAGAAGATGAGGAAGAAGAAGAAGAGGAAGAAGAAGAAGAGGAAGAAGAAGAAGAGGAAGAAGAGGAAGGAGAAAAAAAGGAGGAGAGGGCGTTTCGAATAATTATTAATATATATTATAATAATAACAATAATGATGAGGTGTTCTAAACAGTGCTAGGACTAGTGCTAGAGGGTCCTGTGTGAGGAATCAGGATGGGTGGGTACACGGGCTAAGGAGGGGTTAGTGTGGGGGTGGTGGCTCTGTAGATTGGTTTCTTCCATCTACAGCCCTAACCGGCTTCCTACGCGAAGAACCTACTCCGCCTCTGACATAAGCGGGCGCCGGAGCTGCTATCGGTTCCCTCATAGTTCCAGTACCAGTATTCCTAATCGGTGGCAGCAGTGGTTGCTGCAGTACCTATATTACACGAAATTCTATAAGAATTCGATGTTACTATTTATATATTGTATTGTGATTTTCTATTGTATATTAGTTTTGACATACTACATCTGGAACTAGATATAACATGCCACATGAAGTAAGAAGAACATTCCACGGCCACCATTACGCATATTGATAGCTAAATTTATAAAATATGATAACTGAGAGATAAAGTTGTATGGGAAAAATAAATATTAAATATAGCTACATCGAGTTCCAAATATTTCATATATATTACTTTCATCTTTCATATACATTTTCTAATAAATTAGAAACAGTAAATACTTTAAATTGTATATTAGATGTCAGAAAAATGGATGCTTACCAATGACTGAGGACACACACTGTGCATTAATGTTTGAACTATAGGTGGATTTTGCGTTGCAATGCTATTAGGATTCGCAGATAAGCCCTGATTTTGTAGACCTGAGCCCATGCTACCAGTTGTTGTAGCAGCAGCAGCAGCCTGCAGAATATGTGATTCCTTTTGTTGCATAGATGTCATCATGTGTTTATTTGTAGCTTGTTCCCTTTTTGTTTCTTGAGCTAAACTCAATTTCTTTGTAGGGATGATGGAAGTATTGGCATTTGGTGTTTCAGGGCTGGTCGTGGCAGTAGTCGCATTTGACGCCGGCGTTTGCACGGTACATTGCTGTTGCATCAATTCTGACAATGTTTGAGAAAGCGTTGCAACAATAAGTTCACGTGCAAAAAGACTTCTATTTGCACTCTCGCGTTCAATACTTTGCAATTGTGAATCAGACAATGTAGTCGTAATGCATCTACACAAACATGAGAAACAATCATGTTTATTAAATATAACAATAATCAAGTTTTACAATATTCACAGCACTTCAATAAACATATATATTGATCTTTTCGTTGTTTATATGGATAGATATTTAATTTTACACATACATACACACATATGAAGATATAACAATCAGAATGTGCTTACACATGATAAATGCACATTGTAATATTGTTAAAAATAAATACTTGAAATAATTTATAATATAATTTTTTAGCAATTTATAACTCATAATTCTATAAAATTCTGTAAATTATTGGAAAAAAAGCTAAATTTCAAATCATTATAATCTCTTATAAATTAAAAATTTTGTTTTTTTTATTACAACAAAAATTTGATTAAAAACTCTCTCTTTTTGATTAAATATTCAGTTTTAAATATCTTAATAATTACAATTCACATTAATATTTTGTAAAAGTAAAACGCTTGAAATTAGTATATTTATTTACATATTATAGTATATATTGTATATTAAAATTAATATAAGAAATAATGAAACACTAGATTTTCTTATAACTTGGAAACATATATGTTTAGAAATATAAATATAAAAAGAGAGAAACATACCTGGGTAATAGAAACATAACATTCTGTGAGTTAATAGAAGGTATACCAGGTGGATTGGCCACATTGGTCGCATTATTGTTACTATTGGCATTATTTGATGCTCCCATAGCAGTAGAATGACCACCACTACCACCACTAGCACTTCCACTGCCACCACTCACAGAACCGATTACTTGTGTCTGTCTCCTAGGTAATCGCTCGAGTTGTTGTCTAGCAGCCTAGGGAAGTAATATTTTGTTTAATATCTATATTGTCTAATTTATAAAAAATTATTAATTCTTCCATTATAAATAACGTTGGAGATAAATGTAAAAAAGTGATTTTTATATAATCATTTTCTTTTTGCATAAAAATAAAGACTTATTACAATATGAATAATAATTATATAGATATAATTCATCAAATATAAATAAATATTTATAAAAAAATATTATATATATGTATGTGTGTGTGTATCTAAATAAAAATTATATTAATTCTTATTGTGTGTAGTAAAAAATAGATTTGTTTATACCCGGACTTGTTGTCGTTCTAATTGCAATTGCATTTGTAATTGCTGTAGTTGCGAAGGTGCCGAGGAACTTTGCCCACTTCCAGCTCCGCTTCTACGTACTCCCGATAATTGGGACAGCAATTCGGCAATTGGATCTATACCTTCCCGATTACTCGGGCTCAATCCTCCAGATGAACTGAAATGCATGTTGGACCTGCAAGTTTAATAATAGTCCAATAAATATTTTTTAAGATAAGGTGATGATAAAAATTGCTAATTGTTGTTAATCATAAATTTTCTAATAAAACATTTTCTAAAAAAAATTTATAGATTGTAAGAAAAAGTTGATAGATAATAATCATAACAATTACTATGTTTAATTTTAAAAATGTCGCCAATAAATAAATTAATAAACAAGTGTTTATACGACCAAACTAGCAATTTATTGTTTGATTATTATATCACGACGTTTCGACCATATGGTTTTGGTCCTTATCAAGTGAAAGTTATAATTAAAAAGTAGAAAGAGAAAAATCGAAATGTCAAACTGACATTGTGTCAACCACTATGTTTGGAATACTGAGATCGAATAAACGACCTTTATTAATTTATCGTATATGTTGTTTAAATTCTCTGTATCTTTTTGGGAGTTAATAGTGTTGTCAAATTTTTTAATAAAACCTAATTTCAGCTATTTCTCTCTTTCTTACATGTTTTTCGTTATGTAGAATATCAGGCGCTGACCAATCGAAGTCATGATCAAATTCTAATTTGTGTTTGCTAATTACGGATAGATTACTTGCATTATAGATTGCGTGCATTTTTATATTATTACAATGTTCCTTGACTCGGGTGCTTAAGTCTTTTTGTCTGGCCAATATACGAAGCGCTACAATTCTTACAATTTATTTTATAAACAACCTCCGTTCTATTGCTAATAGGCACGTGGCAAACTATCTTTGCCACGTTTAATCACTGAATTTAGTTTTTTAGGTATATTGTAAACCACTGTAAATCCCATATTTTTAAGAAACCGACCAACATCGTCACTCAAGCCTTCGACAAACGGCAATGTAGTGCAATGTAGGAGGGTTTGTCTGTACCACTTTCCCCATTACCCAGAATGCTATTGCTCCGGTGTTTCAAAAAATTCAGTCTCTTACAAATATAACGATTTATAATGTGTGTCGGAAAACAATTATTAAGTAAGATCTGCCAAACAAAAAGACACTTAAGCACCCGAGTCAAGGAACATTGTAATAATATAAAAATACACGCAAGTAATCTATCCGTAATTAGCAAACACAAATTAGAATTTGATCATGACTTCGATTGGTCAGCGCCTGATATTCTACATAACGAAAAACATGTAAGAAAGAGAGAAATAGCTGAAATGTTTTTATTAAAAAATTTGACAACACTATTAACTCCCAAAAAGATACAGAGAATTTAAACAACATATACGATAAATTAATAAAGGTCGTTTAGTCGATCTCAGTATTCCAAACATAGTGGTTGACACAATGTCAGTTTGACATTTCGATTTTTCTCTTTCTACTTTTTAATTATAACTTTCACTTGATAAGGACCAAAACCATATGGTCGAAACGTCGTGATATAATAATCAAACAATAAATTGCTAGTTTGGTCGTATAAACATAACAATTACATTATACACAATGATGAGTAGTACTCATATGAAAATATAAATTTATCTTAATTTATAGTAGTGTATTAAAAAAAAAAAAAATATCCAATAAATATATTATACACATCGATAAATAAATTATTATAAAAAAAAGAGAGAGGTATTATTACATACCGACGAGCACGCGGCGCGCCAACTGCTCTAGATGGATGAGGTATCCGTCTAACTCCATGCCTGCTTGCAGATGGTTCATCCAAGAAGGAGATCAGGTCCCTTGGTCCGCTACGATGCTCTAGTGTCAGATGGCCAGCAAAATCATCAGTTACATGATTAGGATCTCCACCTGGCACTGCTGCACATACTGGACAAACCTGTGATAAAAGTACACAAGTTATTATACTTTTGTCTATATATAATCTCTCTTTCTTCCTTTAAAAATATATAAATATATATACTTTAAATAAAAATATATACATACAACTTCAAACGAAGTATCAGGATGTTCAGCAGCAACATGCTCTTGCAATGTAGCTTCAGTTAAACCCATTTTCGCACAATAAGGACAAGTTAAAGATTGAGGCTGCTCCACACTCACTCCTTCGCCACCATAGTATAATTCTATTAAAAGTCGTTTAAAAATGAATTAAGAGATATTCGATAATTGTTATATATATCTTTCTTTTCTCTATAAATTGTTTGAAAAACTTGAGAGAAAAAGAATATATGTTTTTCTTTGCAAATTTCAATATTCTTAAAGCAAAATTTAATAAAAATAATTAAACAAAATTTTTTGTTTAATTATATTATTTAAAAAACATTATTTATCAAAATTCTTTATTTTTCTGTCATCTATAATCAACTGATAATTAACGTTTAATATATTAAAATAATCTTTCTTACTTTGTTAGTATATGCATATATAGCATGCAATAATACTTGTAAAATGTTTGCTATCGGTAAATTAAATATTATATTTTAAATTTGATAAGCATTGTACCGTAATCAGCTCTAGTAAGTATACACTGCATAGGATGATCTGTGAGGTGACGTGTGGTACTAGCACCTCCCTCATAACAGCTGGCACATAGATCATAATCGTAGCATACTAGGCACTTGTACCTACGACCCCGAAAATTTCCCTTCAAACAGGAATCACAGCTTACCCCTAAAATAAATACATTAAATTAATACATAAGAAAATACTTTATAAAATTATTATATATCTCATATATAAAGTTTCATAATTTTAAATATTGCTTCAATTATTTCTAATTTGCCATTACATTCAATCTTTCAAATTTTTATCTAAATTTATTGTTAAATATAATAATAAAAATTTTTCTATTATCATTTTTCATGGACAAAAAATATATGTGAATAAAAGAGCAAAGAACAATAATAGATAGCAAAAAATAATAATTAACAGAAAATTAATAACATTTGTGCTAATCAATAATTATTTATAAACAATACTTTTAAAAATAAATTCTGCAGATATTTCTATAATTAAATATTTAAATATTTAAGTTTTTATATATAAGATTTTAAGTAATATATATAATAGTATTGTAATTTAAAAAATAAGTTAAATTTAACAATCTTAACAAAATTGACTCTAGTCATAGGAAATTTAAGAACATTTTTAACTTGTTGCTAAAGAATTAAAAGTCAGATGACTGTAAAACTATAAATAGCAATACGTTGCAAAGCGAGTCATAGTCTTGCAACAATGGAAGAGACAACAAGATTTGAGACATTATATATATATGCTACACTTGATTGTAACAAATACACACATGAGAATAATTCAACATTATATAAAATGATATAAAATAATTGTCACATATCTATTCATAAATCTATGTACTTCTAAAGTCTATGTATATATAACATATATAGTATCTAATTTATAAAAAAATGTTATAAAACCAATGATATATTATAAATATTAGAATTTTTAAGTTCCTAATTCAACATATTTATTTTTATTTGATATTATCTTTATATATATCAGAAATGATAATTATATAACAAATATAGCATACACATGTTATACCCTACAAAATACGAGTTCTTGCTTTCTTTATACTTTTAGATTGTATAGATTTTTTTTTCTCGTGTTATAAATATATATATATATATATATATATATATATATATATATATATATAAAATATAATTCCACTTATATTATAATCTTAAAGACCAAAAACTTAAGAGCAATATGACTTGTATTAAAACATTATTTTTATGACACACATTAACTAACAACGCTATGATTTCAAGAAAATAACAAACAAAAAGTCCTCACAAAAACATGATTCGCTATATGAAACTGTTATTAACCACTTGTATAAATAATCTCAGACAAAGAAAGTGTGAAAACATTAGAAAAAGCTTGCAATATGTTCTGCAAAGAAAAGTCTCATCATCATCAGGATAAGAGGGCTATAAGTGTTTTGAAAGAGGAGTCAATTGAGAGAATAGAACGATCTGACAGCTGATCAGACATGCTGATCAACGATCGAATGGTAGATCGGAGCAGACAGAGAACCAATATCGTCGCGAATTTTGCGAGATCATCCGGGAAAACGTCGCAAATTCGTAGAAATTCGTGTGAATTTTCATCGCGTGCTGCCATCTGGCCTCTGACATTAGGTTCGCTCGGCTATTAGGAGCTCGCGGGACGTGTCTTATGCATTAAAAAAACGTCTCCGCGGCTCGATCGGACACCGTCGCGAGTCCGCAAAGACTCCTGGTGAACGTTCTCGCATGCCCGAATGCGCCCGCTTTGCCGCAGCCGACGATCTCGCGTATTTATCGCGGGTCGTCCCATGGGCTGAGTCAGAGCGCAGCGCACGTACGTACCTTCATGTCGACTCATTTTCCGTTTAAAATCTCATATACGCCAAACTCCGCGAGCCCCTCGCGATCGTTTGCTCTGCGAAACGCGACTGCTCTGATCGTCACTGAGCGTACACTCGGCGTCGTTCAACTACGGCGGACACGGAGAAAACATCAATCGTCAAACAAAAAATTTCTCGTTAGAATATCCAGCGTAAAACCTAACCCAACTAGGCTGACGAATGTGACGTCACGTTAGACCTACCTATACTTGCTCCCAATGTAGATTGCGTGCCGCCTACTGCGCCGATCGTCGCGACACGCCACCATCTTGGCGGGAAATACAATATTATCATAGTTTATATTACATTTATTACGTTCCAGAAGTATTCCATTTTAAATATGTTTCTATTTATAGCTATATAGTCTCTGTCAATGATAAAATCTCATTCTAATGAGCAATCTTTACTTATCTTGTCACCACGCTTAGCGAAATTATCATTATCCGATTTTTCGATTGCTTCTACTCCGAAAGATTTGCGCTTCGCTTAAAAAAAAAAATATTAAATATTTAGATGGCAATCTATGAATGCACAGTTTATGGAATGATCTGGCAATCACTTCTTTCCGAAGTGCTGCTCCGAAGCATCGTATCGTTCCGTCAGCGATCGTAGAATTTCGGTATCGGATCTCGCGAAATCATATCATTTATCGAACAATGGCTACGGTACTCGGACGTGTAATCGTATACGGGGGAAAGGGCGCACTCGGCTCGGCTTGCGTGTCGCAATTTAAAGCGCAAAATTGGGTGAGTAATGAAATTCACAAATTCATTACTCTCATATTAATCTTGAATTAATCGCGTAGTTATCTTATCGGCAAATGTTTCATACTACGTTGCATTCATAAAATTTCATATGTTACACTCTTCGATATTCTATTAAACAGTACAAAAATGACAAAATGTATATGATTAAATATAATCAACGTCGAATAAAATGAAATAAAGATACAGAAGTTTAATTTTTATTATTCGATTTATTGATATAATTAACTTACCCGAAATAATCGTAGTGAGATATGATAAGTACATATTTTTTCACAGCTATTTTAATTTTTCTTGCCATAAAATTTGCTGTAATAAAAAAAAAATTTATCTTTTTCTATGATGTATGATTTATGTGATATTTGAAAATCAATATTAAAAATGTTATGATATATTATATGATTCAATCTAAATGTAAACTTTCCTTTTCAATTTTCCTGGTTTAAGTTGTGACTTATAATACTATAAATATTTCGCGTAAAAAAATTCAATATTGTATATAGTTCTTTGTTAATTTAGTACATATATGTTTATATATTTGAAAAAACATCATATATATATATATATATATATATATATATATATATATATATTAATCAATAAACATTATATGTATATATGTGATTGCTGTGATTATATTACTATATAATAATAAATATAATACTGATTTTTTTTTCTTCTAATATAATTATTAGTTTGAAGACCTTGTTGAAGACACATTTTTTGTATAACGTATTCAAATTTTAAATATGTATATTTACTTGTATCTTTCTCTTAGATACATATACATGTGTACATATAGAAGATGGTATGAAGGATGTAGGATAAAAACTTTGTGTACCAAGGTCACTTTATATAATAGCAGTCAAGTAAAACCTTTCACAGCTGCTCCTTTCACAGCTGCTCCTTCCAGATTGCGTATCTGTAATGAATATGCATTTAGATAAATCACAGATTTTATGCTAAAATATGAATATTTATTGCATACTTATCTTATTTATAAAAATGTTGCTCCTTTTATAGCTTGTATTTATCTGTAATAATAAACCTGTAATAATACACATTATTGTAAGAAAAATATAACATTTTGTGCAAAAGTATTTCTTAATATTAGTTTCTGACACACTGTGTATTGTGTTATAATTTTAGTGGGTTGGCTCCATTGATATGAAGCCAAATGAACAAGCTGATGTAAGTGTGATTGTAAATCCTGACCATAATTGGCAGCAGCAGGTAATTTTTTATTATTTACAATCTTATCATTAATATATCAAAGTGGTATATTAATTTCTTATTGTATAGCAAACAGAAATTCTGGCCCAGATTAATGATACTCTGAAAGATGAAAAAGTTGACGGTATTATTTGCGTAGCTGGAGGATGGGCTGGTGGCAATGCAGCACACAAAGATTTTATAAAGAATAGTGATTTAATGTGGAAACAAAGTGTTTGGAGTTCCGTTATAGCCACTAGCATTGCAACTCAATACTTAAAGGAAGGAGGATTTCTTTCATTAACTGGTGCAAAGGCAGCATTGGGAGAAACAGCAGGTCTTTTGCTAAATGATAATATATATGTATATAGTATATCTTATATATCTTTTTACATTTACTAAAAATCAATTCTACTCAACCAGGTATGATTGGCTATGGTATAGCAAAAGCAGCAGTTCATCAGTTGACAAAATCTCTAGCAGCTAAAGATAGTGGTCTTCCTCCTAATAGTTTGGTAGCTTGTATACTACCTATTACTTTGGATACGCCAATGAATAGAAAATGGATGCCGAAAGCTGATACAAGCAAATGGACTCCACTTGATTTTATATCAAAGTAAGATAAAATTTGTCACATAAAAAATTAATATCTTATATAATTTGAGATATATAAGCTTATCTTTGTCTATAGTCTGTTTTGGAAATGGTCTCAAAATCAAGATCGGCCTACTAATGGTTCTCTTTTGCAACTCATTACTAAGGACAATAAAACGGAAATGATTGCAGCTTAAAAATGTGAAACAAATAAAATTCATGGGAACAAGAATCTCGAAGCAGGACAATATCTAGTTTTTATTGTTGCATGTAGAAGAAATCACATATATGTTCAGAGACCAATCCTCCAAAACACACACATTCTTATTTTTATATTAAAAACCAATGTGTGATTTAAGTGTCTATTTCAACATAATATATTTTTATATATTGATATATATTAATGTATAGATTGTTTAATTATTTTTTACAAGCAAATAATTTTTGTACATTAACATAATATACATTTCTATTTTATGTTATTAATGTGATATGTATACTATATTGAATATTGTAAAAGAATGTTTAATGCATTATATATTGTCTATTTTATACACATATTTACTTTCCTATTTGCATAAATACAAACATAAATGTAAATCAAATAGAAATAGAAAGATACACATGTTAAAAACTACCATGATAGCAATATAATATATGAGTAAATTATAAAATAATACTATTACTTATATATATGTTACATATAATACTTATATTTATTTAGAATATGAAAACTATATAGTTTCTTAAATTTACTAAAATGTAATAATTACAAATTATATATTTTAAAAAATGATCTCTATATAATTTTAAAAAATTAAAATATATTCATTATCAGGGGAGAAAAGTAATTTAAATAATTTAGAATTTATTTTATTATTCTAAATTAGTTTATCTAATACATTAAAAGAAAGTTAGTATATCAGCCCGGATAGCTCAGTCGGTAGAGCATCAGACTTTTAATCTGAGGGTCCAGGGTTCGAGTCCCTGTTCGGGCGATCTTTTTTTTTAAATCGCCCGAACAAGGACTCGAACCCTTTAAGCGAACACAATATATATACACAATAAATTTTGTCTGTTATTATATATATATATAATTTAAACATATTATGTGTAACATACAATGTTTACCATCAATCTCATTCTGCCTACACAAGTTGTATATGTGTGGGCCATTATATAATATTATGTATTTTTCACAGATCTTTATTTGATACTTTTATACAATGTAGAGTTTATCATCTGTGACTATGATAATGATGTCGGAGCAATATGTCGACTAGTTTTATAGATCAATCAATATTTTTGTGAACATATATACTAATGCCAAACAAATTAAGTTTATGTTGCTTTGGGTGGATTGAATAATTCTTCAAGCATTTTTTGCTCGGCTGAAAAAAAAATAAAAAATTCATGTTTATAACATTTTGTTATCAAATATATATACATAAAATGGCATATTTTAAAGATATATATCTATATAATTGAATGTTTTACCTAATATGGAAAGTCTCTTTTCCTCAGCTAGTTTAGCATCGCGGATTGGTTTAAGCCTTAATTCCTCTTCTCTACGAGCATTTTCTATTCTACTTAATCTCCGCTGGTGATATGCACCATAAGCAATTCCAGAAAGAAGCAAACTCCAGCGACAAAACTATAAAATAAAATACATATTAATTGATTCTAAATATATAAAGACAGCAAAGTTTTATAAAAAATATTAAATGCAATATTAATAAAGGTCTCTTATATGATTTCATGTAAGACATTTCAAGTTCATTTCAGGTTAGAAAATAAGGAATAACATTGATAATTTTCTTCGACAAAATTTGAAACTACAAGTTGCCGTGACAACAATAAAATTATTACTGTCATTTTTTATACATATTTATCCCACATTACATATTTTTTCATAAAACAGCAGACAAATTATGTAATGAAATCAATTTTTGATCAAGACGGAAAGTACTGAGATTTTATTAGGAAAGTTACAAGTAAAAAATATATTTAAATTATCGTAAAATAAAATATTGCAGAATAATGTATACGATAATAAAAAGTTGTTTGTCTTACTTTAATAAAAGGAGAAACCCGCAAAGGTCTCGGATTCAGTTCGGCGGTCGACATTTTGTTCGCGGATAAGGATCACTTGACGTATTGTGAGTCTGCTCAAATAAAGTGCGCGCACATTTCAATTATTCGATTGGGATAGAGTGCTGTTTTATTCAATATGTAATTGTACAATTGTACGTCGATTAAATTGAATAATTTGGACTGAGTAAAAAATTATTATAACAGTGATAATAATAATATATTTAAACAAAACGAATGTGCGATTTTCACTCTTCACTAAATTCTCTGGGACATCTAAAGATAAAACAAACAAGGTAAAACATCTTTCTTTTTATGAAAAAATAATTTTTTTTTTTTTTTTAAATTTTATACATATAGAAGATATTTTATATGATCGATTATATCTTTCACTATTTTCTTTTCCATACATCTTTTGCTTGGAGAATAAATTTGTAACTTGTGTGTAGCAAGAATTAAAATGCCATTGAAAAGCCAATTAAAATATAACAAACATCAACAATTGCTTTCATTTTTCGAAACTATATTGGCATGTCATCAGAAAAATTGCTGATTAGAGCTTTGTAAATATATTTTATTCTCAGACATCGTCATTCGCGATGTTACTCATAGATGGCGCACTTCGACAAAAATTTTTGCCGAGTGTCTCATCTAGAATATACCGACTTCATGCATTTCTTTCGATGGGAAAGTTGGGGAAAGAGTGGGAAAGGGGCATCGCGTCGAACGTCGAAGCTACCGAAGTCGAAATTCTCGGCAGTAAGCAAAATGGCGTCACTATGGACGGTGGTATCGTTCGCGTTTTCCTTGCTACTGATACCTTTTTTTATGCTATTGCTGGCGATTGTATTTCTCGCTTCCATCGGCAAGTCCCTCGGAGTACGTAGGCTGTACATTAAGCTGCTGTTGGCCCTCTTCGAGGTGAGTGTGCGGACATGATATTCTGTTGAAAATTCCGAATTTAACCGGCATTCTCGAATCATCTCGGTGATGTAAAATGCGTTTTTTTGCGACATTGAAAACATGTCAGCAACATGCCGTCATCCCATGAGGTCTCGCTTTGCCGTTCCTCTTTTCTCTCGCCGGAAGAACGTTTCCTGTATTTGTATTTTAGGACACGTGTATCGAATGAAAATCGGGTAACCTTCTACGCATAACGTCGATGCATAAAATTATTCGAATAAACTATATATTAATAATAATTATGGAACACCCGAATTTTGCAACCAATGGGAAAGAATTATTTTACGGAAACAAAATTGTTTAATTGAATTATCATTTATCATGTTATCTATAATTCATAAAATAAATTTCTAATAATGTTGAAACGCAACGAATTGACTTCTATTAATTTCAATTAATTAGCACGCGCGATACACTTTTTATGTTTCATATTATTTATCTTATAATTGCAACTTCAACATATGTAAGCTACGAAAAAAATTTCATTCTCGAGAAATATTGTTTAACGTTACATGGGCTCGATTTATTTTTAGGCGGAATGGATTGGTGTATAGGACAAATTTCTTCTATCGAATAATTAATTTCTGATTATTATACATATATGGATTAATAACGTTAATAATAATAATGATATTTTAAATCAACAAAGCAATCGTAATATGAGAAAATAGATAAATGTAATAAAAAATATATTTTAAACAAACTTAACTTTAAATGCAGAAAAATGTTTGTTATCTCATATTATAAAAGATATTTTACATTGATAACACATACAAAAGATACACATTAAATTTCAGTTAACGAGATATAATTAAGTTTATGCACATAGTAATGTGTGCAAATAAAACAGTATTAAAAAATATGTTAAGAATGGTTTTTGCTGTGGAGCTATTTTATATTAATATTAATATTAACATGTCTGAATAGATTTTTACATGACAAAAATGATGTTTGAAAGCACTTTCTCCAAAGAAAAATTGCCGAATATTGCGCACTTTCTCTTTATTTACATAGATTTGTAGAAGCTAAATTAATAAAAAATTCCTTTAAGTTTAATTATAACATTAAAAATATTAAATTTAAAAAATATAATATTTGATTAAATTTTTATTAACTAATAAAAGTTTTATTTTTTATTTATTCTTAATATTTCAAAAATTTAATTATTTAGTAAAAAACTTAGAGATGTTAGAGATGCATCAGACTCTCTGTATTCTATTATTAAAATTAGAATAATCTCTTAATTTTTATTAATATCAGAAATTAGATATTTATAAGTCATAAACAGAATTTTGTAGGAAGCATTAACTTATACATTTGTATTTTCAGATATCTCTAATGTAATGTCAATATTGAAAATATTATAAGATATATTATATATTACACGTAGGTGTCTGATTTGTCCATTCATGGTATCATATTGATTCATTTCCGTTTCACTTTATATTTCGCACATGTTACTTCTCATTAATCGGACTATTAATTATAATAATTATTTTTTAAATTTATTTTTATTTTTAATATATAAATATAGTTATAGAGCCGATAAAATTAAGATTATTGATAATTTGTTTGCTTTCTTTTGATAAATATTTGTGTGCGTCTTTTTTTATTATTTTATTTTTATCTTTTAAAAATTGCAAATGATTCTATTATAAATATGATCGAAATTATATGATAGAAAGCGAACAGATTATGATCAACAAGTAGTACGATTAATATAATAATGTGATGCGAATGAAATATCAAACGAATTATATTTATGGAAATTTTCTAAAATTATTAAATCGTATACGCATTAATTGTTCTCTTTAAATAAAACAGTTCACAAAATAGTTCATCAAATTATCTTCAATAAACGAATAAGACAAATTTCATTTTAACTTGATTTTTAAACATTTAATTAAGACATAGCTATATATGTTGTGCGTATTTCCGGCATGACTTTGTGACTTCGATGATAATCTTTTAGTATTCAATGTATAATTGATTATATGGATTTTTATATACAGTGTGTCTTAAAATAGTTATTTAAAATTAGAAATATGTTAGTAAATGAAATTTGCCAAGATAATTACGAAAATCACAGAAATAACTTGTTGACACTAAATAAATCGAATTTAGATTGCCAGAGGAATATGAAGAGATGGGAAAACCTGCAAACTTTAGTACTTGCTAAATTTACTGCATATTTTAGATGCTTAAATCTACTGTTTCTTTATTAAAGTCATATTATAATTTAATATAATATAATTTAATATAATATCAGTAAAGAATCAAAAATTTTACATTGAATTTCTTGGGATTCTTAGGATTTGAAATATTTGTATAATTCTTTGCGAACAGTCACTTGTACATTGAACAAACTTTCAACTAATTTTTAATGTATATCTAGTGTATTGATCATATAACGTACATGTCTATGCTAAAGTCCAGTAAAATCGATATAATTGTTCGCGATAGCTTATAACACAGTGCAATTAATGATATCACAAGTGAGAATACTATATATTATAATTATATTTTTATAGTCAAGAAGCTTATCCGAGTCATCGATTATACGTGTATATTTCGCAGATCTAACAAGTGAAATGCTTGGAATGCTATAGTGCATGCAGAGAAAACGCATATTTCTAATAAATATAATTCTGTCTCTTTGCTAATTCAGCATATAATTATTCGAAGTAATTTGATTATTTTTTTACATTTATTTGGTAATAAATATTAGCATAATTTATTCAATTTAATTAAAATTATACAGTTGGAAGAAATTTTACAGATTTTCATGAACCAAATATAATGTTTGATAAGAATGAAGAAAACTTCATTTAGCATATGTAACTTTTTGATATCTCTTTTGATGCGAAATCAAAAGAGTTCTAAGAATCTATCAGTACCTTGAAACTTTGTTCAACTTTTCGCACTGTGACACCAAGTATATACGCGAATAACTTATCATTGATGTTATTCTAGTTTGAAAAGCCGATTTGTATTCTAGTTTGAAAAGTCGATTTGTAAAGTATACGTGATCAATTTGATCATCTAGACACTGAATAATGAATATAATGAATATATATTAAATATTGTAGACAAAATCTTAACAAAATCGAACACATTGGTAAAAACCAGTTGAAAGTTACGAAATAGCGTATACACACTAGGCAAAATAAATTTGCGTTCCTACATAATATATTTATGTATTGATATGAAAACTTCTATATTTAAAAAAATGAATTTAAAATATTTTTTCTAAAAATATTTTAATACTTTTCTATTTTATCTAAAATATTTTTAATGAGGAAAAATGTAATGTAAAATGTAAGCTCATTAAAAAAAAAATATTTATTTGTATAATTTCGTGCTTTCTTCATACTTTTTTTCATTTCGATTTAACAATAAGATCTGATCAAGATATTAGCAAAGAAACTTAAGCAGTAATTTTTTTTAATATATTATAATTCAACAAAAGCATATAAAACTATTTATCCCATTCTTAATTTTTTATTACTACAATATTTTAAAGTATAAATGCATATATTAAATTTTGTTGTTGTCAACGTTGAACTGTTATTTTGGGGATCTTATTTGTTTTCACTTCTTATTATCTTCACTTCGTATTAAGTTTTTTTCAATTGTTTAAACACCAGAGAAAGAAAACAGAAAATTGATATTATATTAAATAAAAATAAAATTTTTAATATATTTATTTATAATTATGGTAAAATTATTCACGCAAAGAAGAATGTAGAAAGATAGAATATAACAATTTTATAGTGCCTGTCTCGAAAAGAGTTGCCAAAAATTTTGCCAACACTTGAACAATCAATGTACATATTTTTCTTAAATTGCAAAATATTGTTTTTTATCATATGTTGCGTTAATCAGAGCAATGCTCGATGTACTTTAATTGCAGTCTTATTCTGCAAACTTTGTGTTATCAGACTAGGTATTCTTGCTTTCGAAAATAGCGATAATGATCTTCATCGCAAATCGGTCATGTGTAGGCGTTCATTCTCGCAAACAAATTATTTTTATATTATTACTATACTTTGTGGCCTCTATTTATCATAATAATGTTATCACTTTGATTTCACGATAAATAGAATTTAGTTAATTATAGCTCTATTAAAATTTCTCTGAGATTTTTTAGAATAATAATAAAGATGAATTTAAATATAAAATTAATTTTCTTATTTACTTTCGTTTTTGAAGCTTTTATAGTTTAAAAAGTTCTGCACTATGTAATTGCAAAACTGTAGGTGTTGTAACATTTTTAATTAAAATAAAATAATAGATCAGAAATTTAATATAAGATCTTTTTAGCTTTTTTACTATTTTATTAATCCATTGGAATCGATTCTATAATGATTAAGAATCAATATTTAAAAAAAAACCGGACTCTTATATCTTAATATATACAAATAATAAAGACGTATTTTTTTATTGTAATGCACAAAAATCTTATACTTGCTGCTTTTAAATTAAAATTTGAATAAATTTTCAATGGTCTCTTATATGAATAATACATGAAGCGTAATTGTATTTCGGGTTCCTCAACCGATACATACACAGTGTTCGCGAAGATAGAGAGATTATTTTTGTCTATAGAATCTATGCATATACATATCTGTCTACATGACCTCCCTGTTTTGATCTATAAAGTGTAAGATGTAACCTAGATTCGCCTAAACTCCTGTCTTTTCAATCATTGATATGATTTATTTTGCGTACTATATAAAGCATCCTGAGATATGTAAAGATATTGAATGGCTTGTTATCTAGATCTCTCGTCAAATTTATTGCAACAGAAAATTGCGAAAATACAAATTGTGTTGCATAAGAAACACAATACCACAAAATAATTTTACTTGCATGCGTTGCAAACAATTGCATAGTTATGTATTTTTCATTTTTTTTTTTTTTTTTAAATTGAAGCTATAATATTGTGACAGAGGAAACATTATTGAAGTGCATTACGGCATAATCGATTCGACTTAGATATTCATTGAATAAAAGAAATTTATCTATCAAAATCTGTAATACATTATTTATTATAAGATCTTTGACCCTTTTGTGATTGATTTTTTATAAAAGTATTAAAAGCAGATAAGAGAATAGAGATATCTAATATGTACTTATCAAATGATAATGATCAGTTCAAAGTTTGTTCAACGAAACAATGATATTATGAATTATATTTATAATTGATTGTTCGATCAATTAATCCCTAAAGTATTTATTAAGTAAACTAATATTAAATAGTCAATACAATTTATACTGCAAATAATTAATTATTGTATAATTTTAATTATTTTTTTATATATAAAACGACGTTTGTTATTATTATTTTAATACATTGATATACTTGTAAAAATCTTCTGCGATAACATTTTTAATGTTATATGTCATTATGAAATATTATTCTGGAACTTGTATACGTAATCATTTGCAATCAATTAAGTTGGTATTATTAAATAAACAAGAAAACCTTGAGACACACATGATTTATTTGCATGACATTATAAGTATATATCTGTATCTGTTGAACGATTCATTATTTAAAAAAAAAATCAAAGCTTGCATAACAATTAATAAAAATCATATTAAAATTTGAAATCTTTAGAGTTCATTTTCTTGGGACGATAAAAAGCTACACTCTGAAACTTATATTATTTTAATTTATAAACAAATTACTGCGATTTGAAAATTTATCTTATTACAAAATTAAGTGAGATTTTCTAATTTTTACTGATATCTTCTATGGATTTATAAAGCAAAAATTCTCAAAGAAAAATACATACAAATAAAATTAAAATAAAGTCTATGTATGCTTGCAGCATTAGCGATTACGAATTATCTGAATTTCCATTTTCGATTGCTAGTGAGAGGTTTCGTCTATTTCTCTCTGGAGAAAGCCCATGAATATATTGCCGCGTGATATGGGTGCTCTCACACGTTGATATCACGTGTCGTCAGTCATCAGATACAATATTGAAGCTGTGATTCGTGCACTGAAACGTGTAAAGTATTGATTAGATGACGAAGTAACTTACGTTATTTCTTTTACAACTTATTTGCATCCAATTAATAGCAATAGCTATAAGTTATAAAATATACGTTATTATTATCAATAAAAATCATGAAGAAATGCCTGATGCAAATAATTCTCTTGCAATATGTTTTTTAAAAAGATATATGAAGTTTTTTTTACTATATCATTTATCTCTAAACTAATATGCTATATATATCTTAATATTTATTATTTTATGTTGCACGATATGTGTGTATGACATTGACCTGTTATATTTATATGAATCGAGATGACATATGTATGCAAAATATGGTAACGGAAATGTTAATAAAAAGCGAATGATCAACAATGATAATTAATGTCAACTAACGTAAGAGATTCTTGCTCATATTAAATGACCTATATTAACAATAAAAGTATATTGTGAAAGGAATATATACGAAATTTTTTCATGATAAGTACAAGCATATATGTCTCACATCTCGCGCTACTGCAAATGTAATGACGGAGAAATTTGGAATAAATTATTTTCTCATAAAATATATCAATATAAAAATGATTCATATAATTAGCATCGAATCTAAATGTGCTTTGTTAATTGCAATCACGTGCACTCTGATATTTAAATATAATTTAAATTCCGATATCATGTTTTTTGGTAACAAAAGTAGAACATCATACCACTTCAAAGATATCTTATTATGTAATATTGATACAATAATCTAGACCACAATTATTTGAATATTGTGACATTTATGTAAAACAGCGTTTCTCGTCTTACCTTTTTTCTTGTTCTCTTTTGCAATTTTTATTCTTTAAAATTTTATAATTTTTTATTTCGCGCAAAATGTGAAAAAAGTTGATTTTAAAAAATTTATATTACTAACATAAAAATTTACATTATTCTTTAGATATTATTTTTAAACTGAGTTGAATCAAAACGTTCAATTAGTTTTTACTTAAAGTAATAAAATGATTAAATTATTTAATAGCTGTATTATTTACCATTATTGGGTTGACAATTGTTGCATCACATCTTGTAAAGACATGTTATATTGTCAAATTTGCTGTCACATCAATAAATATAATGTGTTAGCAATTTGTACGGAAAAATAATAAAATATTATTTGGCGCATTATTTTTTTAAATTTTCATATGCAAAATTGTATTCGCCGATCAAATGCTAAAAATACAGTTAAAATCGATTACTCGTGAAAATTCACTTCATACTCATTAAAAGTTACTTCAATTATATAGTACTTTGGACTGAGGTGATATGATACGGAATTATGATTATATCATAACTATTTTTGATACAAATGAATAAATGCCAGTTCAATGAACATATCCAAATAAAAATGACTTAGTGTATTTGTGCCAGAAGTTTATATTCATCATGATGCATTCGTGCTGAATAATTGTTTGCGTCATTCATACCATTGTTTTTTAAGTTTTGAACCTGCAATTTAAAATCAAAATTTAATCACAATTTTTAGAAATTTATAACGAAGAATACATTAATCTTTGTACAACAAATTAAGATTTATATAAATTGATTTTATAAATAACTTTATAAATAAAGTCGTTCTTTGTGTAGATAATAGTTTAAAACACTATTTTTGATTTCTCTATATTTATATACAAAATACATAAAATGCATCTAATTATCGAATATTTAATGAATAATTTAATATAGTCTCAAAGTAATAGATTAAATTTTTATTTTATTAAAGTATCAAAATACTCTTTATATTAAAGATAGCACGATAATCGATCACGGCAATCTGCAAAATATTAATCAAAATGATAAATATTCATTTGGCACGCGATGTTCACGCATGGATTTCTTTTTGAAGTTCGCCCCTGTAACGCATGATTCATTGCGAGGTTGACTTGTCATTAGAATGAGTGAACAAAGATTAAAGTCTCGATAGCCATATGATATGATTATCAAGTATGCCAATCTTCAATAACATATGTTAATTCTTGAGCGCATAGCATCGTGTGCATCTATTTTCCTTTATATCTTACAATAACGAAGTATTCGTTATTTTTATATTACGTAATGTTCCATAGAGTGACTTTTCCTTGATTTATTTCTCTTTAAATTACATAATCACATAATCGCGGATATTCACAATAATGAAATCAGATACATATTGTTATGAATAATACTATATTTTTAAAGGCATATAAATTTGGAGAGATTTTGATTTATAATTTTCTTTAACCTATTTTATTTTTTAAATTGTAGTATTTTAATTCAATCAATCTTAACTCAAATCAATTTCAGTTTCTTGAATAATAATAATGGTACATGCGTCTTCCATTATATCGCGTATAGATTAGAAGTCCGTGAAAAGAAAGAGAAATTATTAGTACTGGCGATGATGTAAATGCCTTGCGACCTTTAAACTATAATTGTCCGTTAAAAAAACCTTAATGATGCAAGAAATAATCGACGTAATAAATTCGTGCATATTTTATGAACGGTTCATTGTGTTACAGTACGGCAGACAAAACATAGAAAATGTGAAGAAGAGAAACGGTAATCGGGATGCAGATGAGAATCTTAGTACAGAAGAGGAATTCGAATCGCCGACGATCATGGAAAAAAATTCAACAGAAACATCGACAAAAGCAGAAAACGGATGTGCGGGCAACTCGGTGATAGCTAGATCGAAGGACTTCATCTTAGTCCCAGAACCAGAAATGCACAATCACAAAAATCACGTTCAAAAATCGAATCTAAAAAACGATCAACAAGAAACAACAACGATCGATGAAATTAAAGAGGTAAATTTATAGAGTGAAAAATATATATAACAGATTATACTTTTGTCAAATCTTATGCAAATTGGAAATATTTTTTCAATTATTTTTAAATGTTTTAGGACAGCCTTGATCATAAAAACTCTTTTGAAACATTAAAAGCCGGATTTGCGCCAACAAGCTGCCTGGACTTCATCAGAGCGGGCGTTGAAGCTATCATAGAGGATGAAGTGACATCACGATTTGAAGCAGAAGAACTTAAGGTAATCCTTTCTCGATTGTGCTTAAAAGCATAAATTGATATTTACACAATAGTTATAGATTAATGTACATTTAATAAATTTACGTGTGTCTTTGAATAATTTGTATTGCATTTTTATATAGAATTGGAATCTATTAACACGAACGAATAGATATTATGAATTTATTTCCTGGAAGTTAACTTTCATGTGGATGTTCGGATTCGTCATGCGCTATTTTTTCCTTCTACCCCTAAGGATATTTATTTGCTTTATAGGGGTAAGTGCAATACTATTTCATATATTATATGCGCGCTATATAACTATCATTATTTATAATAATAATAATAATAGTAAATATATAATAAACTCGACTTTAAAAATAAGAATTCTGTTTCGTATTTATCTGATAGTATAAATTTTCTTTAATTAATAAAAAATATTTAGATTGTCAGTATCTTCAAAAAACATGCACAATAGTTAATGTTTTTGTACTTTTAGATATTTTAAATTTGCAACGCTATATAGTTTATTAAGATTTGTATGTCAAATATAAATTTAAAAAGCTGTTACACATACTAATATCAAAGCTTCTTAGGTACTATATCTCGTAATCGTAACATGTTTAATCGGCTTTCTACCGAATGGCCGCGTAAAACATTGGGCGAACAACCAGACCTCCCTTATTGCGTTCAGAATAATGTCACGTTCTATTTTGGGTATGATCACAATTCACAACCCAGAGTACAAACCAAAGAACGGAGGGGTGTGCGTGGCGAATCATACGTCCACTCTCGATATCTGCATCTTATCCACGCTAACAACATTCTCTTTGGTAATATCCTGTGGATGAGATGTTATTTATAAATAAGCTTTACAGCTTTGAGCAAGTCGTCATATCATCATTGAGTCCATATTTTTATCGTGGCGAATATAATTCTCATCTATTAATGTTTATAGCGCGTCTGTTTCAATTTTACTCTTCTTTAGTATTTTGGGAATGTCTATTCTATAACATTTATTATAATATTTATAATTCCTATCATTTAATTACTCTCTATGTGCGCATAAATAGGCTATATATATATATACATATATAGCATATTTTTTAAATATATATATATATACATATATATACATACAATAATATATACATATATAGCATATTTTTTAAACAATAGATATAAAATTATCTCGTATAATCCTTCATATACCTATACCGTGTAATAAAACAAAACGTGATTCTAATCAATTTACTTTCGTATACAACTGAAAATCGGATATTTGTTACTAGCATTACAGAAGTTGTTGCGCATTACTGGTAAATGTTACAGGTAACGTATCCTGTAACTTTGGTTTACAGGTAGTACCTACTCAGCAACAATAGAAAGAGGGAATCCCACGTTTCTCAGGTGCAAAGCTTGTGGTTTACAGGTGATGTGGCTGACAGTGTGCACTGCAGTAGTGGGTTACGTCCCCGAGGGTAGCTTCAAGCGGTGGCTGAACTACAAAGTCTCCCTAATGTGCTTTGCTGTCTTATCCAGTGCTCTGTCTTCAGTCATCACATACAACAACCCAGAGAATCGACCTGTCAGAGGCATATGTGTTGCTAATCATACATCTCCCATTGATGTACTCGTACTCATGTGTGATAATTGTTATTCCTTGGTATGTTATTCTTTGAATATAAATATCACACCATTTAGAGTTGCTTTTTGGCGCATATCAGTCCCTTTTAGCTTTGCTTACAGTGACACAATTTTTACAAATATTCTTAGAAGCATGTTATTTGTAACTGCAAAAGCATGCTTGCATATCTCATTATGTTATAATTTCATTGTCTTGTTATTTCAGAAATTGTATATTTCTTGACAGTATAGTATATCAATAAATTCGTTAGAGCGTTTAATTTTCTTAACGAAAATTTAATGAAAAGTCAACATAATATACGACATTAGATAAATAAAAACTAAATTTTAAATGAAATTAAATATTAAACTCTATTTTCGAATTATTAAAAAACAAGATATTTTTCTATATTTTTAAATTATAATTAATTAAATTATTGATATAATTCTCATTATTAATGTAAACTTCAATATCTATAATTCAAATACAGTGTACAATTTCTGAAAGGCAATGTTGAATTTTAAATATAGATTAATTTGTCTTATTTACATTTCTTGTTATAGATAGGTCAGAGACATGGTGGTTTCTTAGGAATATTACAAAGAGCTCTTGCTCGTGCCTCTCCACATATATGGTTTGAACGTTCTGAAGTCAAAGACAGAGAAGCAGTTGCAAAGAGGTTCAATCAATTATTATACATTTTCTTGTCATATTTTATATCACAATAATCTAATTCTTAATATGTTATAATTATGTTTTGCATAGATTAAAGAAGCATGTATCAGATCCCACAAATCCACCAATACTCATCTTTCCAGAGGGCACATGTATCAACAATACATCAGTTATGCAATTTAAGAAGGGCAGTTTTGAAGTGGACAGTGTTATTTATCCTGTGGCCATAAAAGTAATTTTTTTTTAAATGTACAATGTTTCAAATATGTATCCATGATGTTTCTTCAGAATTTTCATTCTCTTTTTAAATATATAGTACGATCCAAGATTTGGTGATGCATTTTGGAACAGCAGTCGATATTCGATGATACACTATTTGTATATGATGATGTCGAGCTGGGCGATAGTCTGCGATGTTTGGTATCTTCCTCCTATGTATAGAAATGAGGGAGAGAGTGCTATCGATTTCGCGAATCGGGTGAAATCTGTGATAGCGCGGCAAGGTGGTCTCGTCGATCTGCAATGGTAATATTTGATATTAGTTTAGGAATACTTTACAAAAAATGAAAAAAAAGAAAAAAGAAAAAAATATATATATATATATATATATATATATATATATTCGACAAATAATTATATGTATATTTTTTTCATTAATGGCAGGGATGGTCAATTGAAGAGAATGAAGCCAAAAAAAGAATGGAGGGAAAAGCAGCAAGAGGAATTCAGTAAACGATTTAAAGTTGAATAAACTTATGGTTTCTAGTCATTTCTAATAATGCACATATTACGTGATATTTGTTTGTTTAAACAAAATCATTTCATTCAATTGGCTCGATAGTCACATTATTTTTCTGCATCCACCATCATCATCATCGTCATCATCATCCTCACTATCAAGGAAACTTATGTTATAATTTGCATCAAGTTTTAGGTATAGATCTTTTTGCAAATATAACAGTTTGCACTTTCTTAGCAAATTTCTAGATGCCAATAGATTGACAACTGTAATTTTGACGCATGCAAAGTAAAGTTATATTGTGTACATTTATAATTATGTGAATGTAACTTTTTAATTTAATTTTTAGACAGTTATGCAATATGGCTTAGATGCGTTGACAAATTCAAATTCTCGTTTAGTTAAGTTCTCGAGAAGTGCAAACATGATATTTGCTAGTTTTTAATGCTACTAGGATTCAATGATTGCAAAAGGCATTACGGATTATTTATATATATGAAATGTGTATTACGTTAAAGTGAGTGATACTTTCCTGCATGTATGAATGTATGTATAGGATTGAAAACCTCTCCGGTTAATTCGTACATACCTCGAATTATTAGACAATTGAAGACAATGCATTTTCTCTTATTTATAAACATAGTAGGAAAAAATATTAAAATATTTTCGGCTATAAAATATTTTTAACAAAAAAAAATATTTCTTTTCCCTGAAGGAGAATAGCAATTACAATACTTCAGATATTAATCATTCTTTAGAAACATGCATTATTTTATTTTTCTATAAAAACTCCGAATAGCATTTCGATATATATATATATATATATATATATATATTTTCTACTTTTATATTTTACACATACATACATACATACATATATATATATATATATATATGTATGTATGTGTATGTATGATGTATGTGTATGTGTATGATGTATGTGCGTGCATGCGTGCGTGCGTGCGTGCGTGCGTGTGTATGGGTGTGTGTATGTATGTGTATATGTATATGTATGTATGTGTATATATATATATATATATATATATATATATATATATATATATATACACACACACACCACACGCATACATACATATAGAATGTCAATTTTAATGTTCTATATTGCATGTCAATATAATATATAGTTATACAATATAGTTATGAATTTTAATATAAATAAATAATAATATATCATAATTGTATCTGTAAATTTTCGATTCACAAGACCATCTTAAAATCAAGGAAAAGGGGAAAAAAAATATATATATATATATATATATATATATATGTATATATGTATATATGTATGTATGTATGTATGTATGTAATTATATATATATGTATGTAACTATCAAGAAATGTATATTTTCTCACACTTCCAACCAAAGTTAAATAGCAGATTTACAATAAGTACTATTTTGCTATCGATGGCATTACTGCAATTTACTGTAATTTATTAGAGTCTTATTAAAATAATGAGGATGACACTTACAATATCTTCATACCAGTTGTGTATTTCATCAATTTGGCCTAATTCATGTTCACTGGAAAAATGAATACATTTATAATCAACAAGTTTTATATCGTTATTTTATAATGATTCTTTGCTCTGTTATAAATCGGCATTGTTTCAGAGGAGATTTAATTGTAGGAATAAGCAAATTAATCAGCTTATAAAACTTTTATTTTTTTTTAAATTTTCTCCAAGAAAACTAAAATAAGTTACAAGGATTACTGTTATAATTAACTGTAATAAATAGAAACAATTACAATTACATTTTTATTACATAAAAAGAAAGAGTAAATTGCAGAAAATTGAATTACTTTTTGAGTCCATTTTTATCATAACACATATATTCTGATTATAAAACATATAATATATAAATTCATTGTTTTATAAAGTTAAATTTATATATTCATCCAAATTTATATATTCCCTCACTTCTCTCTTGTGTTATTTGTAATATCATTGTAATTTTTTATAAGAAACGGTCTACATAAAATATATTTTTATAAGTAAATTATCAATATATAATATATAAACAATGTAATTATGTTGCTTATATTAAAAAATAAGGATTTATGAAATTATGTGAAATTCAAATTTCATCTTTTATAAATAAAATTAATTTGTTATATAGTATGTATATATATATATTTCTTATTGCTTAGAGTTTTTCTTATAAGAAAAATGTATCATATAGTAGAGTTTGATAATGTGAATGGCACTCATTTATAATTAAGATTTTGTTGATATGTATGTGTGTGTGTGTGGACATAATTATATATTAAATAAATATTATTTTGTGTATGTGTGTGAAAATATTGCAATGTATTATATGCAAAAGTAAAAAACAGAAAAATTATTTTAGTTAAATAACAAGATAATATATATTGGTCCCTAAAAGAAAAGATCAATCATATATGTATATATCTTGAGAAACAAATGGCGCTACATTAAATTCCTTATTTTTTAGGCTCAATACATTGTAAATTTTTTTCTATTACATAACAAAATTAGCGTCAAAACTAAGAACTGTATTCATAAATGCTCTGCACAATATATGTGTATGTATTTTTCGGAATTTACTTCATGAATAAATAAACAATAATACAAAAACAATAACTTTGAATACAGATCTTTGCTACATTAATTATCATAAGTAATGAATGATCTATCAAGTTCACTTGTCACCTCTTCTTTTAACTTATTTTCTTTATCATCCACTAGATGCAAATATCAATATATTATAGGATATCATATTTTTTTCTTCAGCATCACATATAATTTTCTAAAGCTCTTAATAAATAAAGCATTAATCTCTCTTTGGTATGAGACTCAAATGACGCTATCGAAAAACATAATAAATAGCTTATATCAACGTTATAAATGGCTTCTAATATTGTAAGTTTGTAGAATTTGCTATAATTAAAAGGCAATGTAAATCGACACCCTGATTAATTATAAAGTCTTTTTATATAAGATTATAATCTTCATAATCCATTTAAATTTTTATTCTGATTTTGTGCTCAATTAGGAAGCAGCTTGTCATGATATAGCGTTAATTACTCTATGATCATATAATTGATGTTACAAGTAAATAATTTATTTGGATTATGAAACGAACATGCAACACCATATGCAGTTTCAGTTGTTGCATACTTACTTCTTATTGAATCTATTTGTATAAACGATTATGTTTTCTTATATGTATTAAAAATAAGTTAACACATAAGACTATAGTCTCGTTGTTAACAAGTGAATGACTTATATAAATACAGTAATTCACATAAATTTCTTTTTACCACTAGATCACAATGGCTTGGTAATATTTAAATAATATAACTATGTTGTGGTTATATAAAATATATAACTACTCATAATTATTTTATAAAAATCTCGGATTTCTGAAATAAGTTAGAATATTGTATCAGAGATGTGCAAAAAGTTAACTACTTTCGTTATATTTAATGCATTAATCTTTTATATTATATTATTAGCACAAATTCATTCAAAAATTGCCAGTATGTAAAAAGTTCCCAAAGTTTTCATTACAATTAAAGCTACATGTGTGTATACGTTTCATATCAAAATCTATAAAAATATGTATTTGTCACAAATATATATGTCCAAAGTCATATAATAAAATTTTAGGTCGAAAAAATTGACATTACTCTAGCATATTATGCCTTGTAATGGAGCGAGAGAGTAATGACATTACAGCAAACATGTGAAATATAATCAGACAGTGTTTAAATGTTCGAAAAAATAAGCTCCTATAGAGTGAAAAATCGTTAAAAGCAAATATGGCAATTTTTATCTTTATAAGCGCAAATTCTATTTGATTCATGATAATGTTATAAAAACATTGAATTTTTCGAATAAAGCGCGAAGATGTGTGTTATATATTAGAATAAAAATAAGGCAATGACATTGATATATATATATATATATTAGTTTATCACTCGTCATTATAGTCTTTGTCAAATATGCACTACAAAATTATAAAATGCTGTTAAATTCATATTAATTTTTGAATTTTTTTTGTCAATAACATTGCTCGCTATCAATATGAATAGTGTAACACTTTCTATTATTAAAGATTTCGTATATGGTAATAGCGTAAACTCGCTTATCCTAAATCGCGAAAAAAAGGCACAAAGAAATATATTAGAATGCTAACTCTAAGAGAATGGTAACTTTCCTAAAGATCAACAGTACAGAAAAAAAAAACGCGAATAACTGGAAAACGCGCATATTATAAACGTGGATGGACACTTGTTATGCTCACAACTCTTTGCAAAATCGATAAAACACTTGCAGGATTTTACATTACGTTACGCAGTCGACGAATCCTCAACATATGAGGTTTCGACATCGTTGGAAGAGAGAACGATCGTATGCAAACTATTAATTGGTCTTTTTGGTTTCGGTGGAGGCGTCGGTGGTTTATTAGAATGATTATCTAAGTCATCATCAGTAGGTGTTGGCAACTTATTCTTCCACACTCCTGAAGATTTGTTTAGATTATTGAAAGTACTATTAGCTAGACACTGATTAGAAGACAGCTCCTCCGGGAGATTACAATAATCAGCCTCGCGCATTTTAATCGGCAGAGGCGGCGGCGGATCGTCCTCAGATGTTGTACTATCGGTCGTACCGACGCTATCTCTATTTCCCTTTCCTAAATTGCTAGGTTCTAATTCATTATTAATGTTCCTTAGGTAGTGCTGCGACTGTCCAGACCAACGATTACTCATTCTACGTTCTTTCTCCGCTTCTGATCTCAAAGGACGTTTTGGAGTGAGCTGTGCAAACAGACGCGCATATCTCTATTTTAAAATTATAAAAAATAAAAAGACTATGTTAAATGCTTGTTAACTTGTTACCTCTTGTCGTAGTTCAAATACAGGTGTCGAATGTAAATTAGATATCAATGATGTAACGGAAGACGCTGAACTGTGAGATATTTCGGCCGTAGTGTACCACTGGCTGGTGGGTTGATCATTTTTCGTCACTGTGGCAGAATCGCTCTTTCGCGAACTTCTACGCTTCGCATCCTTCTTCTTGTACGTTCCTGGATAAGGATTTCCCAATGCCTTTTGCAAAGAGGCCGTTGACAAAATATGCGAACGCATAGAGTTGTTCCTATAAGTTGAAAATATTTGTGATTGAAGGCGACGCGATTACCAAAAAGTTTTTAAAACCAGAGATAGATAAAAGTGAATTACTATACACTAACAATTGAAAAAAGTATAATTCATAATTATAAATGAGATATACGAGATAGAATAGATAAGAGTTTTTGATATAGATAAAATTTCACTATTGAGTAAATTAGTTTATAATTATTAAAAGACTATTTTGCAAGCTATGTTTATATTTTTATTATAATAAGAAAAACGTAACAATCGTAATAATAGCAATGTCACTCGAATTTTGCATCAGTCTGTAACAAGTGTATATTTTTAATTACCTATCATAGTTATTGTAGATGTAGAAAGTTTAGCAGATTGCCAGTTGAAGAAGATATTATTCCAGGGACATTTATGACGATATTGTGAAAAATGCAAAACAAAACCATGCAGATGAGAAGCGGAATAAATAAAAATAGAAGATGTAAAGTCATTAATCTAAAGAAATCAATATGTTTTTCATATATATTTAAGATTATCCTATTTCACGTAATATATAATTTCATTCTTCGACGTAATATATAATATATAACAAATCAGTTTTCTTATTGTCTCGTTACATCTCCACTACACAGAAGCAAAATGATAAAGCAAAATTGTAGTCTGCATTTCAAATCTATTATTTTTAAAATATTGTTTACCAATATTTTAGTTATTTTTAGTTAATTTTAATTTTTATGAATATATTACCAACCCTCAAAACATATGTGTATAAAAAATAACATAAATTACACAAATTAATGCACATATATGTGAGGAAAATATTAATTCATATTTCCTATACTGTATAAAGAAATTAAATAACTGGAAAATATAAATAAAAAGCAAAAAATATACAACAAAAATGTTAAGTGCGAAGAAAGGATAATAAAGCATTATGCGAGAGCTTATCAGGTCCAACAGCGATATTCCTGAAATCATATTGCATTCTTTTCTATCATGTGCTCTAGAATGGCATTTTTACTCTCTTTAGACATATGAACTCTGATTTTTATGATAAACATTAAATAAATTCGCGCATCTAATTAGTAAAAATTTATTAAAACTTTTTTTTTAAAAGTGGGGGAGTTTTTAATATCTATATCACAAAAGATCCAAATATCTATCTAATGCTTTCATATAGAAATAATTAAAATTTATTACATACTAACTTATCTAAATAAAGAGAAGTGATTGATTCAATTCTTAGTTAGTGCTGAAGCTAAGTTAAACACTAATATGACTTTACCTTGATAAATTGACGTTTTGAACACCACTTGGGGATGTGCTGTTGTTAAAATTGAACGATGCAAGTGACTTGAACGTTGCAACTTGGGATCTTGTAAGAGAGGATATCCTAGAGTGAATTGTACAACTGAACGGGGTAATTACAAAATATAACTATTTTAAAATTGACACGGGATGTTACAGATCAGTCGTGCTTGAATCTGGACATCCTGTATAGCACACACACACACACACACACACACACATATTGTTTTTACTTATAATAAATACTGTTTAAAAACATGTTTCACAGGATATTTGCATTGTTATATAATTTAACACGAATAAAGATAATATTTAAAATAAATAGATTTAAAATATTACTTTTTATGAATAGATTAGTAATATGTTTTGAAATATTGCCTCATTCAAATGATGATTGTGATATAGCAATAACATGCTACGCAACAATTATTTTCCGTGTTAGTCACGATAAACTCGTTAATAAAATGACAAACATGCGCTTATGCAAAAATTAAGACAACAGAATAACTTACTCTGAATTATTCATATTTGATTCAGACAGGCAGTGATTATCCCCTCTTAAAGTTGGTGGTCTTCGCATAGTTACAGTCTGCGTTAGGCTTTCAATTTGTAAATCACATGTCTGTTTGTTATAAAATAAAAAAATTATAGAATTCAAAAAAGTATGTGAAACTATTAACTTGAATAATTAAATTAGCTTACCCTCTTCCCGTACTTAGCTTCTACTTGATTGCGCATCGACACGAAACATTGTTCTAAACGTTGATGAAATGGCGCCAATTCGGTAGGCGCTCGTGCTTTGTGCAACTGAAGTCCTATACTGAGTAAGGGAATTTGTTCCGCAATAAGTCCTTCTAACTTAAGAAGGTCTGAACTTTCTTCTAGATGGCTATCTTTATATTCAATATTGAGAAAAGCCTTTTCGTAGTTATCAATACCACCCATAACAGCTGGATCCAATATACCATTCAATTTCATGCTTAACGGGTTTAATGGAAGACTGGGATCGCTTCTGCAATAATTATAAAAAAAAAAAATAGTTGTGCAATTCATAATGTAAATAAATAAAAATAATTACATTTTATCATATTTTTTTATTTATGAAATGATTAGATAATAAAATAAATATATAATAAAACAATTTTAATTATAAAAAGTTATCAAACCTGTGAGCAATAATGAGATCTCGTAGTGCTATATTCGTAGCTTCCATAGTTTCAATCGCATTTCTCAATGGACTGACTAAATATGTCTCACTAGACGTCACAGGAAACCATCGAAGAATTCCTGGCAATGGGTAGCTTGTCACAAGCACCGTTCTTTCTAACCATAACGAAGCAAATTCATTGCTATTATTAATGCCAGCACTTATTTCCTTTTCTTTATCACTAGCTATTGCAATAATTTCTTTTCTCGGTGCAGGTCTTGAAAATCTAAAGCGTTGCACATCATTCACACGATGATACCTAAAATTAATAACAAATTAATAAAATGTCAAATATGTCGTATTTAATTACTTTATATAATATTGAATACCTCAAAACTGCTTCTGCAGTAACTGGTTTACCACTCAGACGATGTCTTTTTTCATCCATTAATGGCTCTACCTTATTAATTTGCACATATTGATGATTGGATTCCAGCATTTCTGGAGTGGGTGGAGATAATTTGTTCATTTGCTCTGCATTCGGTAATTGATTCAATGTTCTTGAACAAAAATCACTAAGTCGTTCATATTCTTTTCCTCGATAGACAAATACCTATGAGAAATAAATTACTTGATAAAAGAATAAAAGCAAATATAAAATATGATCAAAGATATATTTATTAAACATGTCAAAATACTTTATTTTGAAGAAAAGCAGGATGTCCTCGACCATAATATGCAACTCTAAAGTATTCTGGTTCAGGTCTTAACTGTTTCACTATGCAATCATAGAATTTTGCCATGCGTCTCAATAATACAGACAGTTGCAAATAATCAAATGTTTCTTCTTCATATTGTGATATTAATTCCTTGCAAACAGTAAGAGCGCATTCCCACATTCTTCCTTTATCAAAATAATCGATAATATCATTATATAATGCTTCTTTCAATTCACGATGTGTTTGGCATAATGGATACCTAAAAAAAAATGATATAATATTTTAATATTTATTTTATTAGAATGCATTATTAAAGCAGTACAAGCTTAATATGAAAATATTTTGTTATTTAATTAATTCTAAATATGATGATGTTACCTATGTGATATCAGCAAAGGTGGCAAAGGTTGGTCACTCCATGCTAATAATTGACTATGGAGTTTCAGAGAATAAGCTGCTTCTGTGTAATTATCGCATTCTAAATGTAATTCACACAACTTATTTACATATCTGTAATGTAAAGAAAACTTAATATATTTTTCAATAAATATATATTTGTGATATATTAAACAATATACATAAGATTTAGGTTCATTATATTGATTTAATCAAGCTTAAAATAGATGATTAAAACATTTAAATTAAATTATTAAAATATATTATATTTTTACCTGATATACATTTCCTTCCTATTAATCTCGGAATAGAATTCCAATAAATTTACAGTGCAAAGCATACGATGTTCTTGAGATTCTGCATGAATAATATCCCGATATTGCAACAAGCGTTCCATGAGCTTAGCGATAGTATCTACGAAGCGTAAGCCTTGTTCTCGCATTGTGGAATGTTTTTCACACAAAGAACCCATAACATGAGTCCAAAGCGCACGAAATTGTTCATCACCTCTGCCTCCTTCTACCTATAAAAAAAATTTTTAATAAAATATAATCTTTCATTGATGTTATTAGTGAAGTAAATTTAAATTGCGACTATTTTTTATTTCAACATGTAAAAACTATACCAGGATATCCAGTTTTGCAATCATCTCATTTTCATATTCTATAAAATTAGCTTTGATATGAGCAGGATCACGTTTGGTATCGCCATATCCTTCCACTATACGTGAGCTGTAATATTCGCATTGCATCATATCGAAAAAGATAGGTATTGTAGCTTTTCTCAATTCAGTTTCAGGTATTAATGCCATTTCAAGAATTGCGCCGACTAAAGCAGGCACAAAAAGTATTTTGTGTTGCCCTAAATTGAACCACATTGATCGAATTTCAAATGCAGTTTCTCTGTAATAAATCAAGAAGATGTGATATTATTTTCATTTTATCAATTTATATCATTATTAAAAATATTTATACGATGTATCATACAATTTATAAGATGTATCATACAACTAAGAATCATGCATCTGTTTAAATAGCATTCTTCCTATTTGAGTCTATAATTTTCTTTAATAGTTTTGATACATTTGCGTAATTTTTTATTTTTATAAGAAACGTACCTACGCATGTCGTTATAACGCGCAATAATGCGGTTTCGTTTTGCTGGTGTAAATGTATCTAATTGTAGAGCAGGTTGAGTTAAAAAAGCAATAGCACAATGAAAGAAATTTGACCAAGCTTGATGTTCAAATTCGGTGAAAAAATAATCTCTAATTGTGCCCGAGAAATATCGTAATGACTTTAAAATAACGCTATTTTGAAGCATAATCATTTCACACCAATCTCCTGGAAACACACTTCTAGAAACTAAATCTTTGAAGACTAATAATATCTCCATAAGAAAATCGAGTAAATCAATTCTTGTTCCAAAATGATTGATGTACACTTCATAATGGTGGTGTGTCATTTGTCTGAAAAAGATTGCAGAAAGAAGGATAGAACTCTCTTTTTATTCTTCTTTCAATATTTGTTTTTACATTTGCTTTAAGATTTTAAAAATACCTGAATATCGCTAACATGACTGACACTAAATTTCCAACTAAAGGATTTTCCCTATCCATTGATATAACAGTTTGTATAATAGTACGTAATGCAGTTAACATTATCTCTTTAACATCAGAAACTGTGCTACCTATATCTTTTCTAAAAGTCAGTTCCAAAATGTCAGACAATATCTTGACACATAATTCCACCTGTAGAAACAAAAAAACAGAGTTTAACAAGTAGAACATTTAACAACTAGATTGTTTCGATATATCTATTTCTATATAAAGTATAAAAATTATAGAAAGATATAAGTAGAAAGATATAATGATATAAATCTGTATGTGTCTAAATTAGCGTATAATAATATAATATACACTCTCTGCAATCTACATTCACACAAAAAACTAATTCACATATAATGTGAATCATTGATTGATTAAATCATAAAATATAATACAACACAACACACAGGCATAAATGCAATGTTCTTTTGTGTTAACAATGTGCTAAACAATCTCAAATTATACCATATAACGTCGTAAAAAACGCACTTATTTATTTGCGTATATTTTGAAATTTTTTTGCGTTTATCGCAAAAATTACCTCTTCGGAGTAGCCGCGATGTTGGTTGAGCCGATGCCGATTTTCGCCGAGCAGCCTGGCTACCTTCGCCACGCTCTTTCCAGGCGTACTCGATAGCCCCTTTAAACGCCATTAACCAAAACCAAACCGTACACAAAAAAAATGAGATAACCCTTGTTAGTTGGAAAAAAGTACCATTTTCTAAAGACATATACAATTACACTTCTGAAAATTCCCGATACCAATATGAATGTAAAACTGCATGCACTAAAGATGCAGCTTCTCACTTAGAAGCAGTATAATATACTAATAATAGAAAAAAAATCTGTAAAAATAGATTAGAAAAAAAAAGAAAAATTTAACATTTTCATCTAATAATTATAATTTTTTTTCACAGTATTCATAGATATTTCATATTTTCATACTAATTAATGGATTATATAAATTACAAAACATCCAAAATAAAACATTCCAAAATTTCTATTACAATAAAAAAGTAATAAATTGAAGAAGATATATCACACAAATTAAATAATAATATATCTAAATGCTTATTGAGTAAAATGCAGAATAAACATTATACAGTAACATATCATTGGACAAACACATGCCACATTCAAAGTTCTATTATTTCAATACATGTGCATTTACTGTTACATGCTCTACTAAGAGAGTAAACAAAAAGGATGTCTTTTTCAATATATTTTCAAATAACATAATAATTTTTATTATTATACATTCTGAAAAATTACATTTATTAATTAAATAATATTAAATTATTAAATAATATTATTTCTTCTTTTAATATATATATATATATATATATATATATATATAATATTTATATAAAAAAAAATATTAAAATAAATATAAATAATAAAAATAATAATGTGAACAATTTGCCTGAGAGTTTAGTAATAAAATGTATTCTAATAAATAAGCTATAACTTAAAAAATAAAAAAATGAAGACATCCTTTGTAAAAAAAGAGGAGTTTGATAAAATTTATGTAGAAAGATGCGTGGCGAAAGGATCGCAGGCTGTACGGAAAGCACGAATGACATTTATCATATATGACACGATTTTAAATGAGAGTAAAAATTTATATGTAATTAAATTTATGCAAATGTATAGTTAGAATTCTTTGAAAAGTATCGCGAGAATGTATAAATGTGATGAATTGACATTATTTTGTATGAAATATAAATAAGAGTAATGTGTGAACATTCCAATTCGCTTAAATTAGATTATTGGAAATTGTAGCATTAGAAAAGAGAATACTTTATGACATCTTACCTCCTCTTTAGCTTCCAATAAGTCTCTCACGAGTATGGTAATTCTCGGCAATAAAATAGCTCTACACTCCACATTTAAAAAAAGTGGACTATGAACAATATCATTGACTGTCATCATTTTCTGCTTGGTTAATCTACCTGTTGGTAGAGTTACGAGTAAATCTGTTAGAATTGTACTCAATTGCTTGCCACTATAGACCCTTAATAAATGTGGTATTGTTGTAGGTAGATACTTGAGGCAAGCTCCTTGAACCAACAAAGTTCCATCTGTTTCGTAACTCATGAGATTAACAATAGATCGTAATAGATCTGTTAATGTTTGTGAGAATTCTTCTTCATCTTGATTTAATCTTTAAAAGAAAATTATAATATTTATTCAAAATTATGTACTTACTTGACTTTTAAAGAATTAATATATTATAGATATATTTATTGCATTGTCTTTATTCTTAGATATTTAAGAGAATAATAAATAAAACATACTCAGTAAATAAAAGACGAGATTCGACAATAAATCTCATGCAGTATTGCAAGCTTTTCATTGTTTTAAGCAATAAATCACGTTCTTGGCCATCGTTATTACCGATATTATCTATACGCTTACGCAACACCGCAATTAATTTTTTATATGCTAGAGTTGCAGAAAAACTTTCAGAAATGTATAAATCTAATACTGGTTGGAAATGCTGATATTTTCTATCGGACACAAGCCCAATAATATATAAAAGGCACTCAAAAACCATGTCATCATAGACATCACTGTCCGAATTACTCATTAAGATGTTAAATAAAGCATCCAAAACATCCTGTCAAAGATAATGCTATTCAATATAATTATTCTCATGCAAACATAATTTTACTATACATATAATTTCATTAGAATTTCATTTTCATCACCTGCAGAAACTTCACTATTTCCTCCCCATCAACCTTCATTAAAGCAGCTAAAGATTCTTTTAAGCCAGTATTGTGCGATGCCCAATTAAGTAAACCTAATAAATCTATATTCTGAGTTAATTTAGTTGAGCAAATATTGGTTGCTATCAAAAAACTATCTTTGCTGCTTAATGTTAATGATCCTAAACTTGGTTTCTTGTCTATGTTTAATTCAGCCTAAATAAAAAAAAGTAAAGAAAAAATAAAATGTTGAAATGTGACATTTAAAAAATATGAAATTTCTTTTATCTCTTCAATAAATATATAAATGTACCAATTCTCCACGTGTTGATGGCAATTTAAAGTAAGATATATCACTTTCCTCGTACTTTTTTTGGTCTAATTTGTAAACCAACAATTCGTGTTGTATGTCTTGCAGAGTTGTGCCATTACGTTGCATTAATCGAACGTAACTTAAAGCAAATGGCTTCTCAGACTTATCTTTTGCTTCATTAGAACTGCGATGCTTAAATGTAAACTTTAAGTGAGCCTGCTTAAATTCTTCTATAGGTATGGCAATCTTGAATGTTTCGCACCACCTAGGCTTGTCTTCATGATAATAAATAACGCTATGATACTCGTCAATTGGAGACGCGCCGCCACCTAATGTCATGACTCCAGGAATTGCTATGCCATGTTCATTACATACTTTAACCTATTAAAAATCATATTCTAAGTGTTTAACACGAATTTTTATAAAAAAAGAAAGAGTTTTTATATTTTCTATTTAAATACTTATACTAACCGTTACTTCCACATTTTTGTCTGTAGATTTTGAGCCTTTGCTAAATTCACCACTAATTAAAGTCAGATACAGATCGTTGCGTACGTCACCCGGCAAAATAACTTCCGGAAATCCCATTTTACGCGCAATTGCAACGTTACCGAGAACCAAATGTGGATTTTCGTCACGTACCTATATAAGTACTCAGTATTAGAGATAATTTTTATTTATACAGAACACAGCAATATAAAAGTTATACAATTATATAGAAAAATAACTTTTCTCGACTCACTTGCTTTGGATCGCCTCTTAACAATTTTAAACTTGTCCATAATCCTTGTCCACCTGTGATATTGGTGATATTGCCATTGATATGTCTCTGGATATTTACTTCTTTCTGCGCGATAATTCTACGTAATGTGCCATCGAGACTGTCTTTCTCACAACATATGAAACAAAAAACAAGAAAACCAACAAAACGATTCTGTCTTAATTTTCCAACTATTATAATACTTTCCTTTGAATCTTTTGTTTCAACCATAAATTTTACAAAAATATTGAATCTCATAAAACCAAAATATCTCAAATAAGTACTTACTGTATAAAAGGTATAAAATGATGTTGTTCAACATCTCCCTCGAGTTTGCCAGTAATAAACAGAGTAATATCCATTGCGGCTACACCAAATGGTCTCCTCATATTTTCCGTACTCTTTGATTTATTCTGATTATTTTGTGTAACACTCGAGCGTCGATGATCCGGTTCTTTGGCTTCCATACCGCCCACTCTAATTACATAACAAGCTAAATAAACTTTATCCCTTGTCAAATCTCTGGAACCAAGATCCGTGAATAATACTCTAAGATTGTGCAACTGATCAATGTCTCTTGCAAGTCCCTCTTTGCTCCATGATACCACATAATTCTCTGTGATAGCTTTCATCTCTCTGCCATCATATAAAGTCAATAGCAGCTCTACATCTTCTGCCATTTTGCATACAAAATTTCTCACACTGACAAAGAAGATATGTGAATATACAGGTACTTGTGGCTTATGCGATTTTTTTTTGGTATCATTGCACGCCTTTCTTATTCTTTCTGCAGCAGTCTCATGATGATAGTATAATTGAATGGTGCTCGTTTCTTCAGGGTTTAAAACGTTTCCATGCTCGTCTCGAACTACCATATCCAGACCCAACAGTTGATTTCCAGTGTCTATCCTTGCTGTTGCTAATCTTTTCATATCTTTCAATTCATCTACTGTTAAAGTACCACTCAAAATCTTGCTTCTGTATCCTATTGCATCTAAAATTTGTTGCTGCATTGTCCTAAAGTGCTCGGAGTGTGTCTATATATATGTATAAAAAATTATATAAAGTTATATTTATACATTTTTAATTTCTAGACAGATAAATTTAAGCTATATATATATATATAGTTATATTGTGAAAAATATATACGTACTACATATAAATACTTCCAATGATGACCCCATTCTCTTAAAACATTAGTGATTTCATGTACTAAGTTATCCATATGCGTTGATTTCTGTAAGATATATGTGTAGGATTTTGGAAAAATTCCACATGTGCCTTTAAATTTGCTGCGGCCATAATACCAATCTCCACATTCTTCAGTTATCTGTACAACTTCTCCGACTGTTAAGCGTATTGTGTACGGGTTTGAATGTGCAAAATTATGGATGGCTAGATAAAAAGATAAAATATCTTTCTTTGACATTTAACTTTCTTTTTTTTGACTTTATATACTTTTAAATATCTTGAGAAAATCGTATTTTCAATTTATATTAATTTCCGAATTATAATTTTTTTTTAAAACTTTATGTGAATGTTCACTAATAAAATTTGACAAATTATCTGCTCAATTTTATGTAATAACTTTTGTAAAAACATTTTTATAATTTGAAATATACAAATATATTTTATGTTCTAAAATTATATTTGTATTTATATAGAAACACACAAAAATATTCAATGCAGTGATCCTTTTTCTTTTTTTTTTATAAGTAATCAACATACATCAACATGCATGTAAAGTATTTGCTTAATAGCATTAAAATCAATATATAAAATAATATTATTTTTCAATATTTATGACAATAAAGTAATTTCCAATCAATTCTAATTTAAATATGATCATGGTATTTATATAATAAATAATACATCCATTTACATTGGTTGATTAACATAATGTCATAAATATTGAATATATACGAAATGTCATACGCATAAAATATATCAATGATTCAGTATACACAACTCTACAAAAATGTGTAATGCCCACTCGAATGTCAGACGCGATGTAATGAAAATCTGAACTCTCGGGGGCACCTCCCAGGATGTTGGAATATTTCGCAGTGCAGAGGGTTATTAATCTTACATACAAATTGTATTCCTCACCTACTCCTAACTGCTCATTAATCCGCTTCCATGTCATTGTCATTTTATTTCGCTACTCTTAGCACTTTTAAGATATTTACATTAATTACATCTCGCGACTCACATCTCGCCAGGGTAATTAAATTGTCGTTTTATCTTGTCATCTATTACTATAATTCGAAACAGGATGCTACACTTCTCCACTATATTGCCTCAGTGATGCGAGAACGGGAAAGAGTCGAGGAAGAGACGGCAGGAGCTGGAGGGAACAAACATGTCATGAAATATATAAAAATTGACGTAAACATAGAGAGGAAAACGTGAGTGAGGAATGTTCGTCCTTTTTAGTTCCACATTTAAGTAATCATATCAATAATCGATAAAGAGGATATTTGCGGATAAATAAATTTGTCGATAAAGAGACGTAATCTGCAATATCGACGTTACTGCACTCAACTTCGTATATCAGCTGTTTCACTTTGTATCCATCTTATGTTGTGTTCGCGGTATCGTGTTTGGTAATTTTTATGTCAGCGCATTTTTGCGATTTTGTGTCATTATCATCATCGAAATAGTAGACAAAACTATCGTCATGGTGCCCTATTGTACGGCCGAACTCAACACATTGATGAACGAACTAGAAATGAGCGAATTGGAGGTGAGTTTCAAAACTGTACCAAAAGAGCGCTTTGTAGGTTATGGCGCCGATTTATATTCAATCTTCTTACGTGCTTACATTTAATGACAAATCACATTTTGGCTGGAATGTTGTTCCATAATTGAAAAGATGAGCGTGGAAAATAATTTCAGTGAATCACTCGTTTCAGCCCACGACTGGAGTTTTAACTGCACAAGCTTACATGCGATTGCTGGCTGTCTATCTCCATCAGAATGATCTGTGAGTAGAGAAAGGCACACACATTCAAATCATTACTCACAAAGAATATTGTATGTTTTGTTTTTGGTTATCTCGACAATTTTTTCTATTGTTGTCTTGTTAATAATAAAATTAGACAGGATATGCAATTTATATGCACGGATTAGCATATTATAGCAGATTGATATCCAATCTATATTTTAGATATGTGAGGTTCTTTCACATTGCAATATTGAAGAAATACATTATATAATTTAATGAGATACAAAACAATAGTAAAATAATAGTAAAGCATATTTTTGAATTTGTATATTATATTAGATTGACAGGTTGATTAAACCTCTGATTGGATTGACTATATCATTATCACTAAATATTTGATCACAAAATAATTACTAAACTATTTCTTTATAGTATGTTTCTTATTTTTTGACATACTTTTAGTAGCTTTTGCTTTCTGTTTGCATCTCATGTTTTTGAGATGCTTTATTTTATAAAATGACTATTTCTTTATATCGTATTCATATCTATATCTGTCTGCTAATAAACCAATAAAAATATTCTTTTATTTAGTATTGTATTGAAGATCTTAAGATTCATTAGATCTATCTATGGTGACACCGTTTGTTGTCTCTTTGCATTGTGCTTTTTATAAACCTTTATGATCTATTGGTCCAAAGTTGCAAGGTATTTTGTTCCTCCTCTGGTGCTAATATAAAACTTGTGTCACATAAAGAAATATTTTGAGTTGATAGCATGAACATTGCATAGAATATTTTATAAAGCCACATGAAGTGATCTGCTAAAATCGGTATTTTATTTTTGCACGGTGTATCACGTATGAAATGCCGAAGAGAGCGCGCCAGGCCTGTTTATCCATCGACCTGTGATTTTGTTTATTTGAATGAAACGACTGACACTCACAGATGTAACGCGAAGTACCTCTGGCAGCGAATTCCCTCGGATATGAAAGCCGCTCATGAGGATCTTAGGCGAATATGGATTGTAGGACAACGCATGTGGCAACGCAATTGGCCCGCGGTGCATGCGGCTCTCAATGTAGAATGGAGCGAAGATGTCAAGGATATTATGACAGCTCTAAAAGGTAAGTTAATATAGAACAATATAGAATTAATAAAATAATGAAATTTTCTTTATGTTCTTTTAATAAAATAGTAATTAGAATTAAATAATGATAATTGGTGTGAAATTAATAAATTATTTCTTACTTGTATACTATTTGAGTTAGAACTTTTGATGTTAAACATAATATTGTCAGAGAGAAGAAGAAGTATAATGATGAGAAGAAGTATACTCTTCACGATTATTTATCGAGAAATTATCCATTACAATAATAATAATCCAAAATTGTTAAAAGTATTAATCGGAATTTATTATCTTCTAAATAATTTAAATTCTAAATCTCTTATTGCAGTTAGTAAGTATATATTAAAAAAAAACATTTGATATTTTAATACGATATAAATTTGATATCGTCACATCTCTTTTCGCGTCATGAGCATCTAAGTACGATGAGTTGTTTTTTCCTTATTTAGTGCTCTACATCTGTGGAAGCAAAGACTAAATATGTACCTTATTATAATTAACGACAATAAATTGTTATTAAACCCACCGTTTATAATTACCACTTACAACGCTTATCGATAATTGATTAGTCGAGCGGAATCTGCACAGCCAATGGAATTCAAATTCAAATTATTTAAATTTCTTGTTCTTTGTTAAACAAGAGGATTTCTTCGGAATCCCCGATTCACCCCCGATTTTTGCAGATCACGTTCGAGAACGAGTGATGAGGCTGATATCGAAGGCATACTCCTCGTTGAACTTGACGACCATGGCAACGATGAGCGGGATGTCGTTAGACGAGGCGCGACAAGCTGCTATTGACAGGGGTTGGAGCGTCGACGGTACCATAGTGCAACCGTGCAAACAGATCGACGAGGAACAATACATTCCGTCGGACAAAATCTGTCTGACGGAGGAGCAGCTAGAGAAACTCACTCAATTTGTGTCCTTCTTGGAAAATTGAGGGATCTTTATCAATATTTCTCCGATCCCAACTCGTGTGGACCCGAATCACCGCGTGATCTCGATGACGGACTCGAACCTCCTTTCGCAATCTCGCCTCGTAACTCTATTATATAAAGGAGGAAGTGCGCGCCAAAGGTAACATCATCGATGTTCGTGCTCGTAAAATAAGCATACCTTACGATAGACAGAGAGGGAGAGGGATTAGTGACAGAGATAGAGACAGAAAGCAGCTGCCCACGCGATTTGTCCGTTCAATCGGAAGAATAATTCAATGAAGCTCCTCGCAAGCGTGGAATCAACAACTATATTAATCGATAATCAGCTGTGCGTGCGCGAGAGGGCGGACTGGCATTTGCAGAACGGTATTCTCCAGCAGGAGCCTCTTTTCCTCTCCCTCATCTCTTCTTCCCTGCCATCCTCTTAACTCGCCTACCCGATGTGGATCCCCTGAAAATATACATCGTTCGCATCGCTGTAATTATCAAAGTGGATCACCGCAGTAAGAATCGGGCAGGTAGCCGTTAACGTTCCTCACGACGACGACGACGACGACGACGACGTGCCTCTATCTAGCTTAAACGCGTGTGTGGCGCGCAAATTATCTCACGCGTGATTCTTCGTGATATCTTCGAATCGAAAAGAAGAAACAGAAGGAGAAAAAAAAGACTAGAACTGTTTCAAACGGCGTACTTTGCTAGATTTTGATAAAGTGTGTTATAGCAACAAGTGAGTGTTTTTATATTTGTTTTTCTTTTTCACTAAATCTTCAATTTTTTTCTATTCGTTTATTATCCTCACAATATTTCCTCTGATATCATATATATGCGTTTCTAATATTTATTACAGCAAAAATACACACATTTTGAGACATTTTACGATCTCGCAATTAATCTCCATTTAATTGTTATTCTCTTTCATTAAAAAAAAATAAATCAATTTATATATATTAAAAATAAGTTTCGACAATTTGTTCACGAATTATAACATTAAAAAATAATTATGTAATATTTAATTAATTAATTGTATAATACTTAATTAAATATAATAATATTTAATTATATAATATTTAGTTAATATGTATTGAATTTTTGTAGAAATAACTTTTACTCAAATCTTGATTAATTTAAATTTTAGCTTAATCGATTTTTCATAGAGTTCCCTTAGATTTAGAATTAAAAGAAAATAAAGGATTATTAAAAGTACGACTAAAATTAATTAACGTTTTGATGAAATCGGTTTAAATCATCGGCAAACGATCAGTCATTAATTTTTATTTCACGCGTAACTTCAGAAATTCGCGGTTAAATTCGCGCGGGACATTCGATATCTCAATTCACGCGGGGAATTCGATATCTCGAACGGCGCGAACGTCACCGCAGTTGGCGCGCTAAAGCCGAGCGACAAGATTCGCGCGCTCGCGGGAGTTATCCAGAATGGGTGAGTTGCATCACGCAAATTACGAATTCTCATTCGGAAAAATCGGCCCGGGTGTGCGGACAGATCTACGGACGAGGTGAGTACATAACTACACGTACCGGGGAGCGACGCAATAATCCTCTACGAAATCGATTCCTCGCACCGGGTCGATCGGCATTGTTGTGCCGCCAATTACGCAATTTCGCGGATATTCTCAACGAAACCTAGGGCAGGTAGCTCGCGGTCTCTCGTCGGTACCGATACTTCGATACTCTTTTTCCTTTTTTTAGGCCCCACCACCATTCTAGAAAGTTGTTGCACCAGTATCGCTAGTTTTATACGCGCGCGAGAACACGCGTCTCGCCTACATCTCTCTACAAAGTGTTGAAAAGCTACATGCACGTTGTCGGGAATCGAGAGATGGTCGGGGCATATTCTTGTAGCGAATTCTATTACGAATTTATGTATATACAACAACATATATATGCGCATATGTTTATTAAAAGCTAATAATAATGATTGAAATGTTAATACGGGATTCCTGTTTGAAGCACAAACACACGCACATACATGTATGCTATATTTAAATCATTTTAATCTGTGTCCTTGAGAGTCATTTTGACCAAAATTTTTGAAATTTATAAATTTGAATGCGATTAATCTCAGATAATTTTTCTGCATTTTTATTAAGGAGCAATAAATTTTTTAACTACTTGGAATTTAATTAGTTGAGATTTCGTTTCACATTGACTATGCAAACTCAGAAACTATGTCAAGGATAAAATGTGTAAAGAAAGCGCTTCATAAATTTGAAAAAGAGCCTTTTTTTTTATTTATAAACTTTATAAAAAAATTTATAAAAGAATTGAAAGAAATGGTTTCTTTTTTGCTTTATAAGGGAAAAAAAGAGATGATAAATTCTTATCTATTTAACTACATTTCATCTAAACATAATATTCACATGACAACAAGTATATAATTACAAAGATATTTAATATTGAAAATTAAAATATATAATAATTTTTTATTATTATAGGCGAAGAACGTTAAATGAAATTTTTGATAAAGGGAAATTGGCTAAAAGGATCACAAATGAAGTTGATACGTGTACCTTTTCAGCAGCCTCAGTATATAAGCGCACCTTCATCCGATTCTCACACCTGTGGTCTCGACTTCGAACAAGCGTTCAAGAAACGTGAGAATCGCCACGGAAATCTACCGCGTTCGTTTCTGCTCGCGAACGATTGTTTCGATCTCCGCGGTTCACGGCGCGATGCATTATTCGATCCGACCGCGCATGGATCGCGGATATTTCGTGAGGAATATGCATGCTAACGAGAGAAGTTGAAACACTCTCGTCGTCGCTCCTTGGATTGCTTCTATTATGCGGGATAAAATGCATATCATACTATGTACACTCCAGAGTCACGGAGGTGAAAGCCTTTGTAGCGCTGCCTCTTTTCTGTAGAATCGATTAAAATATGTATGTTTTTATCGAATACTTTTTGTCAGATTTTTTAAGCTGAGTCTATAGAAAGCGAATGAAAAATTACGAATAAATATCAGTGAACACTAGTGAAGGAACTTTAATTAAATAAATTTATAAAAAAATTATTTTACATAAAAAAGTTTTTTATAAAAAACACTGTTCTATTAAAATAATAAAAAAATTAATGATTAATGTCTTTTCGCGCTTGTTTGCTGACGTTTATGGTCGTTCATGCTCACTTACTTGGTCTTTAAATAAAAACAAATCTTATTTATATAAAACATGAGAAATATTAAATAATATTGTGTGCCACAATATATATATATATATATATGATTTGTTTGATATACATCAATTTTTTGCAACAAAACAATATTGAATGTAACAAATATATAAATATGTATTATGTGTAATTTCTAATACGTACGGAAAATAATTATGACTTTAATACTTGATTGTGCAAATATAATATTAATATTTGATTGCATAATTAAAAATAATCATTATCGCGATATGTAATAATATTTGAGAAAGTTAATTATTAATTGTTATATTGAATGTAAAAATCTTTTTTTTTTTTTATTTTTTAAATGATGCTATATTTATCACAGATTGATCGACGATTTTATCTAGATATTATTTCTATCAGAACATATTGAGAATTACTCACATATATTACATATTTAATTTTACACATTTAATATTACACATTTAATATTACACATTTAATTATTGAAAAATTTATATTAATATATTTTTTATCTTTTACAATTTTACAGATTTTATTACGAGATTAAAATTAAAATCCAATTAGATGGATTCTTCTCATATTTCACCTAATTTTGCAGATTTAATTATAGGCAATAACCAAATTTTAAAAATTTTTACACGAATAATTTTCCATAATTCACCTATCTCGATATTGCGCATAAGATTTCTTAATCCAAGACTCCTCTTTGCGCCAAGCGCATCCAGGAAGTCGTTAAAACACGATCGACCGATATATACCGGTTGAATCATCTTAACATAAGCTAATTTTCGCCCGTTAATTCTGACGTGTGAGAATGCTCGTAGAAAAGCGTCCAACATCGAACATGCGGAAAAGGAAGGCAATGTTCCCACGCGTTCTCGTACATATGTACAACGAAGCCTATTCTAGACGCGCTGTTCCGTATCGGGAATATATCGGCTCCAATAATAATCGGTAACGAAAAAGTCGCTCTCGCGAGATCAGCGGGGGGTTGCAAACGGCCCCGGGATGTGGCCCCAGACAAGGCTCCGTCAATGATGGGGTCCGACCCCCAGACCCGTTGTATCTGTACTTGTACGCGAGCAGAACACGGGACTCTCGTTTCCACGAGCTCCTCTCGCGCGCCTTTTCAACACCGTTCCTCGAATAATGCAGATTCATCCAGCGAGATGATTGCATCGCGATATCGCACCGTGCCGGCCGATACTCCTTTTTTTTTTTATTTATTATTATTCTATGCCGAGGCGTTGCGGTGGGCGACGAGGGGAGAGAGAACGATCACGAACCACGCGTTCTTCGGGACGTTACCTGGTGGTGGATACCTCGTGTTCGCGCCTCGCTCGCGGGTTGTCGAACATTTCGCGGCTCTCTATCGGTCTTCGTTGACCTTTCGATGAAGCCACGCTCGCGTGAAGTTCGGGGGACTTTGTTTTGACCGCACCGGTTGATTGATTTGTATTCTCGATTTAGTGAAATAACAAAAAACAGATGTCTCTTATAATAGCATACGCAATGATGTCATAATTCTAAGATCATTAATTGTCACGCACATCCACAAATCCAGGTATTCCAAGGCTGTTGAAAAAATTTCTCATTATTGGACACATAATTAATACAAGTCAAGATAAAATTAATGTAGAATTAAGTATGACAATCTGAGCTATATTAAAGTATTAAGTCTAATATGTGCATGTGAGAAAACATAAAGAAAAATATGTTCAAATTTTTTTTTTTTTTTTTCAAAAAAACCATACATACTGAAGAAATATAAAAAAAATTATAAGTAATTACTTTGATATTTTGTGAAAAAGATGTACGTTTGGAACGTAATATACAGCTTTTATACTGAATTTCTTCGACGTGGAGAATGAAATTGCAACCTCGGTGATTGACGAGAATGTAATTTATTTGCCCTGCGGCGATGTAATCGAAGTAACTATCAAGCAGCGAAAGAACATACTGATTTGAAGTCTTCGTCATGAGTCGTCGCGAATACAGACATTAGCGGGTGGATCTTCTTGCATCCGTTCGATCGTCCATCATCGATAATTTCGTGGCATGTAATATGGTAAACAACCCTATTTCAACAATTGTACATTCTCGTCATTCGGAATATTTAAATACAAAAGCGGATTCAATCTATTCTAAAAAAATTACAAAGATAATAAGTTAGTCAAACGTAATAAGATTCAGAAGATTATTAAAAATATAGAATTATAAAATAAAAAAGAAAATTGTTTGAAAAAATTACATTAAAAAAAGATTAAAATCTAATTATAAATAGTATATCAACTATATTAATAATAAAAAAGGAGGTATAAAGGTAAATTAAATTTATTTTTAACACTTTAATATAGCTCGAAGTATCATATTTAATTTTACGTTAATTATATGTCCAACATTGAGAAATTTTTTTCGAATGGAGTACTTAAATAGCGCATCTTTTCTAGTAAGGGCTTTCCTTGTACGAGACAAAATTTATACTATCAACCCCGAATTCGGAAGTCTTATTAGACGATTCTCCAGACCTCAAGTGATTATCTCGGTGCAACGCGACGCGGAATATTAACGAAGACAAGCGAGCATCGTTTGCAACATTAAACGAAGCGAAGGTGAGAGGCGAGAGGGAAGAGAGCCAAGCCGGGTTACCTCAGCTGACCTCCCCTCGTAAGAGTACGCGCCGGTGACTCGCGTCTTCTTTCCCGAGCTCGCTCGCGCGCTCGCTTGCGGTGACCTTTGCGCGTCGCGAAAAACGCCGATGCTCTCCGCGCGAGCGAGCGGCACGAATCGAACGAACGCGTGATTTCGTAAGTCCCCATCGCGCACACGGCTGCGGCGGAAGAGCCGTCGGGGTGAGACGTCGAGGACGAGGAGTGGATGATGATAATGATGAAGAGAAGACGAAGTGGAAGGCCGCGGCGAGCCTTCGCGACGAGGATTTCCCTTCGCCAGCTTGCCGTTCCCCCTCATCCTCCTCCTCCTCCTCCTCTTCGTCGGATGATCCCTCGGGTCGATGCCAGGGGTGCGAATGAATTTCATGGGGCGCATTTTCGAGAATTAAAGGCGATGGTGTTTGCGACGGCGGTTTGTTTGACACGTGCGGAGAAAAGGGCGCCCAGGTTTCAGAGTGACCTTTTCTTCTTGATACCATTACTGGGTATTTTTATCGCGCGGGACGCTACTTGCACTTGCCTCTAAATGATGTGATCGATAAGAATCTACGTCGCATTATCCGCGCGCGACGCGGATTTTTCAGCTAATCGGAGAACGCGAGCGTGGTCCGGGGAGTCGCGGCGCAACGCCGAGGCGTCCAATCACGGCGTGTTTATCGTCGGTCGCGTTTTAGATTTGCAGCTTCGATGAAGATCCTAGCCGTTGGAAGCTAGAAGAAACATTAAGCTGGGGGAGGGGGATTATGTAAGTTATGCAATTTCAGGCATCGCTCGTTCTTTTTTTTTATTCTTACACTTATATCCAATAAGTGTAGGAATAATCTGAACTTTTAATGGAAAAATGCTATAACAGTTAGCTATGTATTAGTATTCTTATTTTATTGATTATCAAATGTGTCTTGAGATTCTGCATGATGGAAAGATTCAAATAGTGTAAACTTCAACTTTAAACAATTCATTTGATAGTTATATACATATATTTCTAAAATCTCCATATGTATATCTATATATCTATACGTCTATATATCTATAGTCTTTTACAAAATCTTTACAAAGTTATTTTAGATGCAAGATTAGATAAAATTTTAATCAAAATTAAGTACATAACCGTTTACCTTACATGGTAAAATTAAAAATTAATTCAAATTTTGTGGAATAAAAAATAACGATATCTTTAATGTTTCCTCGCGAGAATTAGACGACTTCCTTATTATTCGCAAGTGTAGATGCAGGTTGCAACGTGCGGTCTGCGGTTCTACCTGCCAAGACAGTAAGGAGACTTTCCGTCTCTACTGACAATCGAAAGCGTGTATGGGGGAGTTCGAGCCCGAGACGAATCGATGATCCCCTCGTTGCTCGATCGCGCATACGTTCCGCGTGCACGGGATGCAATTGTGCAAAGGTAACGATCGGTTTTCTTTTCTCCGATGGCATGCCGTGCTCACAGAGAAGGCGCATTCTGAGCGCACCCACCAGAGTACCATCGACCAGCATCGGCTAGCTCGAACGGGGACAAAGCCGTGATCTACAGGGTGTCCCACCACTGTGTACCGGATGTGCTTTCAGTTACAAGTAAAAAAAAAAAAAAACTGGCACTTTGTATCTTTGTCTACCGACAATACATTACATAATTAAAATCTTGATAGGCGTTAACAAGCTTTAAATAATTAAATTATATATGGGTGGCAAAGCCTTATTTTTTACTAACTGTAATTAAATTGACTAAATTGAATGATAAGATGTGGATGCACTTTAAAAAACTTTGACTAATTAAATATTCGGGATTTTGTAAATGGAAAATGGAATCTTTCTTTCTCTCTCCTTTTTTTTGGCATCAGTTAATCGCGCGATTAAATTATTACAAAAATTTAAATCGAAAAATATTTAACATTCAAAATTAAAACTCTATTATGATATCATGACATCGCAATTTATTGCGAAATGTGTGATCGAAAGGACACCCTATATAAATCTACGGTAATACTATGCCGGGTGAGATCGCTATTGCCGTCGCAGGAGAGAGAACAAGGATGATCGCGATAAAGAAACAATCGAACTGCGTCCCGCCCACGGATCCGCCAACATTCAATTGTATCTTCTATCCTTCGACCTGCCGTTGTCCCTCTATTCTCTATGTCCTCTCGCTCCCCTTCTCTAATCGAACGTTTCGTAGCATTCCGAGCGGTGTAACATCTGCGTAACACTCGTCATCGGAGACGAGATGAGTCGATCGATGTTTGCCTCGAAAGAGATTCTTCGAGTCAAACGTCCTAATTTGATGCTTCAACTCGTCGGTTCGATTGCAAAACTTAAGGGCAGATAGAATAGCATAGAGAAAATATGAATGTTGATCATTTACAATTGTCCAAGTTCGCATTAATTTTAAAATATAAAGATTGAGAGTTTTGAATGAGAGAAATTTTATTGCAAAAAAATAATAGATAAATCATTGTAATTGTAATGAAGAGCAGATATAAAAATACTTTAGTAAATTATTTATGATTCTAACTATTGTAATGAAATTTTTAGCAACATTTTTAGCTTATATATCGATAGATTATCTGATTATCTACATTATTTATTTTATTCGAATATTTTAATAAATAGCTCGAGCTCGATGTAATCGTAGCAAGTATAGATCATAGAAATTTTGCGGCCATTTAATGGCTTTTCTGAGCAAACAATAAGAGAAGTACGAGCAAATTATGCATCGAGTTGCATAACGTGATGGCAAAAAAATATTTTGCATTCTTGCAAAAGAGACCGCGTTCTTTCGATCCTGAGAACGTGATAGCAATATATTCTCGACGCACCCCGAAACTGAATGCCCATAATATCACTTTTCCCGCGCTTTTGATGCACTTCTCGAGAATACTTTCGCGATAACAATAACGATCGATTATCGAGAGGTACGAGTTTAGTCGTAAAAACATCTTGATCCTCTGCGGAAACAAAACATTTTTCTTTGAAAAAAAAATCTTTAAGAGAAGATGCAGTGATTCCTTTGATTAAAGATTATTAAACAAAACAAATCTTTCATGCTTTCATTTATCATATATACAACTGTTTAAAAAAAATATATTTGATTTATTATATTTTAAAATATATGAAAATTTTTAAATATAGTCAACTCTTTTATTCATTCTTAATTGTTTAAATTTAAAAAAAAAACGAACAATTTGATATACCACTTTGAAGTTCTGCACTTTGCTATGGAGAATTAACGGTACGCGATGTTTAAAAGAAAACGGCGGATCCGCTATATCGCGTCCTTTGTTCCTAATCACGAAGTAAGGAAGTTCGTCCGGAACGTGCAGGCAAAGTCGCCCTTCTTTCTCCACGATTCTTTTCTTTCCTGCACAGCATTTATCACGCAAAATTAGTGCCCGTTGCAAAAATAAACACGATTAAGCTCTCTTCTCAGGTCACGATTACTGACCCGATAAAATCACGTTCGTATTGTTCGTAATGATGTCCACAACATGACCATCCAGAAGCAAAGCGGGAAAACTCTTCCTTCGGAAATTCTCGCTACTACGCGGATTCTTTGCTTTTTCCACATAGCATTCTCGCATTCCCTTAAATAGAATTATCTGAAACTTCTGAGATTTTGCAATTGCTTGGAAAAGAAAAGAATAATTGAATTACAAACAAACTTTGAAACCTATTTGTATATACGAATTTCGTACCAACGCAAATTTAAAATTATGTTTTATGATAATCTACTCTGGAAGAATAAATTTATTGTTTTCTGAAAGTTTTCTAAAATAAAATTATTAAAAATACATGAGAAATGTAATAACGACTATTCCCGATTGTAACAATTACATAAAAGAAGATCTAAAAGTACAAAATATTTTTCACAGAAATTTAATGCGAATATAATTGACCGATCGAATAAAATTTAATCTTCGTAATGTATCATAATTTAAACAAGTTACTAAATAATAGCTAATAGATAACTCTCTTTTTAATTAAATCTATTATAAATCTACGAGAACATAACTATACTTATTTCAAAAATTTATCAAATATTATTAGTAACCTATATACATTATATGAAGTTTTTTTAATTAGTTTACAAGCGAATTATTTTCTATGATTTATAATTGCTTTCTGCGTAAATATATCTGTGTAATGAAATTTTTAAAATTGTTTCCAATAAATTGCATTTACACTCATAAATATGTAAATGTTCACGTAATATAATAAAATAATATTTGTATAATAAGATAATAAAATAATATTTGTATAATAAGATAATAAAATAATATTTGAATCATCCTAAATAATAAATAGATAGAAAATATATATTTTCTTTCCTTAGGTATTTGCTATTTTATTTAGAAGACAACAAAAAATTTTTAATTCTTTACAAATTAATTAATTTTTTTCAGGATTTAAAAAATTTCTTCTTTATTAATAAGTAATATTAATATTCCATATTAATAAGTAATTAACAATATGAAACTTTAGCTCGAACTAATTACGAAAAATTTTCAATATTACAAAATGATCAAACAAATAATACCACGCTGATTTTCATTAAGATATCTTACGAATTTTCATCATTCTATCTCTTGAAAAGAAATCCGAGCGCGAAATTCCTGTCGCGAAAAAACATGATACGTTTGCACGAGCTTTTCCGTGATAGCCTTTCTTAGACAGCCCCACCTTCGTGCTTCGATGGCACGGCAAGGTGGTTGCATGCGCGCGACTTCTGGGATTTCGCAAGCGCTCGACGGCACTCTCCGAGACCGGGGATAAATAGAAACACCTGGGAAGACACAGATGAGATCAAGAGAGAAAAAGAGAGAGAGAGAATATTTTTGCCCGGAGAGGGTCGACGAAGCTCCGCAACGACCCGAGCATAGAGGCTCAGTTGATAGAGCAGAGATGCGAAGGAGACTGTTCGCGAGTGGGAAAAGAGACAAAGAGAGAGAACGGAGAATATGGGATCACCTAGGGTTAGAGTTCGCGATGCTGCGCCCACGTATCCATTGTCTCCGCTTTCGTGCGCCGCTCCGGGAAAAAGGACGCGATTTGCCTACGGTGTACAGAGCCCGCCGACCCTTTCTCGCCCGCGGGATGCACCGTTTCCTTGAGCGAGAGAGAAAGGCGCGACGACCAATAAAGATACATACACACGCATACACACACACACACACACACACACACACACACACACACACACACACACACACACACACACACACACACACACACACACACACACATATATATATATATATATTGACGATAACACATTATAAGATATATTCCTCGACAAACTTGCAACTATCTTTGTCTTTTTATTAATAATTAATTCAACCGAAAACAGAACTATTTAATGTTAAAGATTATGGATCGACGCATTAAAGCTTCAAGATTGTTAATAGATAATAAAATTATTTTTCAAATTAATTTGATCTTTAATAATCATGTTTTAAAATAAAAATTAAGTTATTTTTTTTAATACGTGCTGTAGATCGCTAATGAAGCTATTTGCAATCATACATTGTTTCAGATATTTTTTCCTGTTTTCAAAATATTTTATATTCATTACATTACAGTATATTCGTCCGAATGATTTTATATTAATCTATTAACAAATGATAAAGCTCGGCATAAATTATCTTCAAAAACGATATTGTGAGGATCACTGTTTTTTCGCGCGCGTGATATATTGGATGGAGTATGTTTTTTTATCTTTTTTTTTTTAATGGATATATGTTGTCGGAGCCAACGATACGAAATGCGTTCTAATCTCGTTAGGATGAATGACGTCAGGCCCCATCCTCTCGCGTCTTTCCAATTTGTGGACCCAGGGACGATTAGACATCATCTATCGATGACTTTTTTGTTGCGAAACGAAGCGAGAACATCGATCGTTTCTTCTAACGTTGTAGCCAGTGTCACCAATATGCGCGCGATTCATCTATCAAATCTCGAAGAACGCATCACTTACGCTTTTTACGTGATTTTGATATTGTGCGGTTCTTAATTGCGGTTTCTATCAATCTTATTGGTTGATTCGTATAGAAAGTATAGAGAAAGCTGATATCAAGTAATATCTAACGATCTATCTATTGTATTCTGGAGTAACTGCTTTGTCAGATTGATCGGTTAGAAAAACATTGTTAGATAATACAATTTCTTTGTTAAATGCGGATATTATTCCTGATTCATAGCACAAAGTTGAAAGTTTATGAATATTATTCGTTTTATATACAAGAGAAAAGGCTAAAATTAACGTGACACCTATATATATATATATATATATATATTGTGACATATATGATATATATATATATATATATATATATATATATATATAATTTTTTTTAGGTCTTTATATTACATATTTTTTTTAGATCTTTTATTATATATTACATATATCATATATGATACATATAGTAAAAAAGTTGATTCTGTTATCATTTATTTAATATCTTGTTGACTTATTGCATTACATATCAATAACTTGACATTAGATTGAAACGACCAACGCCATCCGGTATCTTGGCAGTAATCAAAGAAATGTCATGCACCGTTCCAGTGCATAATTCGCTTCAAGGACGTTTTATGCCTTGTCCTCTCTTCCCTTCCGTATAAATTTATCTACCACCCTAAATAAATAAATTGTCAAGGTTTGCGTGTTTAAAAAAACTTGACATTCTGTCGAATACATCGCGAACGATTTTATCGATGTACATTTGTCGCGCGCGTCATCGCGTTTCGTCTCGCGTTATTAACGATGACGACGACGACAATGGATTTCAGATGAATGGAGTGCAATCTGATGACTCCATAGCCGTGTTGTCCGTTTCCGGGTGGCGGCCACCAACGTCGCGCACGACTTCTCTCCCGACGATTCCCACCTACCATAGTCGTAGCGAGGTCGCCTCTAAACGTGTTGCTGCCACTGTTCTTTGACAATCGTTCCGCATTACCGTACTTGTAATTAAACACGATATGCGAATTAATAAATTTTGGATTAGTGAAATGGAGGCAATGACGATCACATATCGAGGTCACATGTCTTTCATGTTACAAGATTTTGGTTCGCAGCATCATAAATTAATAAGAAAATATTGTTGCATTAATCAAATTTTTGAAACTGCACATGTATTCAGAAATATCTTTTACATATGTTCAGTGACATTTATTTAATATTATACCGTAAAAGTAAAAGAATCTAAAAAAATTGTCACATTTATTCCCTATTTTTTCTTTTATTTCGCGTTCAAAGATATTTATTCTACGAACGATAAAGCACGCGCGCTCATTAAAGGACTTTCTACTTCACGGGGGAATGCAATATTTTGAAGAATCATTTGTTTGTGTACGTACCACGCGGAAACTGGTCAATGTCAATAACGATTTACGCGCGTGGGAGAATCTCTCTCTTCAGTATGTCCGGAGTATTGTCGGCGCACTCCATCTCATCGTGTGGTACGCCTATCATCGATGTACTTATGTAAATTTTAAAGAGTTATAGACGTCGAAAGTACACCTCCCCGATGACGTTAGTCCTCGGAAAGAAAGAACCGTTAGGTCTCTCGCGCGAACGATCATGCTCGCCGCCCGTCGACGTTGCGTTCCGCCCTCTCTCGTTGCGCTTAATTCCCGAACGATCTATTGTCTCCTCTCGAGGCACCGCAGCACTAAAGTCACGACTAATCGAGGTCTAATCGCTCGATCGACTTTATTCGCCCAATACTTATTTCGTTATAAGATTCCAAGAAAAAAAAATAAATATTTAGTTAGCAACTTAATAATTAAAATTATATAATATTAATTAGCTATTATTGATAATGATTTGCAAATATTAACAGGGAATATTGCAAAATATTGTAAGCATAATTAAATATTTATAGAAGCTTTGTGAGTTGTACCGGTTTTCGAATAGTTTCGGAATTACGTAAACTATCACTTATTCAGGCGTGAGAATTGCAATATGCTACAATCTTAGCGACTATATAAATTCATATAAACGTCGCAATTACGTAATATCTTAATGTATTTTGTAGTTTCGTTCGCGCGCAACACTTCATCCGCAACTGTGCGTTTCCCTTATCTCCGTGATCGGTTTTGGCGAGTCCGGGCATTGTGTAATTAAAAACAAGGACGGTTGTTTAAGTTGAGAAATTACTGAATTATTCCGAAATTCGTCCTTCCTTGCTCGAATCGTTTCGCGCTCATTTGCATGAACGAAATTCACCGCACCGACGATGCAAATAATTCATCACATAACATCGGCATCATCGTCGACGATAGTAAGCTGCATCAATTCAGTTGTTAATTATCTTGATTTTGTAGTAAAATAATAAATATCGCATTCTAATCGGCTTAAATATTTCTAAAAATAATCATTGGAATAATTAATTTACATATATATCCATAATTAATCTAACTTAATTTCATAGTTATGAAGTGTTCGTAAAATATTAACGAGTTTTAGCGATATAATATTATCATAAATTAGTAATTTAAATTGTAGATAATACTTCAAATATTATTTTATTATATTACGTGAACATTTACATATTTATGAGTGTAAATGCAATTTATTGGAAACAATTTTAAAAATTTCATTACACAGATATATTTACGCAGAAAGCAATTATAAATCATAGAAAATAATTCGCTTGAAAACTAATTTAAAAAACTTCATATAATGTATATAGGTTACTAATAATGTTTGATAAATTTTTGAAATAAGTATAGTTATGTTCTCGTAGATTTATAATAGATTTAATTAAAAAGAGAGTTATCTATTAGCTATTATTTAGTAACTTGTTTAAATTATGATACATTACGAAGATTAAATTTTATTCGATCGGTCAATTATATTCGCATTAAATTTCTGTGAAAAATATTTTGTACTTTTAGATCTTCTTTTATGTAATTGTTATAATCGGGAATAGTCGTTATTACGCAATTATGCATGGTGAAATGATGAGTAGCAGCAGCCGCGTTAACGCGGACAGGTTCATTTCCTTCTCGTTCTCCGACAGCAGAAACACGAATCAATCATCGGCCGAGCTAATCCTTCCTCTTCTTCCACTGACATCCTTCTCCGTTCTAATCACTCTCGCGGCGATCAGCTGCGCTGCGTCTAATTTAATCACGTCTCTTTTCGCTCAGCGAGAGAACTTTAATATTAGCAGTACTCTTGTTGCTCACACATAATAATTAACATAAGCTCTTATGTATTTGAACTATCGTAATCTATAACGCACTCGGGTTCGTAATTTCGATGCAAAATCACAGGAGTGTTAACGAGTTAATGTGTATCCGAAAAAGATACACTGCCATTTATTCATAATTTTATATATTAATAATTTTGTGGAAATTATCAAAATAACGAGTTATTTTAAACGAATTATTTTAAAATAATTTTAAAATAACGAGTTATTTTAACGAATTATTTTAAAATAATTTATCGATACATAGCGCATCTTTTTCAAAACTGTCGTTATAGAATGATATCTCTCACTATCTCCCTTTCTCTCTCTCTCTCTCACAAATCTTGTTATGTCATTCTTAAATAACATTGCCCGCAATTTAAAAAATTTGAAGTGTTATAATAATTATTCAAATTATTTTCTAATAACTACAAAATTTAATTACTTCCCTTATTGATTATCGGTATATTCAAATTATATAAATTCAAGTTTCAATAGACACTCATATATACATATAGGACGGAAATGGATATGGCTCAACTAAATGTATCAATTTCCATTTATTTTACAAAACAATTTGCCTTCATTTATCTGATTTAGCGACCGCTTGAATTCATAATTTTGCTCATGCAGATTGATAGACTTTAATTATCTCTTTGAAAAGCTATATGAATATTATCATTGTGTGTAACATTATAAATCAATCTTTAATTACTACGTGAAAAATTAAGTAACCTAACTACATATTAAAATGTCTAAATTTATTTTAACATCGTTAATATAGCTAATTTCTACGCTAAATGATAATAGATAAAACTCTAATTAAGATCAATTAACAATCAATTAATCAGCGTTAGCGAGACAGGATTTTAAGAATCATCAACGAATTTGCATCCTTTTCCGAGGAAAAAACCTGGAGTGAACCTCTTCCAGAGTCGGACTGTGTGGCCCCTTCTTTTGCGCTCTCCTCGCGTTTCTCTCTCTCTCTCTTCTAATCGCTCACGCAGTAATCGGCTGTGTCCCACTTAACTTGGATAGCGTGGGATAGGCCCTTGGGAGATGATAATTACACGTCGCGCGCACTACGGGTCGACCTACAGGAATGCTGGCACGACCGTATCGTACTGTATGTTACGGCCGTGCACTCTCACCGGTACTCTTCGGCCTCGCCTTTCTCTCTCGCTCTCTCTCTCTCTCTTTTATTCTGATTACTATTTCTTCTTCTCGTAGCTTTTCTTTCCGCGTTTACGTTAGAGTAGCGACTGGTGTCCTCGCTGCTACGAGAAGTACCGGGGTCGAACGAGACGGTGCGACCTCCACTATCGCACCATCTCCGCGATTAGCACGCGCGGAGACGCGACGAAAGTGATTTTCTCCCACTATGCTGGACTGAGAAATGCAAAAATACGTTTTCCGCTGTCCCTCGGTTATTTTCAGATCGGGTTGCATCGAAAATACCAAGCCAATTAGAGATGTAGTCGTATAGTCGATAACAATTATCTAGAGATTCTAGAGATGTACATTATACAGAGCATTACGTGCGATAAGCGATGCCAAGAAAATAGGACTTTGTATATATGTATATTAAATATTTTCTAAAATATTTCTTTTATAAATGAAAATAATAAAAAAATAATATAATCAAAAAATAAAATTCAAAAAATATTTATCAATTGAATAGTTTCTTTTTTTTGCCAATTTAGATATATCTTTAAATACTTGTGATAATTAATATCAAATTAAAATTTGTCTAAAATAAAATTTGAAATAAATTGGAAAAAATAGCTATTATGTATATTTCTCTCTCCCTCTTTTTTTTTCTTTATCTTTTACTTGTATTTTTTGTTTAAATGAAAGCATCTAAAATAATATGATTGCAAAAATTTTGATTCTCGATCGTATTTGTATGTGCGGTGAGAATTCCGACAAATTTGTTGTAAAAATAACTAACAGTCTTTTTCGTAATAATGTATAATACATCCGTTTATGAATTAATTATATTTATTTGCAATTGTATGCATAATAGATTATCTGTAGTGAGTTACCACAATAAAAATTTGAAAATAACATTTCCTTTTTTTTGCCAGTAGTGAAAATATTTAATCGTTAATTTCTTCCGTCATTTGTACAACGAAGTAAAAAAAAAAAACAAAACACGCAAGCTAATAAAGACAGTAACGAATGTCCTATACCACGCATCGAAATCACTTGCGTCTTACCTCGCGATTATCCCGTCAATCTCGCGCTCGCTCGAGCGAACAACTCGTCGACACTTACAATTGACTTCGACTTTTTTGTCAACATTAGTTTGGAATATATTCAAGACTAAATGTCGTACGGAAATAAATAAGCTTATTATTCACCGTTATATCATCAATGACACTAAGTTGATAAAGAGATGTTTCTCATCAAAAACTCAGAAAATTAATTATATTATATTTTTTGCTATGTATATGTTTAGTTATTAATTTTCTCTCTCTTTACATTTTGTATGTTTTATAATATACTTATTTCTTTGAAGAATATGATACTTATATATTTTTCCGGAAAAAAATAACAACCTTACTTTTCTATTTCATCACCATCACTACTATAATTATTAGCACTATAATTATTTAATAAATTATAATTATGCCGTCATGCTCAAGAGTTTATAGAAATAACCACGCGATTATGAGAGCGGATCGCGTGCGGGAAAAAGGATCAAAACGCGATAAAAAAATAATAAACGTTCTGTGTTCGCTTTCGTCTCGCAAGATCATGCGCGTCAATTGCGCTTTCGCGGCATGGTGATAGCGATAGACTCGACTTTTATTTCTTCCCCCCAGAGGAACAAAAATTGAGCGGTCGATCGCCGCCTAAGAAGGTGTACACATCGACACTATTCCTTGCGTAATCCGAGTGTGAAACATTCGTCCCGCGATCGCATCGCATGATAATTCTATCGTAAAACGCGTTGACAGCTAGAAACTCGTAAAGAAAGGAAACAAGGATTGCTCGAACTATCATTGTAATCATTTCATATACAAAAACTTTATTAAAAATTATAATTTCAAAAAATTATCTCTGTTTCTTAATCATAAACCACTTTTTTATGAGAGCACATTTTTTTCAATTAATTAAGTATTTAGAGATGCACATGGTAAAGAATAAATGTCAAAAGTGTTAAATGATCTGTACCACAAATGTGATGGTACAATTTTAAACGTCTCTGTATTTATTATTGTTATATACAAAAATTCTATTGAAAAAATTTTTTTATGGTTATTTTTTTTAATAAGCAAACGGCTGCCATATATAAGAATTACTCTTTTTTTCTTTCGTAGTCTTCTTTTTTTTACTTTCTGTTCTCATCTGTTTTATTGTTTTCATTATTGAGATTCTCTTCCAAATTTTAATTACGACCGAAATGGAGCTATTTCGATCCCGCTTATTAAGAGGCAGCGAAGATCTGGCCACAGTTGGATCCCGACGCCAGCGTCGCGGCGTCGGGAAATCGGCCGTAATATGATAATAGCGTGCGCGCGGCAGGGCACTCCCCGGCCGTCTCTATCTACGTCTCTTGCCTTCATCTCCTCGCGAAGTGAAAGGCGGGCGAGTCGCGCGCACGCTGCTTTATGCCCGAGCTATGCCTAAGCTATGCGCTACAGTGCCGCGGTCGTCCCCTCGCCGCGTCGGGTCAGAGGTCGGCTCACCCACTCCCCCTCCTCCCGTCCCGTCTCCGACCGCGCTTCTAGCTCTTACGCTCGGTCTCCTCGAGATCTCCTCTCTCGCGCGCGGTTGTGTTGTCTCTGCGGGCATCCTTGTTCGACGCGATCGCGCCGACGTCGCCGCGTCTCCGTCGTTCGGCGTCGGTGGGATGCTGCAAGCTTACGTTACGTTGGCCGTTCCTCTTCGAGACAGCAGGCCAACAGGATCTAACGACTCGCACGCTCGCGACTAGAGACTTATGCTCGTCCTTAAAGACCAGCCGCTGCGTACGATGCTTCTTTTGACTCTTTTGAACGGACGGTGAGACTTCAACCGCGAAATTCTTTCTGGAAATCTAATCTATGTCGGAACGATTGAAATACTTTTTGTTTCGTAGGTGATATTTATAGTCGGCTATATTTATACAGAACGCAGTCGCACAATCGTGTAAGATGTCAAGGAAATTAGAATAATTTATGATTAATATAAATGAAATCTCAAATTATATTCCATACTCGAACTTATTTTTAATCGGCAAAAGTTCAACATGATCATACAGTTTCACGGAAATAGTTGCTCTTACTGAGAGGAACTTAAAAGTCAGGTCACGACCTATATTTAATTACGAAGGTGATAATTATGAAGACGGACGATAAAAGATTGGGAGTATACGTGTATCCATCGTATATTTCGGACGCGCGGTATACAATAATTATGATAGCAGTAAAACGTATACATGTCGCAGAGCGCAGATATTAATATTACCACGAACAAAAGAAAATTTATTCTTATCAAACGATAAGGTCTGCAAGAATACGCGAAACAATCTGTTAATTAATTTTCCACCTGAATATTGAAATAACAGTAGGACATTAAAAGTTAATCCATTTTTCCCCCTAATTTTTTCCTCGCTATTTTTAACTACTAGTGCATTATATTTGTGCATTAAACGATCGTTAAAATGTAAGGGGGCTGAGGGAAAACTTTGTTCGCGCTATACACGATCCTGCAGTTGGCAGGTCGATATAGATCAGCGCGTAGTCCGAGATAAGCGATATCCGCGAGGTCCTATTCTACAGTTAACTCAAGGAAGGTCTCTCCTTCTTTAATATTTCGATATCGCATACGCAATGTATGTACGCTATGGCTGCGTGGGACTAGGTGGAAGATCGTGATGATTAATGGCTATTAAAGAGAAAAGATGAGAGAGAGAGAGAGAGAGAAGGAGAAAAACATTACACACATATAAATGTACCGAGTTGGAAACGGCTCTAGGAGCGCGACAACAGCCAGCGTCGCACCCTTGCATGGCCCGCGGAACGACTCTACGCGGTATGCGTATTGTATGGTAATACCGTTCGTGTAGCTACTCCAATATTTATTCCCCGTCGTTATAACGCGCTTTTACTCTGCCCGGCATCATCTATCTCTCGCCCATTCTAGAGCACCACGATCTTCTCTTTTACGAGAGAGACGAGTCTCGTGGTCGGCTGCTGGCATCCGATTTAGATATATGAAGAAAGTCGCATATAGAACTCGCTTCCTGAATGTTAACCGTTGCTATAAACCACGTGTTATCTATAATAATTCATCGCTCCGGAAATTTAATTGGAAAAGTTTGGCAAATAATACCAAGTTAAATAAAGAATGATTTTTTTTTTCACAAATAGAAATAATAATTTTTAGATATATTAAAATATTATAAACAAAATAAAGAAAAATATTCATATCATTAAGACGTGTAAAATTCAATACTATTGGAAAATTTTCCATTAATTTTATTTTACGGATATACATTTACAAAAAATATATTGCACTTTTATTATTTTGGAAATATCGCGGTTTTGGAACAATCTTTCGCGTAACTCAATTGATATTGTTCTCAGTTTGACATTTCCTGTCAACACGCTTATTTTTTATGGAATTATTTTTAGAGAAATCTTCTCTTCTCCTTCAATTAATTTATCCTATCTTTATCAATATATTTAATCTCAAACTTTCAATCCCTTCAATTTCTAGAGTAGCAGTTTTTGAAAAAATTAAGTTTTATCGTTAAGCGGAAGTTTTGCATTCATTTGAATATCGCTTATCTTCCACTCGCGTCCCGCTAGATTTCCAGTGGCGATTTAATGACCGCGATCTTCCACGCCTACACGTGAGGCAAGTTTGTGTTCACGCTGTGAGTAAAGAGCAACATCGAAATGCAGAACCGTTCTTCAGGCGCGAATTATATGCAGAAAGCTATTTCGCCACATACACATCCGCCTTTAGCATGTTTTTTTTCTATGCGAGTAAATTCGGGCATATCACTTGATTACCGTTCTTCTTTCATCCCTTAAATAAAAATAATATTTTTTAAATATTTTTTAATAATAAGTTTCCACGAGCAAGTATTGTTGACTTTAATAATATTGGAATTAGAATGCTGAACAATCGTTTGATATGTGAATTATATTGAATGTTACAACTAGAATTCTAAGAGAATAATTTATCGTGCCAGATGTTTGTCTTCTTCTATCTCTTTCTCTGTATATACAGAAAATAAATCATTCTATGCAAAGATGTTTCTAAAGAATTTCAGACTGATGTGCACGTGTATTGACCTGCTTAATATCTCGAAGCAGGCCTGCGACCTCGTTTTTTTAGTCGGCCACGATTAAAATCGGCTCATCGAAGGAGTCGATGGGTCTCGTAGCCGAATGATTCCGGTCCATCGGGATCTGTCTACGCGATTACTCGTCCGTTTGCTCGTCCTTTCCTTTTTCGCCCGCAGCGATCGTCCTCTCTCTTTCGTTTCTGCGCGAGGTGACAGGTGAAACGACGTATACGCGCAGGACAGCGAGGTCGCGCACACCATTCGCCGAGGATACCTAATTCCGTAGAAAAGGAGAGATACTCAATCGAGAGGCTCTTCTTTCTGATGGAAATGCCTGCTTGGCCGGGGAGAAACCGATCGCGATCGGAATATTGAACGCGTTCGTGATGGACGCGAGCGCGAAATTAAAGCCGAGATGTGATATATTGTAATATGCTTAGAAGATGAAATTTTGCAGCCTCCATATGTGTATGTGTATGTATAAAAACTGATTTTTTCTCTACAGAACATTAAAAAATCAAAAGTTTTTAAATTTCTTTTGTGTCGTAATTTCTTAAAATTTTTTTTGAAATACAAAATTTAATGAAATAATATAAAAATAATAAAAAAAGGATATTTTTTAATTGTTTGCTTTCTTGCAAAAAAAAAAAAGAAAACGTTAGAAAGAAAAGCATGTATTAAAAATTTTACAGATAACATGTGTAACCATAACAATAAATGAATATTAGACAATGAATATTAACAATAGATGAATATTTTTTTGACATAAATTTCGATATTTCTATTTGCCAATTTGTTCAGATTTCTTTCGAAATTTTCAGCAGTGTATACATGATACGAAACATTCAAAATACAATAATAATAAATATAGAAAAGAGAGAAAGAGAAGGAATAAGTTAATGAATCGAAGCTTTTGATTTTTCGCATTTTCTCAGGAATTCAGTAATAATATGTTTCGCAGGATTGACTAAGAAAACATGCGCAGTACCTCCCTCTGCTAACATTTCTGCAGCGGATAAAATTTTTTTTTTAGCAACGACACGCCAAAGGCAATAACACGAAGGCGCAGATGCAGTCTAATGCATTAATACGCGCGTCATTCACATCGGGACGTATAAACGGGCGTATAAACAAGGATTTTGCAACATTCTGGGTGCATAAAAAGCATGGATGCGCATGTTCACGCATCTTGGATCAACAATTAATAATCCGTGCATATGAATTTCCTGCGTTAGTTTTAAAAAAATTTTAAAAAGAAAAAAGAAAGATCGAGCGTGAAGTGTGATATTAGCACTTTATTCTCAGTTTTCTTCTTAGAGAATAAACTAAAGTCGGTATAACTATATTGTTCATTTCATTAAATTCAAATTCAAATGATGGCGACAGAGACTGTCTTCCTTCGTAATTAGAGAGGCGAAAGTGGTTATAAATGCGCATATGCGTCCTCGTAAACGCATAATTACCGCTTGTCTCTATGTCGGCAGGATCAGAAGCCGGTAAATAGGGATCTTATACGATTACTTAATGTAAATAATTGGCGTGAGGAACGAGTAATGTTACTTAATGTAACTGTCGCCACCGTCGTCATCACTTGAACTGACGTGTTTCAATCGTTTGCATGGTCGTGTTAAGAATGAGGCTAACAATAAGTTGATTCATCCGTATCTGCGTTTAAAATTTAATGAAGGAAAAAATATATGGATGCTTTAATAAAGTATTTCCCATTTTTCTTAATTCTCTTCAATTTCATAATTTTACGCATTACTTTATTCAATTAATTATGAAAATAAATTTGCGCTTTTTTAATATCTTATAATATAGACATTATCAACATTCACAAACGAGGTTATTCGAGAGTGAAATTTTATACAACTTTTTCTGGGGCCACATCAAGATAGAGGTATTTAATCCTAATCGGCCGACATATGACTCGTGTACGATAAATCGATAAGATAATTGACACGTTTGTTGCGAAAGCGCGTATTCCGCAGGATCCCGGAATATCTAACGCGTCAATGCGAATTATCGCGCACGTGACAGAACGCGCAACCTGTGGACAATCTCTTTTATACATTTGTTTTCTCATCGTTGTTTATGAGCAGAATTAATAAACGTACATTGACGTCTTATCCGCTGACATTCTGTATTCAAGAAAGTACGATTAAGAATCTGTCCTTTACGATATAAAGAGTTGTATTGCGTTTTCTATTTTTAATGCTGCGTATAATATTTCCGCACAAATGACGATTCTACTGGAAAGCGCAGTCCTTAAACGGCGCAATAAAATTTTTTTATTCACTAATATTACATGTGTGCATCTTTTTTTTTTTTTTTAATTGGCGCGGAAAGATGCTTTGAAAAAATAAATATGGTTCCACGAATTATCCTTATTTATTATTTGTTATTATTATTTACTGTGTTATATTTTGTCCTTTGTTATATTTCATGATTAACGTAGTACCAGATATTTGTGATATCAAGTATTACGAATATAAAAGTGTTATTAAAAAGTTTAATAATTGTTAAAAGTGTGTTAGATGCTTGTGAATATCACAGAATTTTTTATATGGAAAATAGATTTACTATTGATATATGATGTTATATAAATCCATCCATCCAACGTCTTTTTAACATATTTTTGTAAAGATAAAACATTTTAGTAGCGCGAGACTAGACTACGTCGAGAGAGACGTTTTACATTCAGAAGACGAGTTTCTGCATGAAATTCGCGCGAAAATAAATCACACGATTGATAAAAGAAAAATTCGCAGAGATCTCGACACGCGCTAAACGGTGAGAGAAAGAAAGACGCGCGGGGGATTATTAATATATGCCCGATATGCGAGATAAAACGCCACGAGGACAATGATAAAGCGCGTATAGCAGCCACAAAGTAAATAGCAGGAAGCAGATATGGGATCTGAGAAAAAAATCCCTCGACCCGTTAACCAACGACTCCTGACCAAGGCCAAGCAACGTTGTTAACGACTTTGTAGGCTCGGCTTTCAACCGGTGCCCGTACGTCCATCGCGGTGGTACTGCATTAGTCATCTGTCAAACACCCATGAAACCCATATTACGTGCAGCCTCTCATGAGTCTTATTTTTTCTTCTCGCGCAAGCATGTTCTTTCAATATTTCTCTCTCTCTCTCTCTCTCTCTCTCTCTCTCATTTTTATACTTGCAATAATAAATATTTTTCTATATAAAATTTTGCTAGAGAGATTTTATTAAAAACTTTGCGTTTTTAATATAATGTATCTTAATAAATATCTAAATCTCTATTATATATAAGTTTTCGAAAAATTTAAAATTTTAAAAATGCATACTACAAATTTGCGTATGATATCATGAAAGTAATAACGAACCATGTTCTCCGTCGTTTTCTCCTAATAGTTAATAGTAACGGCCATGTAATAGATCCTTTTGTTCTCCGTTAGATGATCGGTCATATAAGCGATAGAGAGAAGGGATCATAAATCAGCGAAATTGCACGATGGCGTAACGAAATCTTAAAACGCCCTCTCTTTTGAAAAAAGTTAGCCGACAGAAGTTGCTTTACGCAACACATAAACTTTTGATTCTAGCATTGCTTCTGCTCAGTAATTTGCTATTGCTATCTACTGTTATTTCCTACAGTTGTAGAAATAGGTGAAGAAATCAAGAGAATTTCTAATATTATATTAATACAATGTGTGTATTGGATAGCGTATCTTGGGTTACGTTTTTGGCTACGTAAAGATTAATTAACATTATATAAAATGTTAGTTTATTTTAACTATCAAACTATTTTTAACGTAGTGTATAGTGCGATTTTGGAAGCAGCATTACTGTTACTTTACTCTAATGTGATTTTGCGATGAAAATATAACATGTCATGTCACGTGTCAAATGAGGATACAACTGCATTATTTCATATAAATAAACTCTGTTATTGAATGCCGAAGTTTGCTGGTGTCGATACCTGCCAAAAATAAAAGTATCCCTGTGAGCCTAAAAATAAACTACATTATTTGCGTGTAACTTCGATTATTGAAATTCGGCCTAGGGTTAAAAACAAGTCACGGAGTGCATAATTCAGTTGCTAATCTAAAAAATGTGCGGAATCGGTTATGTCTTTACGAATGACGTCTTTAAAAACACGCAATATCCGCGTAGATTACAATGCGTTCACCTTGAATCTGAGCGACAAATCGGACATAAATCGGACATATATTTACATACATTACATAAATCAGGACCATATATCGACTCACATCGATGATCTTATCGTGTATTTAATTTAACGGCTTATACGTTAAAAAGAGATTGATGATTCTTCGAAAAATATTCAATCATCAGAAATATTTACGATTGGTTGGCTTTCATTATAATGGACAATGTAATTTTAATTTCAATCGTGAATTTTCTGGAATAGTTTCTCGAAAATGTTCTTGCTCATTTTTTTGCGAACACTATCATGTCTCTATTTGTCATATCAAAATTAAGAATTATCTTTTATTTTAATTATATTTTTATTATATAATAAAAATTATACATATATGATTTTTTTAAATAATTTAGCTAATATCCTTTTTATGTCTAAAGATAAAAATATTCCTATTCACGAGTATATTCCAATTTTTCTTTTCTATTATTTTGCATTATTATTTATTACTTAATGTATTTATATGAACTCGAAACAAGATTAAAAAATTTTATATATTATTGACGAAGAATCGAAAATTTCTCCATTTTTTTACTCGAATTGTTACATAAATTACGACTTCTCGGCCTTGAGTTACATTCCGAACGATAAATAAGATTCCACGATCCGTAAACAATCCGCAAGCGATAAATGACTTTGTAGGTGTTACGACGTCGCCGTCGACGTCGTCATTGTCGTGGTCGATCTACGCGCATGCTAAAGGCAGCACCGAAAAACTGTAGGAGAAAGTACCTGTGTGTCTTGCTAAGGATCAGCAATGGTGGGATGAGAGAAGAAGAAATAGAGAGGGAAGGTACGGAGAAGGGGGGAAGGAACGACCTTCCCAGTTCTTCATGTCTAGGAGCATCTTTCTCTTTTTCTCTCCTTAAACCTCCTCCAGCCTCTCGAATTCCCCGTTTCCCCCACTTTCCGCCATTCTTTTCATAATAAACCTGCCTAGGTGAACAACGTACACGTATATACATATACACGTACGTGTATAAAACCAAGCGCTAAAGATAACGAGGAGACTCGTTAACGACTTTGCGCATATCGGAGACGACGACGTCGCTTGCAGATCGTATATGGACTATCCCACAAGGTGGATAGAGGGTGGGAGTCCGGGTCAAAAGAGGAAAAGAAGGAGAAGGAAAAGAAAACGAAAGAGGGAACGTATTCTTCTTCCTTCTTCTCGCGGGTCGCACCCGACGAGGGTTTACAACCCGACGACGACCCCGCGTGTGACCCCACGACTCGGCGTCGATTCTCTGTATGGCATTATAATCGTGATCACGCTGCCTAGCCCGGGAAGCAAGATCGTTTCTAGAGAGAAAATCGACGCCAAGTAAAACACTCGGGCGAACGGTATCGAGATTCGATGCTCGATTGTGCCGAAATCCGGAAGTTGTACCTCGAGCAGGATTCACTCTCTGCTTCATCTTATCCTATACATAACAGAGAACACGCGAAGTACAACTACATATAATGTGATTGTGTAGGTAACCGTTAGTTAAAAGTCTACAATTATATCACAATTATTTATAAAAATGGGATGTAGATATTTTTAAGAGGAAACAAAAATTAGGTAAAATTGAGGTTTATAAATAATCTTTGAGTTTATCTAAAAAAAAAATTTTTATTATTAATATAATATAAATTTAGCTATTTTATTTTAATTTAATTTTCTATGAAACTTTTAGATCGACATAAAACTAAAATTATGACCGTGATTAGGAATTGTCTGGAAATAATTTCTTCGACAGCATTAAAAAAGATCGGTTTTTCTAAAATTAATTAAAATAACATAATAAAAAATATGCATTAGACAGACATAATAGACAAGATACTTCGCACTAATGTTATTTGATCGAGTTACATGAGTATTCGCGATTATGTTTATTGCACTCACAAGAGATTTTGACTACATACATATAGCGAGGTATTTATCTATCTCTAGTGTCGTCTTAGTTCTCGTCAAGTGGAATACTTAAGTCTCACTTAGCTTATAATATATGCCTCTTGATCTCGGATGTTCGTCGTAAAGAAATCTAATAAGTTGAAGTGTTTGGTATAGTTATCTCGTTTATTACCTAAGAGAAAGAGTACATTTGAAAATGACAAAAATATTAAAATGTTTTTTATTTTTATAAGATTTCTTTAAATAGTTAGTAGGTTTTTTTTTTAAAGTTTTATTTATCCTGTTTACTATATATCTAAGTGGAATATTGATTAGGCAGACGAATTTTATAGTGTGGCTTATGTGACATAAGGTATATTTTTTTAAACTTTATTACTGTTGTATAAACACACTTTGCGTGTGGCTGCGTTTTATATATATTTTTGCTCACGCTGTATTTTAATTTTTTACACATATTGTGTCATGTTTGTTATATCATGTTTAGCGCCGTCTGTTTATACTTATGTTAACAGAAATTTTTATCTTTTCATTCCTTTTTGGTCGATGATATCTCGATTTTAATGAAAACAAAACTCTCGCGCCGTGTCCTACTACGAATCTCGTCCAAGGATATCTCTGATCTTTGGGAGATGCTCTCACATTAGCATAGTTATAAAAAAGTACTAAATTTCTATGGAGCAGAGAACCAGTAAAATCAAACTGTTTTTGAGGCTCCCGCAGGTAGACCATTCCGGTTTTGCAACATTGCCGATTGAAATCAAAAGTGGTCAACCCTATTCAAACTAACGGTATCGTAAAATTTCTATTTCTCCACACGGGCTTGAATTATTTTTATTATAAACAAGCGTTTATACGACCAAACTGGCAATTTATTGTTTGATTATTACATCACGACGTTTCGACCATATGGTTTTGGTCCTTATCAAGTGAAACTAAAATTACAATACAATAAATAATGATAGTCATGTTACAAAGAAAAAAATAGGATTAAGCAACTTACGTTATAATTAAAAAGTAGAAAGAGAAAAAACGAAACGTCAAACTGACATTGTGTCAACCACTATATTTGGAATACTGAGATCAACTAAACGACCTTTATTAATTTAATTAGTAACTAATTAAATTAATACTAATTACCGTAATTAGCAAACACAAATTAAAATTTCATCATGACTTCGATTGGTCAGCGCCTGATATTCTACATAACGAAAAACATGTAAGAAAGAGAGAAATAGCTGAAATGTTTTTTATTAAAAAATTTGACAACACTATTAATTCCCAAAAAGATACAGAGAATTTAAACAACATATACGATAAATTAATAAAGATCGTTTAGTTGATCTCAGTATTCCAAATATAGTGGTTGACACAATGTCAGTTTGACATTTCGTTTTTTCTCTTTCTACTTTTACTATCATTATTTATTGTATTGTAATTTTAGTTTCACTTGATAAGGACCAAAACCATATGGTAGAAACGTCGTGATATAATAATCAAACAATAAATTGCCAGTTTGGTCGTATAAACACTTGTTTATTAATTTATTTACTGGCGACATTTTTAAAATTAAACATAATATTTTTATTATTTCATCATATTGAATATTTCGCAAGATTCATCTGACCGTTAACAAATTTACAAAGCATTCATTAAAAAATTCTTCTTTAAAGAGAACTGAACATTAATAGATCGATAAAAGATCCTCCAATAGATTTAATAAGTAATTGTCGCGCGCGATGACTATCAAAATTCATGTTACATTGCTTTGCAAACGCGCTATTAAATGTTTACACTACAAAAATTAAATCAGACAGAGAAAGTGAAATTGTGCTTGCTTATCGTTGGGATGGAACATCTTTGATTTCGGTACGGTCGTAGCTCGAATCTTGACGTTACGAGCTAGAAATCCGTCCAAGGATAGTCGATCGAAGATCGAGACGCTCTCTCATTAGCATAGCAACGCGGAAACACAGAGATGCATGTACGCGCGCGAAACTCGTGCTCTCATCCTTGCGGCTCTTCTCGCATATGTGTGTGTGTGTATGCGTGCCGCGAACGTATGTCGGCGTGCTCGCATCTCGTACATCCGTGTATGAGCAATAATCGCGATCTCCGGTGCGTGTGCACGTCGCGAGATCGATCGATCGTCAATGGAGATAGCGTGGCGAGGCAAATTATAGAAAACGCCGGGACGTGCGCCTCGAACAATGTAAATAATAGCTCTTCTATGCCGAGTTTCCCATTTTCCGCATAAGTGTGAAATGCGTACGTTTACGAGTATCCGTACGAGATCAGAGAATAATAAAATATAAAAATTAAAAATAAAATCATATAATGTACAATATATCTCTCGCGTATAAAAAAGAGGAATGACTCGTATTTCTCTCATGCGGAATATATATACTAATAAGTTTGAAAGAGAGAGAGAGAGAGAGAGAAAGAGAATATTGATTTTTTTAACTTTTTATAAATTTCACGCTAAATATGTGCATAATAGTTTTATTTAGTTCTCATTAAATTAACATACATCCAATTGAGAAATTTAAAAAAAAATGTGAATGGGAAAATGTCTGCCGATCTACATGAGAAATCGATAGTGCATTGATATACTCTGTTCAACGATAATATTAATGCTGCAACTGTATATATTATGAAAATGTATACCGACTGATTATGAGCTGCAGTGAATCCGACAATTCCTCACCAAGTAATACCATCCATTAATCATAGCGAAGCCAATTATAATGAATGGCTTCTCCCAATATTTGCATAGTTCTACATAACGCAAGTATGCTAATCTCGTCCGTATAAAATCTCAAGCTTGTAATTACGACGAATTCTTTCTCATTCATTATTTTCCTCGCTGCTCATTCTGTCACGATGAATACGCATGAAAGGTCATGATAAAAATACTAAATTGTATTAAAATAAATTGCGTCTAAAAATCACATACATATACATAAAACAAATAAAAAAATATAAAGTTGCATTCATTGAAATTCATTGAAATTATGCGATATTTATCTCTTGATTCGTGAATACTTGAATATATTGTTCATTAAAATATCAAAATTTATCCTGCATTTTGACTTTTATTGAATATATGGATATTTTATATTACATATTTTAACATCGAAAAATCACTATTAAAGTCGATACAGCATGTTGTATTGAAAAATTTTAAACTCTACTGAACGATTCTCTTCGAAATCAAGAAATTATTTATTCACGAATTTTCGAATTGTATACCACAAAAACCATCAACAGCGTGCAAGAAGAAAGGGTGGATGGTTAATAGCAAAAAAAAAAAAAAAGAGAGAGAAAGACACGAATGGAAGCTGGAGAGCCTGCGAATGCGCATTACGTACGGAGGAGAGAGTCGAGTCGTTTCTCGAACCCGTGTACCGCGCCATGCTGTCGGGTCGATCGTCCTCCTCCGTGAAGTCGACCGCTCGCTTTCCCTTTCACACGCGGCGCTAATCGCCCATCGTTCTCTGATCTATCGAGCCGAAGAGAGAAAAAGCGAGAGCGATAAAAGATAGAAAGAGAAAAAGAGATAATAGGTAATGACTCTATAAGACTGTAAGAGATTTATATTGAAAATAATAATAATTTTTTTTTTAAATATACATACGCGCGGTACTTTTTATAAATTTTCTGAAAAACTGCAAGCCACGCATAATGCAAAACAAATACAGAACACTAGCTAAAAAGAGAATGATTATCCTTTAATCTTGCGATCGATGGCAGCTGGCAAACGCTACCTGATAAATTATTGCTCAATATGGTATAATTTTTTGTTATGAATATTTATGATAGTGCAAAAATGTTTTTAGAAAATACATGTAGTAAATGTTATAAAAGGCACTTATAGTATCTAAAGTAATGTCTAATATAATACACGTGGGAAGCTGCAAAAAGCACGATGACGTTCTTAATTAAAAATGCCAGTCAACGGATGCGTTGACTTTTTTCGAGTCTATTAATTATGTTAAACAAGGCGGCTGCCGTCCGGATGTATATGCGAGAAATTTAACAAAAAACCTAACGAGCACAGTTAAATCATGTTGCACCTTCGGCCGCACGTTTCCTTTCGTTTCAGACGCGGAGAACTTCGCGGCACCTGGCGTCGCACCTTACTCGTGGGAAGGTGGAAACAAGATATTTAGCTATTCATTTATCTAGCGCGACCGAAAACGATTATCGGATAACAATAACGAATAGAAAACGCGTGTAAGATTAATTGAGTTGACCTTCGGGTCACTGCTTTAGTTCTCAAAAATTTCAGAGATGGATTTTCACTCTATGTGATAACTTTTTATTTAGACTCGTATTTGTTTGTAAGATTTTAATTCCAATCACTATCAGTAAGTGTGTAATATATTTACACAATTAAATAGTTATCAAATTTTTTGTGTTTTTTGAATAAGAATGCATTATAATGTTCCTTTTGAAATAATTAATTTGATTAATTCTATTATTATTAACCTTCAATTCGCGATATTGATCTATATTTTATTTTTTTTTTTATTTTTTTATATGCAAAGAGTATAAAGATATTCATACATCAGTCGAGAGACGATACCTTAACTCGAAATGAACTCAATGTGTGCTCTTTTAAATGACATTCAACAACAATTGAAATGAAAAATAAAACAATGTGAACGATATTATATAGACTGGCATCCTGGGTTAATCCTGTTAAAGGTTAATCCTTTAAAGCCGATCATATAATGTAATTTAGAACAATAAATCTAGGAATAAAAAAATACGTGTACTTTTGAATCCTAAAGTTCTATGCTATAAAAGTAATATATTAAGGATATATATATATATATATATATATATATATATATATATATATTACACACACACACACACACACACACACACACACACACACACACACACACACACACACACACACACACTAATCGCGTTATTTTTCTTGTCAAACGTGAGGATAAATTTGATCAAAAATGTAATTTGAATTTCAGATTAGCCCTTACAAAATATCAAGTTTTACTCTTTGCACAATTAACAATTTGAATCGTTTAATTGATCAGTTTGACATTATTTTCCAAGTGCATTATACTCAATGGATTCACGAGCATGTCGCCCACGTGGCACATTGCTATTTCACGGCACTCGTTAATACAATCCGTTACGGTTGATTCGACGCATTTTGTTGAATAAATTCGCGTCGTGGCGTATGAATGAAAAGTCGGCGGGTCGCGGCGATGTTTAACCGGAGATTAACGGCGTCTGCAATTTTAAACGCCAGTCATTTTACGGCGCGGATAGTTTTCCGGTGCGGATAATCGTCGATCGAAATCGTATGAAAGCGGTAGTTATCCGATTTCCATTCCGCGGAACGACTTTGCGTACCACTCGTACGTTCTATTTAACGATACCGTCAATATATATGTGCACACCAATTCAAACGACACCCACGTGTAATACAAACGCCCACTCGTTTCATTAATCGACATTTTGTTAATCTTATATATTCGCGCGCGCACGCGATGTATCGACGACAGGAACGTCGCTATATATATATATATATATATATATATATATATATATATATATATATATATACATACATACATATATAATGCTCGTTTCGTGATCTTATTCGGTCGATTAAGCTCCTCGCGCTCAATAGCTCTGTGATTTTTCAGTCAGCTGTAAAATCTTTAACTATAAGATAATGCTCCTTTAAGATCTCTGATAAAAATAGAAATTTATTGTAATTGCAACATTATACATCGATTTATTGTTTTTATAATAATTAATGGAAAACGTATGAGGATATTATTAGTTGACAGTGAAAAATTTTACACGATTATTTACTTAAACTTTTTTCTATCATAATTGAATATAACATTTGTAAGTATATAAATGGTAATCTTATATATTATATGATCTCCTTTTCCCTTTCGAATCGAATTTAAAAGTTATAATTAATTAAATCTGCGTTTGTAATTCTTGCAATGGTTTCTTGCAATGGAATTGAATCTGTTGCATTTGTAATTGTTGCAATGACGTCAATTGGATTATATTGTTTAAGCAGGACAATAAATATTTCGGCTTTTGCACAAGGTGCTCTTTAAAGATACGTACATATTGACGAGATTTTACATTTCTATGTATACATATATAGAGTTGTGTATATATATATAGAGTTAGAAATAATAGAAAATAGATACATGTAGTATTTGTCTCGTTGAATTTAAAAAGTTTCTTATTTTTAACGACAGTAAATAATTGATTAAAACTTTTTTGTTGTCAACTTTAAGAAATTCTCGTTTTTGCGATTTTTTACTAATTATAATTAATTAAAAGTAATTATGACTGATAATCACGATTTTTAAGTAAGCATTTATATTTATATTTAATTGAACGCTTTGGATCGATTTCTCCAAGTTTCTTATTAAAAACCCGCACTCGATAATATTTAGAATAAATGCTATCACACAGCCGATTAATATAGATCTTGCAAGCCCGATACTCTTTATTGCTCACGCATCTGACACATCATCTGCTAGTCTGACTAGATACGCTTTTAAATATCAGTACAAAATAGAGATACTATAATAATCGACAATATGTAGCCGTTTTTTTTTTATTAACGCAACGTTGAAAAAAAAAAAGAAGAGTTACCCTCTTAGATCGATTCATCGACACGCGCCGCGGTTCCATTATAAAGAAGCGGCCCACGCATTCAGCACTACGCTTTAATCTCATTCACGCTGAAAGGGAAATTACGCTCATACGCTGCATTTCGGTATTATGTATTTTATATATATATATATATGTGTGTGTGTGTGTGTGTGTGTGTGTGTGTGTGTGTGTGTGTGTGTGTGTGTGTGTGTGTGTGTGTGTTGCGAGATGAACGCATTATATCTTATTCACGAAAGCATACACGTACGCAATACGTTTCAACACGGGCGTAATTAGAGATTTTTTAAGACAAATTAGGTATGATAATATCTAAGGTAATCTCTATAATAAAAAAAATGATGCAAGATAAAATCGTTTTTTGTTTAATAAATAGATAAAAGTTAATCAGACTCCGTGTGGATATTTTTGTTTAAAAAATTGAACTTTTATTTTCTTTTATATTAAATGAACTAACATATATAGCGATATTAATTACATTAGTATTAATTTATTTAGTATCGTACATCTTCTCTTTTTGCTGTTATATATATTTTGAATATTCTTATCATATAATATTGAGACGGTTTAACTAGTGTGTCGATCATGGTAGAAAATAAAATTTCTTGCAAGTTATTATTTTTATTTTGTATCTTCCATCATTGATTCTATCTTTCATCATTGATCGTTCATTATTTAAAACAATATGCGAATATTGTGGTATTAATAGATCACGAGTATTATGTGGCAATTGAATATTACACAATGTAATAATTCGCGGTTGAGTACTTTGATAAATACGTGCCGTGTTGGAGCAATTAAAAGTCTACCGTTTTTAAAGTTACAAGAACATATGTAATGGCTACTTTACCGTAATTAGCGTAGCAATAAAAGATTTCAGATTGCAATTAAAGTTATTACGTTGTGCAATAGAAATGTAATTACATATATCCGAACGCGTGCTATTAGGATAATCTGTGAAAGGATGAACTAGTAATAATCTTGAGTCTTCAAGCTTTTTTCGAATTAACTGCTCGCACTCTGCCTAATTAAATGAGTCTTTTCCTTTTACGATATTCATACATGCAATTAAAAGTTTATTGAAACCGCTTTACGAAATACAGATTATATTTTCTACTAGGATATTGTTATAATTACTACAATTTTTATTACAACAATGTTTTATCGTGAAATTAAAATATATTTGAAAAAAAAATATTTGATATAATTAATTTAAAATTTAAAATTTAATAGCAATTATTCTACATACATATTTCTGACAATTAAAATTTCTAGCGTTTATTAGGTTTTTCATTTTTTTTCGGTCTTTTTTCCCTAAAATTAACATTAATATTATATTGTGATATAAATTATATGAAAATATAAATTACGTGAAATGTATGTAATAATAAAGTAATATTATATCAAATTCATATACAGATTATATGCACATTTATTAATATTATCTGTTAAATATGTTCGCGCGACAGTCGCGCCTTTCGTCGTGCAACCCGCGACTTGAGACTCGCATGCGATTGCATAATGTCGGCCTCTCACCCTCGCCTGGTTCTTCCTGACTGTGCGAGAAACGGCAACCGGTTCCTTTTCTCTTTCTCTTCGTCCTTCTCCATTACCGAGTCCTACTACGCACAGTCGTCACAATTTCCTTCTTTCTCGCGAAAACACGGAAGGCAAGTTGCTAATTTTAAATTATTTTAATTATATTTAAATTATAATTTTCAAATATTACAACATATAATTCCACAAGATTTATGTGTATATTATTATGTATATAAATATGTCATATTTGCGACTATATTAACTTTAAGGTAATTTGTGCAGAAAATTTTTCTGTTTTAGAATGACACAAAATAAATTTATGAACGGTATACGTATTTCATAAGGCTAAATATTATGTACTAATTTATATTACAATTACAAGAATATAATATAAAGTCAAATATTTTACGCATCATATATTACACATGGATGTAAAATAGATTATTGCCACGGAGAAAAACAAACAATTAGTTTTATCAAATAATAAATTTAAATAACAAAAATTAATTAAATAAATTAAGAAGAATAAACTAAGAAGGTTACATTTATCTCACGATTGCTCCGTCGTTGTCCCCGACGTCTTCTCGAATTTCCTCTTCTCTCTTGTTCTACTTGCTGCTTCGGCACTTATATGACACTCACTTGCGATAACACGATTAATTATGATCGCGTGCAAATTAATCATCAAAATACATCGATCACACGACACTTTATACGATACAACATATTTGTAAAGAATAATCGAAGAAATAATATACGGACAATGATGGAACACCTTGTACTAGCACCTTACTTACTGTCTCGAGTATCGTTACGCGAATGACAATAAGACGAACGTTTATGTTTATGCGCACCCGTATTGTTGTCATTTGCGCGACGAGATAAACAGTGGTAGGAATGAGAACGATAATTGTACGTGAAATTGAGTAATACAAATAAAAAATAATTTGGGGAGGTAATACAACGACAACACGGATCACTGCCTATTATCTCGTCGCGCAAATAATAATAAATACAGGTACGCATAAGCGCGTATAAACATTAGCAACGTTCTTGTCTTATTCTCATTCGCACAACAGAAATTGAGATAACAAATAGTGCTAGTATAAGACAATTCATTGCATTGTCGTTGTATTACTTCTCCGATCACTCTTTACGAATAATTAGAGAATAATTATCAGATTGTGTGATTAATTATTTTTGTGATTAACAACTTATAATCATGTCGAAGCAAATACTATTCATTCAGTTGTTTTAAGTGATTTATTCACTTGGATTAGAAATTAAATCAATTATAGTTGTTAAATTGTTTTCTTTCGATTCGTATCACTTCGTGTTTTGTATGTGAAAATAATTGAAAATTTGGCGGTCGTACAACGCGTTAATGTATATACGTAGTGACTTTCAATTGCTTAATGAGATTTGATCGAGTAAGTATATGATGGCATTTCGTGTCGTCGAATCATATATTATTTTGATACACGATTATAACAAGTATTAGGAGATGTTAAATGAGATTAGACCCTATAATTATTACATTTAACGGTATTATTATCGGTATTTCTAATCGAATTTTAATATATATTATTGTAATTTTTGTCATAACTTTATTTTATGTAGTTCGAATAATCTTTTGAGCTAATTATCTTTTATTTTTGCATGTATCTTAAATTCACTTTTTTATGTTAAAAATTTCTATCAATCTATCAGATTACACACGAATCTCATAGAGTTATTAAGCTGTTTAAATCTGTATGCATTCAAATTTTAAATGAACTGAATTAGGAATCGATTTATTTAAACGCGCATACAATATTTAAATACTTCTGTGAGATCCATATATGATTGAAGAAATTTTTAGTAATAGCTTAGAATCTTTCTATTGTTGGGCGTTGCCAAAAATGAGGGATGGCTTCGCTTTTGATTTGTATCACGTTGCACTCGAAATAAAACTTGCGTCGCGCGTTTCGATACAACTGCCGACGAATGCACTCACGCTATGTCGATTGTCGATGGGAAATCGGAGGCCAGTACGATCGGATGATCGAGAAAAATTCCATAGTTTTTAGCGCGAAAAACTTTTTTTCCCCCATTGTCCGCCGTGTCCAAGAGTGGATGCCTCTTAAACACGCCGACTGATTTATATTGATTAATCGCATGCCACGCTACGAAGGAACGCGCGAGTCACGTTTTATAAATGTCGTAAAAAATAATTCTACATTGCGAAAGAAAGAGAGAAAAAGAGAGAAGGAGCGCGAATACGAGGGTAGTACGCGGGCAGAGGAGGTTCACTGGCATCGTCGTGCTCGTCCTTTTATATATACTGATAGAGCGCATTTTACTAGCTCACGGAGGAAAGGTCATATCACACAGTGTAATAAAAGATTATGCGCCGCGTTGGTTCCAGTGCGTACACGGTACAACGATCTTCAGGATGCGGTACAAAGTGCCCGGAAGTTTATTAAAAAATCATTAAACAATTCACACCGGTCTCGAGTCGAGTAATAAGAACAAATTATTCTTCCGAGAAGATATATGCACTTGGCCGCGCGAACTGAAATCAATGACAGTTTCTAGATAGCGGCCATCCTCGGCCGATCTGAAAGATCTTTTCGACATTTTTCAATTTCAATCATTTACATAAATGCGAACAAATGAGTATGTCAAAAAATTTAATCTTTGATACATGATATATTTTTTTTGGATCTTTGAATACTTTTTCTAAAGTCATTACGAGGCATTCTGTCATGTTTTCGCTTTAACCTTACATGTAACTCAGTAATACATTTTTTAGTATCATTACTTGTATAAATATAAGTGTGCAGAAAATGTCTCAAGCATTTTTGTAACAGATATTTTTTAACAGATATTATAACGTCAATGTACAAAAACTCTTGTTTTAATGTCGAGGTATCTTTAGATACCGAGTTCTTTAACATTGTGAAAATAGGATTTTACACATTAATCTTCAAGAATATAAATAATCAAATAGAGAATTTTATTTCTAATTTCAACTAATCTCTATATCCTAAAATAATAATTATTACTGATTATAAATATAATATTTTTTTTATTTAAATGCAAAATATATTTATAATTTTATATTTGAGAAAAAAATCACATAATATAATCTCATCACAACGAAATTGTAATGAATAATTATAAATCTATGAGAGATACGAAGTTATTTTTCGTATGCGAATAACAAATATATACCTGAATTTCATTTTTAAACGAAGCATAAAAATATTTTCTGCTGCATTGCAGAATATTTGTTATTCTAGATTCATTAATACGGAGATCATAATTACCAAGGAAATTAAAATTAAATTTTATGGTAATGGTTCGAAATTATTTGCTTCGATCGTTATGGTGATTGATTTTATTTTTTGATGCTTGTAGATATTAAATAATTTATATGAAACGCGATGTATTATAGATTAATTTTCGGCGCTAGCTATTTTTGCTTTTTAAATACAGACAAATACTTTTAACCTTCCGAAGCTCGAAAAATCTCGAAATATCTTAGCACGTGTGCTCTCCATTTCTCTCGCGAGTGAGGTCAGTTTAGTGACGAAACAATAATAAATGACGTAATAGTACAAAAACACACATTTACTACCAACTTTCATATCTTAACGATAATCTTAAAAATTGATTACCTCAGGTGCAACACAAAAACTTGATAATTTATTTCAAAGCCATTACCTCTTTTCCTCTTTCTCTTCAGCGATTGTTAATTACTCGAGCTTGCTAATTAATCAAAGTGGCGCTAGAATATTGCACGTTTTGCACGCTTTGTCATTAACATCAAAAAGACCTACTGGCATAATGAATGTCGCGATTGTAACGAGCGACGCACGATTCATAAGGCGAATAAAGTAATTAGTAAAGAGCGGATAATTTCAATTATATAAATTCTATCGTTGAATTATCGCGATTTGTCAACAGCCCATTGTCGAAGTTCAAGTTATTCAGGCATGCCCGTATTATCTTACACATCTGTTTGCCGATAGGAAGCTGATTGTGAAAAGAATATATTATCTACGCGCTTTTTTTAGCCCGGAGATACGCATGTCATTCATCGTCGAACGCTGTCTCGTCGATCGAAATCAACGCGATTCAACCATTGGCAAATGATTTTATTCCGCCTTTATCTTACTACTGACATTTATGTGCATCTCACGACACAATCAATTGCGATAATTGCGCTTGTTGTACTATCGTGAATATCAGAGGATTCTTGTTAGAGGTGTGTTGTTCCTTGTTTCGCATTGTCGATTATGCTTTCACAATCTTATGGGGTATAAAGTATAATAAATTTATCTATGCATCTATATTTGTCTATATATCTGATGAACAGAGATTTCTATGCTTCGACAAATTATTTTGCAACACACTGAATTTTAATTCTCAGAACGTAATTAAAAATTAAGACATATAATTAAACCTTTATGTAACTGAAAAATCGCATAAATATTTATTAAGATGACAGGAAAAGGTTGTTATTAGACAAGACGCGCTCCAAGACGAGCGGCTTTAATGCTTACTTCGATCGAGTGCGTTTGGCGGTTTCGAGGCGAGCATTCTCCGAACGAGAACGGAGCGTGTCGTCGATTCCACCCTATCGTGACTGGATCGAAGTCGACCTTACCCCTCAATCATCGTTCTTCCGGATCAGCGGTCACTTCATACAGGTGATGGCACGTCGGTGATATCACAAAAGTCGGCCACGAGTTTTCAATGTTTCGTCACGTGTGCCCGTCTTATGGCTGATTAAACCGGGGCGACATCGACTCGTGCTTACGCCTCCGCTTTGCCACGCGTGCACCGCGTGCAAAAGGAACGGAAGGGAGGTATAGGGGCGCGGGAGGATGCGAAGGAGCTAGATAGATGCGCGCGGGGTGTATCGGGTAATGCATGAATGGAGGCCGGTGGCGGTGGTGGAAATCGACGACGGTAAAGCGACATGCGTCGCAATCCCTCTTTGTCTACCTCTCTTTCTCTCGCGATTCATCCTGTCTCTCTCTCTTTTTCCCGTTCTCAGTAACAACCCCTCCCTGTTGTCATGCCTGACCCACGCGCAGAAGCGATAAGAGTGGCGTAGGCATCGTCATAGTGGGAGAAAACGATGACGTCGTCGTTTCACCCTCTAGTGACGCCGCGGATAAATTGATGACGTATTAAACCGCTTGTTACGAATGATCGAGTCTACGCGAGTGGGTTCTCGAAAGACAATCTAGAACAATGAAAAAATTGAGATGCCACGAGAAGCATTCTCATTGCAATAGTCTTATTGCGATGCTTTAGAAATTTTTTAATTGTCTTTGCTTGGAATTCATGTTAACGGGTTAATTATTAAAATGATTCGATTTTGACTTGGTGCAAAATTTCTGTTATGATGAGAAGTGTATTCAATATTTTATTTTAATTTCGTTTTTTGTCAGACTAATCGTTTTTAAAACTTTGTGGAGATTGAAACGTTATGAAAAGAAAAAAAAAAAAAAACAAAATATAATCCGATAAATTCGTTTTTTCTGTAATTTAATTTTCTTATTTTGTAAACTTTAAAAATTTCAACATTGGCAAGAATTAAAAAAACAAAATTAAAACCTACGATTCTTACAAGTCAAAGTATAAAAATATTATTCCTTCTGATTTGTTACGTCATGAAGATAAACGTCACGCAATTTATAAAGGGAATTAATTACCATTAGAATTTTTCTAGATTTACGATATTACGATAATGGGCTCTTAGATCATCGCAGACAAAATAGTGAATTACCATGGCATTCTTACACGATAACTGTCAGTTATCGCGTTTGATTACATTACGTTACATTAGGTCAGATGGATTGCGCATTTCTAGTTCGTAGATTAATAACGACAGCAGGTCTGCGCGCCATCAATGCATTCCGTTGCATCGCTGCATGCACGGGTAGGTAAACCGAGTGGTGGCTATCGTAGTCTCTTCTCATCGATATTACAAAACCGGCTAATAAACGATATAAGTTCGCTCCGGTCATATTGATCTTGGTATTATTTATGACAATGAATAACACAAATGATAATGCGTTCGTTAACACATGGCACGCATAATTGTTATCATCGATTCATCGAATAATCTCGAGTACCAAGAAGAATATTAATTTTATGTTTAATTATAGATGTAATATTAAGCTTATTAATTTTAGTAGTAAATTGAATTGAAATCTGAGAGATTTCTTATATCGCACGTGATGGTTAAATAAATAAATTGTTGAATCCTAAGATGAAAATTTAATGGAAAGAAATTCCTGAATAGATTTAGAAAATCTTTCAATTTTTTTCAAAAGATATGTAATATAATTTATTATTTTTATTCATGATGATTAATATGTTTTCTTATTGTCCTATTATATAATCACAGCGTAACACAATAAAATTATATAATCACAGCGTATGAAAATAAAAAAATTCATATAAATATCTCAAAGAGAATGTTATCGAAAGAGAATGAACGAGGAACAGAATAAAAATCTCTTTGATGTAAATGTTGTAATGTAACATCGTAATATATCAGAGAGATTTTATAACGTCATAATATCAAATAATAATCATACAACATTCATACATATAATTATGTCGTGTTCACGAAAACCATCTATCTGCAAACATCAAAAGAATACGCGGATGCAGAACAAACGAGAATCCCGAACTAATTTCAGATCCAGTCTCTTTCTCTCCCCTTTTCTCTCTCTTTCTCTGTTTTTCTCCCCCTTATTCGTTTTCCTTTTCTCTTCAAATCGAAAGATATCGGATTCGCGTGTCGTCGTTGCCTCGAGGTTTGCGTGGGGTTGAAACAGCGAGTGCCGGAGGGTGTGGGGGGCGGAAAAGGAAAGCAGTGGCGTTGAGGGAGTTGCGAGGAGGGGGTGGCAGGGAGGAAGAGGAGAGAAGGGGTACGGTGTCGGGCGGGCGGTGGGTGGTGTGTTGACGTCACCGTAACGGCATCATCGGCCGCGTGGGCCAATGGATGCGCCGCTCACACTCGAGTCTCTGGTCCATCGATCCGCCGCCGGTTGCTGCTGTGTGCGCGTCCCGGGTATGACGTGCGAGATGACGTCATCGTTAGCGCCGTTCGCCTCCCGTCGCCGCGCCTCGCCTTCCGTTCTTCGCTCCTCTCCGCTCCCCGATCGCAGCCACCGTTGCCGTCGCTACACACGGTACGGTTTTAATATAGCGGAGGAACGCGCGCGTTCCGGACTCAGTTACGCGGCGGCCGGCCACCCGTGCAAGTGTACCGCTCTCCAGGGTAACTGAAGGTTTCACTCTCACGAAGGCTCTTTCACCTGTCTCTTATTCGATTCTTCCGTCTCGACGTTGGCACGGCTGCGATCGACGCTGAGCATACTGTCAATTCATTTCGCGCGTTAAGATCGTATCAAATTGCACGCTCGAGGGTGGTTTCTACCTCCCGCGACAGCGAGACACCTGTGCGATCTCGTCGCGTCTCCGCGTGTTGATCGTCGCGGTCGGTGCTCCGGAGTGACGATCTGTCAATCGGTTATCAGTGCTGAATGATAATCGCAATTATTACCGGCTTTTTTCGCATAAAACCAAACAGCAGCATTCGAGGATCAGTTTCAACAGGAAGAACAAGCATGTCATCTGGCACGACAACGCGATAAGGTGAAGAAGTATCTGGATTCTGCATGCGAGTGCCCAGAGCGGAAGTGTTCGGGCTCCTCGGTGGGGTGCTGACCTCCGACAACATCATCAGGAAGGACTTTTCTTGCCCTACGACGACGCACGCAGGTCGGTGACATACATCACGTGTGCTGGTCTCACATTTGTTCATTCTGTTATTGCGCGGGAGGAGACTGTCGCTCTGCTCTTGTGTGTTTTGTGTGTGTGTGTGTGTGTGTGCCAAGGATCGCGGAGCGGGCACGTTCTCTCCACCGATTTGACGGCAGGGGGTCCTCTTCTCTTTTCACCTAATTTTATCTGCTCCAATTTCCCTTTCTTCCTCCATTCTTCTTTCTTCCTGTTTCTCTCCTTTTTCTTATATACATTTTTTTTTTTAATTATCAATGATGAAACAATCGAGAAAGCACGCATTTAATCAATTCGCATAAGAATTTTCAACTGTGTTTCATCGCAAGTCTGACCATTTATCGCTGTTTCTACTTCGTTCTTTTTCCTTCCCTCCTGCCGTCCACCCGGCAGACGGCGCGGCGCGCATGCTTCATTAAAGGGATGTACCGATATTGAATGCCAGTTTTTTGCATTTTCTCGAGCGCGAGACGATTTGTAACAATCGGTCGGCGTGTAAACTGTGTGAAACATTCCGATCTCATTTTTGCGCGATCTCATCGATCATTGGATCAAATAGACTTTTCAAATCATTCATATATATTCGGTGCCAAATATCAGATCTACCATTGTCTAAGATCTAAATAAGTCCAGATCTTCAATGTCCACGCCGATCGGAGCGAACAATTCGCAGTTCAGTGCATTACTCACTCGAATCTCTTCGCTCGAGGATCTCGTTGCAATCTCTCGAGAGATTCGCGCGGATCTATAGATCGCGTGAGCATCTCTTAATCTTCGAACCTTTCTACGAAGCGCGCGAACGCATCTTCGATCGCAATCCACGCCGTGCGAATCGCGCGGGATGCCACGCCAATCGCGATCGGTGGTCACCCGATGAGCAGCCGTCGCGATTGAACGAAGCGCGATGCTTACCACCGTCGAGGACAGCACGGGCAACACGGAAGCGACCGCCGCCGCCGTCGGCGTCGCGGCGCATCATCATCATCATCATCATCATCATCATCAACATCAACAGCATCGCGGCGCCATCACTGTCGCCCGGCATCTGAGTGTCGAGCAACAAGAGCGATCGACGGCGGTGCCGATCCATCTGACCACGCCGTACCACCAGGTCACCATCGCCGCGGACACCAACAACAATCACGATCATCATCGGAATCTCGAGCACCACGCGGCGCAACGCCACGATCATTGGAACAAGTGTAAGTCAGATAAACGGGGCGCAAGATCGCGAGCGGATTATATCCATAAGCTGCTCACTGCTAATGGTGGTTATGGTGATGGTGACGGTGATGATGGTGATGATGACGGTGATGGTTGGCTGCGCTAAGGGTACTAAATCGCGATCATCGAGAATTGCAATTTTTATTAAAAATTTTTATTGATTTTATTAATATATATGTAGCTAACTTTAGCGTTTCCTCCTACATTGATATTCTATGCTCTATATTACTGATTCTCTTTGAATACCGATTTTATATTTTATAGTCTGACTCGATTGATAGTTTAATTGACGAATAATTAACGGAAAAGATTGGAAATAATTAATGAAGGATTTTAAATGAAATAAATCGCTCGCACACATAATAGCGCACGTATTATGAAACTACAAGGCTTATTAAAGTTGTGAATCATATTTCATTTACAATTCATCTTCATACGTCGATATGTATAAATACTTAAATACTCTAATGTTCATTTTATTTTATTCTCATAAAAAAATAGATTTACTTTTAAAATTATAAAAATTGCTCAGGAGTAATCGGGTGAAAAAATTTAACCATCTTTTTTAATACGTGCAAACAAATTAATATGCAATTAAATGTGATACGATTTAAGTATTTTATCACATATACATATACAAATATAATACTAAATTATTAAAATATTTACGGAGCATTGCTCGGTATTGAAGTCGCACAGTCTTATATTTTATTTAATTTTTGATTGCAAAAGCAAACATTCATCGAAATAAATTCTGATTCGTAATGATTTGTTGCGTGCGTTTTAGTTTGATCTTATGAAAAATGATTATCGTGCATCATTTATTTTAGACAGTTTTTTTACGGCCGTTTTTTTTTTTATTAATATTCACCTTTGATTTTATTTTCATAATATTTTTAAAATATTTCTCGGGACGATGACACATCACATAAGCTCGTTCATTCATTTCGCTCGAGATTCAAATAAAATATTCAGGTATCAATTTTTATCAGGAGTATTATTATTCAACATTTATTTAAAAATGACAAGGAATATCTTGCTGTTGCTAAATTTTATTGCCAATAATTATGATTTGTTCTTTCTGTGCCACTTGCGGGCAGAATCGAGCAACGGCAGATAAATAATTGAACGCTATTATAGGATTTGGGTTATCACCGTCTCGCGGTCATCCAATATTTCCAAACGTTCGTCACCATTTATGCCCGATATCTGCTTACGTCACGGCCGTTACGTAGATAACGAGAATATCGTTATTATTATTTCGCCTAGACAATCGCGGTGATCCACTTTGCCGCGATTATTTTCCTTCTGCTAATTAAATCACATTTCACCTGAATACTTCGATCGGTGGTCGCGTGAAAATTATGACGTCAAACTATGATTCTCTTTCTGCTTTCATTTCTTTTTCTCTCTTTTTCCTCTCGCTCTTTTTTTTGTCACGACATTAAGTTTTTCAATGTCTGAAAATCTCATCTTTAACTTTTAAAATCTATGTCTTCTAGAAATTTTTGAAATATTGATAAAATAAATTGTTTTTTTTTTTTTTTTTTAAACATTCTAAGAAATATTAATTTACAAATCTAAGTAGCAAAAAATTTAAAATAATAAATTTTAATCATTTCAGCTAAGATTTGAGATAATTAATTTGAATCATTTTAATACATCTAAAATTTCTTATACTAAAAAATCTGTTAAAGTACATTTTTGATAAAAAATTATTTATGCAAATTTAAAAAAATTAAAATTTTTTTCAAATTTTCAAAACTTATCATTTCTATGTTACATACATCTAATCCAAACATGTTCACTTAAAAGTCACCTAGAGGACTCTCCACTCGTTATTTTTTCACTTTTATTACAGCTATAATTATTATCTCTAATCGATAAATATATAAATAAATTGATATCGCGCGAGTTATATAACCAACACTTTTATATACAAAAGAAATGAGCTTTATTATAAGTTTACGTAGAATTGAAAAGATTTATTTTATTCGCGAAAGAGAGAGAGAGAGAGAGAGAGAGAGAGCGCATTCGTGTGGAAAGATCTTAATGATTCCGGTGATTGATAGATCCATACTTTCTGTTCCCACAGAACTTTTTACAGCTGTAATCGGCACGTTGTGATAAATATAGCGATCTGGCAGTCGGCCGAGTGCAAGTCGTTTCTTTTCCGCGTACATACTTGGCCTGCACGAGATCGCAAGGAAAGAAGAGTGTATATACGAATACTCTACAAATATAACCACTTGCACCGAGAGCGGACGCGGCGGAGGCGGCCGGTCACCGGTTTCGCTACATTGCTGTGCTCGAACTACGACAGAGCCGGCGATTGTAACCTGCTCGCATGAGGGAGGGTAACGGCCGTGACAATGATAAATCAGCCGCTTATGACTTTGTCCGTATTAAATGCCGTTGTGCCGTTATAATCCGAATGGATGTTGCCGCGATACGCGATCGATGTATCGAGATCGTCAAAGAGAAAAAAATGTCTCAGCTTGGAGATGAAAGCAGACCGGAATCGATTGTCCATGAAAATCCATTGATATTACGGATTTGGAATTTAAATCGGAAAGATTCGGGCTCGTTAAAAAAAATATCGGTTTTCTTCGATTATATAGAGTAGCAAAAGCTGTCATTTCTCGGAACGCAAGGATTATCTAAAATTTCTTATAATACCGCAGAGATATTATAGTTGCGAAGTTAATGCATTTCTTCTATCTTATAGCGCTTATGCTGGTTTTGTAGAAGATACTCGATATTGGGAGTTTGCATGTAAAATGCCGGATTATAAAACTAATTTTATATTATCATAACAGATTTTCCACTCTTGTGTAGCCTTTTATTTTAGATTTTTCGCATTCAAATTAATCTGGAAGACATACGGATATCCTCTAACAAATAGTTAAATGTGTCCAGACTCAGACGTCAGCAAATATTTTTATCGCCATATCTGGGCTCGATCGATCTTGATTACTAATACGTTTAATGCCACATTGATCCTAATTAACTTTCCAAGAGCCAAGCAAAGGCTGTGTATCCATTCTTACCATAAATAGGCAAAATATTTTTATGGATATATATTCCCACATTACTTTGTTTATTAATTGATTGCTCTGGTTAATGTATTTTTATGTCTCTTAAATTCATTAAGATTTATACTAACGAAAATATAATTTTTACTATTAAAATGCATTTGCAGAGAATGAGATACATTATCTGTTATCGTTATTTCTATAGAATCTGTTTTATATGATGAAATTGTGGAATCATTTTCAAGAAAAAATTACATATTGAATATTATTTTTTTTTTTTGCAATAACATTATAATATCATTATAATATTCGTTTTTTATTTCCCCTGAAAAGAATTATGATTTTGTCATATAAGAGGTTTTATAAAAACAACTACGTTTCACGGTGAATGATCTCGCTTCAAAGTAAACGGTGTTTGTGTGCGATAAAAGAGAATTTTATTTTGTTCATCATTTAAAACGGATCGTTTTCGTGGAAATATTCGTATACATGATTCTTCTTTCGTTTCGGCTGTGCAATAATTGTAGAAAGCGAAAGTCATCTCATCTTCCCTATTACTTTCGCCTATCACTAAAAAATTATGGCATAAAAATTTCTCATGTCCCGTACGCATATAAATCGAACTTTCTCAAGTACATGGCCAGATTTAATCGGCTTGTCGGTGAGAGATTTATCCGGCTGAGATCGAAGGCTTTGATCGCGATCAAAGGGAGCGCCGCGCGCGTGTCCGGCAATTAGTTGTTCTCTCGGGGTTGTGTCGACATTCAGGGTTGGGGGAGGAGGGGGTTGGGGTGAGAGGAGGGGAGGCAGGACAGGCAGAGGGATGGGAGAGCCGGGTTTGTACGCGACAAATCCCGCGTCCCTTGACTCGCCAAGGCCAGAGCTCCATAAACAGAGCCGTAGTAGTGTGCCGTATGTATACACATTATACACGTTACGCGTTTGTGTTTGTGTGTATTATGTACGCGTGTGCCGTAACGACAAGATAACGACATAGCGCGCGCGCGCGCGTTTTCTTGCGGCCGTAACGCGCGCATCCGTTATAACGTAGAGCTCGTTCACGCAGCCACTGAACAGCACACAAGGGGTAGTTTAAAGTGATATCGGGAAAATATATTCTCTCCCGTGTGTAAAAATTCTTACATTATATTCTCTATCGTGCTGCCAATCGGCGCGCGCATCGTCCTATTTCTTTTCCACGCTTGTGCCTCTATTTTCGCGCCGAGCAACATTCCGCCGCACGCGAATTGCACGTCGAACGATTTTCCGACCGGATTCATTCGACATTAATTAATATGCATATACACTATCTCGAAAGTTTTCCATAAACTGCAAATATTATTTATGAATATATTGCTACTCACTATTATTATGTGTACTTGATCTATTACATTTTTTTTTATTTTTGTTTTTAACTTTGTTCTTTTATCCTATTTTGTTGATCGATCTTTTATAATTTTCGATATTTTCAAAATAATGATATATAAATACCAAGTAGAATGATAAAAGTTTCTACTGTTTCCAAACTATAATAAAAAATTATTAGTACATGAGCAAAAATTATTTATCAATTTATGCAATTATGCAATTTTTATGTCTTTTAGAGCAAGTTATTTTATCTAATTTCTATGAGATTATATAGTTATACAAAGGAATTTTATCGCTGGGGGTTATTTGCTATTTTTAACATTTAAGGGAGTTCGATCATACATAATACAATTGATTGGCAGCTGTGCTGACAAAAACCTGTATTGGCGTGTAAAAACAGTGTCCACGTGAAGAACCTTTCTTTATTACTTGCACGCAAAAATTATATATCATACCTAGAATTATTTATTTATTTACTCTATTTTTTTATTTTTACCTCTTACCTCAGTGAAACATATTATTATTAAAAATGATATTATTTAATGTATAGGATCTCATTTATTCGTCTTATTTTTCAATGATATAAATCATGCCTTTATTTTATGCATAAATACCATAATTTCTTAAAAAAAAAAAAAACCGCTTGCGCATGTACCATCTGGCGCAATCAAAGCGAAGGGTTAAAAAAAGGTCCTTGATGAACCAATGGAGAGTTTAAGCAGCGCTTCCTAGAGGCCAATTGCATTGTTTTGCTGGGCGAACTAAATATATACGCGCAAGGCGGGCGATCCGCGGCTGCTTGGCCGGGCTATAAAAGAGACCGAAGCGGCTGACGCATCACGTGCCGCTCTTTTCACGTTTCCGATATGCTATAGCGTCAAACCACGCGCGCGATATAAAGCGACGTGGTCTCGGTCTCGTGTCCCGATCGCATCGCGTAAGAGATTCGCCGTTGGTCCATCCGCCGCTGAATCATGCGTCTACTATGCATCGCGAAACTGGCACTGATAAGGCTAGTCCCCCCGCGATTCATTCGATTTGTTCACCAATCGATTGGTCTATCGCAGACGATAGTCGGCGAATTGTAAATCATGCTCATGCCGGAATTCACACCGTGCTTTTTTGCGAGATAAAACGTTTCCTTGTATAACTGATTGTGAGAGAAATGACGGAAAGATAATAACGGATAACACACATACGCGTGCATATGGCAGACTGCCAATTTTTAGTAGAAATCAGCATAGAAATATATTGTCATTTCAAAGCTTTTATTTTATCTAGAATTTTAATGTGATAGGCAATATTGTGTAAAATGAAATTATTATCTGAATACTAAAATCAGTCAGTTTTTAATTTGCGATAAAAAAATTATTAATTATCTCATTTTATATTTTATATTAGAAAGGTGAAAAATTTAGAAACGATTATATTTTGATTTTCATATTCGTAAGTATTTTATATATGATTGTATATAATATAAAATATCGCAAAGTATTTTACTATTTAGATAATAATTATATACTCACACATATAATGTATAAGATATTTATTAAATTATTAACATTTTAATTTTAGATTTGATTAAAGATGTCCATAAAATAAATATTTTTACTGCTACACTTTTCAAAATATACATACCAATGTTAATTGACTTTAATAATTATACCTGACTTTAATATCTAATATCAATAACGTATCAAATTGCGATTTAATTTAATTTATTAATATATATAATATCACATATATACACAGTCTTTCTCTCTCTTTCTTTTCAGCATAAATATTATATCTTGTTAGTTAAAAAAGTATAAATCGATACAATTATAAATTCTTTCCATTTTGGTCAACAAATATTAAATTTCATAATTAAATATGAATAATCTAACGCTTTGATTTGCCGTGCCAAATATTCATGAAACTGCTTGATTAAACACGAAAAGCAAGCGTAGAAATTATAATTACAGTAAACATACAAGTACGCGAGAGAAATTATTCAAAACATAATGACAGGAGACGTGATATTCAATTATGGTGTTCACGATCGATTTATCCACTATCTATACGAACCTTTTTTTAGAAAGGAGACATCCCGACCGAAAAAAGAACTTGAGGGTGGACAGAAAAGAAGCGTGCAAAAATCAGACACAAGTGAGTTGGCGTGATTTATATTTCATAAATGCTACACCGCGAAACTTCGTCAAATATTTAATGCATTGTTATCGCGATATGATGAGCCCCACGTCGAATATGATGCGCACATGTTGCACGAAGGGGCGCGATTTCGGTATCGTGACTTTCGTGAAGAAATCTAACCGCGAGGAAGTACATACAAAGTAATCGATTACCGATTCTATCATCATGTCATGTTAACGCCGCACGATATAATCGCAGCCTGTACGTGAAGCAAAAAAAAAAATATATATATATATATATATATATAAAAATCTTAATACATATAGTACTTAAATTCTAATATAATTTATAGTTGGGGCGATTTAATTTACATATTTTAATTCATTATTGATCTTTTGCATTATTTTTATTTTAGAATTTACGTTAATTTCAGTCGTACTTTGATTTTTATGCAAAACATGAACAGGCAAGTCACAGAGATAAGATCTCGCGGCGTAGAACTGATCCATTCTGTGCGGAAAACTGTGCCGTTTTGCTCGAAACTCGAGTAGAATTTGTAGCGAAGTCTATTTCAGGTGAAGCAAGCACGTGCGTCATACAGCTCGCGGTGTTACACATTTTTGCCGCGTGCTATATGCCCAAATTACCATAAGCTTCTTATGTATGCGACTGTTGGAGATGACGTTACGTGTATTATCATGATTAACGTACGTTCTCTTTTTAAATAAATCCCGGTAATCGTATCCAATTGTTGTATCATGATTTGAAATGTCACATATGTACAATTATGGTTAACGATTAGTACAATAATACTTTGGTTATCATGTATTATATATGTACGAGATCTCGAACTGTATAATGTATTGTTCGTGATATAATATTATGATACCGTATCCTAAATCTATCATTTGTATCACATTATTTTTAAATTCCATATACGAGTTGCAGAAATTTTTTATCGATTTGAAAATTGGATTGTGTAAGAATAACTAATTTCTCAATTATAGTTGTCCCTTTTTAAAATATAATAGGAGTAACATAGTATACATATACATGGAATGTCTCTTCAATATCGCTGCTCTCATTTATGAACTGTGTCAAATTCATCAATTTCGAATATATCATCTTAACAAGAATTTGAATCCTTTTTTATAGTTTTTTAATTTCTGAAAGTCAGATATTTTGAATTTGGAAAATTAAGATTTTGTTAATATATTTAATGAATATTATAATTGCATGTAAAGAATGTGTGTTTGTAAAGAAAGAACAAAATTTTTAATGATATATAATTGAGTTTATAATTAATTGCATCCTTAGTTGGCTTATAATAATGTTTTCTGTTTTTATTTTCAATTTTTTTATACGTAAAAAAATACTGATATATCATAAATATTGATATATCAATGTTTTTGTTTATTAAGTCTGCTTTAAATTAAAATCAAACAAATCAAACAATGGTTAAAAAAAAAAGCAAATTGACATGATAGTTAATTCTGAAAACTGTTTTCGAAACTTGCACAGAAAAAAAAAGGAAATAATGATAACCTGTCAATATTTTAACTATTATATAATCTCTCCGCGTCACACACGTAGTACGTACCTCGTCTTGTCTATGTCAAAATCCACAAATAATAGTCAACAAGCGATATCGATGAACGCGGCAAACAAGTTTCGAAATTGATGCCCGACGCAAATCTCCATCGATCGTTCCGGTAAAAGGGAACTCGCGCCTCGTGTCAGTTCCGTGAAAATATCTGCCGCGCAAACTCGGCGTCGTGTTGGTGGCGTCGGCGGTGGTGGTATCAACGCTGACGTCACAATGCCGCCCCCGTCCGTCATCGACCGTATGGCGAGATGACGACGTCACGCGTACCGCCAAGGACGACGCTATTTCGGGCGTCATGCACCGCCGTCGTTGACGCCGTCGACGTCGTTACCGTTGCGCTGGAGGTGGCGGCGGCGGCGAGCGTCGCGGCCTCAATGACGGCCTCGAACCTTCCTCCTCCACGTGGCTTCTGTCAGTTTGCTCTCGGCGTCACCTGCCTTCGCATACGGTTCCGCGTTTCCGGTATATTCTGGTTCTCCCGCCGTCTGGTATAACCGATACCACTTTGCTCTTTCGCAACGCGAGATGCTTCGTTCGAACGTGGCGAGGTGAACTCGGCGTAACGTCCGGACTGATTATCCAAAGACTTCTTCCGGTAAGAAAGTTTGCCATTATTTTTTAGCGTTTAAAACAAATTTGCTGATTAGTCGATTTTCCTTTTTGGCGGATTTTATTGAAGAATTGTAAATGTCTTTCGTGTTTATTAATTTAGACAAATGTAAAGTTCCTTTGATTGAAATATGAAGAAAGTATCCTCTTTCTAGCATCGTTTTTTCTATAGATTCTTTAATTTTAAAGCTCAATCTTTCCTTAAGCTTTATTATTATATTTTTTACAATTTTTAAATTAGTCGAATATAATATAGGAATGATAAATAAGACAAATATAATAAAAAGAAAAAGAAAAAGAATGCAACTTTTTTATTAATGTTTATCGAGAGATTTATATTTATGTAACATCGTTTTTTAATAATATTGACGAAAATCAGAGAGTTGTTGATCGATTAACCGATATGCTTCAATAAATTCTGCTGACAGGTAATTGTCGCGATCCAATATGCCTTGTTGTTTTTGACTCGACAATACGATATATCGTATCGATCGCACAGAAGTCGATTCCCGGTGGACGGTGGAACGCAAAGTTATTAGATAGGGAGATGTAAAATTTTTTTGTATTTTTTGTGCATGCAAAAGTCGGGTTTCTTACAGTCGCAGAATTCGGTGATATTTACCGCGCGATCGATTAACGCTATATACTAAAATGAATAAGACAACCGTTACATAATTAAAGAAATACACGCATGCATATGTATACACGTAAACTTTTTATGGGAACTTATATATTGCAAAATGTAACGTAATTTTATTATTAAACAATTCTGATTTTTATAAATATTATGATTTTTATTGAAAATAATACGCGCGTATAATAAGCGTGAAATTCACATTTTAAATAGCTTCATTGAAGGAATTTAAAAATTCATAGAGATGTTAAAAGTCAATGTATAAAATTAAGATTTACTTCGAGTATAAAATAACAAAAATGATTTTCTCTTTCTCTTTGTTTTATGTAATAAGTATTTACATTATTTCTGCTCCATCAATTATTCACTTTTTTTACGCTTTTTATATATTCCAATTATTATAGAATTATTTATTAATACAATATTTAAATTATTAGATTTCATAATTGTTCGCCTTAAGTATCATATATTTGATATTTAAAGTGGATCTTGCAAACGGGCGCTTATTCGATAATTAATTATACGAATATAACAATTAATTAAGTAATACAATAATTAATTAAATAATGTAATAATAGCTAATTTATATCGAAAATGTAATAACGTAAATGCACGCTGCGGAGCACGCGCATTATTCATCCGGACACATAAACATTTTTGCATTTCGGTGCTAGTGATGATTTCGCGATGACTTTCTCACGCAACCGCTTCCGGGAAACGGCGTCATGCCGTCATCGCGACGCAAGGTGTTGAAGGAAGCAGCATCGTCGAGATTGCGTCGAGACACGAGTCTGCTCGCGTAATAGTCGGCGTCTAAATTTAAACATAGAGCAAATATACAAAGCGAGAGCGCGCGTGACGCCTCGACGCCGTAGCGACGACGTCGGGCAGCCGCGCGTGCCAAGACGCCGATGACGACGATGCCTATGTGCCTTGGACATCGCCAGTCTCGAACATCGCAATCGCGAATACCGGGACGGCGATTGACTTGGTGAATGACCGCGCCGGAAAAAATTGAAGGGATAAAGGAATTTCTTCTTATTGAAGCTAGAATTTGATTCAATTTTGCACTGCTTTCTTATTGCGACTCAATACTCTCATGAATAAAAATTAAACTCTATTGCAATACTTATACGCGAGAAAGAATGTATCTAATTACATTTTTTTTTTACAATTTAATAACTTTTTGATTTCATGTTATAACATATTGAAAAAAAAAAAGAAAAAAAGGATAGTAGTGGAGTTCGTTACGTTTGAAAAATTAATTTAGTTGAAGAGATGAATCTAGCTTTTCTGCGAATGTTTCAGAGGGACAGAGATTTAATCTCGTGAAAAGTGAAATTGTCTCAACGTGCTGACTAATACGCACGCGTCTTGCATATTTCTGACGGAAATATTTAGTCTCTCACGCTCGAGAATATGTATTACTGTCATAACGTGTCGCATATAGCGGACGGTACGCTACGTCAGACTTCTCAACTACGAACGCGGGTTAAGAGTGTACGCAATGAAATTATACAATACAGTTGCGCGCGGGGAAATAAAAGTGCTGGCGAGAAATTTGTAGAGACGAGTGTCGGTAGAAAAAGTGGGACAACCATTGCCAAGTAAAGAAAAATAAAAAGAGGAAGAAAACTTATTGTGTATGTTGGGGATAGGAAAATAGCTTGTGTAAATTTGATGAAGCAGAAATCTTTGTAAAAATTTGCATTACAGAACCTTTATATAGTATCAGAGAGTACACACATACAATTATATAGATTAAAATAAAAATATGATTATATATATCGTATAGCCGAAATTATTTCAATATAATTTGATAGAATTATTATATTAATATTGAATTGCAATGATTATATTTCTTCTTTAATATCTCCCATTAAAGTGAATGTCTTTGTTTATTTTAGCGCCGATTATATCATACATTAATTAGTTGCTATTGATATATAAATTATTAAAAATTTATTATTCCAAATATCGCGAACGAATTGTCAAATCAAACAAATTTGTCAAGTTAAACACTCGATCAGCTAATTGTATTGAATTCGGGCACACGATAGACATGCGACATGAGAACCACTACCAAAATATTGATCTTTCAACGTTTGCAATCTGCCGCTAATACTAACTGCAGAGAGAGAGAGAGAGAGAGAGAGAGAGAGAGAGAGAGAGGAAACCGGCAAATAATTGTTTCGCCAACGTCGAGTTAAATGTCTCGATACACAGATGTCAACAAATTCGCCCACGTGCTCGAACGTACCTTTCTGTGCGCTCGGCCATAGTAATCCCGATATAAAAAAAGCGTATTTATTGCATCATTCATATACGATTGCATTCACACACATTTTACCACGCCGCAATGTGAATTGATTCACATAAAATCAATTTTTTTATTTGCGTTTTATTTTATATTAACACGTACATATGTATTATATATGCTTTTTAACGCGTTGAAATATAACGACATATAATAATAATCCTTAACAATGGGGCTCTCTTGAAAGAAGAATGACGCGAGAATTTTCTCACGTTGACTTTCGAAGAGTATTTAATGTCCGCGTCTGTACATGTGCGTTTAAACAAACGTGCAACGTGTGCAATTTCTCTACAAATTCAACAGCTGCGCAACCTCGACGCTCTGTCGCGCTATAAACGTAATACCTTTCGCAATACGGAATGTAATTTCGCATGATGTCACTGTGCAGTAATGCGCGATAAAGCCGCGAGGGATGTCCATGCACCGCGCGCTGCATCTGTCGATGGCCGGCGCACGTGCTTCCGCACGAGCTTTTTTGCGTGCCGGCCGATGACGACATAGAAATGCTGCATCGGTAAACAATTAGCATTTAATAGAAAAAAAGCCGGATCAGTCCCATCAACTCGTCGATCTATTCGAACGGCAACATTTAGCAAGGAAAGAAAAATGTTTCCGTTCGTATATTTACATTACGCGTATAATGACATATCGATGATGGAAGATACATAAACAACATAAGATACAATGTGAGTGAGAAAGAATACCGACGAGAGACGAGCAAATATTTTCTACAATTAGAAAAATCCTACTTTCTTAATTTTTTATATAGGCACGCGAGTCGAGAGTCGCGTCTCCGCTGAATTTGCAGTGATTCTCAATGATTTCTATCGTAGAGGACGATAGAGGCGATTCCGGGATCGCTAAAGTTTGTGCATCTCAGTTTGCGTGCCACCGCGGAGGAAATGAAGAGTCCGTTTTAAACTCGACGTTAGAGTCGAAAGCTATTTTCAAGCTTGCGTGGAAACGAGAGAGAATAATATCGGGATACGCGAGAATGGTCGACGCGGTGGCACTGACGAAGCGTGCCGTATTGATTCAACGCGGTATAATCCGGTTGGCTTTAACGAACGCGCAAATCAAATATTTCCGTACGGCGCACAGGAGGCTGCGATTTAGACGATGGAAAGGATCATCGGGTCGCGATGCGCCGCAATATGCCTCCTCTCTCGCGCTATCGATCGAGCGACATCGCCAATAATTCCGCCATGACGTACCATCATCATCTGCACGACCTACTTCGCGAGCTTTCACTTTTACCTGCGAATATTTATACCTTTGCTCCACCCCCGCGATTCTCCAATCTTCTAATTCATGTCCGTATTCTATCTCTTTTTGTAATCGCGAGAAAGTCTTGTTGTTTTATAAAAAGATATTTTTCTTTCCTTTCATTTTTTTGAGGAATTTAAATTTTTGTAGTATGTCTTATTAATGTCTATCGGTGTCAATGTTGTTGTTTTTTTTTTTTAAATACCTTACACACACACACATATTTGTTTTATTCTAAATATTATATTTTAGATGAAAAAATATATATGAAAATGCCGATAAAAGGTAATAATTTTATTTATTAAAAGATAAATATATTCCCACTGTACATATAGCCATCCAGATTAAAATTATAGCGTTTACATAATTCAGAGAGAAGGTTCTTTTATTTATATAGACTTTTAGTGATGATGTACTTGCGATTGCCGTCCTTCATCGACAAGCTCACCAATAAAAATGCCGATAAATTATGATGATATTCATAATGATCGCTCATTAATGATTACGCGATGTCCCGAGAAAGAATGCAGTCGGGTTGATTATGGTTAAAATTGAGAATCACGCCGAGAAGATTTTTCGTCTTGCTGATGATTTACTGATTTCTTTATGATAGAATCTCGTTCAGTAAAGTGGTACATCGTCGATAAGAAACAATTCTTACAAGCGCAATTTGAAATATTTACGTAATTTGTCTATATAAATAGTATAAATATAAATTGCATAAAGCAATTAAAACACACAAGTCGACTTTCGTGTTAAATTATCTACAATCTTTTTAGAATCCTTTTTCTTCTCCCGTTTTTCAATATTGTCTTTGCCAATAATTAAGGTGAATGATAAATCAATGGCGTCGACGCGTCGCGGCGATACATTGGAATTTATTAGAATTGATACCTGCCGATTATTCTTTCCCTCTCTCTTTTTCTTTCTCTCTCCCCCACTCACTCCTTCTCTTTCTGATCGACAGTGCTTGAAAGATAACTGTGTTCCTCCACGAGGTCGACGACGGCTTTTTTATATTGATATTAAACGGTATGTCATCTATGCTTCGCGGGCTCGTAAATCAGTTTAATGCGTTCCGTGAGAACAGCAAAAGAAGGATTTCAATTATAAGCTGATGTGGACAAATGCGGAGCGATGCGTGACGCAAATATTGCGACACGTGTGCCGCATCCTACATACTATCTCGAATCGTTAATTTGATGGACGCACGTGGATTTCTGAATGTTGAATTAAATAGAATGCGTTTTGTGAGAGATTCAATGCGAGAACAAATATTTCACATGATTATATATATATATATATATATATATATATATATATATATATATTTTCATTCTAATAACATAAGTGCTATTGAATCTAGAATGCAAATTATACGAATTATGAGCTTAAAATTATATTCTTAGAATTATATTAATTTCCAAATTAAAAAAATTTGCATTAGCTTGATACCATTTATCATATTGCATCAAATAGCTATAACAAATACCTCCTATCTCGAATCGCTAATTTGATGGATGTATGTGGATTTTTGAATGTGCTATTATTTTTTATCTATGAGCAATATACATATACAATACATCCTCCTCTCTGATTAATTCTCTGATTATTTGGAATCTTACTAAAAAAAAACGAAATTTTATCGCAATTTTTAAAAACTTTACATATCTCTGTAATTAATCATGTAATCATACTGACGCACAATATTTAGATGGCAATGCAAAATCCTAAAAATCACACGACATATTGATAATTGATAACCGAGTCAGATTTTTCGTGCATACCAAGGACAGTGGGACAACAAATCGTACAAGCAGTGGCAGGATTGAAATAATTCAGTTCCGCGCAAAGTAACTTTGGTCACGACCGTTATTATCCTTGGCAGTGATATGTAATACGATGCGAGTATTTCTTTTCGAGAGAAATAAGAGACCAGAAAACGTGGAGTTTGATAGAATTTCGAGATAACTTTTAACGCGCAAAGTTTTTTTTTGTTCACTTAACAGTTTGTTACTTTACATCAATTCTCCATTATACTCCAGAATACATATATCTTAGGGTCAGATAATAATAGGCATATAAAAAAATTATCTCTCTTTTCTCATATCGAAAAACATGTAGGCAATAAATATATACAATGTGAGAACGCTGTGAAATCGATAGCAGAGATAAGGATGACCCGATTGTGTCATGATGGTAAAAGATGACCCGCAAGATAAATTAAATTCCCGTAAAATGGAAAGAAATGAAGTACGACGTAATAGAAAGATTGCGTAAATTCACCCTCGTACGCATCCATACACCCTTAACTCCTCTTTAATGACTTTATTCAGGTTGCACAAAACCTAAGTAAGGCGAAAAGAAAAAAAAAAAAACCTCAGCTAGCGTGGGCCGAGGGGGAATGAAGCGACCGTGAACATTTCTTGTCATAAGCGGCAAAAAACAGCTCACTCAGGCAGCTCTCCGTGCATAATGTGAGCGCCAATAATAATTCTGTTAACGTTACGTCAACACGTGAGAAAGGGGGACGGAATGAGGAAACTGTGATAAGAGGAGACTCTCTCCGCCCACGTATAACGGTTCCATTCATCGTCTGCACAAAATGCAATACTTGAAGAAATTTGTTAATTAAATCTATTACCTTTTCTACGCTCCCTGCACTATAGCGCGTTGGTGCAGCTTGGTTTATCTGAATTGCAGATGTGTGTGGCCACGCGTGTAAGAATTTTAAAGTAACGTCACGCGAAATATGATTTTATGTGGATGACGTTTGTAAAAGAAAGCGTTATGCAAAGTTGAAAACTATTTAATTTATTATCTGATAAGCGCGAATATGTTGTATTTTAGATTAAATTTTGATCATAATAACTCTAGGTAAAATTTTACTTATCATGTAAACGGTGCACGTATACAACAGGAAAGCGGAAGTATTTCGTTATACGCTTGCGGAACGTTTCAGAAGGCGATGCTAATTAGATGACCTTAGTTGGCGGACTTGGAATCGCATAGGGCGCGACCAGTTGACCGTGAACCCATCGCGTGAGACACAATGAAATATAAAGAATAAGATATAAGCGACAAGGAATCCCGCGACACTGTATCAATACACAAATCTCACACTGCATCTAGTAACAAATATTTGTTTGTACATATTTATTCTTTTTTTGTTAATCTAATTTATTTGTTTCATTTTTTTTTTTATTTTATTTGATTTATTTTGTGAGATATTATCTCTGTCGTGCGTATTATTTTTATATTTTTATTTATATTATTATTTATATTTCATTACATTCTATTTTTTTATATTTCCCATTTTTTACGATGAATTTTGTATCGTCCACTTTTGGATTCATAACATTTCGATATATAGGGCATATCAGGCTGACTCGTTACGTCAAATCGCGCGCGCAATAAAAGTACGGGCGGAAAGGCGTGGGCCGTGATGAGTTTGCTGCCGGTGGAAACGAAGTCGTCACGGGCAAGAGTGAGCCGATCGGCTCTCGAGAATACACCTCTACGTCCTCTCTCTTCCGCCGCCCCTGCGGGCGACCCTGCAATTCGCCGATCGATGAACGGAACTGCAGCACAACGGTGACGTCATAAACGACGTCGCAGTATGACGTCATTATTAACCGCGGCAGAAGGAGGCCGCCAAAGGGGGTGGATAAAGGAAAGACGGGCGGGGGGGGTGTCGAAGCAGCTGTGCAAAGCGTCGGATCTGCCGTGGGGGAAGTGGTGGGTATCGGGTGGTTTTACTGCTTTCTCTGTGTGTTGACGGTCTACACTAGGGATGCGTGTTAGTGTGTGTGCGCATTTATAACGGGGGCGAGTAAGGCCGCCATTTAAAGCGGATAGAGCGCCGCGATATCGAGCGACTTTTAACAGGTGGACGCGCAGCTGATTCGCGGCGGGGTCTCCGTGAACGTTGCCGATGTTAGAATGAAAATTAAAATTTTGTCCTCGTGTCATTATTTATTTATACATTGAAAAGACGATGGTCCGATAACAGTATTTTTGTGATATATTTTGTAATTGCATTTATCTCTCACGTTTATCTCTCACGGTTATCACACAAATAAAATTTTATTTGGAGAGATGATATTATATCACAGAGTGATGTTAAAACTTTCATAGGTGCACATTGCTTTGTATTTTAGGAAAATATCTTGAAAAATATCTATCAAAAATGTATCTGTTTTAGGTGCTCTTGATGCTGGAAGTCTACGATGTATTTCCAGATATCTGAAAAATTTCTGGTTAGTGATCTTTTCTGATCTCATTCTTGAGCAAGTTTTGAAAAGCGTGTTTTGAAATATGTTTAAAGATTGCAGAGCAAAGTGCAACAATATATTATCACCGCTTTAAGATCGGCGTGGCGTTTAATGTTACAATTTCCGGAATAATTACACTCTCTAAATGCAGCTAATATTCGCGCACGAATCACTCATTTGCTCGTTATAAATGCTTATTCTCGCTTGCGCTTTTTGTCGCGTGTTACGCGATCCGCTGGATAGATAAGAAAAATGTTTCTTAAAAGCTTTACTTCATTATAAAGTTCTAATTAGTTTAATTCATATGCATCGCAATTATTCTGAATCCATTGGAGATCAGATGAATTTATACGACATTGACTATTAACGATATTAAATATCCACATTAAATTCACTGGAGGGTAAAGTCAGCCGCTAGTTAAGTGAAATCTTTCGTATGATTTCTTAATGCTGCCCCAGACACTTTTAATTAGCATCATTTTTCAAGTTTAACGTTGGCTTAGCGTAACCGCAAGTCGTGTTTCCAGACCGGTCTAAGATGATAGAGTTCTTTTATGATAATTAAAACTTATTCGCTGCCGTTCTGTTTTCTCTTTTCGAGTCGATGTACAGTAGAGGATTTAAACTCGTAATGTGCAAAATATTTTATGTCTGTTTAGATCGCATATAAATCCGACTCTGTTGTCGTGCGCGTATGTCTGACTACTTGATTCGCGCGAGTGATTGCGATTAAATCGATTTCATTAAATACCTGGCTCTTGTTCCACTTTAAGACACATTTTTCCTCATTCCAACTCATTAATGGATCTCTCCATTCGAGACTTAAATTTTCATCACTGCTATCTAAATCGGTCAGACCAAAATATAATCAAACGCTATTATATCGGCGCGAGGATCGTTTTGACTTTTAATTTTATTAACATCGTGTATATATCTCGAAATGAGAACGACCGATGTCTCTGTATGACCTGAAAGCTGGCGAAAAGAAAAATGTAAAAGGAATTGTTTACATACAGGAGATTTATTTTTGTCAATTGATTCCGATAAAATATATATAATATGTAATATATGTGAAGATATTTATTTACACAAGTTCTCCATTCATTGTTTTCATTATGAAGATATTTATATAATCATGCACTATACTGCGGATGAAATAACAAGGACACGATCGGGGAAGAGAGAATGATGAGGAATGTGCCGGAGAATTCGACACGAATGACAGTAAAATTGGCCGTTAGCCAGGGCGATCGCTACTATTTGAGTATTCCTCGAGTCGATCAGCACTGTCATCCTTCTCGACTTGGCTGCAAATGTTCATGGCGACGTGTGTCTACACGATTCAACAGATTTTCAATTCAGATAGTAAGAATTATTTTGAGTAACGGAGTTACACAAAATAAATAGTACGATTGCCAATATACCTTGTAAATAGCCATTAAATGATTTCTACTTGATTCAGACATATTTCACATGATCCACGTGCGCCGTAAAATTGTCATTCTCGTCTCTGATATTTTTGTCATCTATCGAAAACTATTCTGGCGTGTCGTATATCATAGTATTACCGTGCGCGCATATAGTTTGAAAAACATTCTCGTATATCTTGATATAAATGTCGCACGTACTCATCGTATAATCAAACGACACGATGTTCTCCAAAAATTGGAGAACGCACTCAATTAAAATTACAAATGATTTAATCGAATTTAGTTATTTTTTCTATTTACCATAAATAAATAATTCCTTATCAAACATGCATTTTACTATATCTTAATAAAATATATTTTATCATAAATACACACACACACATACAACTTTACTTAAATTATTGCAAATTTTAATTTCCATATTTCTCGATAAAAAAAGGCCTTTCTAAATTTATTCGGAAGGAAAATTCTAATTACACGCGAGTATCGCTAACATTCACAAATCTTCGTCGTACTTCGAAAAGGGTTAATAAATATTTCGGGTCTACGTGGTGCGGCGGATCGCGGAGGCGTCCATCATTCGTTCTCGTCTTCGTGCCTCGTGCTGGAAATCCGCTCCGTTGCGACGCGAACGGCGGTGCGAGGGAGAGGCACGACTCGGCTTTACGAGCTTGACGGCCTTGGAGGCCCCGTGGCCCCAACAACGGGGTCCCGATACGTCGTCCTGCGCGCGCGAGACTCGGTCACACATAGTCATTCGGTATGCGGGACCTCGATCTGAGGCGGCTAAATCACTCGTCGCCGACACGCTACGCTTCTCGTCTCTACGAACAAACGTGTACGATCTCTCGACTGGGTTCTTCCGATCGCGAAGATTAAAGCATTTTGTCGACCACGGGCAATGCATTCATGTTTCTCCTGAAAAAGCCAGCTGACTGGCTGTCAGCTAGCTGTCTATTCCCTGGAAAAACATGGAAAACCTGGAATTCTCAGGGAATCTTTTTCTACCTGGAAAAATCAGGAAATTCTCATAGAATTTTATTGAAATTGAAAGAATTAAAAAAAAAATTTCTATTTGATAATTTTGTTCTTATACTGTCAGCAGTCGGCAATTAATTATGCATTATTGCATTAGTAGAAATGAATATCTAATATCTAGATATTAAAAAATAAAGCAATATATAAATTTCTTAAGTGATTAGCTGGATATTTTTTATTTTATCCAACACGCTCTCATTTACAATCACGTGCGATGTAACTACGCATCTGCAATCGTAATAATATATATATATATATAAAACATTTATAATTTTTAGTTGTTTTATATATATTTAATTTTTAGTATGTTTTATATATATATATAAAACATTTATAATTTTTAGCACATCCGTTTATATATGTATTATGAAATAAGCCGAACATCTGTTTTGACTTTGACGTCGACATCTGTTTGGCTTTGTTGCCGCTGTATCGCGGCATTTTATGAGGTGTTTATTTACGAGGTGTTGTCATTCGCGAATGAGACAGGACCATGTTTAGAGTGCGAATAAACATCTCGGAACTCGACGCGGTTGGAAAAATCGGCCACGTCTCGCCTGATCGATCGAAGACATTTCGCTTTCCAACCAGGTATCTCTCCTCCTATCCGACAGATCCTCGTTTTCGGGGTCACGAAACTTGCCTGCAGCTCCGTTTCCGACCGCGATATGGGTGTCGTGTATTTGGTCGCCTCGGCGCATACCAAAGCAAAGAGAGATTCTATCAGCCGCGGGTCACGCATGCACGCATGTACGCACTCTGTCTCTTCCTTTTTACCATTCGCCTCTTTTTCCCCTATCTCTTTCGCACTTGCGAATTGACTGTATCAATCTAAACTCCTTCTCTTTTATCCTCGACTTATCTTACTTTCTCCGTCATGCCTTTTTCTTCTTCTTTATCATATGTCGTTTATCTCGTTAACGTTTTTCTGTCTCTCTCTCTCTCTCTCTTTTAGATCCTTTTCTCGCAATTTTCCGCTTTTAATATTTCCACATTCTGTTCTTCAAGTCTTTTTGAAGCCAGAACTCCTTCTTTCTTTATTGATTCTCCAAATGTAGATGAAATCGAAATAAAGTAAATCTTAGTAAATAATTATTTTTGCAAGAAAAATTTAATTTTTCTTTTCATCTTTATTCCATTATTCTTAAATTTTACTTTATCTTATTTTTTTATCATAAATGTTTTTGTATAAATGCTCTTTTTAATCCGTATTTTCTTTTTCTCAAAACAAACTAAAAATTCTATTTTCGATCTTGATTTATTTGTCTGGAAAAATTTGGCTTTCCACATTTTTTCTTCTGTTCCTTTTATTGTGTTTTCTATCCTTTTCCTTTTCCAAACTTTCTATCTTTTTCTTCTTCCCTGATTTTCTTTGTTGGTTGCTGGGTCGAGTGTCTTAGCTGACCGGGAAGCAGCGTCTTGTAGAGAAATTTCAAGGAGAAATCGAAATCGATCGAGCAACATCGACCCCGAAAGCGGTTCTTTGCCGGTTTCGCGTTTCCAGCCCTGTGGCGTTCTCTTCCTTCCTCGTCACTTAACCGTGATGATCTATGAGCCATCGTGACCCGCGCGGCTTCTCTCGACAGCCATCAGCGCGAGTTGTTCAGCATCCGGATTTCTGCTCGTTGTTCGGATCTCTCGCTCTACCTTGTTGATCAGGTTTATTAATCATATCAAAGTTGTCTAGCTGTCCGCGCAAATAGGTAGTTTAGCTTTTATATGCGAATATATAAACTCAGATTTGATTTTTATGTATCTGAAATATGAAGGTGACACATTTATCGAGAGAGAAATAATTGATTGATTATATGCCCGTTTATAATAATAAATATAACATTGCGTATACAAGATGTAACATCGTGCATATGTAATATTTCGCTAGGAACAGCTAATTCCACGTCTAGTCTAATCTTTACACTTTCACCGCTCGTCGCTAGCTGTAAGAAGGGATATGGAATAAAAATCGCGGTCCATCGAGGCGCGATATTGAAGAGCATCTCTTAAGAATCGCGGAGGGCCCGTTCGCGTAATCTTAGCACACATGGCGAGTGTCAGCTCTTTGGTTGCGCTGCGCCGTTCACCTGGAGACTGTTGCGAGCCGATTCTCTGACAGGCATCTCGACAGGCCCTCGTACATACGTCTCAATTTACGCGGATCTCGCGCCGCTAATTAATGGCGAGCTCATGGAGCGCGGCGGGTTTGCGCAAGTTTGCGCGCAACCTTCCTCTCGACAGATGCTCCGCAAGGAAAGAGCCGCGGTATAATCTTTGACAGCTGCGCTCCGTAATTCGCGTTGATTCGCGCCGATGCTCAGGCCGATAAATGACGGTCCATAAATCGCGCGCGCATTAGCGCCGCTCTCATAATCGACTCTGTCTCGTGTGTGTATTTGGAGAAATCTAAATCAGCCCCGACGTCTTGCTCATCGCGCGGATCATCGCTCGTTCCGCGAGCAAATGAGCTCGTTGAGAGCCGAACCTGCCAGCTGTTCCCTTGACTCGCGCGCGTCTGATTCCTCCCCTGGTGCTTGATTAATGCAATCAATAATTCACGCCGATTCATGTGTGAGTATCCTGACGCAAAGGACCTGTAACGCGCAACCGAGACGACTGTGTAACTTGATATCGCTTTCTCTGCTTTGTGCCGTTTAATTAGCCGGAGGAACTGCGTCCTAGCATCGTCAACGAATGCGGATATTTCTCTAAAAAAGCTTTATTTGTCAATCATAAATTTTCTCCAATGATTAGTTGTCAGAAGATTGTTGCTTGATTGCATAATACCGTTCCTCCGAGTTAACAATCGTAAAAAAGTTTTTAATCTTTTAGAGAGTGAAAGTTTCTCTCAAATAGTTTTATTTTTTAGTTTTAATTCGATAACTTATATTGAATGTAATACTTTTTTGAATATATCGAATTTTAAAGTCACTGATGTATTAAATGTATCTCTTGATTAAAGTCAGACTAAAACGTGGAGGAAGATTATGGATGTGAAGAAAATCGATACGAAACGGAAGCGTAAAGTACCGTAAAACTGAATGTCGGGCGTTCTTATAATACAAAATTTAAAATGTTTGATATTGAAAAAAGCATAGTGGAATAATTATATTTAAAATTACTTTCTTCTATTTCATTTTTAAATCTTTTTATATTTAATGGCATTTATTATCTAAAATCTAAACAAATTACCGAGCTCGTTAGCCTCATTCGATCGAATAAGCGCATTCTTCATAAATTCTCCCACGCCTTTCACTGATCTTTTCATCCTTTTGATCGTCCCTGTGATTCCGAGAAGTTCACCAAGATCCTTATCTTCCCGTATCGTTAACTTCATCTTGTCGAGCTTCGTCGCTTTGATCAAACTTTTATCGATATGACCGATGCAAGGACGATGGTTGCGAGCGATTAACGAATATTTGTATCACTCGCTCTGCCACTCCGTGTCCTTCACCTTCACCCATTTCGTTACGTTTCACGTAACTATTCTATCCTGCGACGACCCACTGCCAACTACACCATCGATTTTCGTCGTCGTTACCGCGTAACCCAGCGCAAGGACGCCCAACGTTAGCGATTCTATGACTTCACCGTTTGGTCAGCGGCTATTTAAAGAGGAGCGTTTATTCGTCTATAATACCAATTAACGTAAAAATTCTTTTCTGCCATATACAAATAATATTTGATAGGATAATTGCATTACAAGTGCATTACAAGTTGCACTTGCATTACAAGTCGATTGAAAATGTATAAATAATGAAAAACTTAGAAATATATATATATATTTTTTTTTTTATTTCATCCATTGGAATGGAAAATAAAACAAAGATAAGAAGTATAATCAAAAATATTAGAAAGAGATTGGGAAAAATTGAAAATATAAATCTCCTATATATATTATTTAATGAGAAGAAAAATATTTGAATATATTATACTTGCATATATAAATTATATACAATAATACGTCAAAATCATATATGTATAGAAAGACGAATATATTCGTGAAATTGGCAAAAACACACATGTGTGATGTAAGCATATGTATAATTTATATGGTACATTCATAACTAGTACTCAATGTATTAATGTCTGACACGCGCTATATAACTTATGGACAAATAAATATTTTTAATAAACAATCTGTCCGCGCTTGTGTAAAATGAAACGAGTTTTTGTTTTTTCTTATCTATCGCGTGACTTGTCCCCGTCGAGGATTCAGTTGCGTATTTCTGACAATTTCCGCGAGACGACGACGACGACGACGACGTATGGTAGTGCAAGGACAACCAGAAACACGGAAACGTGCACTCGCATTTGGAAAGATCCGGGCCTGACAAATTCGCGCGTCGTGCATATATATTTATAGATGTTCGACACTTATAAATATTAATCGATTGTGCGTCCGTCACACGCATAATAGCGTCGCGCGTTTCGAAACAACAACAATTAGCATTTCCAGAATCCTCAAATTAATTTGTTTGTTGTGACGTGATTAATTAATATATTTAAAAAATTCGCGAACCTTCAGGATTGGCGGATTCATATGTTTATGCAATCTCTAAAAGAAAGCTGTTTTTTTTGGGAGACGCGACGCGTTTCACGCAAAATGCATAATACATGAGAAATGAAAAAAAAAAAATGCACATTTTTATACAAGACGTATATCTCGTTTCTACTCAAGTTATCGTTCGATTTTTTTAAGCGTACACGATAACTTGCTTTGGACGCTTTTCGAGAATACTTTCGCAGGGATTATTTCCTCTAACGTTCGCGAGTACACGCTCTCGTTTATTCGCCTGTAGTTGCAGAACCGTTGCTCCGCAATGCAACAACTGTCCACGATCGTGCCTCTCGTCTCCTTCGTTTAAATGCACACGTAGCAATTACAGGTAACGCCGTAACCGGTTCTGACTTTACATTGCGCTCCATTGACTTCGCCAAGTTGGATTTCCGTTTCGGCTTTCCATTACGCGTGCCATCGACCGACCGCAGAATCGATATGCTCTCCGAGAAAACAACGCGATCCCAGACTATTAATTGGCCGATATTGTTTGTTCAATGACAAAAAAGCTGCGGAAGCTACGATAATTGTCGCGAAAAATAGTGGCGAGTGTTGTTCTTCGATTGATTAATTGATCGTTTGAGCAAACGTGCTCGATAATTAACAATTATTTATGGTTGTTTTGTGTAAACGCATCTCGTTTATTTTAACTTACATCTTGTCATCGTATTCTTTTCTAAATTCAAATTTATTTAGATATTATTATAAACATTTAATTATAAAAATAATGAATTTTATGTCATTATATGTATTTCTTATGATCGAGCATGCAGTACTCTTTATGATAACAATGATCTTTTTTAATGATAAGTAAAAGAGAGAGAGAGAGATATGAGGCAAATATTTGTATTGCAAATTTATTCATTACAGTCTCGTTAAATACGACATAGAATTCATAAGATCCCGTTGATATGGAAGTTTCTTACGAGTTTCGTATCATCGAGAATAGAGTGCAATCTGAGTTACATTAATATACTCACTGCATATTAAGCAGCAAGTATTTTATTTGCATAGATACGTTATCTCGTGTGATAGAAATACATCAGATTTATATTACATTCTATGCTTCACATAAAAGTAATTATAAAAGTCTTATTCTTTTCTTATGATATAAGCAACACACCTTGCAAAAAAAATATCATCATGCGAGAGTATACTAATTAGCTAAACATTATCAGAGACATATCGAGAGTAAAATCGTGTAAGGGCTGTCGAACCGATAACAAAGTAGCTGCTGACAATATAATGCGCGGATGTGTTATTAATCAGTTCGGGCGTGCGGATTAAAAGTGCTCCCGGAAAGGGGGCGTCGCGCTATTTAAAAAACCAATAATGACAGCGTCGGCGGAGGGGGGAAAAGAGAGTGCAGCAGATGAAAAGTGCCGATCTCTCACGCCCGCCGGCTTGCACGCGTGCCTCGCGCGGATTTCGCAATAATTGCAGTCCGCGGCGAGATTGCGCTGGGCGCAATCTGCGTGGCGATGCACACACAGCGGAGCCTTTATCGCGTTGCACCTATCGCGCCTATTGCGCTCGCATTGCGCTCGTGTCGGAGGGGCCCTCTCTCGTGATCGCACGCCCTACCTGCGCATTCTGACGGGCGATTGTCTTCGCGCGCATGCATTACGACAGGCGCATAGAGGTAGTTGTAGGAGCGACTCTTTTGTCTAGTCTCTCATGTGTGTGTTCGCGAGCGGCCGTTGCTATGCTTTAGAAAGTTCACTAGTCGATCTACGATCGGGAGGATTCATCCCGCCGATAGCTGCAAGTTCGGAGAAATCAGTTTGGCCTTTGTATCGGCGCGCGATAGGTCGTGGAACATAATGGACCGTGCGAGATACATTTCTCATATTTAATGCAAATATCTCTATTGAATCTATATTTCTATTGTTTCGATATCTAAAGATTATATTTAATTTGGATGTGCTATCGTGGATGCAATCTTTTGTGGAATTTATTATAATATTTATAATATTATATATTATATATATTTATAATATTATTTATACCAATTTATTATAATATTATATATACCAATTTTTACTCTATATATTATACATATTTTTATAATTTTATTTATTTTTTTGATATTTTTGCTTAAAGATTTAGGCATATTTGGATTTTTAAATCATTTTTAAATCAAACATCAGATGATATTAATTTAAATAATTGTCGATGCAAAGTATGACATATGATTTCTTCTGACGTATGATTAACTCGTCGTGGATACTTGCACACGATTGAAGCGTATTTCCTACAGCGTGATAAGAGGGATTGAGTGCCTGCTGTATCGAGCGATAATAAACGATTTCTATGCTGTAATGAAGCAGGATGAAAAAAAAGTTAGAGACCGGTACGAGTAGTACAGTAGCGCCGTCGTGTCCCGTTATTCATATAAATTAGCATCGCTCCGCATTCATTCTCTCGTGCGTCTAATTGCACGCGGCGCGTAACACACGGGACGGTCCACCGTTCCTGTATCGGTCTCGCGCATTGCACGCACGTGCGCCGATTGCGCAACGTTCACGCCCGCGACTGCAACTTGTGCCTCTCTCATAAACGAATGGTCGGTCGGTTATTCGACAAAGTGTAATTATTTTTTTTTTTTTTCATAAATATAATGGAGATAAATTATTTTTGATGATTAAGAAAATATATTTTATGCATCAAAATATATATAAAACTATATATATATATATCATAAAAATAGTTGGCAAATTTTTTTTTTAAATTTGTTTTTCTGAAATTATTGCGAAAAAATTATGTTAAAATGTCTGGATGTACTAGACATTTTTCAAAATTATTTTCACATTTCATATACATAAAGAATAATGAATATGTTTGATATCGCTTGACACCTCTAATAAGTCGAAACAAATACCAATAATAGAGTGTGAATAATAAATGTATGTTGAAATCATTTGGAAAAATGTATAGAAATGGAGACAGAATTTTCTTGTAAGAGGATTATAAATTTTATTATCTGACATGTATAGCATTGCGACTGCAATCACATTGCGATCGTGTCAGTGGACATGTATATACATACTTCACGGCCCATTTATGCGTGCTAGCAGGCGATTGTCTTCTGAAAATCATTTCAGGATATCGCTATATCAGTAATGGCGATATACCTCCAGATATTGTAATGCTCACATTTTCCAACACTTAGGTATCGCTTCATTATTAACCCTATTTCCTATTATTTTGTTAAATACTTGCATTTTAAAATATCTGAGAATTCTGGCAATTAAAATATAATGAGAATTTCATATTTTTGAAATATCTTTATAATTTTTAATTCTTAGAAAATTAAGTTTTTATCCGTATAGAATTTTTAAATGGCTGAATCTTTATTTGATTTTTTTTAACATTATAGATTTTTGATACTTGTATTCTAGACTTTTCAAAAAAATTTTCAAAATGTGAACCTTCTATATTGAAACTTGCAAATCTGCAATTTTTTTTAATTCTGCAAATAATTTTTGCATGTCTAAAAATACCAGAACAGTTGCGCATCTGATGTAACTCACAGATATTCTAATGAATTAAATCGATTTCTCGCACGCGAACGCGACACGGTTGGCGCGTGTGTTGCCTAGATTTCGCAATAATTATTCATACTATATAATCTGGTGGCGAGCCGTTATCTCGCGTTATTCTGTCGCATTCTTGGCGGAGGCAAATGAGGGGCGGGGGAGGCAGAAAAGAGGAGATTGGTGTTCAGAAGGGTTAACTGCATTCTGACGGCCGATTATCTTGAGAGGCGCGCCATCATCTTGCCACGTGCGTCGACGTACCATACATCGACCGCATCTACTGATGTGTTTCTCACTGTCCGCGTGCATTGTGAATGTGTATATTCATCTTGCATACTGGTGATCGATACCCCCGGCAATTACCCCCTCGTAGCGATTTAACGTATCATTAGTATGTGAGTTATGTGAGCAAACATGTTCGAGAGAGGCAACACGCAAACGTTTTATATCTCGTGATTAAGTCATGCCGTTCGTAGATTTTTCTACTTGCGGCAAAATCACCGTACCTCAATGAGCATGAAATTTTACGAGAAATATCGATCTCACATAATTGATGACATTTAATAAATTATGTTTCAACTAAAAAAAAATAGTGATTGCTTTTGTATTTAAGAAAATAAAAATAATTAACATATTATATTACTTGTTAATATTTATATTATTATATTGCTTCTATTGGAAACTTTTATACACATGAGAAGATGGGAAAACATTGAATAAAACAAAATATTTTCACGTGTTGCGAAATTTATCGATTTCTTCCAATGGAAGTCCTTTTGACACTAAATTATTACAGAGAAAATATTTATTTAATAATTCTGTTCTTGTCTCGTGCGCGCTTTCAAACACGTTGGTCTCGCCCATGTGGAGCGATGATCGCCTACACGTATTCGTGAGAGAGAAGAGGATAAAGAGAAAAGACAAATGAATGTATACGGCATAACATGGTCGTGTGTGGAGCGACAAGAGGTCGGACTTGTGAAAATTAATCACTCTCATAAATTTAAAACTTACGCAGGGGCTTCCTCGGAGGCGATATACCGATTCTGAAAGCCGCGCGATCGCTTGGCCGCGGGCCCTATAATATTATTCATTGTCGAATCCTCTTGTAAAATTAACAAGGAAAGAAAGTATACGCAGAAACTTTCGTCGCGTTGCCCCCGGCCCTTGCGAATCTGTCGAAAGCGAGCAAGAAACAAGCGGCGATTATCGAATCATACGAGAGGAGATGTGCGCGCAAAAAAGATCGAAATGAGTTACGGTACGCTTATTAAGCGGAGGAGTATATTAAGGAGAAACTGACGAGGAATGAGTTAAAAGAGAATCGATTTGTTAAGAGCGTGCTAATTGTCGAGAGAAAAAAAAAACATCTTACAATTAATTTTTTAAGCTAGATCGGCAACTGGTATCTATCCTAAAAAAGGATGAAAGTGTTTGGCGCACGTGGCTTCGATATTAAGCAACAGAAATCGTAAAAAGTGAAAATTTGAAAATACGAAAGCCTAGAGATATATTGTCTTGTCTTGCCATATAATCTGATAATCGGAGAAAGTCGAAATTCGAAAGATTTGAGAATTTCTAATTTTTAATTTTTGCGAATTAATGTTGTGCAATTGCATTTTTCTTCTTCTCTCTAAACGCTACTTCTTATCATATTTTAGATGGGCTTTTTTTTTTTTTTTTTAAAGCTATTCATTAATGTAAAGTTTAATTATCTTAATATAAATAATTTTGAATTGCAAGAAGTATATAATTCTTTCTTCAACAAGATCAAGATAGAACGTAGTAAAGAATTAAAGTTGCCATTAAACTTGCTTAGAATTCCAATAAAATCAATATTTTACGTGGTTTTTTTACACTTTACGCACATCTATTTGCGTGTTATATGCATGTCTATTTACGTGCGACAGAATAAACGCTTTATCTCCAGCGTTTAGCAAATGAGTATTGCTATCATAATAATAATAAAAAAAAAAAATTATAGTCTTACAAGTTTTCCCATTATCTCTATTTTTCCTTATCTCTTTGTTTCAAAATGATAAAATTTGTTCAGATACTTAATTAGTAAGAAAACGTAAACTCGTATGAGACACGGACACATTCATTAGTTGACGCGCATTGTGAGTTATTTGCTTAAGTGGTTAAGACATATTGCAAATTGCTTGTGGAATCACAATCACGTTTGTTGGAATCTTACACGGCAAGCGGTTTCTCGCCACGGGCTATATAGAAAGCTGGATGGGATTAGGGTACCTGTTACGATATCTGCGCACGATTACATCTACCTGTCCGTCCGTTGACTTCCGCCACGTGAATTCGCCCACGTTACGTCTCGGGTTTGTGCGAAGGAGAGCCGGTTCGGTCCCGGGACGAACCCGGTAAACGGTCAATGTAAACTCTTCCGAGTCAAGCGAACCATAGTGAGTGCATACATAGCATACGACCTAACAAAAATTAAATATTGACTTATGGGATTAGGTAACAGTAACTTTTAGCGTGTGAAAAGTAGATTTATAAAATATAATCCTGGTACTGGAACACATATGCTCGCTCGAAATGCCATTTACTTGGGATAGAAGCTCGTTGCTCATTCGTATTTCATACAAGTCGATGACTAACGCTTAATTAGTCGACGTGATACGAGATCTACGAATGGATGAGAAAACATGATCGTAAGAAGGAACATCATTATACTTGTGCCTTTCTCGAATCCTATCTGTTCATAGCCGTCCGAGATCCTAAACCGGTAGCATCGATTGTCACTCAGCGATTAAACGATCAATCGATCGATTAGACGATCCGGTTTCTGTCGTTGCCTTATCGGTACATTGAAATCGCTGTTTGCATTTTCGTAGAATCGTTTTACCGTAATTTATCCGTATATATATATATATATATATATATCATGTATATATATGTGTATGTGTATATATATATATATATATATCTTTTTTCTCTTTTTATAGACATTGAAATAATATTTAAGCACTTTTAGTATTTAAATATTGAATGTGTTGTGCATCTGTGATTTAATAACATATTTTAATATATTATAATAGAATTTGATTCATTTTTTTGTGGAGCAATTTTATTTTTAAATGCGACTCATTTATTTATAACATATGTCCAGCAATATGATATAATACAATGTATTTAATTTTTGCAATTTATTTTCTATATACTTTTGCAAAAATACATACATTAGAATATTTTGCCTGTAAAAATTTACGTAATCAGAGCAATCAAGTTCATAGAAATTTTCTTAATTCAAATATACTTAATGCATAATCATCTGTAAAATGGAAATATCATTGTATATACATTTAATTAACATATTAATATGAATATTCAGAAGCGTTTTTTGCAACGGAACCGAACGAGCCGCATACGTAAAAGATTCAATCTTGATTTTCATCCGGGAGAGTTAATCGGTCGAGCCATCGGACGTTAACCAATCGGGCCTGCATCGCCAGATTGCACGTCGATGCCGACGATGTGGGAAATCCCGGCGCGATTTTTTTCTGGCCCGGCGCGTACACTTTGGCCCGTAGTGACCCTATTAGTCGGTGGTTATCTTTTCCCATAGTGCCCCGCGTAGAGACCCGACGTAGACGACCCCGGCTAAAATCCTTTCTCCTCGAGCGACGTCGCCGTGTCGAGGTGCATCTCGCACGAGATGCAGCGATCCCGCGCTCCATTCTCTGCGGCTTACGAGATACCGGCTACGTATATTCGCACGTGTACACTCTAAGTACGTGTAGCTTCGTGGTTTTTCATGTGCGAGCCGGGAACTCTTGAGTGCGTTTGCCTCGCGGAAGCTCCTTTATTGGTAGCTTCTCGTCACTCGTTAACTATGCAACGCGGAAAGCGCACTTTGTTAGATACCAAATGCGTATGACGTTCCCTTTCTCTTTCTCTCTCTCTATTTGTCTCTCTCTCTGTCTCTCTTCCTTTCTCGTAACGGTACTTACAATAGTGCAGTTTTCTATTTAGGATATAGCCTTTTCATATTAATGACGGGTTTTTCTTTTATTCATCTTAATGTTTCATTATTTTGCAAATTCTGCAAATTATTGAATAGAGAGAGATTCGATTTATTACAAATAGTTTTAAAAATATTCTTTATATGATAAGCATATTCTTTCTGTTTAGAAATTATTTTAGATAATACAGATCTTGTGTTTTTTATTTGAAATTTATTAAGTAAAAAAAAATATATATATATATATATACATATACATTTATAATAAAATGTAATGGAAAATTTGCAATTCTGTAATGAACAAAAGTTACTTAAATTGCATTATTATTGACAAGAACTTTAACTGGCAATTATGTCGCATTACCGCGAGTATTTTATTCAGCGACGATTAATGAGATACAGAATAGTTTTTAGGAGCGCTCCATTCACGAATTCCTCTCGTGGATAGCGAGACTTGAGTAAACGTAAATAATAACAGCGTGCCATGAATAATCGGACCCGAGCGAATGCGCGCCGCTCGTTCGAAATTCCACGGATGCTCGACCTTTCCTGCAATGGCTACGAGTTACGAGAAGTACGCGCGAAATATCGAGAATACCTTCGATTTTTTATCAAGGTAATAGCCATGAATAATTAACGTCCAACGCGCGTCTTGTCTACGCCCGCGACAATCAATGCATTGCGATTACGTTCGCACGCTTCGATAAACGAACGATAGGCATCTTCCCTCGATGCTTTTCCACGACGATGAAGACGACGATGCATTACATAGAGGCTCGCTCGAATCCATCAATCCACTATCAATCATATATCGCGATACGCAGGTGTGATGCATCGACGATGCAGTCATGTAACAGTCTGTTCTCAGTAATTCATGGCGCGATCCGCAACTTCGGAACTTCACTGTCACGATAAACACTCGCACGTGTACCGGAAAACGCGAGAAAGTATATATACATATCTTCGAGATTCAGAGTTGTTATCCGAGTGATAAACGTGAACGTTATTACGCCACGTTGCGATATGGAACATCGTTAATGATTTTACTTTGTACATTCTCGGCAAAAATAAGTTTTAAATTTTGCCGAGAAAAATTACCGGAATTGCAAATAATTAATTTAGATAATTCATCGTCTTTTTTTTATTTATTATTTCAAAAGCTTACACAAAGTTTATACGAGGTTTACGATTAATATCTAACTTTCTCGAATCTCATACATGTTGCTCTTTCATAACACATGTCTGAGGGGAAGAGAGAGATAAGAATAATTTCTATCTCTCCTGTGTCTACGAAAAATTATTCACCAATCCGCCGTGGGACATACATCAGACGATGCGAAGTAAATTTTGTTCCCTCGTCAATTTCGATGAAAGTACACGTCGTCTGCTCGGTGTCTTACGATATCTCTTCCTGCTGAGAGTGAGAGGATGAGCAACCGGTGGCCACGTGCTGGAACGATGTGGAAAGGAGGACCAATGCTGACGAAAATACATATGCATATACGAGTGTCGTAGTACAGTCTTTTCTGATGTAACGACTTTTCAATTTTAAATCGACAGTTTTTGACAGGTACAACCTCTCTCTCTCTCTGTCGTATTTTTTAAAACAAATACAAGTTATCCTTGAATATTACGAATCCTTTTCGGATTCCTTTTTTTTTTTTTTTCGAAGATAAATCGTTATCGCGCGCGGCACCTCTGCAAAAATCGGTTGACTGGTGACAATGTAAATTTTTTGATCATCTCATTATTTATAGCTGCATCGCTTACACATCACGTTATTATCATAATCTAACTTGGAAAGTTTGACGTTGGAATTTTTATAAAAACAAAATCCTACAATCTTTTACTTTATAAACTCTTTTCTTTAATTCTATCAAACTTAGAATTATGCCAACAACCATATGGTCTTACGCGAGACGTGAGAGAATGAATGGAGAAAAAATGTAATCGCCGCGAACTGGCCGGATCATTTGACGTCTGGCGCAAAGAGAGAGGATCATTCGCTCGGCGTAAGAGACGATTCGATCGCGGAAAGGAGTTGCGCATCCTACGAAACGCACACGAACGATTATGCAAGACGTTCGGCGAGGCAGGTTCGACCGGTCTTATTTACGGTCTTAATTACGTTCGAGCCGCCTGGGCGACTTCGAAACTAGTCGGTTTGGCTGCCCGGTTCTGTGATTCTGGAGAAAAAAGAGAGACGGACGAGAGGCATATAAGAGGGGAAGCAAATTTCAATTAATTATCTAATACCGGCACGTGTCCGCGCGAGTTACTGATCTTTAAAAATTTTCACGCGGTGTTAATATAACGGCAGATATTCAAGTGGAAGGAAAGATTTGGTTGATTAAAATATGTAGTTGTTACGGACGGTAATTCGACGAAATTCGTTCTTGACATAAAATATTATTTGCAAATTTATGGAACGCACAGTAATATCTTGATAAGTAGAATAATTTGAGAGTTGCTATCATATCTCGCACATATATCGTTCTCATAACTGTTACTTTACACTATAATCGTGCCATTTATTTGGTCTCTAATATATATAATGTAATTGAATAACATGATTTGAGATTAAATGACCGGTCGTATATTTGTCTGCAATTGATAACGATCGATCCGTCGATTCGATCAGTTTTCTCATCACATAAATTGTGTGTTAATAAAGTACGGAAAATTATTCCGTTGACAGGAAAAAAACGTTAATCAAAATTTAATCGTTTTGTCGTTACAGGACGAATCAATAAATATTGTTATAGCTGTCATATTAATTCGGTACTAATGTAATTTAACTTTGTGGATTTTTATCATGCAATTTTTTATTGGTTCAGAGATTCAAAAAGTCGTTTTCTGCAATCTTTTCAATTAACTGTAAAAATATATATAACTGTTTATTGCAGATCATTATTTATCACACAACAGACTTTACACTACAAAAAATTCATGCATAACGAGATATGCGGTCATATAAATATTTCTGGTCATATAGATATTTTTTCGAAGAGACGGAAGCAATAATTGCAACGATTGCTTTTAAAATCTGCGCAATCATTACCAATACACGTTGATCATTAATGACTGTTGTAATTTTCATTTATCCCGTAATTCAAGAAAGACACTGTCATGATGTTTACGTTTTGCATATGGTTGTATAAAAAAATGCAGCTTTCACCGTGTCTAATGAGAATAATATATTTTTATCGAGTAATATAATAATTTATCGAATATTAAAGTCCATTTGTTTTTTTTTTTTTTTTTTTAAGAAGAATTTGATACAAATTTGCAATCTGAGAAGTGGTAAATTTTTTTATTTGTTACCATTAAATATTTCTATACTTAATCATTCCTTTAAAAAAAATTATTTTACAAAGAGGCTGCTTTGCAAGAAACGCGACATATATTATGTGATTCTCCGGAAATGGTAATTTGCAGGCAACGGAGATCTCGATGCCAGTCGAGAAACTCCACCATCGCTCTCGGTGCCGAAAGAGGTTCGGTAAATCAATATATGAGGCCGTCGAGCACGCATGCGAGCATGAAGACGTGGGTGGAACTGTTTCTCACGGCCATCTTGCGTTAAGCGCCATTTTTTCCGGCATTCTATGATTTATTTCTTTTTTTCCCTATAAAATTGTTTAAACGCGTTTTGTATAATACTTGAGTTCATACATAATATTACAAAGATAGATATTATAGACATAATAATAATATTATTAAATAATGTTTTTTTAATAATAATACATATTATTAAAAAACATTATTTTCCATCCTTTAATCCGACATAGTTTTATATTTATAAGTGTAACTAGAAAAAAATTAATTAATAAAAAATATCGTGTATTGTAGAATGTTAATTTCTCGTTAAATTTCTTGTGCATTTTTATGGAAAAAATATACGCAAAAGTATATGCAATTAAAATTTAACTATTTAAAATTTATAAAGTTAAAAAAATTTTGAATATCAATAGAAGCTTCTTTGATTCTTTGGCTGATTATGAATATTTGTACTTCATTTTAGTAGGAATTTTTCACCTATAGCTTTTCTTTGGATATTTTCTATTTGTCTCCTGCTCGCTTATAAAATCGAATCTTGCAATTACGTGCTGGGAATATATAGTTGCAGTAACTAGGTAGATTTCTATTTGCCTACTCTTTCATCTGCGGAATGTGCGCGATTATTATTATGCAAGATACAAAAAATCTGCATCGTCTCTTCCTATATGAGTGATATTTTTTAATTCCGCGTGAGAAAAACATATTTGCGAGAAGTTATAATTAACTCTAGTACATCCCACGGATATCCTTGAGTCATAATCACATTATAATATATTTTTGGCATGGGACACTAAAAATTTTGTAAAAATGAAAAGAAAAAATGAAAAGTGTGGAAAGCAAACAAATTTATTGACAGTTACTACAAGTTTATTAGTTGAGCGATTATCTGGAATAAAATTTACATTTATATCGTATTAAATAGATACGGAAGTACATAATCGTGCGAATGAGCGAGTAGTATAAAATTACATAAACGCGCGTGGAAATTAATGGCTTTCGGATAACTAAACTAGCAAGTAGCGGAGATAGGAGAAAGTCAATCTGTAATATGTCGCAGTACTTGCTAATATATAACGAAGAGTTTTGATATGTCGCTCGTCTTGTGAACGGAAATCGGACAGACGAAACGCCCGAGAATAATATCCAAGAAAAGCACTCGTTAACAAACATTACTATCGAGACACCCTGTACAGCGATTCGAGCGAAAGTCCGCCAGTAAATCTCTCACGATGGAAAATCTCCTGGCATACACACGACACCGATATTCGGCCGGTGATAAATCGCCGATGAACCGTGAACGCGAAAGAGTGAGCCCGACGAGTTCGGGGGGCGTAAATCACGCGCGATCTAGAGAGAAAAAATGATTGCCGTAATCGCACGCTTAGGATTTTACGGCCGCGGTTGGAATTAGAAGTAGACGATCGTAAATTCGCGCGGATGATCCTCGTTGAAACGAAAATTCATGATACGTCGAAAAATTCTTTCCCCTAAGTTAATTGAACTATTAGAGTTTATACTACTATAGTATACATATTCTTTAAAAATATTTAAAGAGGTATGATTTGATCACTCCGTAAATGATCTCGATCGACAGACAGACAGACACATATAATTATTATGAAGTTTGACGCATCGAAATATGTTAAAGGCTATTAAGGTCGATTAACAAAAACATATTATAAGATAAGGCTAAATATTCAAAAAATAATCAAAATACACATATAGATAATATATATTATAAAAATGAAAAATATGTGGAAAAAAAAATTTGATGAAAAAATTTAAACACAAAAATTTAGAGAAATTAGCAACTGTCCGACTACACACGCTTTGCGATCTATTTCTACTTGTCTCCCCGTGACGAATCTCTGCGTTAGCGACTCTGAACATAAATAGCAAGAGCCTTCAGTAAACGATCTCGGAACACGACGACAACGAAGATGATGACGGTGGCCGGTCGTAATCCCTCCGTGGCATATCTATAAATCTTCGGTTTTGCACAGCAACATTTATAACGCTTGCGACACTGCTCGCGGCGTAATTCAAACAGTTCATTCAGCGTTCCATTCCCTCCCTTCTTCCCTGCTGCTGATGCACCCCGAGACTGCAGGCGAGCCACGCGGACGTGGCTGCACCCACGAGACTCCCATCTATCGTCGTGTCGTTTCCCTTCTCCTTCGTCCTCCCTTCCTACACTTTGTGGCGCCTCGCGAAAGAACATACATATACATACGTACACGTGTGCACGTAAATGCACGCCGCGTAAAGCGGAGAGCAAAGGAGAGTGCTCCATGCCGGCCGGAGCTAAGCCGGTCTCACGGTAGTTGTTCGGGGTCAGGGGGCGATATATCTACCTACCTACCTATCGGGCCGGTGCTCGAGCCTGCGTGTCGCAAGCACCTTTCCATATCCTTCTCTCATCCTCCTCACTATCCCCCTCTTTCTCCTTTTCTCTCTCTCTCTCTCTCTCTCTCGTTATCTCCGTCTCTTTCTTCTCCTACTCGATTCTCTTCTTTCACCTCCGCCGACACGCCGCACTTTAACCCGGCGCGCGCACCGAGGAAAATCGTGGCAACACTCTTACGGATAGAATGCACTATCGAGAGATAATGATAACCCGGCAAATAAATGCAGAGATCAATTTCATTAGTCATTATTAATTTATAGTTCTGCGAATGGGATTTTTGATCCTATAAACAGAGAGAATGTTTCATATCTTTGTATAAGTTTGTATGTTTGATTTTCGCATTTTTAATACTAGGAAAAGGAAAATTATGTGTATATTATAAAGATGTATTTATGAAAATTAATGCTTTAGTTGAGGCTTCAGATTCTCGTACTTCTCGTCAGAGATACTAATTGCAGGAATATCTAATCAAAACCTTATTATATATTAATTACAATTTCAAAGACGTAGAGACGTATAGATGGTAAATGTATGATCGATTGGAATTAACTATAAGCAACTACTAAGAGGTTCTCAAATGCCATCAGTTATATTTAGAATTAAACGTTGTTTATATATATATATATATATATATATAAACAGCGGTAATAGGATCTACGAAGGTATTACGTGGGCTACAGATTCTTGACGGATCTTCGGATTTCTCGAATAGACTGAATAATAATCAGCGATAAAAGCAACAAGCTTGTGTAAGTTGTCATCTCTACTCCTTTGGAGAAATGATGATCGTCACGCGTAAAATTATCGAATATACACGGTGTATCGATAAAATCGATTTTAAGTGAAAAAATTTCCAAATAAAAGATAAATCCGCAGCACGTCGTATCCCAGAGCTCACGGCGATAACGCGCGCGCGTTAATATATTAATATCTTGCTAAATTTAATTAAAGTGAAAGCAGCCTGATATCGGATACTCGTACGATGATCTGAGCGACGCAACATCTGGATACTTTCAAATTAACGAATATAGTACAGATAAAGGAGGGAAACGATTTTAAAGGAGAAAAAGAGACACGTATTTAATTAATTTAATTGCATTTCCTGCAACATAAATGATAACGCACGCGTGTAAATTACACGTAATGTAATTCGGACATATGTGTGCGAGATTTATGTAAATGCAGCTGGGCTCAAGAGCATGGTATATGATGCCTTGTGGAATTGAATTATTATCGTTACTATGATTGATCCATCATCCGAGGATTATTACATCTGACATAGATAAGTCCTGGTGATTTGCCGGCAATTATCGTTCTATCAATCTGCACTCAGGTTGATATTTTATCGGTAATCCTATCATTTACCGTTTGTCGTTTATCATCGATTTAGTTAATTATAGATTGTTTTGACTAAAGAGTATTAATATTATAATAATAATCCTGTAATATATGCTTTTCAGTCAGAACTATTTTCATCTTATACTATCGCGTAAAGAGCGAAAATGTGCTGTTTATAAATGATTATTACGATATTAATGGATGAAATATTTCTTTATCTTGTCGTAAATACAATTACATGATTTATTTATGCTTCAGGTATCAACATCAATATTGTAAAATACATAAAAAGCTAAGAGAGAATTATTGCATTGTAGAAATAAATAATAGCGTTGTCGGTGATTTTTCTGCAAATTTCCGCGCCTTTAAACGCGAGATATATATAACTGCGCGAAGGGACAGAGAAGATATTTTATCTTGACGCACTCTCTCCTCCGCCGCGAGCATGTCCTCGCGATCAATGGTCTCATCTTGTATGCGGGCACACCTAACGTTCCGCCGCGATGCGTGCGTGAGAGAAAGCGGGACTCGATATCACACACGCGGCCGCTACGGCATGTAAGGTAATCACGACCGCGGGGGGATATTCTCGATTTAAGAGCCCATCGCACATTCGCGCCCACCCGACACAGGCCCCGCGGACCTCCCCGCTACGCGCCAGATGCTCGACCATCATAATTAACCCTTTCACTGTTAAGTAAAAGACACCGTCTGCTTTCTGCTACTTTACATTCAAACGCTCACCACTCCTATTCCTTACGAAATTGTGGATGAATTGACCGACAAGGTCTTCCGATATCGAGTGAACTCGAAGTAATTTACGCTCTCCAAAAGTGGATTCTGGGACTCGAGAGTATTGCGACAGATCATTTGAACGACTTTTATATGAAATATTTAACACCAGGTTATACACATATATTTTTGACAGAAGATTTAAAAAAAATAAACTTAAAATTATCATATATTCAAAATAAAATATCGATATAACTCATAAAATGATGAAAGATATTCATTATTTTTGTGTTAATGTAATTTAATGTTATGTTTTTTGAAATAGAAAGTAGAAGATCATTCCTTACAATAATATAATATTCGAGACAAGAATGGAATAGCCATATTTGAGAGCTATATATTTACAAACATTGCAGATTATTATAATATGCATTGTAAACTATAGCTTTAAAATAAAAATAAGATGTCGCAGTTCTCGATATTATTTCGCAAAGGACCAATAGACTTTTGCCGCAATCAGATATTTATACATTGTGACGATTGCATCTCGCTATCGCGCAACGATCAAAACAAGGACAGGCACTTTTTACGCGAATATTTTCTTAATAGTCGATACACAGCGGCTGAGAACTAATCGTTATTGACGGAAAAATCGGTTACGATCTTTGAAGCGTGTAAGCTCACATGTAGAATTGCCTGGACGATTTGCATAATGGGTGAATCTCTCGGGAGTTACTTGGTAATCAGCAATACAATATAGCCTTTCTCTCCGTGTAACATAGAGTTCTTAAGACGCTCTCGCGTACGCTCGCATTCGGATCTGAGAAATAATCTGCTCCACGGTAATTTACTAGTTATGGCAACTAGAATCATATTAAAGATGAAATTATATCCTCGTAGCCACGTAAGCGCAAAACAAAATTACAGTTATGGTCCTCGTAACAACGGCCAATCCTCTCATTTAGCAATCTCCAACAATATAGTTCCTCTATCTTCCTCATCCTCTATTTTTCCTGCCTTTTCCTAGTCTCTTTCTCGCCCTCCTCCTCTCTGCGATATTACAAAACACGGATATATAATTTCGTGCTATAACTAATATTCATCTAAATCTAAACACACGAGAATGAAATATATGTGTTTGTACGTGACCCTCTTCCATCCGTGGCCAATTGCAGAAAGTTTAATGTTTAACTCAACAGGTTGTGACTTAAATGGCATTATAAATTAATTTTTTGATTGTATTTGTTTTTTATCGAATGTTATAGGTATCGATAGAAAAAAAGAGAGAGACGCGCGAGAAATGCACATACATCATTTCTTATATGCGCATTAAAGTCACCGGGGCGTCTTGTAGCATCGCGTGACTACATCTTATTCCAGGAATGCGGCTGCAATATATTGCAACGGTTTTTGTTCTGCTTGCAATTAGCATACATTCAAAAGTTGATTTATAGATTACGATATAGTTATAATATAGTTAATTTAGATTTCACTATACATATATGTATATTCTCGAATCTGTTACACTTAGACACAAAAAATATCCAATTATTATGTCATTATTTATAAAAAAATATTGTTTTATTTCTGATTATTATCAGAAAATAAATCTTTTTCTTTTATTAATTCCTTGTATCTTATATCAGTATTTTTCTACTTTCACAAGAGTAATACTGAATTCCTTTATTCTATTTACAGTTAGAGAAAAGCCCATGTGTCAATTTTGATTTATCATTATTATGATAATATATTCATTTTATTTCGATCATATATCATATGCGAGACAACAGCTTTCATCTGCATCTCCGTTTTTTCATTATACGATGTAAGAAATGGAGACATAAGTAGGAGAAATCGACAAGTAGATGAAAAAGCGGAAGGAGGAAAAAAAAGATAGGGACTGCGAGAGATAAGTAAATATGCATGACCTATGAAGGATGCTGTCGAGCAAAAAGAGTAAGCGGACGTGGACCAGCTTTACACGTAGTGGCACGTGCAGGGGCGTGGTTCGTGGGAGGGCATCCCGTGCACACGAGACCGCTGCAATTCACCTGGCACACGGCTGTTTGGCTAACATAAGCCCTACTCTTTTCTCTCGACCGTTCGCCACCCTACTCTACCACTGCGCGTTTACCTTTACCTTGCCTATAGCATACTGCCGCCGCACCGTCCCCGTATTCTTTACGTGTGCTGTGCATCTCAGATGCAGAATCTAGTCCAATTTGGACGGGACGCTCTCTCTCTCTCAAAAAAAAAAAAGAAAGCGTGAGAAAGAAAAAGACAGAGAAGCCGAGACAGGTTGGAATAAACGTCTTTTAACGATACGATAACAGTTTAGCGGATCTTTATATGGAATCTTTGAAAGAACTTTTAATCTATTCTTTTGTGTTACATAATTTTTTGAATAAGCTTATATAGATATATCATATTTAATTTCACAGATTTGAGAGAGACTGTTGAAAATTAATAATTAATAATTGATTTTATATTTTTGCTCTATATTTTTCGTGGGAAACTGCAAGCACACGTTAAGATATTTTAATTCTCTAACAAATTATTATTATTATATATACTATTTTTTTATAGTTTTTTAGTAATTACAGTTATTTATATTGCAATTATATTTGACACATCTTTTACGATGCACTTGCTTACCTTCATCACATTTTTTGCAGACTTGAGATTGCGCGTAATTGCATATTTTGCTTGTATAAATTACGGATTTTATGAAATCTTCTCCAGTGGGCTATTAAGTGTCATTCTCGCACACGCAGATAACCGAAAACGAGGTTCACAACGGTATTCATCCATCGCATTAACTTGTAACTGTAACAGTAACTGCTACCAATTGAGTTCTCTTAGTATCGACTAATTTATTACGTGGCACTAACGACATTATATTTTATAGCGGCAAGAGCGTACAGGCATGTTTTATCTCTGAAACACATTACTATTAAGAATCGGCAGGTAGTTAATCAATTCGTAATCAGGTCGTTGTTTACGATACAATTAAAGATTGAGTATATCTGACATGACTTTGAATCGATCGATTTGCTTTATTTTTTACTGAGATAAATTTTATTAGACATAATTAGAATTTATGGCAACAGTATCCTTAATGCATTCTTCTTATTTATTAACTGATTATTCGTGCTAAATATGAATATAAATGTGCATTTTTATATTCTTAAATGTATTTTATAAATTATACTATATACGTTTCATAAATATGATTTTATAATTGTGGAAAGTTAAGTTAAAAGAAAAATCTACATCTTTTTTATATACTTATATTCCCATAATGTGTCATACGATAAATATTTTTAAAATGAATAACTCTTTGTAAGTGGCACATAATTTCGAATTTTTATATTTTAAATAATATGCATTTCTCTCGCGATAATCGCACATTTTTAGCGCGAGCCTCGGAACAATTGACGAGAATTCCTGAATCAAATGTAATCGATGCGTTTTATCGGTCGCGGAAGACATCGATTTTCCTGTTCGTCTTATAACAATATCGCGAATAACAATAAGCCCGGTCCCTCCTCACGCAAATTTATTTCGTCATAACAGCCGATCCATTGTGCTTAATCGTCACTTCTTCCACACTACACACCCCTTCCCAGATCAATCGGTGTCACGGTGAAATCGCTTATGACCGACGCTTCGCGATCTCGCGGCGGGTGGTCTCTGACGTGGAGCGCGATCGTGAAATTAAATCAAACGCGACTTCGACGCCCGTGACTATCGACGAATGGCATCTGCATGGGCGATGCGTCAGGACGCCTGCATCCGGTTGTCGTATCATATTACTCGCGCATACTCTCTATCCATTTGATAAATCATCGACGTCCTCGCGGGCACAAGAGACCCTTTCCTGTAGTTTTTTACAATTAGATAAATGGTTCAGGAAAAAAATTAGAAAATATTTACATAGGAATTATATTACTTTGTAATTAGAAAAAATATTTCTTTTCTAATTAAATTTTAATGTTTTCCTTAGACAAGGATTTTCTTGTTTATCTTTTTTTTTTGTAACGATTTCTTAATTACTTTAAATTATGCGGAGAAAGCTGTGGCGAAACCACGTAGTAACGTAGATGATCGTCACAAAAACGTGGTCGCTGGCATAAGAATGTCTGCCCTTCGGTCGTCAGGGGATAATATCGTGTAATAATAATCGAAAAGGGGGTGAGATGCGTGGTTGTTTGTATAGAACGGGGTGGTAGTATTTTAAATGCCAGTGATTTCATGTCTCCCCGGGGTGTACACGGACACCCTATATAGGACGATCCGGAGGCGTTCAAGTGCTCAGTCGACGACGAGAATCCGTCGTTTAGTAAGATTCATCGTAGATTTCCTGAGCCGCGTATAGTGAAAGTGATTTTTCGGAAATTTCTCTCACTCATGATTGATTAGTTTTGCTCTAATTAATCTTAAAATTTTAGAAAAATTAGCATATTTTAAGTAATAAAGATTTGTTGGGCGTAATTGTAAAATTTTCTCAGAGTGTTCTGCAGTATGATTGCCATGGACGACGGATATTCTCAGTATCGTAGATACTGTACGTATTTTTTAAGCATATAATTTATCATTTTTTCAAAAAATTTGAGATTTGAAAATGTAATTATGCTTTTGATATCGATTAATTATATGTTTATTAATCTCTTCATATATAAAAAATAATAAAAACACAATCAGAAGACAATGTTTTATGAATTCGCGTTCAATGTTGCACGAAATATTTTTCTTTTATTATAATAAAGAACAACATGGAGATTCAAAGTCAGACGATGTACTTAATGACATCGGTGTATAACGATAGAGAGCTAAAAATCAATATTAGCCGCGTTCTTGCGATAGAGAAAGTGTCCTGTTGCAGCTTCTCGGCATTATCGTTGAAAATTGACATGTCAGAAAGTTTGTTTTTTTTTACCGAGAAACGAGGTTACGATCCATTTTTGTCTTCTCACGCATAATGAATGATGTTAATCCATTTGACGACAGACAGCGCATACATTATTCAATCGGTATTTAAAGTTTATTATTGAAGGAGAATGCATTATATTACATAATATTACACATTTTGTATTCTGCTTTATACTTAAATAATTTGGGAAAAAAATCTTGCGGACAGATAATTAATACTAATATTAGTAACAATAGTAATAAGAAAATTGAGAAAATTGTTTTTTTCATAAGATTCTACGGTGTAATTTGTAAATACTAAATGAAATAATTTTTACAATAATACATATATTATTTTTTATTCTAATTAATAGTTTTTGTCCTCATATCTATAATTTTATTCTTTTGCGTATTTTTATAAAAATTTGTCTTCTTTAAAAGCTCAAATAATACACATTCTATTGTCTAATATAATAATATAATAACCTGAGGAATATCGTTTGGATGTTACAGGGCAACTGCATTCGCCGAACGGCGACAGCGACAACAGCAACGGTAGCCAGCGTGCGGTGGCTGTTACTCGCAACGAGGTAGAGCAGCAGCAGCAGCAGCAGCCGCATCGCCAACGGCAGCCGCAACGTCAGGCGACCGCTACCGTTCCGGTTCTCGCCTGCACTAATCAATCGTCTATAACTACACCCACGACCGCCTTCACGGTGGCATCAAGCATGCTTCTTTTGCAAACACAACAGGTGAGTTCTACTTTTTTTTTAATGTATGATAGATTTCAGCTTTTGTTCGTTTCACAGAATTCTTCATACTAAATGTTAAAGATTCAAACATTGAGAAAGATAAGAAAAATGGAGATAGAGTAATGGAGAGCAAAATTAAACGACATTCTTAACTGTCGTGCGCAACACGAGTTTTATATAGTAGTTGTATCAAATTGGTTAAGCCTTCGTGCTTGCATGTCGACGTGACGCAACATATAAGTTGTAATTTTACGTAATAATATTCATCCGTGTAAACGCTCATATCTCTCATCTCATCTCAATTCTCATAAATAGTGCCGAGAAGGTCTTATGAGAAATATGGATATGCAATATTTCAAAACAAGAAAGTAAATTCACGTGCGAGCAAACAGCGTATATCAATAATTTAGAGTTGATTAAAAAAATGGACTTTTATTATTGTGACTTATCATTTTTCTATTTAATCCACACAAAATTATATATTTGTAGCGTTAAATAATTCAAAGTTATTTAATACTTAATATTTTATAAAGTAATAATTAATAAAATCGATTTTGATTTGGGGAAATAATTCTATAAATTGTTTTAAAGTTGATATTAAATCATAAGATTTATCGATCTTTTTTTCTGAAATCTCTTTGACTTCTTCAGTATTTTGCATAACGGCACGCCATTTTTCTCTCTTTGATCATTCTTTATCGTACCATTCGCTCTTATCGAAGCAAAGCAGCCGGCGCTACATATCAAGCGACAATCGCACGGTATATTAATATTACGAGATATTGCCATCCACCGTCTTTCCCATGAACTCGCCTTTGCGCGACCAGCTTGAAAATATCGCGTCACGATCCGACGGTTAATCTAATTCTTATCGACTCTTGGGCTCTAGGGATTCCACGATGATTCTGCATCGGTATAACAAGATTCTCTTATTTTTGTGATCGCCATCTGCGCTAATCACACATAATCTGCATTCCACATATCTGGACGCTGTCCCATTTATTTCCTACTTTTTTCTTTTTTCTCCATTTCTTCCTGCCCGCTTCGTTTCGATTTCTTGCTTCCTTCTTCATGCTGGATGATATGACTAATTAATGATTAAGAAGGGGATGCACCGCGGAATTAGCGGGCCAGCGCCAACATTGTCTCGATGATTTAACGGGAAGTAATAAAGAGGGTGGAGGAGAAGGGGCACTTTTAGGACGCCGTTTAGCAGGACATTTATTCACGGTCTGGAAAGATGAGGCTTCGATCGCCGGTTCTCGGGGGAGCGATGAGCGAAATGTCAGCCCGAAGCGGAACCGGCACTTGCAAATTGAATATCCACCCTCCTCGATCATCCCCCTCCTTCTTCTCGTGATGTTATCCTTCGGTCTACTCTCTCTCTCTCTCTCTCTCTCTCTCTCTCTCTCTCTCTCTCTCTCTCTCTCCCTGCCACAATATTTTTGCTTTTCTTTCTCGGATTTTAATATACAGATATTTCTTCAGAACTCAAATTTATTAATGATGATGTGGATTTCTTTCAAGAAAGTTTTCGAAAAAGATGACTATTATCATTTCAATGGAGGATATAATATTGCATCATTTGTGAAAATGTGTAAACATTATAAAAGTAATATTTTTTTTTTATTGAATATATTCTCTTTTTCCTCAGAATTAATTTGCAAAAATTATAGACAGACATTTTACATTAAACTGTTTGTTTCATGATTACATTTATATTCTTATCGCAATTGATTGAAGGCACATTAGTTTTATAAAATTTAATGAACTTGTTTCACAAGCGGAAAGGAAAGTATTATTGCGCGATCACGCAAATCGCTCCGAGCAGATCAAGAAGTAATAAATCTTCATCGTTAATTTTGAAAGTTAGGTGAGCAGTTTACCGTTTGGATATTTACGGCCGATTGAGTAATTCTCTTATTACGATATCTTGTAACATGTATAATTTCTTGTCGAATTACAAGATGTATCAACGTCGTTTATTATCGTTCCATTGCCGCGGGAATATTTAACCAGGCTGCTATAGTGTTTTACCGTCTATCGACTATCGACTATCAATGATTGAGTCAGGAGAGGGGAGGGGAGGGGGAGGAGAGAGAGAGAGAAAGAGAGAGAAAGAAAGAAAGAGGCTCTAAGTCTCTATCGAACCCTAGCTTATAGACAACACGCGATACGAGTTTGGCTTGTCCAATCCTCTCTCGAACATCCTCACTGCGCACCTCGATTGTACATCGATGTCTCGCCATCGTGGCTCGCAATTGTGCTCGAGCAATATTTCTGCCTTGTGCAGTTGGGTGCTTCGATTTGCCGTTCGCACGGCTTTCCGGAGGCCGTGATAATTTTGTCGAAGAAAAAAAAAAAAAAAAACATCGGCGTTTAAAATTGATAATCGATTTTCGCTTATTCGGTATGTAATTAGAAAACAAAAGATTCGCAAAATTTATATCGATATGGTGTTCAAATTGGCTCACGTCATTTGTACCACGCAGGTATTTTTTTTTTATTTATATTCCTTTCATTTCTTCTTTTGTTATTTATTTTGTCTCGGTTTCCTATATATTTAATATTTTGTGATATTTATCACGCTCTTTGTCAAATTTTTGTGTAATGTAAATTTTTATTAACAAATTGTTAAAGATATTTTATCACATTATGTGAAAGTATGTTTTTATTATATTTGTACGTGTGTAAAACTTGTTCATAATAATTATATTTATCTGACTTGATTAATTTTATAAATTCTTATTACGCGACTACATTTGCTTTCTCTTTTTCTAATATATATAAAATTACTTTTGTGCTACCTTATATTTTCAAGTTTTACATAATATTTCATTTATCATATACATTTTGTTACTATGCTCTAATGTTATTTATAAATACGGTCGCGATTTTTCATTACAGAGCTCCTTCGGAAGCAGTTTCGTGGAATTGCTAAGTGGTCCTTATTCAGACCCTGCGGATGCCGGGAGCTTGCCCGAGGAGCTGGATCCCTTTCCAGAGTTGCAGCTTGGAAATCCGCAAGGTGTATCTTCGGTCGATGAGTCTGCTCAGTCTCACCAAAGTATACACCATCAACAGTCATCGCAATCACCACCACCACCGCCCCCTCTCCCCGAGGACATTCAGACCGATTCTCTTAGGTATATATGCAGTTTTTTTTTCTTTCAATTTTTTAACATTGATAATCTTAATTTTTATAAGAGTTCTTTTCAAGTAATATGACAAAAAACTATTTGTATTATCAATATAATGTTATCGAAATAATTTGAATAAATTTTTGAATTTTATATATGATATGGGATTTATAAAATGCACTATATATTTTTGATTGCAGTCCTACACCCTTGCCGAGCTTCCAGGAGACCTACACAGTGCAGCGATATAGACAGGAACTCCAGGGCCTTGGTATCAAGATGGATGATGAATGTTACGATACTCCAGTATATCCTTGCACCACCACTCACTATCCAACCGAATTTCCGGCTACAGTATCCTATCATGAGCACCAACAACAACCGCAACAGCATCCTCATCATCATCCGCCGCATCATCAACAACAACAGGCTCCGCATCATCATCAAAGTTACTTTCCTACGGAATCGGCGCCCACTCCGACAACGGCAGTCGTTCCGCCCTCGAATCATCGACAGGATCCATCCTATAATGTGGCTGTCACCGTGCCTATGGTTTATGGGGCACCGTCAGCCATCGTCGCCACTCCCGTAGCTCCTACTGATCTCTGTCCTAATGTCGATACTAACGTTGTGATGGGCACCACTAGGTCACGAAGGGCGTCGCTGCCTACTCAGAGATCAGAGTCGGCAAGGTAAGATTTACGAAATCATTATGATAAATAACATCACGTCTCATTGTTCCTCGTTTAAATTTAAATGGCATTCTAATATGAAAGAAACGAGAAATTTTTTCTCATGTTTTTTTGTTTAAATTTATTATTGTTATGGTTCAATCACACAATTTTAATTGTTGGATTAATTTTATTTAAAGAATATAAAAGCGATAAAAAATTTTATATTATTTAGTATTTCTAATTAAATTTTAAAATTAAAAAAAAAATATATTTTTTAATTTATACATATATATATATATATGTCAAATTCTTTTCCATTTTCACGAGGACACGAGACGTGATAGTTTTAAGAGAATCCCTGTTCCGACTAGCGACGGATTATAGATCAATGCGCCTGATCCTGTGTCGTGTTAACAGTAGTGGGAGCATAGAGTCCCCGAAGCCGCGCGGCAGCGGTGGCACCACGAGCTCCACCGTCAGTTCGCCGTCGCCCGGAAGCGGTACCAGTGGAGAACGCGCACCCTCGAGCCCGAGTCAGCTCTGCGCTGTATGCGGCGATACCGCGGCCTGTCAACATTATGGCGTGCGCACTTGCGAAGGTTGCAAGGGCTTCTTCAAAAGGACCGTGCAAAAAGGCTCCAAGTACGTGTGCTTGGCCGAGAAAGCTTGCCCGGTGGACAAGCGTCGACGAAATCGCTGCCAGTTCTGCCGGTTTCAGAAGTGCCTGATGGTCGGCATGGTCAAGGAGGTAAGCAATGACGATTGTGTGGTACAAAATAATTTTTGTAAAACAATTTTTCTCAAATTTATCAAGTTTCGAAATTCTAAAGTATGATAAAATAATAAATTCTCGCGATAATTAATTGTTTCAATGAATTTTGCCAAAGTTGCTTCCAAAATTTAAAGCTTGCTTTGAAAGATAGCAAAAACTGTAACACGAACGTGAAATAAAATTGATAACTCATTATATTATTTATTGCACAGGTTGTTAGAACAGATTCTTTGAAAGGTCGTCGAGGCAGATTGCCTTCAAAGCCCAAGTCACCGCAGGAATCTCCACCGAGTCCGCCAGTTTCCTTGATTACAGCTCTGGTTCGTGCCCATTTGGATACAACGCCGGACAAGGCGAGTCTCGATTACTCGCAATACCGACAACCGAGACCGGGCGACCCCCCGATGACCGAAGCCGAGAAGATTCAACAATTCTACAATCTGTTGACTACCTCAATCGACGTCATCCGAAACTTTGCCGACAAAATCCCCGGATTCACGGATCTAGTACGGGAAGATCAGGTGAGCACTTATAATGATAATTCGATGATGAATAAGATACAATTAAGGAGACATGAAAACTTTAGTTAGAGAATTTAAAAATTAAGAGGTAGTTCCTCAAAAAAAAAAAAAAAAAAAAAAAAAAAAAATCAAGAAAACCTTCCAATTATAGCATTTTTACACTGAATTCGCGATTTTTCATTTAGTTTAATCACTCATTCTTCCGTCTCTTTTGTCATCGAGATATACGCTCTCGTAGTATATATCAAGTCTGTCAGGTATCGATTTTCGGACGATATCCATTGGGAACTTACGGTTATAGAAATCGATAGCTCATACATTTTCTAAAAGGTCAGTCTTGACGAGCTTTTGACGAGTGACTGCCTAGTAAACTGCTCGCGAAAAGACAGTAGATGTTAATTTGTTAATATATCGTCAAAACTAGCGAGATTTTGCTGCTCATTGTCAGATTGTATCTAAATCAAACTATGAATTTGATTGTTATTCCTTTATAAATGTAATTTGATAATGTACATGAAATAAAACAGTTTATCTTAATTAATCTGACGGTGATTTTGATCAATTTAAAAGTTTACATTTTACTGACAATATCATCGTATACTAATAATTTTGCGATTAATCTGATTTCAGGAATTGCTCTTCCAATCAGCCAGCTTGGAATTGTTCGTGCTCAGGTTGGCGTACCGCACGAATCCGGACGATACTAAGCTGGTGTTCTGCAACGGCGTCGTCCTGGCGCTGGAACAGTGTCAGCGTAGTTTTGGCGATTGGCTGCACAGCATTCTCGACTTCTGCAAAGCCCTTCACTTCTTAGAGGTCGACATTAGCGCCTTCGCCTGCCTGTGCGCTCTCACCCTCATTACTGGTCAGTACTCGTATATAATTTGTTTGATGCTTTCACACTCTTTATTGTATTATTAATTAAACAATCAAAAAAAATTACTACATTTATAATGACATAATAATCATTGTTATTATAAATATTAATTGCATAGTGATCGCTGTAGTTGTCAATTTGCAATTTTAATAATAGTCACTTTAACGGCACTTTCAATCTCCCTTCACTCTATTTCCCCGCACCTGTATTCTGATTATACCGACTTGTCTACGGGATAAATAATTAATTCGTCGAATCAATTAATTATTGATGTTCCGACGAAAGGAACGACGATGCTCCGCGTTTTGCACGCGATCTATTGGCAACCGGACATGCAGGTGTGTGGTTTACAGGCGCGTTCACTCGCAGTTTCTATGTTTAGATAGCTACGTATTGAAAGTTGCGTGACTGATATTACTATACTTTAATTGATCAGTATTTCTTAATCTCATGAATGTTAATAATACTACAATTAAATCTTAAATTGTATCATAAGATCAATATTAAGAAATTTTTTGTAAAATATTAGAATGTTGTTTTTATTATTCAGAGATTGTCACCTAATTTTTAATATCATGTAAATTTCAATCGATAATGATGTCTCACTCAAATTTTGTTTGTAAAATTTCAGAGAGATATGGATTAAAGGAGCCACAGCGCATGGAACAGTTACAGATGAAGATTGTCTCGTCTTTACGTGATCACGTGACTTACAACGCCGAGGCGCAGAGGAAGTCGCAGTACCTGTCTTATTTACTAGGCAAACTACCGGAGCTGAGGAGTCTCTCGGTCCAGGGCCTCCAGCGAATCTTCTACCTGAAACTGGAGGATCTGGTGCCGGCGCCTCCTCTGATCGAGACGATGTTTGTCGGTAGTCTGCCCTTTTAAACTGAGCTGGGCATAGTCTATGGCTCGCCAGCACATAGAACAATTACTTTCTCAGACCCATGCGGTTGCGTTATCTTCGTTCTAATTGCATCCTTCTTAGTTCGTATTTACTACACGTAGCTTTATTCTCTTCTTGCGTGTAATTTCTCGCGAGTACATTGCAGTCCTCGACGAAGCCTTGACATCTTGTTGTATTTCATGAAGAGACTCGTGAAGGGCTCGTCGGGCAGGAAGAGCAAAGAGAGACCAATTACTGGTCGTACGAGCGAGCGCGAAAATTATCCGCGCGGATTCAACGTGCGTGAATGATAATCTTAAGGAAAAGTTCTACGCGTGTATGTGCGAGTGAATGTGTACATGCGTGAATAAGCAATTGTGTGTATCATGTGCAAATGCGAATGTACAGAATACAGGACGCAGGTCTCTGCATGCGCGACGAGTGGCGGGCCTCGAAGACGTCGCCGTTACTACTAGTAGTAGTAAGCTACTATTGCTATTGCCGACGAGTAAGTTTAGCGCAAGCGGAAAGCGGGCGTGAGGCGAGTTGCGAGGTGGTTTCGCTATTATCCCTCTTCTAGCTATAGCAGATTTCGCGCGGACTCGAATGCGGATGGAAAGAGGGATTCCTCTCTCTCTCTCTCTGAGACGGGAAGATTTCCCGCGCGAAGAACGCAAATTTTTCTCACTTTTCTATCTAGTTTGTACGAGACTCTCCTTGCCCCGCCTCGTCTCGTTCCCGTGGCTAATATGCGCGCCACCCGTCACTTCTCCAACATCTCGGTAATATTTTCGGCAATACCTTGCCCGTCGCTGGAAAACGCATCGGCGATTCGCAACATATCAGAGCAATGGCGAGGAGAGTGAATAACGCTCTCCCGTCTTGACAGTAGACGTAGGACATGACTGTCGGTTACGCCCTCAACGGCCGGACGATGTCGAGTGCAGATGCATTGAGACAAATTGATTCAAAATACGTGTAAAGAATTGATGCAATTCTACGTCGAATTAAATATATATATATATATATTTTTTTATTATTTCTTTTCTGTTTGTTTATATCATGTAGTCATATCTGTCCTAATAATATGCGCTTTGAATTCTCCAGTCAAATTGATGGATGAAGCGCGAGAGAAGAATATCGAATAAAAAATTAAATAATGGAAACTGGAATGTAAGAATAAACAGTGAGATTCATGTATTTAACAGCGGATTGCAATATATGTCTCTTGGATATCTAAGATAATGGAAAATAAACTTAGAAGCAACGTACTATTATTTTATGAGTTTAAGGAAAATCGTAGAGGGAAGTTGTAAACTATTTTACTAAATAGATTTTCAATTGTAGTATTTTTATAGATACTTTTTACATGTTTTATATACAATTTTTTTTAAGAGGAGATTATTACACGAAAATTCGTCAATATTTACTAGGTATTTTTACAAGCATTTGACAATTAGATCTATCCTGGTAATTTAAAATTCCATAACTTTGCTATATTTCTTGATTCGTAAACTTTTTTTTCTCCTAATGCACTCACAATCAAACACTCGGCATCGTCAGTGCCATTGGGGCGTTGTCTAAGGCGCGTGATCGATATCGATCGGTTCTTTACCACTACTCTTGCGTTTATGTGATTTTAGAGAGCTAAGGCGAACAACCACGGGCCCACCTCGTTCCTTTAACATAGAGACAGAGAGAAAAAAAAAGAAAGAAATGAGAAAAAGAGAGTGGTGAGACTAAGAGAGGAAAAAATGCAGTACGACGGCGGGCCCGGCTTAAAGTTACCTATTACGTTATGACATTTACTTTTAATCAAACTAACGTAGAGTGTCCTATTTATATACATATAACGCGCCGCTACTACTACTTAACTACTACTTTACTATACCGTTATACTTATTATTACTCATTAATAGCGTTATTACTCTATGACGTTACTACCACTACTACCACTGTTACCAGCGTTACCTTTACTACCACTTTGTGTTACCATTGTCTCGCTATAGTAAGCTTCACCATCGCCCTCGTCGTCGTCGTCGTCGTCTTAAAACGTCCTTCAACGCACCAGTGCCCTTCGATTGACACGACAGACGAAAGAGAATGCTAAACAGGCATCCTCGCCTCCAGGATTACCGCAGTCGGCACGCATCTCTATTTTTGATGTATCTTTGTATTTTATCCACATTCAAGTACACAGTAAGATAAAGTAAGATTGCAGATCAGGAATAACTTTGCACGTAGCGAAAAAAGATTTGATTATTATTTTTACTATTGAGATAAATATGAAAATTTTAATATAAGAATCTTAAATATATATATATATATATATCACAAAAAATTCCCCTTTTTTAAGATACGTTATTTTATTTAAAAAATTATATTATAGAAATTAATAATTTTTTTCTTTCTCTTTCTTTTTCTCTTTCTTTGCTCTCTCTCTCTCTCTCTCTCTCTCTCTCTCTCTCTCTCTTTGTCTTTTGCTTTTTGTCGTTTTAATGTTTATAATCCTAATTTTATTTTATTTAAACAGATATATTGAGATTTTTCTTTTAGTTTTCGAGATAATATTTACAAAAGTAATACGGTTCAGATTAAATTTTTATAATTACTGCAATTAATTATCTTCATATATTTTATTATATGATTCTGAAATCTATTTTTGTTCAGGCGCAGTTACTCCGACTAATGTAATCTTACGATAACCACAACGCATCGCAAGCGATCCGAGCTACGTAAACACGACAAATCAGACATTGTTTTCACACCGTGATCCATACAAACACATACAAGCAAACATAAACACATACAAAAACAAAGACACATTTACACAGAAACCACATTAATTACCTGTACGTGCACATTAGATATGATAATTACGTGTGTATATGTAAATCTAAAATCGTATGTATCCGCAAATGCTCGACGTCTCGCAGGCAAAATCGATATCTCGATTTGGTCTTTTTATTAATTCTCTATGATTGTAAATCCTTGAATTAACGTCTTCTATATTTTGTTTAGCAAACGGAATAAGTCAAATATCCGCCTATATTTGCGTCGCTAGAAATGGAAATCAGCTTCATTTTATCTTTATTCATAACTGTTCCGATTTGCCCCTAAATTTTTGCAATATTTCGGAAACATTTGTCAATACTAATTAAAAATCTCTATTGCAATCGCGCGCGAAAAGAGCTTAGGTTCATTTTATATAAAGATGAATTTAATGCTATACTGACCAACACCACATTAAATATTAGCGATATAATGTCTTAATGAAAAATTAATCAATTCTGTTAATACTTCTATTACCCTTTCTACAAAGAAATCTATCAATTCGGTTTCTAGCGCGCAAAATTTGGTTTTGTTGTAAAAATATTAGACCACCAATGAACAACATGATTAGTAAAAAAATTGTCACCGAGAACATTTCTTTGTGTACCAAATGACTTGTTAATAGTACGTCCACGTTTGCGGATAAATACGTGTGCAAGTGTTCAAAAGACAAAATGCCCGGTAAGAATGCAAGGTAAACAGGATCCGAGGGTGCAACCCGGCTCGAGCAACCCTTGCGATCGAAATTAGGATAACATGAGCCAGAGAGTCGATATCGTTTCCTTATTCGAGGATCATACGAATGGATACAAATTTCGGAAGCGTTTGAAGGAAACTGATTCGCCCTGCAAAATTGATAGCAATAAGATAGGAAAATTCTTGTTTAAAATATGCCAAATGCCATTGCTGCCAATGTCCTGTCAGAATATTTTGTAACGTGAGAAATAAGATCGTTATGAATTGAAAAATTTTAGAAATATAAAAATCTCGCCTTTAGAATTTCTAAAAACAAACATTTTTTGGCAAAAAGTCCTTTAACATAGTTATGAGAAATTATAACAAATATTTCTAAGCATATAGGAACAATATTATTAGTCGTTGAGCTTGAAATATTTACAAAATGTCTTTTCGGTAAATATAAATGTTTTCATCCGTCCATTACGAAAATAAGTATTTAATAATGGACTAGATGTGCATAGCCAGAAAAAAATATTCCAGGATATAAAAATGACTAAAAAATAAATAATTTGATGTTAATGATAAAATAATAAAATAGACATTGGCATCGATTTACACGGCAATATAATAAAAAAACAAAAATTTTCATGTGTAAGAAATGTTTCGTGCAATTGCGAATCTTCGAGGACAAGCGCTTTGCCTTACTTTCTCCTCATATCAGTCCTCATATTTTGATGAGATCCTCGAATATAGGGATTGACTTTTTGTCCGCGCGAATAAAGTGTCAAGTCCAGAAAAGATTTCGGGAGAGAAATTATCAGTCGCGAAGAGATCAGGATTTCGCAAAAGACTCGACTAGAACGCGAAAGAAACGCAAATAGAGTTCCAGTTTCTGTAAAGCAGAAAAGAGAGATTCGAAACGACGTATATATTTTTTTGTTCCTATATGTATCTTTTTTTAATGAGAGTCTACGCGAAGATGAAAGCGCAATACTGATGCCTTCCGCTTCTGAAAATCATGAAAAATCATCCCTGGACCCAGCACTGCGGCGAATTATTTTTTAAGAGAAATTGTCATAAGGAGAACAGGCGAGAGAGAAGGAAATGCGAAAGGAAGGTGAAAAAGAGAAGGACAAAATCGGATCGTTTGGATGTGAACAATAAAGTCGTCCTCACAACCAAACGAACGAAATCGTCCCAACGTTTGTTGTCTAAATCGATTATCTGTCATTACTGTAACGAAATAACAGTCAATTTTCCGCTAGGTGTAAATCTATCCCCTTCTCCCCGTTTCATCGATGTATGCAATAAATGTTCGATTAACAAATTATTTTCAAATTCTCTTCGAAATTTTGTTAATAAACTATTTCGATCGACGTCGCAACACTGAGTTTATCTATATCTGTTGCTGATTCGTAAAACGGCGGATGTTCATGTACAGGGTGTTCCACCGTGGAAACAATACGGAACTTGTCGCACAGTTCTTCGTCAAAATGATGGAAAGGTAATTACGATGTTTGAAAGAAAACACGTTACACATATAATGCACTACATGAATTTCTAAGATTTATTAAATTTTTAATAAATAAATAAATACTTAAATAAATTTCAGATTAGTTTCTCATAACGCGCTTTCTTTATGCATCAGTTATTAAACTTTCTCTATATCATTTTGAAGAAGAACTAATTATTTTAAAATGTAATTTAAAATTTTTTCTCGAAATTGTGTATAAAGCAATTTTTTGATCTATGCATTGTAGAAACTCTTCTCACTTTTATAAGCACACTATTAAGAGAAACAAATGTCCCTTATAAAAATAAAAATTTTAAAAAATTAAAATTAATTGTAATTTACTATATAAATTATATAGTAAATAAATTATAATTAAACCGGTCGAAACATAAACATAATTAATTTTTTTTGTAAATGAACTTGCAAATACAATTTTCTCGCTACATATTTTTCATTATCTGTAAATTTGATCATCGTAAAAACTTTCAACTTGAACATCTATTAAATGTTATAGTCTTTAAATTAATAAGTATCTTGTTTCGATGTAAACAAGACAAATTTATTTGAGTGAAATTAATTAAATGGCTTTTAAAATTATATTTTTTACTTCTTGATTAATTTTTCACTGCTTCACTCTATTGTACGAATGTCCGCACTCATACATATACCATACATCACGTATACACATACATGCTCGGCCAAAAAATCGCGTTTATAAATGTATGACAAATGTACTTTGACACGCGCTTAATTTCTCTCTCTCTCTCTCTCTCTATATATATATATATATATATATATATATATATATATATGCACCATGAAGAATGAGCGTTGTACCGAAAATAAATCGACTAAATTAATATACACATAGCCAAAGAGACAATGTGAATAGCAGCCAACAAACGTCCACATAAATGTTGTAAGAAGATTCAAACTAAAAAAAAAGCATTATGATCTTTTGATAGATAGTCGATCTTTCTTCCCCCTCTCCCTTTTTATATGCTATATATTATGCAAATGATTGAATGCATTAATCATAAATTAATGAAAAGAAAACGAAACGGGGAAAGTCGATGGAAGCGACGAAAATATCGACGGTCGTACGAATTGAGAAGTGGTAATAATTGCATCGCAAGTATCATATGATCTCGCCGTGCGATTACACGATCGATGCATAGAGAGATAAAGATAGAGAGAAAAAGGAGAGAAAGTATGCGACACTCTTGCGGCTTGCAATGTAAATAAACATGAGAGAAGAGTACTTGGTGCCAATCTTCTCATCCATACGACTGTCGATCGTCGGTGCGACGTAGCGAAATACTGTCACTGTGTAATACCGTATTCGAATATTAATACGCACACACACACACACACACACACACACACACACATACACGTGCGCGCACATTCATAACACCTTCTTTCCGGCCTGATTCGTTTTTAATTCTGTGCCGAGTCAGTTTCCTCTCGCTTGAAGTAATATATATATATATATATATATATATATATATATATATATATATATATGTATATATATAATATATATAAATATATAAATATACAGAGAGATATATAAATAAATGAATATATATATATATATACATAAATAAATATATATATACATATAAAAAAAAATATATATATAAATATATATACTTTCGATATAAATGACAAAGGGAGGCAATTCAAAGGCAAGATGTGAGAACAAAAAAAATTATAACAATTATATTTTATAAATAAAAAATTGACATGTGATATAGATGGTAAGGCACGCGAGAATGCGTTGCGTTGCATTATGAAAGCAAATGTATTCTGTATATCGTTTCATTAAATCTACTAAAACGAAGGATTGGCTAGTTTTTCGCGCCCTTTCTACCAAATCCTCTCACTCTCCCACCGTTTATGTTTCTTCCCCTGCTTGTCTATTACAATTCGCAATGCATTCGACATCTTTTAGTTCAAGGACAGCTTTTTACGTTAATCCACTCTACCAACTATGAAGGACAGTTGTGCACACCTGGTCGTAGCTCTAATACGTCATACTGGTTTTAGAAATTTACATATGCGAACAATCGAGATCCAGACGTTGATGCTGTTTTAATTGTAATAAGGTTTCTTTATACAAGATCTTATCGGTAATAAATTGATGTGGATAATTATAAAAGATAACATTGATTGTTGACTATATATTTGGAATATAGTGTGATAGATGTAATATCAACGTTATTAGTAATCCTAAAATTCTTGTAAATATGTGAAAATTTTCAATGTTCTTGAAAATAATTTTGAGTTATTAATTAATTTATATTAAATTATATACATGCATTATTGGTTAAAAAATATTTTTTTTAAATTTAATTTTTATACATATTTGAAGAAGAATATTCGAATAAAAGATTAACTATATGTTTATTTATTCTCAGTTTTAATGTTAAATTCGCTGAAAATGAACTAAGTCTAATGTAAATAAAAGAAAGATTGTGCAATCTTATATATTTATATTGCACTATATTTGCAATCTTGTAATAAACATACCTGTAATCTGTAATGTGTCTGTATTAGAAGAAACACACTCGTATATACATTTTCACCTGTAAAGAAATCATGATCGTTATATCATATACTGACATATATATGTAAAAATAAATCTAAGATATATGCCACATATATTTTCCTACAGTATTTTTTACAAGACATAACGGACATTATAATAATCTGTTTAATAAAATTGATCCGTGTACGTGCAGTAGATTGGTCTGTGGCAGGTAAAAGATAATGATCTGACATTTTAACTTTCGAAATAGATGTATATCAGATATATTTTGGCTAGTGTTACGTACTTGACTGTAATGTAAATTTCTAGAAAATTCCTTAATGATTTAAATTTGAACGATTAAAATGTATCTCTGCATACGTAAGAAATATTTATGGCGAGCAATGATATGGAACGCTCGTAAATTGTTCGTATTCGCGAAAATGATATTTGAGCGAAAGATGATATTCCTCGAAAGATGAGATTGCAACTTACCTCGAGCATCTCAAATCAAAAGACCCACCAACGTAACGGTTTAACGCGCACGGATATTTAACCAATGCGGCTGCTGGCAAGCAGTGCCAGGTGACGCGCGCATCAGTTGGCGCATGCGGAGTTGCATGACGATAGGCACGCTCCGAGAAAGTAGTTCCAGCTCGCGAAAACACAATACGATCGTGAAGGAAAAATGCGACGGTAGTTTCGCCTCCCGGAATCGTCATCGCGTCGATTTCGCATTGCTGTTTGCAACGGGCTGCGTTCTCACCCAGTGTAATCGCGATTCGTACGTAGATTCGGGCACGTGAATATCAAAGAGGTGCGGATATCACTGCGCCGCACGTTTTGTGCAAAGGAAGCGAATGCTTGGAGTGAGAGAGAGTGAGAGAGGGCGATTAATCGCGCCGCGGATTTCAAGGAAGAGAAGGAGAAGGAGAAGATAGACCGCCAGCACAGGAAGTGGGTGTGCAGGGTAGGGGGAAAGTCGAAGGCAGTTGAGTCGGTGGTGGCTACATGTGGATATCCGCCGGTCGCGCCGAGAACTTTCGTATCAAGGGACAGGCGTAAACTATACTGTATATTTCCCGTCGAAATCGCGGGACTCGTGACGAATCGCGCCATAAACGAGATTGATTTGCCGTTAGCCATGCAGATGGATCCAACGACGTTGCAGCTGATCCAATTCCTCGAGAGGACCGTCTCATCGGGTGAGTGTGTCGAGTCGTACCATCATCATCGTGCCATCATCGGCGACGTCACACGCATACCGGCCCGCGCGATTTTCTCGTTCAAGCGTCCGTCTTTCCGGTATATCTCGTCGCATGAGAAACGTAATATTCTCGCGCACGCAACGACGATCCCGATCGCCGAAGCTGCCTAAAGTAACGTCGCGAAAATCGTTTCGCGTCACAATTGATGCTCCGAGAAAATTCATACGCAACGTGCTCGTCTCGCTGACGGCTGACCGCCGTCTTCGGCTTTCCCGTGATTTTCCAACAGCGCATTCATCGTCTTTGTCTCGCGGACGAGATCGCGAGCCATTTCGCACGCGGTTACGCACGATATCGCGCCCCCGTCGTGCTGTTGCTAGGCGCTTTGTTCGCCGCCGGAAAAGTATTGTCCCGTGCGACGGTTGCTCGCATCTGCACGTCTCTGTTCGCGATACGAAGCGCCTTCGCGATTGTCTAACCTACAATATTTCGCTGCGCACGCGATTAACATGTCCCTCTCTCATTTTCAGATAAGAATGAGCTCGTGGCAGCGCAGACTTTTCTGCAGCATGCGGCCGATTCTAATCTTGTAAGTAACTCGAGAAATTGACATTCGAGAATTTTGCAAAAGGGAATGTACGTTGTAATACTTATCGTTGTATTTTTTTTCAGCATGAATTCGTGCAACGACTCAGCGCCGTGCTGGTCACAGTCGGCGCGAGCCCCGTCGCCCGCATGGCAGCGGGTCTACAGCTCAAAAACCAACTTACCTCCAAGGATCCGGATATGAAGTTCCAGTACCAGCAACGCTGGCTTACTATCCCTGCTGAAACGAGAGATTATATCAAGAAAAATGTAAGAATATATCCTACATCTCTATATTAATATTTTAATGCATCTTCTCTGACTTTATTAAGCAGAGATAATATTTCATCTTTTATTTAAAAATTACAAAATAATATTCATATAATTTATTTATCTCTGACATCAGGAATCTCTAGTGAGAGAATGCAATGTTTTTCTCTTTTTATCTTTATGTTATCTTCATTTTATTTGTATGTTTATCTTTTAAAGATAATTTTTAAATTACAGAATAAAAACTCTGTATGTGTGAATACCTGAAATATTTAATCATATTTGTTAGAAAGCTTTTATTACTCTTATATTAAGAAATAAAATTTTATAGTGTCAAGGTCCTAAAACATATATCATTTTCCTTTGTATGACAGACATGTGGAATATTTATGCTTGCAGATTTTAGGAGCATTAGGAACAGAAAACAATAGGCCAAGTTCTGCGGCGCAATGCGTCGCTTATGTTGCTGTTGCCGAGTTGCCTGTGGGACAATGGAGCGAATTAATTCCATTGTTAGTCAATAATGTTGTCAACCTGTCCAGTACCGAAATGATGAAGGAAGCCACTCTAGAAACTATTGGATATATCTGTCAGGAGATTGAGAGTGAAGTGCTAGTATCGCAATCAAATGAGATTCTTACTGCTATCATTCACGGTATGAAGGGTTCCAGTACGTCAAATCATGTTCGACTGGCAGCAACAAGCGCCTTATACAATTCCCTGGAATTTACTAAAGGAAATTTTGAAAAAGAGGTCAGTATTGGGCATATAATTATAAGCATACAATTTATGATAAGCAACTAACGTTTTAAAATTTTAATCATACTTACAGACAGAACGAAACTTCATAATGGAAGTTGTGTGCGAGGCCACTCAGTCTACCAATACCCAGATCAGAGTGGCTGCGTTACAGTGTCTTGTGAAAATTATGTCACTGTATTATCAATATATGGAACCATACATGGCTCCAGCACTATTTCCTGTAAGTTTATTTAATTAATTTATTTATTAATTAAAAATGATTACAATATAATCAAATAATATTTAAAAGAAAAGAAAGATATACAGATTAAAGTTGTCTTATTTTTTCTTTTTAAATCGAAAAAAATGGCGTTGATTTTTCAAGTTATTGCTGTCCTGTAAAATGTATACGATTATTGATAATATTGATATTTTTTTTTGCAGATTACTTTAGAAGCTATGAAGTCTGACATTGATGAAGTGGCACTTCAGGGAATAGAATTTTGGTCGAATGTATCTGATGAGGAGGTTGACTTATCAATGGAAGAAGGAGAAGCATCGGAAGGAGGTCGCCCGCCGCTGAAAGTCTCACGACATTATGCTAAAGGAGCTTTACAATATCTTGTACCAGTATTGATGAAAAAATTAACCAAGCAAGAAGAGTTTGATGATGAAGACGATTGGAATCCTTCAAAGGCTGCCGGAGTATGCTTGATGCTACTCTCCAGTTGTTGCGAGGAATCCATCGTTCCATTCGTTCTTCCCTTCGTCAAGGATAACATTAAGAGTCCCGACTGGAGGTATAGGGACGCAGCTCTTATGGCGTTTGGCTCAATTCTCGGCGGTTTAGAACCTGCTACACTGAAACCGCTAGTAGAACAGGCTATGCCCACTCTCATCGAGCTGATGTATGATAGTAGTGTCGTCGTTCGGGATACCGCAGCATGGACATTCGGCCGTATATGTGAGATGATTCCAGATGCCGCAATCAATGAGACCTATCTGAAACCACTGTTGGAGTCCTTAGTGAATGGATTGAAAGCCGAACCACGCGTCGCTGCCAATGTATGCTGGGCATTTACAGGATTAGCAGAAGCAAGTTATGAATCTGCTGAAGTGAGTGAAGATGCCACTCAACCAGAAACATATTGCATGTCACAGTACTTTGATTTTATCATTCAACGACTCTTAGAAACAACGGATCGACCAGATGGGGCTCAAGCCAATCTGAGATCCGCTGCCTATGAGGCATTAATGGAGATGGTAAAGAATTCACCGCGAGACTGTTACGTGACTGTGCAGAAGACTACAATGGTGATACTTGAACGATTACAGCAAGTTTTACAGATGGAGTCGCATATACAGAGCCATTCTGATCGCGCCCAGTATAATGATCTGCAGTCGTTGCTCTGTGCAACTTTGCAGTCTGTCTTACGTAAAGTCACTCCAGAAGATGCACCGCAAATATCCGATGTGATAATGACTGCTTTGCTGTCCATGTTCAACTCGAACTCGTGCAAATCGGGCGGTGTGCAGGAAGATGCGCTCATGGCCGTTTCAACTCTGGTTGAAGTATTAGGTGAAGGCTTTCTAAAATATATGGAGGCATTCAAGCCTTACCTCTGTCTTGGTCTGAAGAATTATGCTGAATACCAGGTGTGCTGTGCTGCGGTCGGTCTCACCGGCGATATCTGTCGCGCACTGAAGAACAAAATGATACCTTACTGCGATGAGATTATGACGCTGTTGCTCGAGAATCTCAGCAATAACGCCGTCCATCGATCAGTTAAACCGCAGATCTTCTCGGCTTTCGGCGATATCGCCATGAGTATTGGACCAGAATTTAAGAAATATTTGGATGTTGTACTACAGACGCTAGTGCAGGCGTCGCAAGCTAACGTAGATAGGAGCGATTACGATATGATCGATTATTTGAATGAATTGCGCGAGGGCGTACTCGAAGCTTACACTGGCATTGTTCAAGGTCTCCGCGGCGATGCAAATAATTGCCCAGACGTTGCTATCTCTCTTATCGAGCCGCATGTGCCGTTTATTATACAATTCATCACTTCGATAGCACAGGACCGCGAGCATTCTGACGGCAATGTGTCAGCTGCAGTGGGCCTACTGGGTGATCTCGTTATGGTGTTTGGAGTCAAACTGTTGCCCATGGTGGAAACTGAACCGCTTAACGACCTGTTGGCTAAGGGTAGGAAGTCACGAACTCACAAAACTAAACAGCTGGCGACTTGGGCTGCGAAGGAGATTCGAAAACTCAAGAATCTCGCCAACGCCGCGTCCAGTTGGTAAGTACTATGTCTCATTACATTCATTCAAAATATAAGCAGCGTGCCTAATTATTCGTCGTAATAATCTCGATGCAATTTAATCTCATTTTAACGTGCAATGCACTAACATCGCATTTTATTTTGAGTTTTCTCCAACTCGTATTTCAGTTTCATTGCTCCATTAGAGCGACGAGGTTCATCTTTGTTACTTTTGCTGCTTCCCTTCTCGCACTTTTCCGCGCTCCGCCTTTATCATGCATATTTTATTATCGTACAAATTTCGGCATTGTGAATTTTAATGGGCGAGTCTTTCGCAGCGGGGATAGGCCATAATTAGGATAGGACTATTAGAGGAAAGAAAGAAGGGGGAGGGCGGAAAGAGAGAGATATAGAGAGAGGGAGAGAGAGAAAGTGCGCGCACGTGAGTACATGAAGGCATTCAGAATCATTTCAATATTAACAGAAATATGCTACTTTCCGTTGTAGCGTTGTTTTCTGTTTCTCGGACATTCTGGTACGCGATTTGAAACGCCCGTCTGAAATCCCCCTCCCCAAAAGAAAGAGCATAGATGAGCGACGGTGACTGATATTTGGCTCGCTTTTGTTGTTTACAGATCGCCCCACGGTTGTACTGTCGTGCAATTTGATTTGACTAGAAAGCTATCAAACACAATACAAAGACAACAAGATTGGATGATGCGGATGCGAGTTGATGGATGTGCGTGAGTCCAAAGCGATGATGACGAAATGGATTGATGAGTCTGCACTTGTCCCTATCTGGCGACGGTATTTTATCGATATAATCGGTGTTGAATGCAACCTAAATGATACGAGAAAAAGGGATTTTAGTGAGAAAATGAGAGTGAGAATGAAACAAAGAGAGAGAGAGAGAGAGAGAGAGAGAGAAAGCGCGAGACAAAGAGAGAATAAAAAAAATAAGTACCTGTCTGCCGGATGCTGACAACGGATGATGATGAAGAATGCAAGTAAATGTTATGAGATGAATGAATCAAGGCCAAGCGAGAAGTCTGCTGATTGCGAGTATGCCTGGTACGAACAAACCTGCGGTTTCTATTCTCGTGATTGAGAGATTAAACTTTGAAGAGAGAGGATGACTTCGATGGACGATCACGTGAGAGAAATGAGCAGAAGAAGATGCGAGAGAATGAGATGCCAAAAGCGCGACAGGAATACCAAGAGAGATTGGAGGGAGAGTATATATATGTATATGAATGATGGAGAAAAAATGAGAGTGAGAGACTCAGGGAGAATTTCTGAAATAAAGTGATAGCATGATAAATAGGAAAAAAAGCGTATGAAAAATATAGTAAAATGTATGTATGTATGTGCGTATGTGTGATATGAGAGAGAGAGTGAATAAGAATCTTTTATTTACGGTGACTTTCGCCGTTGACTCATTGTAAAGCTCTTACCGAGCTTCTCAATGACGTGCATCAAATTTTGAATCGCAGTTTATAGCTATAAAGCTTAGATTTTATGTATGTATGAAAGAACTCACTTTCCTAGTGCAGCGGAATGAATGGATAACAAGGAAGAGAAAAAGAGAAAGAGAGACTGAATGCGAAAGGTCAGGAGGTCAGGAAGATTGTAAAATTCATAAAACTAATGACCTCTGGTCTGATTGTGCTACGCGCGTGATTTGTTGTGTAATAGTATGAGACGATGTTGTGTATGTTACTTTTTCCCCGTACGTGAATGTCTGTTGCTGTTGGTTGGATCATTAAAGTTAATATTTTGCTGGCACAAATGATTTAGTTGTACCGAAGTCCTCGTCCGACCTGAACGTCCGTAGGAGCAAGTGATATTGAACGCTCAACAAATCCCCATTCTTATCCTGTCTGCTTTTCCTTTTATTAGCCTTTATAACCGGTCGATATACGTGTCCAATCATTTTAGTAATCAATCAAGTACTTTGCGCGATCACGGTACTTAGGAGTGACGTCGCAGATGAGGAGCTTTGCACTGCCATTTGGAACAACCGCACGGCTTGTCCACATTTTTTAAACGCTCGTTCCTTCCCTATACGCGAGACGTCTGGGTCACTCTCGAGGTCTGGGTGAGATCGTCTTCCTGACCATGCGTTGCCTGTCTTTTTTCCACACGATGAGAGAATCTTGCGGATCACCGGGACTTTGAGAAAATATCGTGATCGCGTTTAAAAAAGCCGAGTATTGTTAAACGGATAATTGACATAGCTTAGTGTCGTAGCCTGAAGAGAAGGGTAGCTTAAAGAAAAAAAAAATCTATTTCTCCGAATGGAATCTATTTCATTACATCTATTTACGGTGAAATCATACGCTTCGATTTGAAATCGCGAAAAAAAACCTTTCCACGTCGACCGGTATGTCTCAAGTACTATGTGGTGTATTTCTACCTCCGCTTATACCGTATCGTTAATAACGAGTAGTCAATGCCGCGAATTATTATCATGAGTCGTTTTGTAGAATCACGCAGCCTCTTCGCGGATCTGTTCCGAGATACACGGTCCGTAATTTTTAGCGACATAATAACGTGACATAGAATACGTCACGTCGAGAAACGTGTCTGTGGTAGTGCCATGCATTCCAAATACTTTTGTCAGCGGACATGCCGGACTTTCTTTCTAATTTGACTATTTGTAGCGATTTCATTTAAATGTATATTCGTTTCTTGTTGCAAATTTTGCGGAATGCGTGAAGGAGAGATAGTGACGTAATAATATGACATAGAAATCCTAAGCTTTTTGAATTTAATAAACGCGAGTGTGTATTTCGACGAACGTCAGCGTGGAAACGCACAGTTCTCAGAGATATTTCACTGACACTCGATGATCAAGGCAACGAATGTAGAGCGATCACATTGACTTATATCTCAATGTCTCCGAAAACTAGAATTCGTGCATCCGCGCATCAATGACGCATGTTACATCACGCGCGTGTTTAAACAATTTTTATATTCATGGTTTATTTCGCATATACAATACAATGACGTTTATTATTACAATATTCCGCATAAGTATTGCCACGATATTTCATCATCCGGGATTTTTACAAGAAATAAATATATATTTTTTAGATATTCCTCTCCCTCAATATACTTTTAAATCGCAGAAAAATGATCTTTTTCTTATTATTTGTTTAAGAAATGTATACACATCAATTCGATTTTTTATTCACGTATCTACTAGATTCAGTAACAATGATAATAATAATAGTGATAATAATATACTATCTCTCTTCGATAGGTGTGACATGCGAGTATTGCCAAATTGTAGATAAGCAAAGCTTTAAGCTTTTAATCATTAATTTTAAATTTATCGAGATAATGTCAAAGTTTCATAACGTGGAAGATATACATACATATATATATATATATACATATATTGAAATCACTTTTCTCTAAGAGAAGAATAAACTATTTTTGTAAGACCAGATTTTCATAAATTGCGGAATGAAACTTTTTGCGAAAACACAGGAAAATGTTTCTGAACTTGTGGCAATATTTATTCGAACAATTCTATATTTATTTTAATGCGATTATGTTGTTTGTCAAATAGCCAATTATTTTCAAAAATATGTTGAACATATCCCTGTATAACAGATTTTTTTCTGAATTAATAAACTACGCCAAATAATACCAAATTTTTACACTAAATCAATTTTAATCTATCGAACGACACTTTCGTACAGAAATTTAATCGTTTATAAAATATTTCGTATATAATTAATATTAATTATTTTTCTGTAACGTTTTTTATATTTATCAAGGAAATCAATTATTTCCTGTTGCATCAAAATGTAATGCTCATGATACCGAAATTTCATCGATATTATCTTATAATGATTTATCGTTTTAGTATGATTATCACCAATGACAGTTATTGATTGCGATCAGTAGCGAATTTTTTGATTACGATGGATTGGATAGGAAAACACGAGTATCCTTTTCTTTTATACATTCCACTTAGCGAAGATTAGGTGAAGACAAAGAAAGTGAGAGTTTATCACGACGGAGAGGACAGCGGTGCGTGTCTTTCCACATCTTGCAAAGAATTCGATCGCTCATCTTTTTCTGATTCACGATCGAAAGTTTGCAATTTCTATATGTGGCGGTCGCCGGAATTCGCAGCGCGTCTCGAATTTTCTGAGATTATTTTCTTAAAATCAATCTGGTGCTAAATTTTGTGAACTTGCAATGATCTAAGAATCAATTGTGATTTTAATATTGACTCTGATCGATATATACTTAAAGTTTTATTATTATTAATAAAGGAAAGTATTAATAAAAATTGCATGATTTTAGAAAATGTAAATAATTTACTTTCTGTACATATAACTATTTTTAATTATTTTTTTTTGCTTGGTTGAATATGACTTATTCGCACACTTGTAATAGAAAAGTTATATAGAATTGAATTTATATTGACTCTAAAAATTTGGAAAAACTGAAATGATGCGATTTGATTTGTCAAATAATAAGAAAAAAATTTTAGAAGACAAACAAATATTTTTTACTAAACTGTCTTTAGATATTAATAATGATCACATCATCAAATATTTTTCTCTCCGAAATTTATTAAATGCTAAAAATATTACTATATATAATTATGGCTTTAATTGTTATTTCCAAATATATTAAATATTGTATTTATCTATATAATAATCTATATAATACTCTGAATCACGTTCATTTTCAAAAAGATTGTTTTGATGTTGACGCGAAACTGCCGCGAATTGCGTCACCGAATTTGTCGGAAAAATAGAATAGGGGGAAAAAGATAGAAAGAGAGAGAAAGTTAAATGCGAGAGTGAAGCGTGAACTCATTGGCGAATGGATGAACTAAACATTTTCGATGCCAGAGAAAAAGAGAGAGAACGAAAGGGAGATCGCAAAAGACTAAGCGACGAGATATAAAAGTGACAAAAGATACGAAAATACAAAAAAGAAAAAATAATAGATGTATATGCGACTGTGATTTTTTTGAAAGAGAGAGACAGAGAGAGAGAGAGAGAGAGAGAGAGAGAGAGAGAGACTCTCGTGTGCGAGGGATCGACGTTCTATCCTAAAAAGAGCACGGTCCTCACGATCTTTTGTGATTCTTTTGTCGATCGCAGGGACAAGATTCTAACGGACGATCCTGATTTATAGCATATCCTACGATCGAACTCCTTCCTTTTTCCCTTTATCTCGATAACCTGATCGAGCCTGAAACGCACACGTTGGGGTCGTCAGTGAAGAAAAGTCCGCTCGCGAGTACCGTGCTCTATAAGGCTGGCTTTGTAGAGCTTTGGAGGTCTTCGTCGAACGAATAATTCTTGTCCTGTAAATTAAATATTTCTCAATCGATCCTATAATCAAGGATTTTAAACTTTTCTTAACAGAGCTTCGGGAGATTTCCGATAAAAAAAGATAACTCTATATATTTTAAACAACTGCATGCCAAAGATTTTTTTCAAAGATAGAAGAATAACACGTGGAAGGGGGTAATAATAAATTGTAAAAAATTATAAGATCCCGATGCTCTGTCTAGATGATCATTGTAAGTTATCGGGAAATTTTCTTCGCGTCAAAATCTACAACGATCTTTGTGATATATATTTTTCTGCTGTAAGAATATCCTTATGACAATCTCGAGAAAACGACGTTAAACCTTCCTTGCGGCGGAAGGTCCTCGATGCGTGGGAACTTTCCGCCAGCACGCGAAGCCAGCCTGAAACCCATAATAGCACGACAAAGCAAATTGACTCTTGTCGATTAATTAGTTGTTTAGCCTTTTCATCGTCGAGACTCCTAGAGTGCGTGCGATGCTTACTAGAGCGAACGTACGTGATGAGCGTATTTTATGTAGTATATTTAAAAAAGTCGTGTGCATTACGCTGTATCAGTGATGATGTGCGCTGTGAGTTAAGTCAGGAGCGAAATTTATCATGGATGCATCGATGATTGAAGGAGCGGATCGGGAAGAGAAGATGTTAGTGATGCTAATGATATTGATGTTGCTGTTGAGAATGACGGTGTAATGATGAGAATGTTGATGATGATAATGTGGTTGGCTCGTGATTCGTCGTGAATCGCGGCGTCACGTTCAAGAAAAGAGAACGGATCGTCGATGTTAGAGAAACGAAGGCAAGAAGCAAACGTGTAAAAGTAAATATAAATTTTGTATCGCGGGGCGGGCCGGATCGCGCCGCTTGTCGGCCTGCGGCATCAATTGAAAATTTTCTGAATGTGATTTTTATATTTTTAAAATTAATCTGCATAATATTATAATAATAATTATTGATTTAAATGTATTTTTGGAAGGTATATAAAAGGTATATAATCAAATATTGAAAATAATGCAAAAAAAGAGAAAGATTGACAGAACGTCTTCTTCTCTTTGTCATTGCCTTCTTGACGTAATTATTAATGCGATTATACATCAGAGTGTACATTTTTGTGAAATTTTTAGTCATTCATTATTTTGTATCAATAGCTGCAAATAATTAATAGTTGCCACACATCATTGTCTCTCAAATTTTTCACGTAATTCTTCGGGCTCGCAAGCGTCCTAGCGATTTGCCGCCCGCCTGCGGTGTCCTTGTATGTACGAGACAATATTTTCGATAATATTTTTTAACGATCGAGTCGCGAAACACGAGCCCAACGTAGATCTGTTGTTCGATGCGCTTGATATCGCGCGGCGGTGGCGACGAGGCAACGTATATCGCAGGAACATTTAAACGCAAATCCTTGATCCTTTTTTTCCCTTTATTTTAAATTGACGATGCTATCGAAAGAGAGAATTCGACTTCGAACTGCACTGTAAGTTGCAGAAATTAAAATCGAAGCGATAGATCATTTCTTCGTACATCATACACTTTCTGAATTATCGATATTGGGATCCGTCAATTAAAAATTGCGTGTTCCATAATAATTAATTGTTACATATTATACTGAACAAAATTCCAATAACGATAGAAAGAAACATCTGTTAGATGAAATTTGGTGTAGATATCTTGCGATCTATGATGCTTTTCTGAAGGGGGATGCCGAGAGGGAGCGACGCCACTGTCGTGACGAAGTGGGCGAAATAATTAAAATAAAAAAGATAAAAAAAAGCACAAAAAAAACACAACTGCGTGCGTGGATGACGTCTGGTGCGCTGCGCATGAGAGGATATCGAGTGCTGCTGCCGATCGAGAGGCGATCGGACCAAAATAATTATAATTGACGCATGGTGAAAAGAAAAAATGTGTCTCTAGGCGACCTATATATGCGTGGGTGAAGCGAAAAAAAAAAAGAAATAAAGAGGACGATGTGGACGTTCGCCTGTCGTCGTTGCTCCACCCTCTCCTTCAAGTAATTTCCTGGCACTCGATCCGCCGATTTCTATAGGATAAGGCCCTTTTATGGCGTGATAAGATCATTGATAAATCTTTATTGATGCTTCGCGACGAGCAGAAATCACGGCCTACTCTCGCGATGCGAGAGATAATCGAATTGCCGATTTTTGAGCGGCATAACCCTCGCAGATCGAATGTAATCATCAATATTTGCTCAATTCAATGTCCTTTTCGCGTCTACGATCGAGCTAAAGGAAAAGCTAAAGGAAATGAAATTTGTGCGCGTTTTGAGGATATTATTTTTGATGTATGATCAAATTAAAGAACAAATTATGCTATTTCGAGAAATGTGATGTCACAGAAGAGATTTTATTTTATATATTTAAGGGAATTTACAAAGGGAACATAAAAGTTCGTCGGATTTAACATAACGTGCATTTTTTACGATCGAGAGGAAAAGAGATCGGCAGCTATATTATTATTTGTTAAGAATCCCAAAATATTTATTGGGATAGCACAGCGTGTGCGTGCCAATCAAGATGTAAAAGATTTTAATACAACTAGATATTGAAATTTCGCGATTCAAATTTGAATAAAATGGATACGAAATCAAATCAATTCTAACGCAGATTCATCAAGAATCTCAAACTGTACGGAACATTTACTCGGTTATTTTCTTTAATGCCGATTATTCAGAGGTTCCGAAATTTTAAAGAATCAAGTGAACGAAGGCAATAAGTAAAATTCCTAATGTTTCAAGAGTTTTGAATTTTAAGAATAAATATATATTTAACAATTTTATATACATCTATAATTTTGAATTGACGATGTATCAAAGTTATTGCTTATTTTATCTAACGTTTGAATTTGTGCAAAGAATTGTTCTCTTTTTCTTTAAAAAATGTCAAAATATTATGTGTGCGGATATATGTAATTATCGATTTTTAATATTTGTATGTACTGAAAAATTAGAAAAACGACCAACGACCTAAATTGCACTAATTATAAACCGATTTCTTTAAAAATATAATATTCTTCTTTCACTTGTTTCTTTAATTGCAAGTTGCGTTTTCGAAACGATCGCAAGGAACTGATTAGATTTTAATAGGAGAGGGTGCGGCATATTTACGCGGTGCGTATATCGCATTGCGTTATCATTTTATTCCTATTCGGTTTGAATCAGTCATGTGGTGCTTGCGAAGACTGTGTTTCCTGTAGAGATTTATAGTTGACAACGATAATGTGACTTCGGCTACATCGCTTACATGAATGCCAGAGCGATCGTGGAATGACTGAAGGACGAATCTTCGGGAAGTGTGTCTAGCGTATGATCGGTCACATTAATGATCGCTCGATAGACCCCTCAAGGTCCTCCCTGATGACACGCACGGAGACAAAACGCGGCGCAATCGATCGAAAGTTTTCGGAAAATCGCCAAGACGTTTTCTTCGTCGCGCTCGCTCGACGACCTCGATGCGTTACATTGTACTGAATCAATTCGATTGCATATCACTTAAGACATTAATGTGGCTGACTGTACCGATGAATGCGAGAAACAAGATTATACGAATCGCCAAGCGACAGTGCCATATAATATCGAGTCATTTCGACTGCTATTTCTTCATTGTTTGATTTGTCTTTTTTCGGAGACGCGAGTTTTGAAGTGCGACAAAAAGTACTCGCAGTCTCGTATAGGAATGCGTATGAAATGAGAATGTGAAACCTAAGATCTAATCGGCGAAAAATGCGAATTGCTTCCTGTTTTTATTTCACGATTACCTTTTTTCTCACAGAAAACACGATGGCCCGAAAATAAATTCCATGAAATCTGTATACACGCAGTGATGCCATTATTACCAGTCGCCGTTCAAATATATCAAAACCGTTACAATACCCTTTCTCGAATATCTATTTTATATTTATCGCATTTTATTTAAGATTTAACATTTTTAGAACACTAAAATTTGCAGTATTCAAACTTTATCTTTTAATTTTATTTTTTTGAATATATCTTGCATATTATTACTTACATAAATTTTTATAGTCGCATGATAAATTGATATTATTAAGACAAACATATATAATCTAAAAATTCCTTATTTCCTAATCAAATTAAAAATTTGTATTGTGATGAAAAGAAAATCGCATTTATCCAAAGAGAATAGGAACGAAGAAGGTGGAATTGGAATTGTCACATCCGTATATAACACGGCATGTTCCAGTATTATTCTTAATCTCTCCTAAGCACCCTTAACCCAATTGAATTAGAAGGACACACCCCGGCAACACACGCGCGTCGCGTGATTAACTATCCGTCTATCGCATTTCGAATACATATCATCCAGTGCAAGAGGAGTGCGCGTGCAGTTGATCGTAATTTTGAGTCGTCCAAAAGTGTTATTATTTACAGTTATAATATTATAATATTATATTATTTTATGTATATTTGTTTAAATTAAAGAAATGTACATAACTTAATTTAATTATATTATATATTATATTTTTTACAATGATTGACATCTGCAAGTGTGTTTGTTGGTTTTTGCAAATCATTGATCTTTTATGACTTGAAAATTTTAATCATGTAAAATTAGTTTCTTATATATTGTTTTTCATCATAAATTCTGAAAAAAAAAAAAATTAATTTATGTTCTATACATTTTTCCTATTTTTCAAACAATAGGTTATATAAATTATAAATCTATATTCTTGATATTTTAAAATAATCCCGATACTGCAAAAATACGCAAACATCAGAGTCGGCAATTGGAAGAATACTCGAACTTATTAACATATTTTGGACCCGTGTCCTGTTAATAGAAGACGCAGCGCGGCGAATCGCCGTCAGCGCCGAAATCGTTGAGGGTGCATTTTTTACAAATCTACGAGAGACATCACTCTCTCGCACTTTGATTACGGAGGAAGACGGACAAGATGATGCAACGCGCGTCACATTGGTCGTATCCATCCACGGATGGAGGCTAATACACGTCACGTGACGCTTTTATAAGGTATCATCGAGGGCTTTCGATTATGTGGGACTAAGTCAAAGTTCACCGAAATGGAGAGACAAAATGATAATGACAGCTCGACACGGATCGATGATACCAGAGTCGCAGAGGATAACGTAAGTATTAATTTATTGTTACAAAGGCTGTCTTTTTTTGTTGTTTTTTTTTATTTCTATTTTCAATTATTTTCAATTATTATGCATATTATTTTGCATCCAGTGCATGGAAGCGAATTTTGATGTTAGAGATGGCATTAATTCTTTGCACACTTAATCTCTCTTAATTGAATAATATTTGTACCATTTCGCGAAGATGGTCTACGGACATTTTACAATATTTAGATTGAATCTAGATAAAGAGAAAAATTTTAATAGCACAGCTTTGTTTTGCTTATTATCCTATCCCTTTGTTTAATTTCGAGTCAGATTTATGAAGAAAACCATTATTGTTTTCCAATGAAATTAAGAGATAATAATTTTTATAAGCAATTAAAAATAAAGATTTTTCAAAAATTAAGTATTTTATAAAAAACTGAAATATATTATAAATATTTTTCGATTAATTTTGTTTTACTTATTAATTTTATTAAACTTAACGTTTTAATTTAAATTTAATTAATTTTTGATACACATAATATTTTTAAAATTTATGTTGAAAATTAAAAAATTCTAAATTATTCAGAGAATTCATAAATCATTCGCAAATATTGATACGATACAGCAATAGAATACTCTGTTTAATCATTTAGTAATCGCGAATCGCGCGAAATGCCTCTTAGGATAGCTTCGATCTCGATGATCTTCTGCCGATCGTCGGCGAATTCGGTCGTTATCAAAAGCAGTTGTTGTGGCTGGTCTGTCTGCCGGCATGTTTGCCCTGCGGTTTTTGCGCTTTCAATCAATTATTTATGGCGAATACACCGCCGCATTGGTGCAAGATACCGGATTTGGCGCATATGGATGCTGCATCCAGAAAGCATCTCGCTATTCCTGTGAGTCAGATGCAATCAACAGTGCGAGAAAGCTCGTCGATGCTTTGTAAATGTTATCCTTCCAATTATCAATGAATAGAAATTGACAAGTTGATTATATCTCTATGTATCATATCTATTTTTTCAGCTGCGACCGATCAGAGATCATATCTTCTGTGTATATTTAACGCTATGTATAGTTGTTGTCTTATGGATGTATTCTTTTTCTTTTAATGTTTAATATTTTCTTTGCAATTTGTTTCCTCCTCTGCTTCGATAAATTCAATGAAAACTTAATCAATCATGTTGTATTTAATTGAATTGCAATTTGAGTTGTGTCTAATTAGAAGTGTCTAGTTAGTGCTTGAGAATATGCTAAAGAGCGCAAATTATTTGGAATTTCTTTTATAGTTTGTCATTTCTTTAGTAAAACTAGAAGCAATTAAAGAATCATTCCCGATAAATGCAACATTGTACATGTGCAATCTCCTACTAGTTTAATAGAACTTAAATTGGGACAAGTAAAATTTGTCATTTGTTTCACGGGTGATCGCCCGCATCGGTAGGATCTTTTTAATGGCTCGAGCATATTGAATGTATTATTTGTACAATGTCGCGTGACGTGATGCTGTAGAGAGTGATTACTGTAAAGATGTAATATGAATGCAGGACGACAATGGGACATATAGTCAGTGCACACGGTATGATGTCGATTGGACGACAACGGAAAACAACTCCATTGTTTGGACGTCCAATACGTCGTGGTCCATCGTACCCTGTGATCATGGCTGGGAATATGAGACTTCGGAGGTGACTTCATCCATCGTTATCGATGTACGTCGTGCGTATATTTGTATAGGAGAAGCTTTACAATTTTTCTCTAGACTTTATAAATTTGCAATTAAATCTTTTCACGAAAAATATATTTAAGAGCTTTTTTCTCATCAAAGCGCATCGAGTTTTACAATTTCTTGAGATAGTCTTCTTCGTTTTTACGGAAATAGGAAATTAGAAATATCTCATCTGATAAAATCTAAAATGTAAGAGTAATGTTTTTAAGAAAACAAAAGATCAAGCAATAATCGTACGCTTACATTAGAAATTCGGCTGTGTGTTACAGTTTGATCTCGTTTGCGATCGTGCAATCTATCCAACGATTGGTTTGGTGGCTCTTAATTTAGGGGGCCCTATAGGAGTATATCTATTCGGTACATTAAATGACAGGTAAACTAGAGCTCCGTTGACAGAGTTTAATTTTCATTAAAATTTAGTTTTTTAAATCAAAATATCATTTTATTTGCTTACATTTTTCTGTGTTAATTAAAACATAACTTGCCTGCTTTGGAAATTTTAAATTTTATAGATAAATAGAATGTTGATAAAAAAATTGATAAAAAAATATCTCTTTTATTTGTATTTTAGTTATATATATCTTTGCTACAGAATATTGATTTTGTTTAATTTTAATGCCATATTTAATTAAATGTCATTATTTTATTGGATAGAATCGGTCGAAAATTATCTTTCTTCGCGTGTCTGGCAACCTTAATAACTGGCGGCTTTCTGACATCGATAACAAATAATTTTTGGACTTGGGCTTCTACGCGCTTCGTTGTTGGTTTGACGATACCAGCCATTTATCAAATACCTTTTATTATATGTAAGTAATTAAATTTTAAAATTAACACTTTATCACTGGCAAATATTGCTATAATAATCGTAATTGACATAATACAAATATTTGATAGAATCTAAGCTCTATCGACACTCATTGATCTTGGTAGATGTATTTATTACTATGTTTATTTCCGTAGCCTTAGAACTGGTCGGCCCAAATTATCGCTCATTTGTGACAGTTATGACTTGTACTTTTTACACAATGGGCCTCTGTATGCTAGCAGGCGTCACTTATTTTATACGCGATTGGCGAACACTTGCCATAACCACAAGTGCACCATTCTTGATTTATTTCTCTTACTGGTGGTAAGTGAACAATTAATATCATTATTAAAATTTTTAATGACAGATTAATTTACATAAATTATATAAATTATGTAATGGTAATTGTAATGTGGATATGTAATATTTGCCATTTATAAGAATTATATTTGCATAATAAGACATATCTGCTTTTTGAATATTATCAAATTAATATACACGGTCTGTCTAATAAGTTTCGAGACTGCTTTTTTTCTGGACAAACAAATAAAACTATTTCTCAAACATTTGTGGACCCTTTTGGTACTAACATTAAACTATTTATGTGATTTATTTTACGTTGTTACCCACAATACATTTTAAATGGTAGCCGCGTATATTTTTGCATGATATTTTTTGAATTTTAAAATACAATTTGAGAACTGACCACTGTTCCATTGTGACGATTGTGACGAGTACAATAATTATTCAAAAATATGCACGGCCATCATTTAAAATGTATTATCGGTAACGATATAAAAAAAAAAAAACTAAAAGGTTCCATAGATTTGAGAAATAGTGTTACTTGTTTGTTTAGAAAAAATCAGTCTCGAAACTTTTTAGACAGATCGTGTATAAAATATTAATTGCTAAAAATTATTTTAAAACTATTATGTCCTTGTATCTATTTGTACATTCGACTTAGCTTTATTCGACTTTTATTCAAGTCATCATCAAAATTCTTAATTCTTAATTTTGAAATAATTCTGAATAATATAATTTGAGAAGGTTTTCATTTCATTTTTTTTTTTTTCCTACATACATGTAAACACGCACATAAAAATATCAGAGATTATTACAGGTTTTTACCGGAATCACCGAGATGGCTGTTAGCGAAAGGTCGCCTCAGCGAAGCTAATGATATTCTTGAAACTCTGGCCCGAGTGAATGGCAAAGAGCTTCCGGCATCATTCACGCAGAAACTTCGTCAACGCATGACAATGTCGAGATCGAAGAGCGAGGAGGAAAGATTGCGAATCGGACCTGGTGTTCTCTCGCTCTTTAAAACACCGAATATGCGTCTCAAGACGTGTCTTATTACTTTAAACTGGTAATTTGTATAGAAACGTGCCTATAAATTTTAGAAATAGCAAAAAACATGCGATAAATTCGTCTTTCGATGATTCTCATTTTTACTTTTCTCACTTCCATTTATCATTTTGGATTCAATTTTTTATAATCTGTTTACTAAAAGAAAGTTTCGCATAATTATTTGTAGTCTTCTAATATACGGTTCTTTACATGGCAAACATTAATTTTCTTTACAATCAATTTAAAATAATTAATTATTTAAAATCTATCGATTTTATATATTATATAATCATCTATTTGTAATTAGATTGATTTCTAAAATTATAACTGTTGGTATCTAGTAGAGGTAATATAATGCTAACGATAAAATTTATAATAGTACGTTATTTCCTGGTGATTATATTTGACGTGAGAATAAATGCATCTTTATCTTATTACAATTAGGTTTGCTAACAATATGGTGTACGTCGGTCTTTCTTATTATGGGCCGGCATTAGGAAATGAGGAACATCTGAGTTTTCTTTTTTCTTCTCTCGCCGAGATTCCCAGTTATATCGCTTGTTGGATTGTAATGGATCGATGGGGCCGTCGATGGCCGCTTTGCCTGTGCATGACCGTGGCTGGAGTGTCGTGTATTGCCACAGTGTTATTATCGCCTGGTAGGCATCGCTGACCAAACAGTTAACGACTTGATTAATTAACGATAATAGCAACGTAATTAGGTAGTTGATACAACGTAGCAATATTGTTGAAAGCACCAAGTTATAATAGTTAGTTGATTTCGTAAAGTATTATTTATTATTAGAAGAGAGAACTTTCATGCATTTCCATGTTTCAATTTACTATTTTTAATTTATTTAAGATGCTGTCATGGAAACCTTGATATTGTTTCTCATATCGAAGTCTGCAATATCGGCCTCTTTTTTAATTATTTATCCCTTCGCCGGGGAACTCTATCCCACGCAATTACGCGGAGTTGCCATTGGTTTCTCCGCATATATCAGCGGTCTCGGACTCATCATTATACCCTTCGTAACATATCTCGTAAGTCTTTATTGTTAAATTTTATTTCAGTAATAATTACAAAAAGTATTTCTGTTTCAAAATTTATCAAATTTATTAAGTAATTAATTATTTACTGACTTATTAATGTAAATCATCTTATTAATTTTATTAGAAACAATATATATATACATTTATCTATTATTACGAGTTACATTTTAGTAATAAAAATAGAATATTCACAAACATGATTTTTTAAGGGGAAAGAGAATCTTGTCTTGCCTTTAGTCATTTTGGGTGCCGTCTCGGTTATTGGTGGTCTGTCCGGATTGCGGTTACCAGAAACATTGCATTATCGTCTGCCACAAACCATTGAAGAAGGAGAATTATTTGGCAAAGATTGGACGTGCGCGGATTGCATCCGTTGCATCCCGATAAGGTACATGTTGGCGATAGATTATTAATTATGCAATTTTATGAGTCTCGTAGAACACTAGAATGCTATTTTGATGCTATATTCTTAAAAAAAACTTAATTTCTAATTTATTAAGAATATTAATAAAATTAAAATATATAATGGATAAAATAAATATTATTTTTTATATAAAAAATTAAATTAAAAATTACATCATAACATAATGTGCAATTATTTTTTTATATCTAGAATAATTTTTTTATTTTTGTATCTGTGTGTTTGATTATACTTAAACTTTATTAAAATATATATTCTCCAGGCCATCGTCGATTGCAACTTCTTACGAAGACTTGTCGACGCGAGAAACAGTAGAGATGCACGAAGTACCTGAAGTGCCGTTTGCCTCATCTATTTTGGAGGAACAACAACGGCCGAGTACGGCGAGTGTTCGCCGTTTAGTTCGCCAATCCAGCGTTATGGATACCCAACGCGATTCCGATGGGACCATGAAGATGACCTATTGGTTTTAGCTTTGAAAGTTTCTAAGAATCTAATCAAAAGAAAATTTGAAAGAATCTTTTTCTTTTTCTTTATCGCATTTATGAATTAAATATTTTCAATGCTAACTAAAAATTATTTCACATTTTCTTTTATATGTTATTGATTTATAAAAACATTGAATTATATAACTAATATATAAGTACACATCAAGAAATAATTCTATTTTAAATAATTAATATGTTTATCTTTTTTAATATTATAAATATGATGATATCTAAATATCATAAAAAATAAAAATCTGCAATAGCATATGTGGTATATGTAAATGTCAGATTATCAAAGAAGAAAATGCAATAAGGAATGATCATAATCACGTATTAAGCATATACAAACATATTTCTTCTCAAACTACGCATAATTATGGAAAATATACATTTTTTTAGAAGTAAATAATTAATATAAGTAGGACAAAAGATCGCCACGATCGATGTGTCGTATCCACGATGCAGTTTATTCACATTCGGTATACAAAAACACGAAGATAACGAGAAAGATGAGAATGAGGAGTTTCAACCTCGAATGCCTTCTTTTTTTGTGCAGGGATCAGGATAAAATCTTGCCATCGCGTTTTTTGGTATGTTTCTCCCTCCCAAATCCCGATCATAGACGAGTGGTTCTGTTGTAGCAGCTGTGAGCAGAAAAGTCAATGTATGCGTATGTAATGCTTCATGTATGTACTTTCGGGTGCGAGTCGATTTACCTCTCCAGTAGTCGCCGCTTCAGCTCGGGCGGGTATGAGACGTAAATATAATGATCGGGCATGTCCTCGCTCGACATGGGTGAATTCTCATCCCCGTGATCGCCCTTCCGTCTTTCCAATCTGCCTTCGCCATGAATACTCGAGTCGTGCAACGGAGAAGTACTCGAACGATCCGTGCTTCCGTTGTAATCTATGCTTCCGGTACCATCCAACTTGTCTTCGTCCGCAGTGCTAAACAATAAGAAAGTACAAAAGAATCAGTTTTTTTTTTTTATTATAATAAAATAAGTGAGCGAAGTATACATGGAGTGTTCTAATGATAAGACTATAGTTAACATGATTATTTTTATTCCAGTTACTTAGAAGTTTCCACAATAAAAAGAGCATTAATTCTTTTCCATTCGAGAATTATTACATATCTAAAGCATTTTTTACGTAGCTTTTTTAATCACTTATTTAATATTTATTGTACAACAATAATGTGGACGAGGTATTGTATATAAAACGACATAACATTGTGTACAGTATTACTTCAAAAAAATCCGCGCATTTAATATGTATTATATACATTTTATTAAGTACGATATTAGCTATTTCTAGTCCAATTTTTTTACTCGATATAAACCAGAGATTTTTTATCTTTCGCATAGGATAACTTAAAACTCGTGTCACAATTTCTCTTAACGATGCAAGTGTGATTTCTCTTTTAGAAGCGATCTAGCGGAATTTTCTGACGAAAGAAATAACGAGGTATTTTATTTTCGGCACGACGTACTTGAAGCAGACCCAAATGACATAGTAACACGCGTAGATAGACGAGAACAGGACCAACATGAAAATGGTCAGCAGATACCAGGGTGTGTGACGTTGCGGCCTCTTCGTGTCCTCCCAGTATCTGTCACAACTAAGATACCAGCATATCGCACGATTCAGCTCCCCTATCGACACAAATCATGACCGATAAGAAAATATCAACGACCTTATCAGTCGTATATCTTTGTATGTATAATCGATTGCATACCTTCGATCTCCTGAAAATCCCGCACAGAAAGATTGGCGAGCAATCCAGCGATGCAATCGCGCACGAGTATCTGTTGATAATCATGCGATAAATATTACGTGTTAATATATATTATACGTGATCAAAGATCGCATTTATTCCTGAATCATAATTTCCAATGTCAACTTAACAATGCAAACAAATTATTTAAATTTCAATATTACAAACGAATATCACAATAAGAGATATCAACAAATCAAGAGAGAACGTGTGAACTTTTATTAGCGCTAAATCATTATATTTTTGATAAGAAATGATTATATATATTTTTAATAAAATAATCAGCTATATAATATACTCACTTCGCACTGGGTCTTCAGCTTTTGTAGCTCCTCCGGCTTGCAATGGGATTTGATTTTCCTCAGATGCAGATGCCCTCGTCGTTTTTGCTTCTTTTCGACGGCAGGTAATGCCGCCTCCACCAGATCTTCCTCATCCTCCGCGTCCTCCTCCTCATCCTCGTCCTCATCCTCCTCTTCGTCGCAACCGTTGCTCTTGTTATCCGACCCGGCGATCTCATTATGATAAGACGATCTCGCTAGTCTATGATTGTGCATGTCGCCACCGTCATCGCGATGACAGTAACGTTGCAGATTCGTCATTGCGCCACCGCCAGCGATGGTGCAGGACTTGCCGGCAGGATACATCCTGGCGAGTCCACGCGATTCGCATGGCACGATGGAAACGCCACGCTTTTGTTCCCGTTGTTCGGTATTTTCGCGCCACACTTGGATATCGGTATTCAGGTGGTTACCGTCGTCGTCCACTGAGTTCTCGAAATCGCGGTTACCCAACACATCGCAGCGCATGATATCGCAATAGTCCGCCAAACATACCGCATCTTCCGCCTGAAAAAAACATGCCTGGTCTTGCATACGCATTCGATCGGGATTCTAAAATATTTCTCATCCAAATTTTTGACTCGTTAATAATTGAAGATTTAGTTTGCCAGGATGAAGGCCACAAAAGTTACGCAGTTATTTTTAATTTAAAAAAAGAGCTCAAGGCTCTTTACCAAGAAAAATTATTATAAAATTATTATAAATTGTGTAATACTTTCTAAAAAATAGAATCATCAATCTTTTTTTATATGATAAATAATAGCTGTTTTTATATATATATATATTTTTTTTAACCATATTAATATTGTTTACCGTATTAACATTGCTTTTGTGTCTGTTATCGAAATGGGCGTCCAAGTGTTTTTCGGCATAAAATGATTTGCCGCAGAGACCGCAGGTCCATTGCGATGGCCTGTGTTGATGCTTTGCCTTTTGTTGCGGTCGAAAGATATCTCGACTTTCGTGAAACGGACATTCCAATGGCAATTCTACCTGATACTTCTTCAGTATTGGCATCCATCTCTGAAATCTCGACAGAGCTCAGAAAGTTGCGTCATTGTCTCGCTTTTCTTTATTATTTTTATATTTAAAACTTATTTTCATAATTAACAAATTATGAAGTTGAAATAATCGGCCTTGATTTTCAAAAAAATATATATTATAAAAGTTGATATCGATATATAATAAAAAATAATATTATATTTAATTTTTTAGATAATTTTATTATATATACTTATTAGATAGTCTCATCATATATTCATTAGATAATGAATCAACAGATCTTTTCTTACCTTATGAACTATCCTCCTCACTACGGACGCTCGATTGCGGGGACATGATATTTTAAAGACGCTGGGACCAGGCCATGGAATCACAGATAGAAGCAGCACTGCCAGAACCTAACAATAATACATCAGTATATATTTATTAATAAAAAATGTGTTTCTTTGATACTAAATTATTTGTTTTCTAATTATTTGTTTGCAAATCAACGATTATCTGTCAGACTACGACAAATGGTTACATCGACGAGTGAGTGTTTTACATAATTTTAAATGGCATAATAACGCGTTAATATTTTTTTGGGGTATAACTAAAAGCTCTTTCACCACATACATGATATTTAAATTATTTTCATATATTATGCATGGTATTTTAATTACGTCGTTTATTATACGATCGATTATAAATGCTAAACATTAAAGAACATACGAGAAAACGTTACTCCCTGACAATATAGAACAAAAGAATATTTTTTCTCAAGCACACATGCATAAATAATGCAATCGATAAAAACGTCATCACTTGCTTATTCACATTTATATTCGTTCAACTATCTAATCGCGACACAAAATGTTTGTTATTCCATTATATACAAAAGCTATAAGACCTTCATTTTTTTTGATAAACGATTTCGGATTTGCTCGATGTTTCGGGCATATAGAATGGACACGAGCACAAGAGATATAAGGGGATGTTACTTACCTCGAGGTGAAAGGGTTGGGTCTTCATTCATATCCCAAATGCTGCGTGCAAGAGTGATCCGGTGTGACGATTATCGCTTCGAGATTGCTTCAGCGTCCGTTTCTTGAAAGGGATTGTTTCTTTGTGCGAACAATCGCCAGACAAGGGTATACGTGGGTTGCAACGGGGGAGCACTGCAGGGTATACGTCGACATAGCGGTCTCTCTTAGGCGCAGGTTTCAGGCGTATGCAGGGATGTCGCAGTGCTGGTGTTTGTTGTCGTAAGGGGGATAGATAGAGCGGGTATAAGGGTTAATCTAATGCACCTGATGTGTGTTAGCGCTTTTTTACAAAAATTAATATATTACGAGCATCTTTTGAATAACAAATTATTTTAAATAACATGCGTAAATATAGAACTAACTTTTATCCTTATTTTCTTTATTTTAATATCTTCGCAATGTTTTATGCTATGTCTAAAACGAATAATTTGTATGGTTTTTAACGGTTTCTAGCAATTTTTTTATTATCTTTTTATTTTTTCTTAATTTAAATTAAAAAGAAAAACTATTTAAATATGAATTAAATCTTAAGTTAAAAGGCAAAGGAATGGGACATTATAAGTTTAACAAAGAAATATGTAATTTATATTGTTGTTATTTTTTTATTAGTTTAATCTTATAATTTAATATTGTAATTAGTATAAAAATATATTTTTACTGTTAATTTTTTTCTGTTCTCTACTTTCTCTCTCTTTCTAGAAATAAGTTTAATATTGTTTTAATTTTGTCGATACTAAATGACACTTTTTGTGAGACGATCCTGTCTCGGCAAGCGTCATCAGCGTCGACGCCAGCATCGATGAAGATGCGTCGGCGCATTAGTGTTTCGGCAAGCTCAAATTGACTAATGTGTGTAGGAATTGTAAAATTAGAGATTTTATAAGAAACTTTAAAGCATTATATCATTCTATGTACTAAAATCTATGATAATCATTTTGGATAATGGTGCACTTTGTTGCAAATTAAGATTTATTTAAATAAATGACCTAATAAAAACTTAAAAAATAGAAATATATATATATATATATATATATATATATTATATTTATATATTTACAGTTTATTTTTTCAGGAAATCATAAAACATTGTCTTCAATGATGAAAAAAATAAAGTGTTTGATGGTTACAAAATGACAAATAGAAATTAGAATATCAAAATTAAATAATTAATAGAATATGCACATAATAACAAAAAACACAATTTAAAATATAAATGGGAAGAGTAGGTAGAAAACAGATAAAAAAGGAGCCAACCGATGCATTCTTATAAACGAACGATTCTTCAAAGGAGAATAATAGTCATGAGAAAAGCGAAATCAGGTAAGAACCCAAAACCGTATATTAGAAGCTAACAGAAATTGATAAAATCAAAACAGACAACAAAGAAAAACGCAGTTTAGAAAATTTAAACATATAAATTTAAAACAAAAAAATAAATAGAATGATATAATTTAAAGCATCTGAGAGCTAAATTGTATGGGTACACTAATCGTATTGTGTAAGAGAAAAATCGAGTCTCTTATCGAGTCGTTAATTGATATCGCACAATCCTGATAAATATAATGACTTTGCTGTTCCAAGTACAACGCTAGATGGCAAGAGAATGCAATATTTCATAGTTAAGAAAAGCTACTTCGAAACAAGGTCATACACACACTTTCACATTTTAAGGTTTAATTTCTTGTTTTGTTAATGTATGTAATGTATATTAATGTATGTAAATAATACATAATTATCGTTATGTAACAAAAACATATCATTGCAGAACATTATAAATATAATATTAAAAACGTAGAAATATCATAAATGATATTTTATCCTTGTCCTTTTTTAATAAAGAATAGGAGAGACAAATAAATCTTTTTTTTTTTACGAAAATTTCTTTAGAGGGCTATTAAAAAAAATTTTTTTTACTACATTTTTCAAACTTTTTATTACACATGTGATATTGGATTTTTCTGATTTTTTCATAAAATATTATCACTCTATGTAATGTCAAGTAGTGGAACTATTAAAAAAATATGAAATAAAAAAGGTGTTGAATAAAAGTTGCAATACACTATTCATAACTTTAAATTAATATAAATAATATTAAATTTGCAACAGAAATAGAAGAGGAACAGCTCTTAACCGATTTCTCTACAATTCTTTTTTTTTCGCCTCATTCACTTTCTTTATCCACACATTTTCCTGGTGCAGCCTGGTGATAAGTCGATGGTGGGGAGTTAAGGAGATATTTTCCTGATTGCTTGAAGTTAAACTGTTTGTGGGGAACTCCAGTGCCAGTGAAAAGGCAGTCATGCACAGGCATTGGTGCCACATCGATGGCAACTAAGGCGAATCGTTTCAGCGTGAGTTTTCTCGAGATGAATTTACGAGTTGTTTTCTTTTCCGCCGGGATGTATGTGCAAAAGTGTTAATCTCACGTTGCAGCGTCATGATATGTTGTATTTTTATCAACTGTCGCTGTATGTATCGCTGAAGCAGTATTCTGACATCGCTAAAAATAAATTCACAATCTATACATCTAACGGAGAGTGTATGTGTAGTAAATTATAGCGTAAACTGACATAATGTCTTTTGAAAAACAGACAAGTGAAAAATATAGGAACAATCTTATTGAATGCATTGTTGCATAGATGACGAGCAAAATTAGTTTTTTGTTTACGTATACATTTTTTTACGTAATTTACATAAACAGAGAGAAACACGTGAATATCTCGCGCCAACGATAAGTACAATAATTATTCAAATGATAATTTTGTTATTTATATATTTTTGAAGCAAATATAGAGGATTTATAAAGATAATAAAAGTTTATAATTTTGACAAGTGAGACTGGAAACATGGAATATATTTTAAAAATATAAACACTTTGGATTTGTTTTGATAAGTTTCTATCTAAACCTATCGTTTGTTTGGTATTTGGCAATTATTTTTAGCCACAATAAATGTGTTCAAAATCTTATTATTTTTACAAGACTTTTTCGATGGAATTAATTATAATGCATAATTAAATTTATTTCACCATTTAAAAAAACGTCTAGCTAAGCATTATTTAAAAATCATATTGATATATGATTGTATTGTATACGATTATATGTATTTGGATAAAGATATTTATAATTTCCTATAATTTTATTATTTATGAAAATGCATAACACAGATATTAGATTTACAAAACTCGGCATCATTTTGATTTATTGTTACTTATGAAATTTCTATAAATGTGCATGCAGATGTGTATATGATTTATATATGCACACATGTGTTCATATATATGTACATATATTGTGTAAAAGGTCATACATAAGTTTATATTTTTTTTATTTTTTACGATTTATTTTTATTGATTATAATAATATTATTTACGTACACAAAATATAAACAAATTTCTCCTCTAAACATTATTTATTTTGTAGCAGTTTTATGACCTTAAAAATTCCAATTATCTGAAATTGTACCTATATTATTTTGATATGCAAGCATTTGATAGGCAAGTATTTTACGCTATTATACGTTTTTAAAATCCGATTTTATCACTCTTAAACGTTAATTTAATAATACATTGTACGTATGTTAACTAATGATATTTTATTTAAATGTATACTCCCATTTAGTAAAAAGAAACTGTGTATTGCAACACCATAAAGTCAATAAGAGAATGACATATTTGTTAATGTTTAAAAAATAATAAATAATAATAATAATAAATTAATCGTAAATAATCGTAAATATATATTAAAACATATAAATATCTGCTTATATTTTCATCTGTTCTCTTTTGATTATTGGGAAAATTGTTATTACTTGAGATATTGAGATGATTTTGTTGCCTGCATTGACAAAGATAGTATGCCGATCTTTTAGAGCAATGATAAAGTAATAAAGAAAATGACGAGCATATTTCTTGAACTTTGATCACTTTTATATCGTATTTAAAAGCTTCTACTTGTTTATTTTTATTCCGAGCCTCAATGAATCAGCATATTTTTTAGATTTGCATTCTCAGCCTTCTAATGATAATCTTAATGCAGTCATGTCCATGATATCGATATTCTATATCGCTTCACATAATTACTATTCTGGTCAAAACGGTCATTAAAATCCATTATATATGCATCGGAATAAATCTTGTTTCTAAACCATTTGGAGGAAATGTAGACGATGTAATTTATCAATTAACTTAAGGCCGATAATTTTCATACCATAAAATTACGATAAATTCACAAATCATACTCGTTTTAGTGTAGAAAATAGTCATTGCATATAACATAAGTATTATATTACACAATCGAGTCATTATATAATTATATAATTATCATATAAATATTGTTAACAATAACATATAAATAGTAATGAAAATATCATCATACATGTCACGTTTTAAATGCGATTTTGTCACTTTATGTAACTTTTTATGAAATTATCATAATAAGTTTTTATATTAAAACATTTAAATATGACTGTATTAACAATTAAAAGTTAAAAATACTCTGGTAACTTGCATGCCTTAGAAATAACTATTAAGCATTATTATATATCATTTTTTTCTACCCATCCAGTGAATAAATAATATAATCAATGCATTTGTTTTTATGTACAATCGTGTTTTGTTTGTATATCAATTCAATTATATACTATTTTCTAGACTATTAACAATTGCAATAAAATTTTATTTTGATATAGAATTTATAGATAAACGCTTAAATAACGTCATTATTTTGTATCCACATTATATTTAATTTATAAATTTGTTGGCTAATAAAAATTATTCATAAGCTTATTTAAATATTATATGTATTTATAGCATAAGTTTTTAACACTCACAAATAAGATCAATTTCACTTTATTGTTAAACATTAAAATATTTAATTCAAAACGTATAAGAAAAATCTTATAAATATAAAAATTTATAAAATAAATAAATAAATTATTTATCTTGAAAATTATATAATATTGTAATTTTTATTACAAAATTGCAAAATGCTTGTTAATGTAATTTTCATTTTTATTTTAAAAACTATTTGTATGTGTATTATATAATAATTATTCATAGCGCGTTTGCAGATTACGAATCGTTTATTATCTTGCTCTATTGACACAACAAGTTAACAGTGCCATTGTTCAATATGGCAACTCATGCATTCCGTGGCATCCAGAAATTAAACCGAGTACTAGATGCTAGTATAAAGACGCTTAATTTCATATTAAGGCGTACATCGACATCGGCACGAACCAGGCTTGTGACAGGCTCAAGTGGCGAAAAGATTTTTGTACCTTTGAATGATGTTTCTTATCCAGAAATCTTACTCCACGAATTTGTTTGGGACAACATTGAAAATTATCCTGACCATATCGCTTTGGTAATTTTTTAATATATATAATATTATAACTTAATAAATTATTATTTTTCATACGATAGATAATTTATTTACGTGAAGCGATTCTAATCAATCGCGTCATATCTTTTAAGCAGATAATTGAGTTATTTAACGAAATTAATTGTAAAAAAAAAGAAAAAAAAAAGAAAAAATAGTTAGAGAAACGGAAAATATGATTAAATATAATTAACTGTTGAAATCATTATTATAAGTGGTAAACCTAATGTGTAAAGAATTAATACAATATCGATATCGATTTTATATTTTGCGCAGGAATGTGGTATCAATGGCAAAAAGTACACGTACGCACAAGCCAAAGATGCGACAAATTATATTGGCAGAAGTTTGCGAAACATGGGTTTGAAAGAAGGAGATGTGATAGCATTGGTGGCACCTAATTTTCCGGATACAGTTTTAGGCTTCTTGGGAGGCTTATCAGGCGGACTCGTTATCACTCCAATAAATCCGCATTATACGGTTGGTAAGTTGCTTTACGATGCTTTACGATTTTAGATATTTCGATTCAAAGTCTATACAGGTGCGCGTAATATTTAAAATGAAAATCAAAGAAGAGAGCAAATTAAGCGTATTGCTACGCTATAGGTACGCGTGAAAATTTTCAGACGAAATGTCGAAGCAGTTATTAAGAGTCAAAGCACAAGCAGTTATAACGTCATCCTCAATTGCATCCACAATGTTAGTTGCAACAAGAGCTTGTCTTCCACCTAAAGCACCTTTTATTGTGATTGATGATAAAATTGGTTCTATACCAGAGGGTTCGATACCTTTTGATGTTAGTATCAAAATAATTTGCAATCATACAAATATATATATATATATATATATATATATATATATATAATATTTAAATATTATAAACAAAAACGATTAAATAAGAATAAAGAAACAATTTTGCGCTCAATATTTTTCAGGATCTCATCACACGAGGCAAATCGTTGCCGCTTGTAAGTACGAATGCAACTTGCAATGATACAGCAGTTATACCATTCTCAAGTGGCACGACTGGATTACCAAAGGGTGTTATGTTGACACATCGTAATCTGGTATCTAATATTGAGATGACTCAATCCTGTTTCGGCGATGCATACCGTCCTACTACAAGTATCTTTGACATTATTTAATAAGCCATTAATTTTTGATTATACGTATTCTTATTTATTGTTAGTCTTATCAAATTATACGAGCAATAAATTAATATTGTATCAATATTGTATATTATAGTATAGTCTTTGAAATCTCCGGCTACTAATGATTAATTCGATATCCATCCTTCATTATTTTCTAATTTATTATTTTTTATTTGTTTCTTATAGGCACACATCAAGAGGTAACTCCCTTAATATTACCATTTTTCCATATATATGGGATGAGTGCTGTGGTACTTTCGCGTCTTTCTTTCGGCACGAAAATAATTACCCTCCCAAAATTTGTACCGGAGACGTTTCTTGATGTGTTACAGAAAAATAAGGTAAATTATTGTTTACTGTGCATATATATGCTCATAAGACAAACATTAAGTTTTGTCCACTCTGTCTTCTCTGATCCTCTCTTTTCGCCGAGTTTAACATATATTATAGTTCTACTCTCCCTTTAATTTATGTCTTTGGTATAATATTAGATCTTCGTCTGTTACTATTTTGCGATTTTTCAGCATAAACCTAATTTCTTGAAAAATTTCCTCGCTCGTAGCAATAAAAGCAGTCAATATTTGTGTTGGTACATTTGTAAACAGATTTTCTATTTCTAGCAAACACAAACGAGAGCATGTTAAATTATTTTATATCCTCATTCTTCTCGAGGCCCACTGATTCCGAGTTGGACTCCAAAATATTTTGTTCTGTACTTTCACTTTCCATTTTTTTAATCTTCTTCTGTTTCTAATCTCTACTTTCTACACTACACGCGATATATTCCGAATGCTAGCTCTTACTCGAGTTGAATAAACTCAACGGTTTAATAAAGGTTAACACCATTCAGTAAAGAAAACAAGTTCTCAGATAGCACAATATGATATGTATAATCTAATTATTATTTAATAAGAGACATTCTTATCAAGAAGGAAATTTTTTTTGTATTAATAATCTTGAAATTCATTGCTAAACAGGGATATTTATTACATAACAAAACTTAAAATTAAATAAATTATATTTATTAACTATTTATTAATTATATTTATTATTGTAACTTTTACCGCATAGCAAATGAATGAATTAAATAATTTCTAAATATAATAAATTTTATAATTAAAACTATTAATAATAATAATAATTTTTCTCTTAAAATTATAAAAATACATAACATAACAATTTGCTTTAATGCAAATTAGAAAAAAAAGAAAAAAGTCACGCCGCTCAGCTGTTAATTTATATAGTCCGGTACATAAAAATCACGCAAATTTTTAAATGTGTTTTTTCGCAAACGCTTTGGTCTTACTATTTTGTCATGGATTAATAAAAAGTAGTAGGATTAATATATACGTCAGATTCGGCGAAATTGTAGGGGACAAAATCATCTGTCATAAAAAATAGTGATTTTTCAAATTTCTTGTTACATAAAAAACTCATGAAAAAATTAACATTCCAAATTCACGATAACATGATTACTATACTTTTTAGGCGACTGTACTATTCGGCGTACCACCGATTGTATTATTTTTGTCAGCTTCTCCTCTCGTGAAAATACAACATCTTGAGAGCCTTCACACAATAATAAGTGGCGCTGCACCACTCGCTAAATCGGACGTCGATAAATTATTCAACAAATTTAATATTGATTCCAGTATGCTAAAGTTTCGTCAAGGTGAGTATCTGCAAAATTAAATAATTAATGAGAAATTCTCGATTCGTGAATAAATGAAAAATAAATTAAATGAAAGTGTTTATTGAATTCATTGACTTTTGACACGCTCGAGCTTTATAAAACTCAGATATTTATGTTTTTCGGTGAGAATGAAAATATGAAGAAAAGAAAGGACGCAAGTGATATATTTGTGAATTTTTAGAATGAGCGAGTGTAAGTCCAATTTTTAACAAAATTCAACAAATCAACACATTTTAAAGTCTAGCGAGACGTTACATTAATTTGTCGATTAAAGTAATATTGTATTTTAATACGCGTTTAAATTCATAAAATTTGAATTTATTTTTATTATATTAATTTAAAAAAAAGGGAGATTTCATTAAAAATCAAATAAGCATTTTACTAATTTCCAATAAAATACATTTTGCCACTCTATGTCTTATGTTTCACTAAATATGACAGTAAGATTGCCCTGAAATATCAGTCACTATCAGTAATTGATACTGCTTGATAAGATTTCACTGTCTGCAATATGTATCCTATAAATAATTAAAAACAACTTTAGCACTTATCAGTCATATAATATCCTCTGATTCCATTTAAGAGTTACGATAATTTTTCAAGGTTACGGATTGACAGAATCTTCAGCAGTAGCATTCGTTGAAGATGGATACAAATTTGCCAGCATTGGAAAAAATATGAGTAATTGTTTAGCACGCTTAGTAAATATAGAGACTAAACAGGATATTGCCACTCCTGGAGAAACCGGCGAATTATGGATTAAAGGACCTCATATTATGAAAGGATATTTGAATGATGAAGCCTCAACGAAGGCAACATTAACCGAAGATAAATGGTTGAAAACGGGCGACATTGCTTATTTCGATGAAGATTATGATTTTTTTATTACGGACAGAATGAAAGAGCTTATTAAAGTTAAGGGATTCCAGGTAAGAGTTCGTTCTCTACAAGAGAAATGGTTCTCTTATCTGTATATGTACATATATAACTTACGCAATCCGGACTTACACAATGAATCGAAAGTTCTTGATTGCCTTGACAATATCTTATTTCTCAGCATTTAGAGTGTTTGCTTCTTTTAACATTCAAATTATTAATTTAAAATATTATTTTTTCTTGATCGAAGGTACCGCCAGCGGAATTGGAAGCATTGCTGCGAACGCATCCAGATGTGAATGATGCAGCAGTGATCGGGATTCCGCACGCAAAGTATGGCGAGGTACCGAAAGCGTTCATAGTGGTGAACGAAGGCAAAAAACCTACGGAAGATGACATTAAAAATTTTGTAAAAGGAAAGGTCTCCGATTACAAGCAACTCGAAGGTATAACTCCCAGCAATTATTAATGTCATAGAATTTTTAATTACCTTATGACATTTAATTACTAAATTGATAAGAGATATTACGATTTTTAACATATTTATATTATCTGAATATATCCAATTTTTATATAATAAAATTAAAGATTTAATATATGAAAAGAATTCACAAATATGTAGAGAAGAACTGGATAATTAAAAACTTTAATAAAAAGGCTCAAAGATTGCATATGCTTTTCTTTAGGTGGAGTTATGTTCCTTAACGAGATCCCGAAGAATACTACTGGAAAAATTTTAAGATCAAAATTGAAGAGTGAATATCAGTCTTAAATGGTTAACTCGAAATGGTTTTTAAAAAATTGTTTACAGAATAAAATCAACAGTATAAAAAAATATCGTGTAATAACATTTATATGTATAAATAAGGAGGTGATGTATAATTTTATGGGTACATATTATTTTATATACAATGTACAGTTTCTTCTAATAGAAATATATATATATATATACAGCTTTAATATATATATATATATATATATATATATATATATATATACATACACGGGCACACATACAAGATTATCTATTTGTATGCAATCCATCAAACGTCATTCAGAATGTCTGAATAACTAGATTTTTTCAAGGTATGAAAAAATGTTCTAATCTATATAATTTTGAAAAGCAAATATTAAATATAGTACATATATGTATATAAATTGTGAAGAAACGAAGAAAAAAATTCTCAGTTGATGTTAGAGATAGTTACACAAATATGTGTTTAGAATTATCTAAAAATTGTATTATTCTATTGTTGATATGCTTAATTCTGGAAAAATTGTTATAGATTATTTTGTATCATTTTGTACATAAAAAAATATATAATATTGTATTTTTATAAAAGATTTTTATAAAAGATTTTTTTAATATGATATTAATTTAGCAATCATTGTTTATTTTGATATTAATAAAATATACATGTAAAGAAAAAGAGAAAAAGAGCTAGATATAAAAATTCTTATTGCATCTGTGACATGCGTATATATCTGTCAGATTAGTCTTTTGAAATTATGGTATCTTCATTATATACATATTTGGATTTTATACATATTTTTATATTGTATTACTATTTTAAATAAAACAGCATTTCATAAATACATATTTCTCTTTCCCAACTAACATCTAGTAGAACGTCACATGGCAGCAGAATATATTTAACGCAATGAGTTAATGCAAGAGTGTAATAAAGCCATTTTATTAAGAAACATATCCTTAGGTATTTTCCCATCTTTTATCTATTTTCTGTTAAATTGATGTTATTATCTATAAACTGTCGTTCAATTTGATTACTAAAAAATACTTCTACTGTCCATAAAAATGTATCAATTTTATTATTAGTATATCTATTTTCTTTTAAATAATATGATTCAATTATATATAACATTTTGTTTCCATTAAATAATAAACTTCTTATTTTACAAGTTTTTTTTACATCTTCATATTTTAATATTGATGATTACTTGACCATTTTCATAGTTATAAAATATTGTAGCAAGAAATCTTTTAAATAAATGACAACTTACTGATATTGAAGGCTTGCAAGATATGTTGCCACTGGCTTGTATTACTTCTCTAACAAGAATATAAAGTCAAATATATAAAAATGCAATGGGAATAACACATGTTTTATTCCAATGGACGACATTAAAAGAGACCCCTAACATAATGCTATAGCTATACATCATCGTATTTATCATTATTAATGCAAGAGCATCGTAGTCAGAGACTCAGAATTTTCAACTAAAGACATTCTACATTTTGTCATTGTTGTTTTATCTCAGAGGAAGATTTGCTATTACTTTGCGACAATAAAAATATGGACTTATTGCCGGTGAACTTCTTTATTTTTCGTTTCTGTGGTGTATGGGAAGAACATGGTAATAGCCAAGGTAATAACTTGATAATACGTTTTGTCAACTTCTGCTATAGGTAATTATAACATATTTATCAAGCAAAAATAATTTGGCAATTTTGTTAAAAACATTTTATTGATATATTAAAATCGATATTGTCTCTAAAATGATAATATTCATCAATTAAATGTAATAAGAATTTTGATATTAATATATAATATTATTTAATATATATGCGCATACACATGCAATAGATGCGTACACATACATATTTCTTTTCTTTTCATGTATAATATTGATAGGTATTCTATTGCTATTTTAATATATTATTTCACGATATTCGAAATAATTGAGCTCGTACGTATAAGAAATGATATGGAAGCTGTAACGGAAGGCTTATTTCTTGTTTTAACCTTCGCGACATTATGCTTAAAATATTTAAACTTTTTGATGCGACAATGCGAATTGCGGGCCTTGCTAGATTGCTTTCGCGCCAAGATCTGTCAGCCAAGAGATTCTGCTGAGAAATCAATATTAAAGCAATACGACCGCAAAGGTATTTTTATTATATTGTAATTTTAGAATATTGATTTAAGTATATATTTGAAATAACTTTTTAGAAAAAGTTAATAATAATCCTTTCTAAAATTCCCGAAATCTTATCAAGTGTTAGAATATATAAATATATGTATAGACATTATAAATATATATTTAGCTAAGTGCCTAAAGCTTTTACAAAAATCTAATAAATTATTTATATGATAAAGAATCTCTTTGTGCATATAATTAATTATTTTACAAACTCTATTTTGCTATACAATTGCGAAACGAAGCTAAGGGAACCGCCTGTTTCTTCATGTTCATCTGTCAAACAACGGGTTTAATGCTTCTTATAATACCTCTATTGGCTCAGGACGAAAGATCTTTACCGTTTAAGATGTACGTACCGTACTCCATCACAACGTTACTTCCTTACGCATTAACTTATCTTCAGCAAATCATAACTTTATTTTATGGAATATTACTGAACGTCTCTTTCGACTCCCTCGTGTATGGTCTTATTATTCATACCTGCGGACAAATTGAGCTGCTGTGCTATCGATTGACAGAAATACTTCGATTTCTTCAAGAAAATAAAGAAAAAAATGCAAATACCACCATTGAAAGTTTTGCTATCGCAGGATGCGTGAGACATCATATTTTAGTCTATAACATCATATACAGGATACAAACGTTATTTGTGTGGACTGTCGCCACTTTATTCTTCTTCAGCCTCGTCACTCTTTGTACTAGCATCTATCAGATGTCAAAAGTAAAACAAAATTTCTTTTTTTTTTCTTTAATATAAAGATTGATATATAAAACATAGTCTAATAACATTAATATTTGTAAAATTTATTGATGAAATTTAAAACATAAATAATATTTTATTATAGAAAGAGCTCTTTAGTCCGGAATTTTTCGCTTTTATCATGTACTTGGGATCAATGATGTTTCAAGTATTCACATACTGCTGGTATGGCAATGAACTTGACTTGAAGGTGTTGCTAATAATAAATTTTCTCTTTTTTTATTTCTTCTTGATATTTTAGATTATATATTATATAATCTAAAATATCCAAAAGAAATATATTAATATAAAGTAATATATTTTTTATTTAGAATAAAAATATTGCGTATGCTATTTATACAAGCAGCTGGACGACAATATCAACAAAGCAACGTAAAAGTTTATTGCTCGTAATGATGATGAGCCAGAAAGGAAGAATACTTTCTTGTTACGGAATTTGCGCGCTAATCCTTGGCAGTTTTACGTGGGTGAGTACACCTATACGCAACAAATAAAATACAAAAAAATATATAAGACGCATAAGATACAAATTTAATCCAGATGCATATTTAATTTATATATATATATATATATATATATATATATTAATTTTATATTTAATAATTAATTATATATATATATATATATATATAATTAATTTTTAAAATATACATATATATATATATATATATATATATGTATGTATATTTTAAAAATTACATATACATATGTATGCTTTATATCTGTGCAGATTGTAAAAACGTCCTACTCTGCTTTCAACTTGTTGCAGCAAACTTCGAATTAGTATTTAATTGATGTGAAATGTATTTTCATATTGTTTACTAGTAGATATATTGACTTTAAATATTTTTATATTAGAAACTTATTTTTTATAGATTACCTACCAAAATGAGCATGTCTCATCTGTTCGTTAGTATAAAGTAAAATAAAATTTTATTGTTAAATATTTTTCTAAATAATTAAAAAGATACAAATGCAAAGGAGCACATTTGTTCTACGCGCTTTTACAGACTTATAATATATTATCGTTTGACTTGCAAACTTTTCATCTAATTGTCAGCTTGCTGACAAGCGACCGAAGTTTGCAGATAAATTTTTCACAATCAATAGCAATATGTAATACTCTAATAATATATCTGTTACTTTCAATATTCCTTTTCTCTATAATAATGTACGATGAATTATGCAAGTTCATAATTTATAAAAATAACGTATACGTACATTGTTGTTTGATAAACGCATTGAAAATAAATGCAGAGACGAGAAGAAAATATAAGTAGTAAAAAAATCAGCGAAGAGAGCCTCCCTCTATTCGACGATATTAAATGTTAAGGAATACTTATGAAGAACGTTCTAGCGACATCATTATTAATTTACGAGAAGGAACGTTGATTGACGATGTACGATATGTTTCGTTATATTTTTCTTGTAAGTTGCATATTTTCGAGACACAGCGAGGTATGATAAGAGGGTGACTACCCGAGTAAAACAATATCGAAACGATCATTCCATAATGGATATATTGCCATTGAATTTCCGAGTTTTATGGTTTTGCGGTGCATGGAGCGAAGAAAATGATAACGGTTTTTTCGTTCGTTTTATAAGTTTCTGCTACAGGTATGATAATGAAAATATAATATCGTTCATATCTTGCCTCTGTATGTCACAAATTAAAATTTGTAACTACATACATTGTATATTAATTGTGCAAAAAGTCTATAGCTAATTTTTGATCGTTGTATTTTCTTTATCCTTCTCATTTAAATTTTTAAAGAATTAATTTATCGATAACAGTTTTATTACTACATACGTCATTTATCTGTACATATTTAAGATTCAGTAAGTAAATTTTGTATTTGATTATATGTCGGAAAAATCAGGAAGAATCTATTTTCATTTAATTTGTAATTAAACAGTTTGTTCTTTATTCATATGATACATGATAACATGATGGCATATAATTTCCATTTATTAAAATATAATTAAATTTTTAGGTACGCAGTAGTAATTTTAATATACGAATTTACGTTATCTGAAATAATTGAACTTGTAAGAACTCACGACCATATCGAAGATCTAACGGAAGGGCTTTTCCTAGCATTAACTTATGTAGCTTTATGTATTAAATATGGAAACTTCTTGGCGCGAAAAGATGAAGTATCCACATTGCTGGATTATTTTCGTGGCGAAACGTGTCGACCAAAAAATTCCGAAGAGGAAATGATCTTAATTAAGTACGATCGCAAAGGTACTTAATCAGTAATTGACAGTTTAACGAAATTATTGTAAATAATAAATAATAAATATTAATATTAAAATAAAAATTATTGCAATAGTATTATTATAATTATTGTGATATTATAATATGTTATAATAATAATATTATATAATACGTTTTTTTAATATATTTATATAATGTTATATAGTAATAATATATTAAGATTTTTTCTAAAAAATCACAGCATAAATTTATATGAAAATTAATTTAATTAATTAAAAATTAATTAATTAAATTTTTAAAAATAATATACATACGTGTCTATCACCAGCCAAGTGGTGCGTCCGAATTTTTATGAGTATATCTCAAGCCACTTGCATAGCTCTCGTGCTCGCTCCTATTGTGGGACCTCAAGATACAGACAGACCTTTACCATTTAAGACGTACATGCCATACTCGATAGCTGGCTTATATCCGTACTTGGCTACGTATCTCCAACATATAGGTGCCATATTTTACGGAGTCCTGCTCAACGTCTCGTTCGATTCTCTCGTCTATGGCTTCACCCTTCATGTTTGCGGACAAATCGAATTGTTACGTTATCGTCTATCGGAAATCTTCAAGGATCACTCTGATATCGCGCAATATCGATTCAGTTCGAATAAAGACGCGATGATTAGCGAGTGCGTGAGACATCATTTACACGTACACAAGATCGTACGCAAGATACAATCGTTATTTGTATGGACCGTGATGCTTTTATTCGCTTTCAGCATGATCACCCTATGCACCAGTATTTTTCAAATGTCTAAGGTTGCGTAAATTCAGACTTTTACCCTTTTCTTATTAAGTTCTTATAATTTAATTAATAATGTAAAAGTTTTTGTAACATTATGTTTAATAATTTTTTTGTATAACAAATCATTGATTAAAAGTGTAATTAGTATTAATTTTCTATCTGCTAATCGTTTAATTTGCAATGCGTATATCTACATCATGCAAATATATTAAACTAATTGTAATCTTTTTTGCAGAAGGAGATTCTTAGCGTCGGATTTCTCTCATTGATTTTATATCTCGGGAGCATGTTGTTTCAAGTGTTCTTCTACTGCTGGTACGGGAACGAATTACAATTGAAGGTACAATAAAAAATGATAATTTATTTTAAAGCCTATTTTATTCGATCTATAATTCGCGACAAAATATTCGGAACATAAAATCATATTTTGTAATCGTAGTTATTCTAGTCATATAATGTTTATTTATAATTTTGTAGCGAATTGTAGATCGAGAAAAGGGCTTAAAAACTTAGCATGAATGATGAGAAATTTATTTATTGCGTACGCAGAGCAAAAGTATCGGCGACGCTATTTATTCGAGTAATTGGACGACTGCTACCACGTACAATCGCAGAAGTTTGCTGTTCATGATGACTATCAGTCAAAAAGGATTAAAATTGTCTTATTATGGCATTTTTAGCTTAGCCCTCGATACTTTCACCTGGGTAAGTTTATGTCGACCTGATTCAACAGAAACAACAAAGCAATAATTAATGATCTTTTTTATGCAGATTTTAAAAACATCTTACTCTGCTTTTAATGTTCTGCAACAGACGTCAATATAACTATACCTGGATTATAGGAAAAACGCGGATTGTATGTACATTTAAATTACATACATCTTTTTTTTACCTGTGTATTTTAGACATATAAAAAATTTTTTGAAATAGAATCTTCTCTTTAAATTATTTATATTTTTATGCACTTTATAAAGGCTAACTTATTATAGATGTGAGCGTAGAAGTAAGGAGATTAAGAGGAGAAATATTGTGTCCATGTCATCAATATTCGCAGACTTTCCGCAATGGTTCTATGTGTGTATTCGATTATATTTTATTTATTACGACTATATTTTACGAAGCAGACGCAACCCCACTTAATATTTTATCAACAAAAGTTGTCATTTGAATAAATTTATTCTGGAATAACAATCTAGAGCCAAAACACAACCTTCATATTATTTTTTTCTTCTCAAGTATATACATAGCATTGGAGGAAGATTGCATAGTTAGCTATGCCACAAATCGACCGTCTTTAAAATTTAAATACGTTCGATGATATTATACGCGTGTGCTATTATTATATTACTAAGTAGTTTACAATGAAATGTTACCGGCAATTTTTTTCTTCTTGTGATCGAACTTTAACTCATTATGCATTATTGAGGAACAAAGAGTTTCTATCGTCTTAAGATAGAGATGCACTAAATGACAAAGAGATAACGCGCCACTATGGACATTCTGCCGGTGAACTTTAAGGTCTTATGGTTTTGTGGCGCGTGGAAAGAGCGAAAGGACGATAACATCGTTGTTGGTTGTCTACACTTCTGTTACAAGTATTTAAACGCATAAAATATAAGGGTGGTAAATTGTCTTTATTTAGAATTAAAATAAAGATAAAATTACTTTCAATTTTATATGAAATCGTTAAAATTAATATAAAGTTCAGATTAAAAAGAGAATTTTTCTTCTTTTTTTCTTATTTTTCTTCCTAGTTATTTGAGACTATTGATCGTAAATTGTATACTCGCAGGTACGCAATCTTTTTCTTAATATATGAGTTTACGATATTTGAGGTGATAGAACTGATTCGCACGTGTGATCGAATCGATGAGTTCACAGAAGGACTCTTTTTGGCATCGACTTATGTAACATTGTGTTTAAAATATGCAAATTTTTTGCTACGAAAAAACGATGTGTCACAGTTATTAGATTTTCTGCGCGTAAAAATATGCCAACCAAGGAATTTCACGGAAAAGATGATAATGGAAACGCATAGTCGAAAAGGTATTCGGATAATTATTAAAAGTAACATATACGCGATTAAAAATTTTTTTCTATGTCTAACTAATAACGCTATATAAACAATTTAATTATTGTTAGTAAAATCTGATAAAATTTCACTGACTCAACGCACTGACCGCTTTTCACGATCGGTTCGAATTCTGGCGGACAAGTCTTTTAGTGAACTAAATCGAAATATTCATGACAGCTAAGTGGAGCACTCTTTCCTTCTTAATTATATCACAAGTCACTGCTGTGGGTTTCGTGATCGCGCCGATTTTGGGATTCGGTAAAGATGAATGGATCCTACCCACAAAATCGTACGTTCCTTATTCCGTTTCGGGAATATTTCCATATGTGGCGACGTATCTACAACAAAGTGCAGCGCTGTTTTATGCAGTTATGCTCAACGTTTCATTCGACTCCCTCGTTTATGGTTTCACAATTCACGCCTGCGGGCAGATCGAGCTGATTTGTCGCCGATTGACAGATAATATTAAGATCTCGATAAATTCTCGGGAGAGATCAGATGCAACTGCATCAATTAAGGAATGCGTCAGACATCATATACTCGTACATATTTTTGTGAAGAAAGTAGGAACGCTATTTCTCTGGACAGTCATGGTCCTTTTCTTTTTCAGCATGATTATTCTATGCACTAGTATTTTCCTGATATCAAAGGTTGGGACAATATGCTCTTTTGTCGATTATTTCTTTTAATTAATTCTATAGCTAAATAATTAAACAAATATATATATATATATATATATATATATATATATATATACATATAATAATAATTTACTTAGTTATAATTATAATTTTTTGAGTTATATAATTATAATATTTATATTTTAGCATAAAAAATAAGATATACAAAAATTTTATATTTCTAAAATATCAATATTATAATAATATAAGCAATTAATATTATTATTTATAATAATATAATTAATAATATTATTATTATATTATTATAATAACAATTTTGTATTTTTAAAAATTCTAGACATATGAAAAAAAATTGATTTATGTATACAATTGTTTCGTATTGTTCGTAGTTCGTAAATTAAATTAATTTTGCAGACAAAACTCTTCAGCATCCAATTTCTTTCTATGACACTATATTTTAGCAGTATGATGCTGCAATTATTTTTTTACTGCTGATATGGGAACGAGCTTGAGTTAAAGGTAAACAATTATATAAAACTTTAATAAAATTTTAGAGCCGCAAAATGCAAAATACTAATATTGTTCTATAAAAAAAAAAATAATAAATCTAATTATAAACAAATAATAATCGACGATTTCTTCTTTTGCAGAGCAAAAGTATCGCGAGTAGCATTTATTTTAGCAACTGGACATTGATCACGTCGCACGAGCGTAGGTCCCTGATACTCATTATGATAAACAGTCAAAAAGGATTGACGTTTTCCAATAAGAGAATATTTACGTTATCTCTGGACACTTTCACTTGGGCAAGTAAACTCAGAAATATATACATGAATATCGTATAATTTACATTTGTGGAGTTTACTTTCAATTATAAAGCATTTTAAATTTATCGTTGTTATTGCAATTTTCTAAATGTTTAAGTTAATATATATAAAAGAATAAACTATAGCAGATTTTTAACTTTATCAATTTAATTTTGTTTCTGCAGATTTGTAAAACGTCTTACTCAGCTTTTAATCTTCTGCAGCAAGCATCAAATTAATAGATTGTTAAGTAATTTATTTTTATTACAACGCAGTCTATATTTATATAAAATGTATAGTAGATGACATTATATAATGTTTTCTCGAAAAATTCATTTTAATATTAATTAATATTAATTATACTAAATTGTTACGAATAATCATTTGTTGCCTGTTAATAAAACCATAAATATTTGCTGATCAAAAGTTTGCTTCCATAATAATGTCCCAATCATATCAAATTTATTAACAATTCAGAATCAAATTTTTTTATTTTTTTATCGATAATAGAATATAATTGTCTTGACATGTCTGAATATAATCTTGAAAAGTTATAGCTTTGGTCATTTTTTATAAAACTTTTTACCTCTTCACTTCCAGCTTACTTAATTAATTATTTGCGACATTAAAAACGGGTGAATTAAACGGAAAAACTCGAAATCAATAGATCGATGCAAATCGTCTTTGCTCCGACTCTTAATTCAAAGCATATATGTATATGTCTTCAAAATGTCGTGAAAAAGGAAACCGTAGTGTTTGACTATCTACATATGTAGACATGATACGGCGACACCACATACGATGCATGAGACATGAGACAAGACGGAATTAAATGAAGATAATTCCATTCTGCTTTTATCAGGCAATCGATCGAATGTGTGTAACCGATTTAAACCGAATGATCAGAGTGAAATACCACGCAAAGACACTACTTATCAATCGCGAAACACTGAAAACTGACGCACTAATATGCGCTTAAATATGCTTATTAGATATAATTAGATATAATTTGCGAAGGCATTATTACACATTTATGCTTTTATAATATTGTCACGAGTCGATTGGGTAACTTAGCTTCCCCTTCAGGAAAAACCTTCGAGGTACTAAGCCCTCCCACCAACGTCAAAGTTCCCATTGGGAGGGTTTTTTATATATAATTATTATATATAATTATATTATTATTATAATATATAATATGTAAATTATTTTATAATTATAAGAGTTTATCGCATATTTTAATATAAGTGAAGAAATATACAAATTAAAATTAAAGATAAATATTTACACATTATCAATATTTGAGAATACAATTCAGATTTGCCGATTGCGTATTCACATGATTTCAATTGATTTCAAATGATTTCAATTGGCTTCAATAGATTTCAATTAATTTCAAATGATTATTGGCTAAACAATTCACACCTACGCACGGATCGAGCTGATGTGTCATCGATTAACGGACAGTTTAAAAAGCATCCGGAAAAAAGATTGGGATGAAAGTTTCGATCAAGGAATGCGTCGAACATCATTTGCTCGTTAAGATTGTGATGAAAAAAAAAACAAAAAAAATACAAAAATTATTTATATGATTTATATGATTAATCATGATACTTTTCTTTTTCAGCTTAGTTATTGTATGCATCAGTATTTTTCTAATATCAAAGGTTTACAAGAGCGGAACGTTTTATTTATAGTTGCTGATGCGATATACATTCATTTTTTGCAGATGAAGCTGTTCAGCTTTGAGTTTCTTTCTATGCTTTTATATCTGAGCATGTTGCTTCAATTATTTGACTACTGGTGGTACGGAAACAAGTTTAAGTTGAAGGTAAATTATATTCTGTAATATACTATAATATTATAAAAATGACGTAGACGCATAGATTAAATAAAAAGTGTATATGTAGGGTGTAATTAAAAGGTACAGTTTTATATACATATATATGTAATAAATATCTAAAAATAAATAAGAAACAGAAAATTGAAAAATTCTATTGCGGTGTAATTGTTTGGAAAAGTGTGTGCTCTCACTTGCGAAATTAATATCTCGGTGCAAAGAAATAATGCAACTATTATTAGTAATATTTGGATTTCCTTTCTATAAGCAGTTCAGCTTGAATGCGATCGATTATTCGATAAGGACAGAATTGAGCAGGTTCGATAGTATTAAAAGTGACAGATATTTATCAAGATAAATTTTCATTTTTTAAGAGGAATAAAATTATATGACAATTGCTAGTGTGAGGTACGGATTGACAAATTTCATTTGCAGAGCAAAGACATCGCGGTTGCTGTTTATTTCAGCGATTGAACAAAGTCGACGCCGAAAGATCGCAAATCTCTAATATTTATCATGATAAAGAACCAGAAAGGAATATAAATGTTTTTCTAGTACAAAATGTTTACATTACTGAACACTTTTATCTGAATAAATAAATGTGAAGGAAACATAAATATACATGCATTGCGTAAATTCCCGTGAATTGTGAGATTTATATTTATAGTATTAAAATTACTGTTATTAGGAGCAATTATTTAAGCATATTGCAGAAGTTTAATTACGCAGATAGATTTAATTACATAGATAGATGTTTTTTAAGTCTTATGATGAGGCCAATGAAAAATGAAAAATTTTATTTTTCTAGATCTGCAGGAATTCTTATTCAGCTGACAATTTTTTGCAACAGGCGATTAATCGTTGCCTCGTGTATATAGAAAAAATAAAATTTATTTTATATAATTTTTATATCTTATTGTACAAAACACATAAAACACGCGCAATAATCTTTCAAAGAATCTTCTTTCACATTAATAAGTTTTTTCAATGAACATAATCAAAATGAACACGCAGAAATATTTTCTGCGCAGTAATGTGTCGTTAATGAATATGATGAGGTAGCAAAGATTTATAAACATAATAGATGTATAAAAATATAATAAAAAAATTCTATGCAACTTTTAAATTTAACGCAGAATTTTTAGAGTGAAACTCAATTTTAATAATTATATTGAGAAAGTTAAAAAATAAAGATACATTTTATGAAAACGTAAGTACTATCTATAAATAATCTAATAATATTTTCGAGTTACATTAAATGACATCGTTTTTTGATGTTCTACTTATGATGTATCCTTTTCATCTTACTGATTATGCATATTTAAAGAAGGCTGAAATAGTCTTTGCCATCTATTGTCAACAAGAAATGGCTGGACCAGTTTGTTTATAAAGGCGTCCCACTTGCGCTGCCATCGGATTAACGCATCATTTTTCTCTTGGCTGTTCATGCTGCTATAAATTAGCGAATTCATCGCCAGTTGCTTGAGACTCCTGAGATCCGAATTGGCACTCATGAGACCCATGAAAGCTTCATAAAAATCGTAACTAAGTCCTTTAGCGCCCCATAGACCGGGATCGTCGCTTGAAATCACGACGGGCGAGCCCAACGCAAATAAAGTGGTCGCGGGATGATTCTGTAGGTTCTCCACGAGGCTGAGAACTTGATTCGAAATGGGACAAATCTCCACTGCAATTCCCATTAGCTGCACAAAGTTCCATAAAAGTGGATGCTTCGTCAATGCATATCTGAAGAAATATTATAAATGTCAATGTATGTCAGTCTATGCATTACAATTACACCGATCATAAACTGCGAACGATATTTTAGGTAAACTGTGTTTCGATATATCGCAATCTACTTTACTAAATTTTAAAATACAAATTTAGATAAACTAAATAATCTTAAATAATAAAGAAAAAATATCATAAAAAACGCATTATTTTCGCGTTTAACTTGTTAATTAATTAAATCTTTTTATTTTGAATTTTCTAAATTAATTTTCTTTCAATTTCATTTCTAATTTTACAGCTCACCCGTGGCCGATACGTTTGGGGTTGAGCAGCAAAGCATCGAAAAGATTAAAGTCAGTGGACATTCCGTTCCAATTGGTCTCTCCGGCATGGAAGAAGAATTTAATTTCCGGGTTAACGGCGTTTAACTTGTCGGCGAACTTTATAAGAGGTCCTCCTTTGTCCTCTTGGCCGACCAAGTCAAAACCAATTACGAAGTTTGGATAAAGTTCTGTCAGTTGCACCAGCGTTTTCAGATATTTGTCTAGTTTCGTTTCATTAACGGATCGTTGCGGCGCATATATAATCTTAACGCCAAGGAAATCGGGATAGTCTCGTACAAACCTAATATACATCTATTTTATTACAATTGATTATGAAAATAAGTTTAAATAAAATGTTGCTTACTTATCAGTGACGTTCTTGAGGATTCCCGCCATTTCCAACGATCCGTAGACTCTGTCAAAGTCATACAATGACGTTAGTGTCGACCGTATCTCCGCGTACATCACATTATCTTCGTAGAGTTCTTGTAGTACGCGGTAATAAACGTCTTCGAAAATAGGTCGATAGGACAGCCAGGTGTTCATAAACTTGAAAATACTATTGAATTTTCCCCATGCCTTGTCGATGGTATTGTAAGCGTATCTCGGATTTTCTGTGATCATGGTCAACGACCTTCTGATTCTATCGTTGATTGTATCAGCCTGTTGTAGATCCCGACGCACCTCGCTCAGTAATTGCCAGTCGCAAGTTTCGTCAGGATTCTTGAAAAACTTAAGTTTCAAACTGTCGTTTTGATCGCACATGTATAGATTCTCTCGATAGGTCACATTGTTGAGTTTATAGTCGAGCGAAACCAGGGCGGACTCGTGAGCATGAAGAAGAGCGCCCTTAGGCATTTCGCGTAAGATCTTGAATACCTCGGATTTCTCTATTTCCGATACGACTTCCAAGAAGTTGCGCGATGGTAGAAAATTATTGCTGATAAACCCTGCACGATATATGAAGAATTTCTTATAGAGATATCTATTATAAATCAAACGTATCAAATATCTCATTATCAGCTCTGACATGTTATATTAATAGTTAATATATTAATATCATCTATCAAATTTCTCTTTTCTCTCATTTTATATATATATATATATATATATATAAAATAAGAAAAAAAAATATATATAAGTATATATATTTATGATTCATTTTTCTTTGCTTCTTTTAGATGATAAGGATTTTCATCATTAACGTAATCATGATTATTAGAAAAAATGTGGAATTGACAAAATCATATTTTGAGAAGCATTTTAGTCTTTATAATATGTTTTAATATCGGATGTTTTATTAATTTTACGTTGAATAAATTGTGATATGCAAACAATAAAAAATTGTTCAACACTATCAATTCATGGTTTTATGCATGATTATTCATAACACAGTTTCGAAAACATTAATTATGAAAAGATTGCTTAAAAAAAGAAAAGTGCTTCGTAAAAAAATTAATTTTAAGATTAAATTGATAATAATTAGTAGTTTAAGTTTTTATCAATTGTTTCCGTACTTCTTGTTAAATTTTATTTATCATTTATCATATACAAATCACTTATCATTTTTACATGTTAATTTTCACTACTCTGTTTTTTGTGCCAATCTATCTCATTATTTTTGTGTACTTGACATTGAAACACTGTCGCGTCTGTCAATCAAGATAAAACGAACAATAATATGCTATATAACATAACGGTTCTTGAACAGAAAAGAAAAAAAAAAAAGAAAAGATAAAAAGCTAATATTTATTTTGCGAAAAGATTAATGTAATGTGAACGATTTGATAATTTATTATTATAAATTAAACGTAAAAAAACTTTCAAATTTTTTTGTTACAAAATTTACTTTTGAACGCTCAAAAACTCATTTTATAAAAAAAAAGCAACGGAGATTGAGCACTAATCTAAAAAGCTGTTCTTCTCCTTATTTAAGTAATTGCAGATTATATGCGGTCACGGGCAAATTTGTTATAAGAGTGCAATGAAAAGATCGAACCTTCGTGGATTTCTTGGCTCTTGATTGACATCAGAATTTTATTCGCAATGAGTTCGATAGAATTAAGTTCTAATTGGCCGCCCAGAGAAGATCGCCTTTCATTCATCATCAATTGCCATCGTATCTGCCAGTAGTAACGCTGTCGCGTGTGTATAAATTCTTGCGCGTCCATGAATTGTGCATTGATCACGTTGTCACAGATCAGGATTGTCAAGGTGAACAAGATCAACCAAGCCATGTTGCTCAAAGAAAACTGTACTTTACCAACTACACATGAATTATCGTCGTCGTCATATAGTCTTGCTTCGTTAAAACGTTTTGCGAAAGGTTACACTCGATTCTATGTAAAATAGAACTGTGTGAACGTTACGACTGTTCGATCTCCACTGAATAACTCTCACCATCAGGACTACCATTATAAGAGTATTCGAGGAATGATATATAATGAGGACCCCGATAACTCTCCTTAGAAAAGTCGTTTGTTAACCATGTGTATCGTTAACGACCAATGACACACGTCCATTTCTCAATCATATAAATTAAACATTATGGTAGAAACATGGAAAAAAAATTAGCTGCCGTAGCTAAAAACTGTGTGTGGTAACTACATTTCAGTCGTAATGTGGACAGCAAACATCTTAGCTGTAATATCTATTTATTAAGTGCAGCGAACACGTTAGCACTTATTAGAAGCAACAGCAAACCATTTTGCTGTAGTTTACAAATTTCTTTTGCATTAACTATGGTAGCGAAAATTTTTTTTCCGTGAATCCACATGCGCGATCGCAAATATATGTGTAAATTTATTTATATAGCAGCCATAATTAAAAAAAGTTTGAATATGTTATGGACAGATATTTAATCAGATTATTAAATTAGATATTTAAAGAAGAAAGATTATTTATTTTTCATTAGATTTTTAATCAATTTTTCTTCGGCTAATTTAGAATTAAGAGAATAAACAATATACACATTCTAGACCAATTAAACAGCTTGTCTAAGAATCAAGAATTATAAAAAACAAGAACGACGAACTTGCACAAACGACTCTGCGATTTAAAATAATATTTTTAGTTAGAGACCTTCAAAAATTAAAGAAACAATTATAAATTACTTCCATTTTTCCTTTTCTTATCGGACTCTTTATACACTTAATTAAATTTCGCAAACGTAATTAATATATCTGCATAATTTAATTAAATTGGTACGTAAATAATGTTTGCATATATGTGCGCGCATGAAAATTCTATAAAATAAATATATATTGTGATCACTAGATGATCAACAGGTTGCGTTACAAAAAAAGCTGTTGTTTTACAGTTGCTTTCAATTTGTACTTCAATAAAAATAAATTTTTATAAATAGATTGATAAGAGAGAGATACTAAGATATAGTATCTGGTGATGAATTATCGCTTGATAGAGACATAAATTCGTGCCGAATAATAAGATAGAAATCTAATAGTAGAATAGATATTTTATTACATTTTATCTTAATTCTTTCATATATTCACTCTTATGTTATTATCTTATATTTTAGGAATATGCATTTTTCTAATATGCATGTAAAATATTCTAGTAAGTGTTCTTTTTCTGAATTGTCTTTATCATTTCATCTGTTCATATTTTCGTTCCCAATAATAAATTCTTGATAGTTCTATATTATAATAGAACAAGAGAGAGAATTTCAAAATAAATTTAATATTGAAATACTGATTAAATCGAAATAATTAATACTAAAATAATGTTTAAAATTAATGTTTAAAAGCGATTCTTATTCTCTTGAGCATTATGGACTATATTCTTCAAACAATTATTTTTTTTTAAATAATATGGTAATCAATTTCATATTATATAGGGTGCTCCTGGGTTAAATGGCGAAGAAAGCTTGACAGAGAAAATTTTTTTTTGTTTTGAGTTCCTATAATACATTCATATTTCAAGTTTGGCTATTTAATCCAGGCACACTGTATATTCTTTATAATTTTTTGTTTTCTTTTTGCTTAAATGTAATGGTTTGCATATTTGTCAATTTTTGAAAACCTATAAATTATATTATTAATTACAGCAAATCTCTCTCTTTCTCTCTTCTTCTTTTTTAGTTGCGCGATTAAAAGATTATAAAGAATAAATATTCGAATAAATGTGTTACAAGTGGATTAAGGATAAATAATGGTAAAAAAAATCGTTACGCCACACGATACATATATTAAATCGTTATACAAAATAGTCTGCGTTCTCATACGTGACCTAACGAGATTTATCTCTGCGTAGCATCTCGAACGGAAAACTTCCGAATCATGTATAAAAGTCATCACGTTCTAATATTATTCTCCTTCCTTTAACGGTGCATACTAATTACAAATTATTTAAGGAGACATTCTTATGTAAAATTTCAAAAACTTGATGTTCTCAGATCTTGATATCAAAAAGAAATGTTTCTCAACACAATTTTAAAATATCATATTTTCTTACATATATGATTTACAAAACATTAGTCTTTTTATAATGATGTAAGTAGTATTAGGTCATTACTCACAACATCGAAAATAATTTAAATTTCATTCATAAATACAAATTGTTGCAAAAATACCGTTAGAAAAAATCTGTTAAAAGAAAGAATCAACATCCTCAACTATTGTTAGTATTTTTGTAAAAATTGAAATCAAAATCAATTGTTCATGATGTTACTGGTGGCATTTATGCTTTCGTAAACATATTTTATTTAGACAATATTACTTTTTTCACATTATCACAAAATCTTATAAATCACTAAAATTTTTGATAAAGAAGATACGGCATTCTGTTATATGCATATTATTTGATTCATTTGTTTGCATTGCATAAGATAAGAAAATAAAAATAAAAATTTCTTCCATTAAATTAAGCTAAATTTAGTGACGTAAATTTTAAGTTATTATGTACACATTGTCGCTGATTTAAATCGATGCGGTTTCAAATTGATTACTTAGATTGATTATTTAGAAAGAAAATAGTTTATAACACTATCCAAAAATGTATAAGCATACTTCTCTCAGTCTCTCACTCGTTCTTTACTAACTATATTTCTCTCAGGGACAGTGAACGCATTAAGTTATCGCAGATCACTCTAATAATCACGATATAAGAGGATCGCGTTCCAACACACACATAAATTAAATAATAACAAGAAATAAGAAATTTTCTTTTTCGTAAACTTAATAAGAAGAGCATATTGCACTTTAATTCAGATATTGTTATATATATATATATATCTTTTTTCTACTCCTAAGAGTTTTTTCATATATGTATGCATGAGTGTATATATTCGCGCGCGTATATGTCTATATTATAAGCTGGGTTCGGGGAGCACGCTTTTCGCGCTATGAGCGTGCTCTATTGTTGTTCAACTTCAATAAATAACAAAGATAGAGCACGTTCATAGTGCTAAAAGCGTGCTCCCCGAATCATAGTATAAAGAATCTCATAATTACGTAGAATTGCAAACAAAACATACATTCTGTTATACAAACGTGTCTCTTTCTTTATCTCTCTCTCTCTTTCATCATATAATATTACATTAATTACAGAAATGCACGTATTATTTTTGATCAATATTCATTTGTAAATGCAGTTCATATCGCAATACAAAAAGAAATTAGTGAAAGTGAGGAATTGTTCAACTTCATAATATATCAATGTAATTATGTCAAATTACATATATCACACAATCCAGCTAGAAAAAGATATAACAATAAAATTACATATTGAATCGTTGTAGTTTATTATTAGAGTAACTCTTAATTTAACTCACGTTGCTGATAAGTACTTTTTCTATTTATTTCTTGAATGCTTTATAAAATGACCTTTGACCAATTTTAACTGAAAAAACATTGAAATCATTGTATTTTCATGATTTTTTAAGCGCCTAAAATTTTTTATTTATAGTATCGTAATATATTTAACAACATACATCAAACCTCGTTAATATTGTATTTTAAATATTGTTGATGTACTATTGATATCATCAATATATAAAGAATAAATTATTTAAAATCATCTTCAATAAATTCTAAAATATATGTTTTATGGAAAAGTATTTCTGATAAGATAAAAGTTGCTTAGTTCCAAAAGAAACTTTCTGTGATAACTCAGTTTTGTTTCAGATAAAGAGATTTATAATTTTTATTTTTGTCTTTTTAAACAAAGATATATTTTCGATTCTTCTTATCATTCTATATTAAAAAGTATTAAGAGAAAATCACAAAAAAATCAATAGCAAATATTTATAATTTATTTCGATATTATGTTATGACATAAAAATGTATATTTTATTCAGTATTTATTTTCCATAAAACATCAGATTTGAAAATGGCAGTTTCTAGTGTGACTTACTCTTATATTTGTGCTAATGTCAATATATATGTTCGAAAATGCAGAGACAATTGCTGATAAAAAAGAATTGGTCAAATTAAAAAAAGGCCATTTATAACATAACAGTGAAAAATAAATACATATCATGTATCTAAAGAAATTTCATCATATCTAATAATTCCTGCTATAAAATATTTTAATCAAAAGCATTATTCGTAAATTTTATTCGTGTACATTTTATGTCTTATTGTCTTTCGTTATTTTCTGAACGTGAATTGTACAAATAAAACTCACAAATGTGATGTAATATTTGATACAACACAATTTGATACCGACTTATTTACGGCGATTGCTTCCATGGGATTAGAAAGCGAATCTGCTCAAATGTTTGATTCTTGAAATAAATGCTTGCATTATCTATGATATCATGGTCAGGAACTTGCCGGAATAAATCAACAAACTAAATCCTTATTAAATACGCGATATTACAATTCAATCGCATGTAAATTATACATCATTCGCGTCATATAAATAGTTTGAGTAGAGTAAAAATGTAGTCAATTACATCGCACGGTTAGATAAGATTGTATATACAGCCATTATTAATGTTATGTATAGTACCGTTTGAGAAACCATTACCAATTCTAATAGAAAATAAATATCAGTTAAGCCATGTGGTCATATATATATATCTATAAATATGTAGCAATTTATAAATGTATCCATTAAAATATATTGTCCAGCATAAGAAATTATTGCACATTGCACATTAACTTTATCGATATGGACTCATATTGATGGTTTAAGAAATATTTAATTTTTTTTATCTCTGCATCAAATATAAGATATGTGTACAATCTGATGTAGCATATTTTAATCTACTATATTCCATATAAAAGTAAACTTTATTACATTTTATGGACGAATAAAATATTTTATATGTATTATATGGAACATAATGGATCAAACATTATATATTCATCAATATGCACCATAGTACTAAGAATATATCGAATTACAATAGTTGCAGATCCTAATTTCAGATTCCTGATATTATATACTATCAATTTAATGTGCAATATAATATCATGTAACATATCACTTGGTATACTTCTGCAATATATCATTTATAGCCTATTGCATTTTTATAAATTATTTCATATACATTTTTTATCCAATATACAAACATACAATTTATATACAAATTTGCAATATACAAATTTACTATCTATTAATCCACTGATAATAAATCAAATTTGTAAATTTTAATTGATTTTATAAAAAAAAAATTGTTACATATAATTCTAGCTTAGAAAAGTATTATTTACAAAGTTTGGTATATACACTCAAATACATTTACGAAATTTCAGACCTATATAACAAATTGAATTTGTGATTTATAGATTTCTTTATAAATCTAATTAGCATCCATAGTTATGGATTTCAATAAGCAATATATATAATCTATCTCCACATATGTAATATATGGCGAATTTCTCATATTTATAAAGCTAATAATTTCAGAATGTAATTATAAATGTTTCAAGTAAATATTTATCCTACATTATTACATACATTGTACATAAATACACAAGTTCTTCTCAGTGAAAAGTACACAAGATACTCTGTATTGCATTGAACAGACAGTGCATATCATTAATTAATCGCTTATACAGTGAGCAGTTCTAACAACATGTTTTAACGACCATTAAAGGTCCTGTCATTGAATGGTCATCCTATAGAAGATCCCTGAGAAAGAAGCGTTAGTATTTAGTAAAATATGCAAAATTTATTTATTTCTTTTTTGTTTTTCTTTTTTGAAAAATTAAGCCATATGATTTTGATTGTATTAAATTGTATAATAACAAAAATTCCACTTACTATAATTGTTTTCATATAAAGAATAGCGCAATACTTAAAATTTAGTTAGAATTCCAAAACAACAATTTTGAAAATATCAATGAGCAAATGTTTGTTATTTTGCAATTACACTTCCAATATCACTTATTTCCCTGTATTACCTGTATAAAAAGATGCAACCTTGTCTATTTCATTTCATGAAATGACTTAAGTAGATATCAAATATTTTTACTAATTTAAATTTGTCATCTCTTCTATTCTCCATTATTTTCTTCACAGATTTCGAACGTGGGCCAAATGCAATGATTTGACAGATCTCACAACAAAATTAGAATGTATATGACGTGTTGCCAATCTATGCCCAATAATACAAATATATTAACCAAATTCATTTAAATTAAGAAGTTTTAAGAGCTTTATCCGCGTGCGCTAGAGTCAAAGATCCAACGAGAGATACTAGGGTTCGATCCAGCCATGTTATAGGATTGGGATACAGAAAACCACCTTCATAGAAACCTAGATGACCTCCGTGAGCCAATTCCACATATAATGTGTTTGAATGATTTGCTAAAATTAAGAATTTTGATAGTATATTCATATTTACTCATATTCATTGTATATACGCAAATAATATATATATATATATATATATATATTTACCTGCGTGCTCTTTAATTGGCTTTAATAATACTTCTGGCACGATAGGATCGTCTATTGCGTTGATGAATACCATCGGCGTGGTGATATTGTTTAGATAAAAAATACAACTGCTCCATTTATACAATTCTTGTACAGATCTAAAATTATGTACCTAAATAATAAAACAATTTATAAAAATTAGAAATTTACAGTTTAAATTATCTAATAGTATATATTTGAAAAGTAAACTTACTCTTCTTGTATACGCTTCATCCAATTCGGGTAATGTCGCCGCAGAAATTATGTCACGTTCGTTCAAATTATATCTCTGTTTTACATCTTCGCACAAAAGCATATTTTTATGCTTTAGTATAAGATTCTTCATCGACTCTGTCATTACATAGAGATAGAAGCGTCTGAAGTTTTGCCAGTTTAACAGAATTTTCGTTCCTCTAAAACAAAATACATAAATTTAATAAATTAATAAAAGTATACAATAAATTAATATTTCTCCTTATTGATTAATAAAAAAAAGTTGTTTACTTACTCGAGAGCGTTGTATCCTTGACAAATCGATATTCCTCCTATAATGTTGGATAATTTATTGGGACCTCGTTCTCCAAGATATTTTGTCACTAAATTACCGCCCAAACTATAGCCGATACAAACTATTTTGGTGTTAGGGTGCTTTTCTATCAGATTTTGTAACATTGTGCTGTAATCGTCCGTGTGACCTATTCGCAAAATGCACATTATAAGGTTTATCTAAAGTGAATGAAAGAAACAAATTTAATATAATATAAAATTATATTTATTCAATAAATCCATATATCTGAAAAAAGAATATTTTATAAAATTTTACAAAATTTTATAAAAATTTTCAACATTAAATTCGAATAAATAATTATGCATTTGGTACAATTACAATTATGTAATCATAAAGTTTAAATTAATAAAGTGATAGATAATTTCTTTCTCTCTCTATCTCATTGTACAATGGGTTTTTTCCATAGCTGTTAGTAGGGGTATAATTCCCGGTATGTACACATACATGTATATAAGAATTCTGTTATTACTCGCAGACTTTCTTCGATCGATCGCCTTGTCGTGTCAGGACAATTTTATCGATCGCTACACATACCGTAAGAAAATATCCTTGGTGCTGTGATCTTGACACTGGAAAGGGCTCCTACGTGATTAAGTACCGCGCATCGATAGCCATGACATTGTACAAAGTGCACGAATGTCCTGATGTAAACACTTTCCGAGCTGTTGCCGATACCGGGACAGATAGCTATCGTTATGTCATCTGAAGAACAACAATTATTGGCAATAGTAATACATTTTTTTATTCTTTAATTTCTTCATTATTAAACACGTTCTCTCTTAAATAAATATAAATAAAGCGCCATATGTGTTTTGCCCTTTGAGAAGCCTGAAATTAATTTGTGAACAATACCTTCATGTCCGTTGGTCAGCGGCTGATAGAGATCATACGAAAGAGTGGTATCATCCGGAAGAGCGATGTATACGCGTTCACCAATGGGCCAAGGGCACCGAACGCGCCCTATGACACTGTGAATAATGGTTTGTACGTGTCCGCTAAAACCCCACAATCTCGTTGGTTTGTATCTAAAACAGGCCAAGGATCATAATTGTTTTTAAGTTATGTATATCAAAATATACTGAGAAATTACTGACTGAATTATTGAAAAAAATACAGCTAATTTAATTTTATCAATCTATCATTTCGTTTCTCGTTATTCCCTTGTTAACGGACATTAAAGATTCTTAAATTTCAATGACAAGAAAAAAATTAACGACCTGAACGAACATAAGGTCATATGTGGCCATATATAATTACATGAGTCCATTTTTTCTCGAGAAAAGACTATTACAATTATTAATATTAAAAGAAAGATTATAAGATATATAAACAATTAAAAGTCTCTTAAACTTGTTGCAAATGTTTTTAAAAGTATGTCCTACTTTTTTTATAAAAACAATGATCAATGAAAACAATTAAATTAAATTCAATCAATATTTGGACATTTTCTTCACGGCATTCTATAACTGTGGACAAACTCTAAGTATAAATTTCTCTCGAGTAGATATTCATAATATAATTACGATATTGTAACGGTACTAAGTATGCCACTAAAGATAGTCAAGAGAAGAAAACATATGTTTGAAAATTTATTATATAATACCGCGATAGAATCGAAATGCAAATTAAAACATCCTTAAACAGTCAAATATTTAAGTATATTTATTTTGATAATGCACATATATATATATATATATATACATATAATGTATATAGTGTGTATATACATATGTATATATATACATATACACATATATACATATAATGCACATATGCTTCATATATTGAAACAAATTTTTAAAGACATGGATATCGATTAATTAAATAGCATTCAAATATCGATAATCTGTACCTCGTAAGAAGCAAAACTTATTATCAAATTGATAATATTTTTGCTACAAGTTATTTTCAAGTATAGATTCGGAAAAAAAACACGACTTGGCGTAAAAAAGATAAGTAATATCATATCATTCTATTTATTCCTTTAGCGCAAAGATGCATCGATTTTATGATATAACATAAGATCTATCAAAAGATCTATGAAATAAAAATATTTTTTAAAGTTATAGTCCTGTTTCATTTCGTGAGGCGTATACATACTTTTTTTTTTTCTTTAAAGGAGAAAACTACAAATAGATTTATAATATATCACGCATTGCACTCGGCAAAACGCAAATCGGTGAAAAGCGGTCGAACAATAGACCGCATCGTTAAACTTTATAGAGAATAGACAAGAAGTCGCAGTGAAACACAGAGTAAAGCGCTAAAAATAAAATAAATCTACAGAAAAACTCAAATAAAAAAAATGTAATTTATTATTCCAGACTGCGAGAAGTATTTATATAATAAGATTCATCGTTAGCAAGAAAATATATTCCGGGAAATCGTTAAAAGAAATATTTATCGACATAATTACATATCTATTCAAATCACGATGACTTCTAGAAACCATCCAAGATGCCTATATAATTTGTTTCAAAAGGCTCAAACTTTTCTCCTTTTGCCACCATCTATAAATCGCAAGAACACTGTAATATCTAGTATCTAATTATTATCATAATCGTATGCGGTTACAATTGCCAAAGAATATACGGCATTTGAGCGATTATTAAGACAATGGCGTATGCATGAAATTACATCGACCATACTGTTGCATTTTAAAGGCAGAAATGTATAAAGTTACACGACAAGTTACGGATCAATAAAGCATAGTAACACTATATCGATTGTCTAGAGGAGAACAGACTCGCAAAGACCATACAACTCGCTTTTAACTTGCAGAAAAAATATTTATTGTATCTTTATCTTGAAAAGTTTATTTTTTAAATACAGAAAGAATGCAATTTTACATTTATCAAAAAATTAAAAAAGAGAGAAAGTTTATCATCAGAATTTCTTGCGAATGCTAATAATATATTTTCATACATTATCGGTAGAAATTTGTTTAGTCAATATATTTGTTACATTCGATCTGACGTTACTGTCTATGCTCCTCCGGAAATCTTGATAAATCGTTTTAATGATAATTATTTCTCTATTTCTATTTTCCATTCCTACTATCATATTTTTTTCTGCTAACACAACAAGCATAAAAGATGCTAAATCTAAATCGCTTAATACAGATTTTTTTATGCTTGTTTTTATTCTATTTTTGCTTTCTATTTAATCTGTTTTTCTATGTCACTTAAATTGCAGCGTGGAGAAGAGAAAAGATCTGTCCTGAAATTTTGCGAATTATAAAATTCTTTCCTCTCGCAATGAGTTAGCGTATAGTTAAACGTAGTGACAGTCAATACACGTGGCAATTTGCAGTTGTAAACGCAAGAAGAAACGTGTCAATACTATTCACGCCATTGCGAAATCATCACACAAATTATGATGTGATAAGGAAAAGTAGGATAAACTATATGTCGGGCTCCTATAACTGCCAAAGATGATAAAAAGAGTTATATTCTATGTTTTTATGTAACGATAATTTTTCCACATTACTTCAATTTTCGATACATGCACAAAAATTCCGTTTTAGAATTATTTATCTTACATCTTGTAATTATATTCCCTAACAATATGCTAATTTTTATACACGTGAGATTACATAATGGAACGTGAAAAGTTTGAATTATTTTATTTTAAAACTTCTCAAAAATATATATGCACAAAAGATTATGTGCTGATGTAATACTTTTAGATGATGTAATTTAACCTTCAGTTTTTTTCAAAGAAATGTAGGAAAGTTTAGCATATTTTGATTCTTTTTATAAAAATCATCTATAATATAACATATACATAATAATAAATATTATATATAATAATAAATATTAGTATAAATATCAAATTTTGACAAAGCTCAAATTTCAATATTACCACAGAGTGATTATACAAAGATAATGTGTTTTAGATAATGTGTTTTATTAAAAATGTATGTATATATTTTTCACATATCACATTAATACAGTTAGTTAAACAATTCTATTAGCACATTAGATTATAAGATTATAATACATACATTCATATATATTATATTGTAAATTGATTTTCTTGTTCAGAGTTCACGGTCATGTCCAGTATAATCGATCAGAAAGCTATCCATATTTGCTGAACATTATGTTGTTTGTTGTTCGTTCCAATTATTAAGGTATTCCAATTATTAAAAAATATCTATACGTAATTGACAGTAACAAATTATTTTTACTTTTATAATATATAATATTATAAAATATATTTTCACTACTAATTTCTCTACCCATCAACTTGTTATGACGAAAAAAAAAACCCAGCAGTTTACATGTATTACTAATGGTTTCTATGTCATCAATGAAAAAAAACAAAATTAATTATTCACGTGTAATTCTTCATAACTTTTTTGTTTTCCTATCATTCTGACATATTTTATATTCATTCATATTCCGACATCGCAAATTCCCTCTTCGAAAGAAAAGTCTACAGGCAAAATTATTTTTCATAATTTACTATCCAACGAGACAACAATATCGGAAAATTAGAGCGCCCTGTTGTGTGTGTAGTTCAATGGTTATATATTATATTTATTTAATACTTATTTTTATTTAGCATTTATTTATAATGTACGACTGTATTAAACTTATTCGATCTCGGATAGTGTTCTTTATAATATGAATTACGTGGTTTCAATTGGTCTGTGATTAAATTATTGTCGTATTAAACTTATATGTGGAATCGCGAGTTAAAAACGGATCACGTTAATTGTGAATACATATGTGCATTGCGACATACATATATGCACGAGACAATCGCTGTTTTTTACGTGATGGTGAATGCGGAAGTGCAAAAAACGCTCGTGAGAAGTTGAGTTGGGTGGTAATGATTCAAGCCAATGGCGTACTGCAATAGTTGCAACGTGTAGTCATTAGAAAGAAGAAAGCGACAAAATCATGACGAAGGGAAGTAGCTCGATTCTCATGCAACTCACTCACTCGAACAAGACGGAACCGATTTGAGCGAATTGCATGCCACAAATTATTTTGATGTTTGCAAGAGAAGCAAAGTAACAATCGAATATATATGATTGCAAGGTTGGCACGGACGATCAAAATCTATAATTTATGATTTTCGCCGCCATACATTCGAATATTAGAAAAAAACAACAACAGACGGGAAGTAAAAGCAACACTCAACAGCTGATTTCTCAATAAACTGCGCGAGAAAAGTCCTTCAACATGGAATTAGATAATAATCATCTATCGCGATATCGCGTGAATGAGAAACCGGGGACTGCAGAATTTCGATAAGAATAGTTTTCGACATTAAATCATGTATGCTTAGACACTTTGGAAAAACTAATTTATTTATGTTAGCCAAGAAGCCTAACGACATTTACGTTGATGTAAACATCAGATATTAAACTCGAACGAAAGATTATGGTTGATTTCAATCAATCAAACATTTATATTTGTAATTACATTCTTGAATCATCGATTATAGAGGTAAAAAACGTGCATACGTAACTATTACTTTTTTTTCTATTTTTTCTATATGTAATATGAAGTTAAAAATCGTGTTTCTGCTTTCTTAAGCGCTTTCACGCAATGCAATTGAAAGAAAAAAGAAATTACAATTAGCAATCAGTTTATTTGACCGATGGAATGTTCTTTTTATTATTATCGAATTAAAACTTTTCCGTGACATCAGCGTCACGCAGCAGAGATTGCTTCATTTCGCTTTCACGTGATTGTTAATTGATAGAAGTAAACGCACATAATATTTAATGGCGAAAATAAATTGCTGATTAAAATTATTAATATTAGTAAAAATGCCACCTTGACGATGCTATTTTCAACAACGTTTATCATTTTGTTTAACGACTTAATCTGCATTGCATTAATAGATGTACAGTTTCCCGATGAATCGCGTTTTTATTCATCGTCGTCGCGACTTTTCTCCACAAAGTGAAATTCCATGGAATTATGTTTTGTCAAAGTGTCTTAAAAACTATACATGATTTCGTAGATTTCATTCATTACTGAAAGCGAAAATTTTTCGCATACTTGCTGTTGATAATATTCGCAAAACCGACTAATGTGAATCATTTTTATATCTGATAACGAGACAATGATATCAATGAAAGGGACGTATGTATTATAAACTGCCTAAAACCGGATATGATTCTATTATTACTTCGCTTACATCATCGCGATTGGAGACATGATCTGGCTGGACTAGTAGAAAAAAATCTATATGACACATGCAATGCGAATGATATGATTCGTATTTTGATTTACGCATTTTTCTCATACATACGCAAATACACAGTGATAAAAGTATTAGCGGACACATGCCATTCTTTCGACATAGAAGTGGGAAGTGCTGATTTAAATGCTGATCTCATATGAAGTAAACAGAACACAGCGTAACACAGTACGCTGTGGAATTCAGTTAGAACGAGAGTACTAATTTTTTTTCTGCAACAAAATTCAAATTATTGTTCAATATCCACGACAATTCAAAATCATCATTTTATCATTTTTGTCCTATATTCTTCACTATCAAGCAACTATTATTTTACAAAGTTTTACCAAAAAGTTTCTGAATACAGTAACGAATAATTAATTTGACTGTCTATATAATTGACAAAGAAAAATTATTTTTTATATGCCATTTTATATTAAAAGATATGACAAATAGAAACAATTATTTAACAAGTCAACTTTGCTCTCTTCATTTTTATCAATAAAAAGGCAATTTGGCGTAAAATTATTCTCAATTTTTTTTTGTATTGAATTGGTGAACTCTACTTGTTTTCTTCTTATATATGCATTATCTGCATTTTTTTATCAATTGTGCAGTTAAGATAATTATTGGAATGGAATTCAGATAATTATTAATCTTTGTTGTATGTAAATATACTTTAACTTTATACTTTATACTTTAGTAATGACAAATTGTGAAAATGATAAATTCATCACATTATTATTTTTATATTTATTTAATAAACGTTATTTGCATAGTAGCTTAAGAACAGAGTTTATAGTGATAATGAAAATGTTGTGTACCGTCATTATCTACAAAATTATGCTTTGCCATGTTATATATATTTTGATTGCTGTAATCACCTATCATTCTCTATAACAACCTTGACGAGTTTATTGTTTGCTGACAAAACCTATAACAATCCATTAAATATTCCTAATTTTGCAAAAAAAAAAAAACATCTATTATATTCATTCAAGAGCACACACAATAAGAGAGCACTTGTTGCAGCAATTGTTGCAGCCTTCATATATTATATAAGCCATCAAATAAAAAAACAGCGGAAACTTTTTATTGATATCACTATATAATTATATATATTAATAATATTATTAATAATATTAATAATATTATATATTATATTATAAGCTCTAGAATTTTTTTATTATGTAAATGAAAATCAAAAAATATATAATAATTAATAATTTATATAATTAATATAACAATTTAATTATCTGTTTCATGTAAATTATGTTCAAAATTGATTGAGTAATTTTTTCACCAAAAAATATATATTTCATAAGTTCATACATTAATATTTTGCAATCTCGTCTGTATTATTATATATAACTTTTTCAATATCGTCAAATAAAATAGATTATAGAAAACATTAAAATGCAGCATACATATTTTTTCCACTAGTATATATTTTTTTACTTAATGTATTTTTGCACATAATATATGAATATGTTTTTAAAAGTAACCGTAAAAAGTAAAAAAACCGTTTTTGTTTATTTTCTCGATCATGGCATACGATATATAATTTGAAACTATTGCGTATAAGAGATAATATAGACATTTTTTTCTATACTAGCATATCAGCTGAAACGTCAGCTGGATCCGATTTCCAGCATCAATTCTAACCTCACTTTCGCAAAACTCATAGATCTTGAATTTTATCCAAGATTTTTATCTCTCGGACAGACTCTCTCGAGTCGCAAAATTCGAAATAATTAATGTACGGATTATTTGAAATATATGAAAAATGCTTTTTCAAACTTACGGTTCGGCGATGACCGGCGCGATCTTCAACATTGTCGTAAGGAAAGATTGATCTTTGCAGACGAGAAGGGGCTTCTGTGGTGAGCTGCTTACGTTCAATATCCTGAACAGAATACAGAGGATCACGGCGAACACAGCTAGTAAAGCAGTAGACATCTTTCCTTAGATCGTTGCCCTGAAAGAAATGTCCCTTCTTTTCTCTACTAACTCTCTATATCTCCTCTAGATTTTTCAAAGTAATCGCGCGACTTTAATTTCTATCTTTAAAAGATTATAACTGAAATATCTTTCAGTATCTTGTTAAAGTCACTAATTTTTTTTGACTCTGTGAAATGTTTTTTTTTTTTTCTCTCAACGACATTACTTATACGATCTATTAAGTTTTTGTTAACATCATATTCTTTTTTACCTTTTTAAATATTATTCTTTGTTATCTTCTTTTATAGTTTATGCGGAATGATAACAGGTTACGAGTAAGGCTGCCACGGCAGTGAACGAATGATACATGCGGATAAAGCCGCGAAATCTGCAAGTAAAAATAATTCTAATTAAAATATAAAACGCAATTCTAAGATTGATGTAATGACAGGTAATTGATACAGATATTGGAAATGCAAAATGATGTACGTGCCGGATAATGGACTTTATAACTCAGCTGTAAAAATATTGTTAGAAAAATAAAAAATATATAACGATCGTAAAAAAATCGCAACAGAGGCAATACAGAGGCATAATTTCAATATAAATTGCAATTATGTGTGACATTTGCATTCTCAGTTTTTTAACACTTCGAATTGCATAAAATTGAAATAACGAATATGTAAAATACAACGAGCCATTACTTAATATCATCGATTTGACGTCAAAGATTTTTTTATTTAAATTTTTTTTTTCGAATCTTTATTCCTCACATATAATTAGCATTTCACACTAAGAAATTTTTACAACAAAACAATTCCTTATTTTCTAAATTCGGTGTTAATATAAGATGTCGGAGATGAAGATAAGATAATTAATATAATTAATAATAATCACACCTAATTAATCCATCTTTATGAGTCATTAATTGGGTGGCCAGGTGCGAATTCTTCTGACAGCAAATTAATTCATTGATTCTTTATTAATTATTGATCCTCTCTCTTTTTTAGCATAATTTTATATTAGCAAGTTGTGTCAATATTAATGAATAATCTATATACGTAACAATAATAATAAAGAAATAAATACAATTTTACGCCAATCGATAGAAATCTTAAACAAACTTAAACATACAAGCAATTTTTCGATCGAGTTTATCGATGATTATCCAAATCAAAAGTAAACTCTCAAGTTTTAGGAGTAAAAAGCCGTTCTCGTCCTATTCACACCCATCTCATAGTATTCGGACTATTGACAAGAATGTTCGACGAAAGCCAAAGGGGAATTAATGACCGTGCCATTCGCTTTCAGATAATTCCTGCTTACCTAATGATGTTGCAATCAGTGAATTCCGATGGGCCAGGTGCGATAAGGTTCTGTTTGTTTGTGAGTATAAGTTAATAAAAACTATTGTTGCAACCGGCTCGCCGGCGTTTCGTTTCACAGACTCGACACGCGAATTACATCTGTTCTCGTCGAGATCCGCCGGACGACTGACATCTATACGCGTCAGCGATAAACACGCTGACAGAATGGAGCGGTTCGTTTCGCACTTTTCCGCAATATGAAAGAGGAGGATATATATATATATATATTAATATTAATTTTTTTTTTATCTTATATTTTATATCAAATAATTTATGTTATCTGTTTTTTATCCGCAATTATTGCTAATATATTCGCAGTTATGCTAATATATTCTTAATGTTATCGTAATTTTCTACGTTTTTTAAATTTCTTCTATATAAATATTAGCTCGCGAAGAAATCATTCAGTTCCCAATATTTGTACTTAATTTTTAATTTGAATTTTATTTATTAAAATAAATAAATGCATTTATATATATATATAAATGTGCAGTGTAATTAATTTGAGAAAATTTAAATAGATCGAAATGTTTGACGTTTTACTTATAACATTTAAACGCGAAATAACGAAACTGTTTGAACTATCTCATCATAATCAAAAATATTTTGAAAAAAATATATATATATATATATATATATATATATATATATAACGGCATGTGTATATACAATATAAATAAATCATAATTTTTACCTCGAAACTCACGATAGGTAAATACATCAGTTAACGGCCTGTACATATTTAAGGTCGAGGATGTTTAAAAGCACGTACATAGATTCGAAGGTCGGTGACTCAAGATTTTTCATGTACCACGAATGCGTAATAATTACTGTAAAAGTTGATGGTTAAAAAATGTTTACAAGAGACATCATCTTCAAAACATCAAAGGTGCCAATGGTTGTTAAAATTTCGATGATATAATAAACCGGAAGAATATCTCGCTTAAAAAAAGATTTGAAAACAGATTACGCAAAAGTCAAAGTTCCGTCGATCCATTCTGTCTACGACGAAAACTGACAAATCAATATAAATTTTTCGTTAGCATGGGAAGTGTCCCAAGTATAATGTCTCGTATTGATTAATTGTGAGAAATTGGCTAGTTTAACGATCGATAAACTTATCTTTATTGATGTAATTACAAGTTGATATGGCAACGCGAGTTATGTTTATCCCGATTCAAGTCAGACTTTTTACGTACACAAGAGTGCAAAAATGTAATGAAAGAACAGTAATCAAAAGCATTTTAACATTTTAAAGGTAATTAATTAATAGTAATCATATATAATTATAAAAAAGCAAATATATCCATTATTAATAAATAACATTTATTATAATTTGGATATCAAGATATTAATCAAACAGGTTTTTAATAATGGCAACGCGGGGCAAAAGCAAGAAAAAAACTGGCGTGAAAGCTAATGGAAAGAATAATAGAAAAAATGCTAAAAGTGGCAATGGCAACAAGAATAAGGGATCGAAAAAATCGAGAAGAAGCGGTGGGAAAACAAGATTTGCTATGGATATCTTTAACGAGGAAGTGATGGAAAATGCTTATTATACATGTCATAATATCATGGACGTGCTTAAATGCCGAGGTTTCCCATGGCCAGAAGCTCAGAAAAAGAAAAAAGGAAAAAAAAAGAAATAAATAATTGCAGCAATGTCTGGAAATATGTGCTTTTATGGAAAAAAATAGTTTCAATATTATATATAAATATATATATAATATATAAATATCATATATTTACATACTTTATATATATACTTATATATGTAAAGCACATATAAATAATATGAAAATTAAGACGCAATAATTTACATAATATTAACCTAAGACTTCTTTCCTTAAGATTAATTTGATTGCAAATGCTAAAAATATAATTTATCATATCTTAACGCACGCTAACTTATATTTTATATATTTTTAAATGTTATGTTAATTTTTACATTTCTCTTCTATGGATTAGTTGTGGATGCAAAAGAGTTGATGTAAGCCTCTGTATCGAATTCAAACTCTTTATCATCTGTGTTAATAACTGGCCCATTTAAGACACAATGTACTGTCACTGTTTCAGCATATGATAAATCTAACAAAAGCTATTAAAACAATATGATTAATAAAAGTTACCATTAATAAAATTGAATAATTATTGTAATTATAATTAACTATTACACTTACTTTTGGTGTGAGCAGAAAATATTGAGAACTGCCTGGCCTTCCTGTCATCTTGACAAGTAAGTTAAAAACTCGATTTTCGTTAACTGCATCCATGCCCTAGAAAATAATCGCAAAATATTTAAATTATAAAAAGATATAAAACATGATATATAATTTATATAAATATATCATGTGCAATTATAGAAACATATAATAACGAACTTGATTAATTTCATCCACACAGCGAAACGGTACGCGTGACAATTCTTGCAAAGCAATCATATAAATGGCAGTAGTTACAGTTCTTTCCCCACCGCTTTGAAAATGTCTTGTTAATTCTTGCAATTCATCTGCATCTCGGAACTTTACTCTGATTTTTAAACCATATTGATCGAAATCCAACTAGAAATATATCTAGTCAATAAAAGAATTTTTATTTCATATATTGTATATACCCAGTATATAAACTTACGATATCTTCGCCATGCGCAAGTGTAACTTCGCCAGCACAATCCATCGCGGAAAAATAAGAACTAAAATTCGTGTTTATCCTTTCAATCAGCTGCTCCAACAGTGGTAACCATTTGTCTTTCAATCTCTTGATCTCTTTTGTCATTTCTTCTAGTTTAGTAGTTTTTTTTTTTATAAACTCAGTCAAATTTTGAATATTATTTTGTATTTCCTCATATTCATGGAGTACCTAAAGATATAAAAAGAAAATCTCAATTATTCAATACTCAATTATTATTTTTATATAAAGATACAAAATATTTTCACATAAAGAATTTGTAACATGTTAAAAGAAATCAATATACTAACAATTTAGAGCCAGTTAAAAAAATATGTTCCATTACATGTCATACTTACATTCTCAGCATCTACATTTTTCGCCATACAGAAAACTTTTGCTTGAGCAATATGTAATTCTTTATTTATTTCAGATATAGTAGCCGGTAATTTTTCAAAAGCTTTATTCAAAGATTTAAACATGTTATCTTGTGGATTAATATTATTTGTGCTTGTCAAAGCTTCATTGTACAGTCTTTCAGCTTCCCTCTTTAAAGGTTGAAACTCTTCATCATGTTGCTTGAATATCCTCTCTGCATTTGTAAACATATCCTTAAAATCTGCAGCCTCATTCTCTTTAACTACTAAAGTTTGATGTAGTAAGGCTATTGCAAATTTAACTTCGTCATTACTTGTAACACAATTGAAACATTCCTTCAAAATTGTGTTATATTCTTTATACATTTGTAATTGTTTTTTTATAATAGCCTGTAGAGAATTTAATAATTATAAATGCAGATTTTGCACACCAGATAAGAAAATGTTTACAATACTATATATTATTTAAAAAAAACCTTAATCTCTTTAGTGCAAGCGCTTTTTATATTATCAATACTCGTTCGGTCCATTTCCAATTGTTCAATTTTATTAGCAGCTATGCGTATTCTACTTTTCAATGCTTGAATATGCTGAATATTTTGTTGATATTTATTTCTGTCAGTCCGATATTTTTCTATTTCTTTAGTTTCTTCACATATCTTATCTTCTTCCTGTTTAATATCAATTAAGATTTGATTCTTCTTTTCTTGCAAATTGGTTAATCTAAAGCAAATATGTATCTGTGTTTAATGTATTTTAATTTAATGTGTTTTAATTTATTATTATATATTTTTGTTCATATTTTTAATATACCGTTCTTGAAGTCTCTGTAGTTTGGATTTATCTAGAACAATCGAGAGCATACCGTTTCCATTAACCTGTGATATTCTGGTCGATGTCGTACGCGTGTATCTGGATATATTCACAGAATAGATGTTGTTTTCTGCAAAGAAAATATTATAAAATATAAAATATATTCTATTAGATTCTATTATATTCTATTATATTCTATTTATAATATAAAATTCTATTTATATAAAATTCAATATGTGTAAAAAATTTATGTTACCACTAAAGTAGCAGCTTAAGCTGCGAGGTATACGATCTGTATTATTCTCGACTTCATTGTTCCCGACAGGAATATTGTTTAATTGATACATTGAAACCAGATATGTCATTATGACAGGTGGCGCTTCAATAAGTGATACTAAATAATGCTTAAAGCCAAATTGTTTAATGTCTTGTAATGGTATATTCGGTGGCATAATTTTTTTTGTATTATCAGAATAAACTGCATTGACTTGTAGTTTCTGTTGGTCTCTCAAGTACCTCAGTAGCAAATTCATATCTTGCTTGTTCTCGCACGTAAAAGCGACTAAATCCCGAAATGGTATTATGTTTTCTAGATACTTGGCATAGGAAGCCTCTTTTACATTAATACTGAGCAACATGGGCTCATACACTGTAGCCGAAAATTTATCACGATTCTCTTTCAACCAAAGCACACCTTTATATGCGTCAGGGCTCACTCGTTTCAAGAGTTCTAAACGCTTCACATCAATATTGAGAGATTGATGTTCTGCTTGTACAGCTACAATCATAATTTTAAGTGATAAATTAAATACCAAATAAACATAATAACTGTTAACTGAAAATAACATATAATACGAGTTTATTTGTACCTCTTATTTCATGGCCAATGTTTTCTTCTTCATGTTTCAATATGTTCTTTTTATTAGTAAAATTATCCATTATTCTTCTATGTTCTTCCATATTACTTGCTATATTCTGCAATTGCTTTATTAAACTTTCCTCTGAAACATATGATACATATTGTATATATACACATATATTCATATTTTCTCTCTCTCTCTCTCTCTCTCTCTCTATTATCAATATTCATTATTCTAAACAACTACATCATCGATTACAAACCTGTTCCAATTTCGTTAATCATAAGAGAAAAATCATTTTCCAATTTGCTTTTCTGTTGTTGTGCAAGTTTAATATCTTGATCTCGATTCTCTTCTGTCTGAATTCTACGTGAACATGTATTTTCAGATTCTTTAATCCTGTTTTCACAACTAAGAATTTCATTTATTACGCTTTTCAATTTCATATTTTTAGCATTAACTTTGTTATTCTAAAAATATGTGACATATTTGAAATTGTTAGTATAGAACATACTATTGAATTAAGTAATTTTTTAGATTAGTCTTATTTAGTGTTACTTACATGATCATTTAACGACTTTTTTAATGTTGCTATATCATATTGTATTTTTTCGAGTTTCTTTTTTATTGGTATTAGTTTAGCATCTATTGACTGCATTTCTTTTGCTGCTGTATCTCTGATTTTCTTAGACTGTTACAATAAAAGTTTCAATAAAAATAATACAAATGTTACTTAACATCATATACAATAAATAAAATTATTTTTTTGTATACCTCCACTAATTTCCTGCGCATTTCCTCATATAACATCCATGCCTTTTTTTGTTTCAATGTTGTAATTTTTTTCTTTATCAACTTTCTTTCTTTTATTGTGCTAACAGTTTGCTGCAATCCATCACGTCTCTGAACTTTTGATTCCAATAATCTTTTTTTGTTTGCTACATCAAGCTCTAATTCCTTGGAATCTGTCCTTATTTTCTTCAGTGTTTGATGATATTCTAAAAGTTTTGGATCTCCAACAGATCTTTCAGTATTTTCTAACAATGCTTGTGCATCCATTTTTGAAAAATCTTGTACTTTATCTTGCGGTAAAAACTGACAAAGATTGTCAACCTAAGGCAATAAGTGTTCTCAAAAATTACATTTTGAAGGACTATATGTAATAATTAAAAAGAACAATATATACTTGAATGTTAAGACTGGATGTGAATTCTTGTACAGCTTTTGCAGATGATAGAGCACCGTTAATCATCCATTTAGATGTTCCTTCTTTGGTAAATGTCCTGACTATTACATGATCCTGTTTATTGCCATTCTTCAAATGAATTTCTATCTTTGCGGATTGACATCCATACTTGACATATTCTCCTATATGAAGCGCTCGTCCAATAATATTAGGTTTGCCACCTAAGCCAAGAACTATAGCGGCAACAATAGTAGATTTGCCAGAACCATTAGGTCCAACAATAACATTGAGATACCTGGCAGGATTCACTATGGCACTGTCATAAGTCCTATTAGATTAAATATTAAAAGCATACATTAAACTCTAAATTATACGATAGAAGTAATGTAATATAATATGAGACAATATACTGTAATATAATACAATACATAATGTTCAGAAAGAGAGAAAGTAATATATAAATAATATATTAATAAAAATTAAAAATTATAATTTGTCATTCTTACACAAAATTTTCCAGATATATGCGCGTGATAATTCCTTTCTCGATATTGTCGTCCATCTCGTTAGGTTAAGTTAAAAGAGTTTACTCTCGATAAATCTGTAAAAGAAGACTACAGAATGCAATAAATGAAGCTCGCTGTTAACAATTGAAAAGTTTACAATGATAAAAATGAGATGAGATTAATTCTTCTTGTTACTCAATTTATACTTACAAAATTGTTTCACATAAAATATCACTCTAATGATGCCGAATTGAATATACAATACATAGCATCCTCATTTACCGCCAAACGGAGTTGGAGACATCTAGTATGAGTTGCAATGTATCAGCTGTTTATTATATCAATTGCATTCTCTCGCAAATGCACATTTCTTTCTTTTCTTTTCATGGCAACTTCCGGTTCATTTTTCAATCAATTCGCATCATGTCTGAAATATTTGCATTTTATTTAGAGACAGAAAGAAAATTACAGTTATATAAGTATTTCAGTCGCACTAATGTGCTAAAATCCAATACAAAATATAAAATATTAAAATTAAAAACTGATATTAAAATACTAAAATTTAAATTTTTTTTTAAACAGAAAGACAGTTTGACTTTTAAGAGATTCATATATAAAATCACTAAATCTATTAGTCTTTTACATAAGCGGAGTATCGAATTGATAATGTTTAAGAAAAATATTGTAAAATTCTAATAAAATATTCAATTGTTTTAGAATAAATACATACAAATAGTATATTGAAATATATAAAAAATTTGTTTTTTAAATTCATAATAAAAATTTTTTTCTGCTGATATAAATTGATAGGGTGTATTTTTTATTATCTCCGTTTACTTGTTTATATGCATATGAGTCTATTATATATGAATCACTTATATATATACATATATATATTGATGATGATAACTACATGACGATATGTTGCGAAATATTTTGAATAATTAATTATTCTCGAACAATTCCAACATGAAATAGATCGAATTTCTTAAAAACTTCTGTCTTTTTACACAAAAATCGTTACATGTTGTAAATGATTTGCAATGAATACGAAGTTTTTGGGAATTTTTTAAATATTTTGTTGCTTATAAATCATGTTATATCGATTTGTATTGATAAATAATTTTGATTGGGACAAATTTGAAAATTATACGAAATAAAAAAAAAATTTAATAATATGTTCTAGGTTTTTTCTTCAAATAAATTCTACATCGATTTCTTGTTTCCAAGGCGTATAATTCCTCATACGTATCAAAATATAAAAAAATATTTTAAAAATTATATTAATATTAAAAAAAGATATTAATTTCACATTTATATAAATAAATCAAAATATTCTGTCCCATAATTTGAAATGTTTTTCTCTTTATTTCACGCACATATAATATCATTTTTTATTACATAATTTTTTATTATCTAACAATTTAAAATTATACGTAAATATATCTCGAAAGGTTCTTTCTAGACAGATATACTTTCAGAAATGCTTAGGCATCACGTATAATATTTTTATGTATAAATTTTTTGTTATACCATTAGTACGATTAATATCGTTGCATTATAAAGAGATAATTAATAAATATGCTACTTTATATGGAATATCGTGCGTAAACATGTATAAATGTTTAAAACGAAAATATTCATGTGAAACAGAAATCCATATTGCAAATGCACCGAACCAAGCAAAATTACGTAAAACGCTTGAGCGTAAATTAAAATTTTGTGCATAAACAATATATGTATTATATGCAGATCATTCAAATGAGCAGAAATATATGATAAATATGCGTAATATGCTGAATAGCTTTTAAATTTTAAATGCGTTTAATATGTCTTTATATATTTCAAAGAGTGCAGGGTTATTATTGCGTTCTTCGTAAGAAGACATGCAAAAGGGATTTTTAAAAACGATTATGCGCATATATCTATTAAATAAAAAACATAAGACGATTATGTTATTTATAATAAAGCTTGTATAATAAATTCTATAATTATAATTATTATATTATTTATAACGCGATTGTGTTATTATAATAATTATTATAATAGTTATATTAATATAATTATTATAAAAGTTATTATAATATTATAATAATTTTAATGTACGTACAATAATTTTTTCTACTTTACAAATGTAATTTTACAATTTCTCGGCTTTAAACGAAAATGAAATATAAAAATAATATAAAAAATAAAACATGAGTGTGCCATACAAGTAATCTAAATAAGAGGCTACAAAGTATAGACTAAAATATAAAATGAATAAGTCTGTGTGGTAATCTTATAGTTATGTCTGATATATCAAAGGAATGCCTTTTTCCTTTCATCTATAAATTCTTTAACCCATCGTTTGGATATCTCAACAATCTTGTAAAAAAAAATCAGCTCTTAATTGATCAAAGAATCCATAAATTAAAGAAGATGCGGTAAAATTTGAGGAATACTTTGCATATATTATTATTTAGAATTTGATGGAGACAATTTCGATTTAAAAGTTTGATACTTCTATTTTATTTTTCTATCAAAGAATTTTTTATCTCAATTATTTTCACATCTTTTACCGAAAGTAAGAACATAATCATATTTCAAGTGGATATTTAATGTTTAATTTCTGAAAACAACTCGAATAACTTAGAAATATGTTTGCCCTTCAAGTTTCACTTGTCAACTTATTCGATAATTTGATGAAGTTTCGTTAAGACGTAATGTAATCGACGCATTATCGTAATGATAACGTTTGTGCCATTTCATCCCTTTTGTTGCTGAGACACAAAAAACCAGTCAGCTTGGAGTAATTTGTCGTCTATAACGTACTTGTTAACAATTTCATCAGTCGAGGGAATACGTCGATTAATTTTAATCTAGATAATAGCATTGTCCTTGCATCATAATTCTATCAACATTACACTCGTTACGCATACGCCTTTCACGCCGATCTATATCAGTGCTTCTCAAAACACGCGCGGTGCAATTCAACAGCGCTTTAGTGTATAATATTACGTGCAATATAAATATAATTCATTTTAATAGATTCGTAAAAATAATTTAAACTCATCATTATCTGTGTAAATTAAGCTTGAAGAATAAATATTGAAATGGCAGTGTATTTTTTTGGAGTAAAGTAAAAATAAGTTGAGTAAAAAATTTTATATTTAATGTTACGATAACATAAAAATATAAAAATATTAGATCTCGAAGAAATTCGTGGATGCATAATAATGTCGAATATCCTATACGCGATATATATATATATATATATATATATATATATATATATATATATATATATATGGACAGTCGTTATTAATGAATCTTTGAGAGCTACTGAGTCATGTGGGCACTGTCGACGCTTCCTGTTTCGTGTGTACAGATGATTCGCCTTGTGCGCGATCTAGATGCGCAAGATGATGAGTCGTATGTCACAGCAATTACACATCATTACTTTAGGCGCTGCATCCCAGGGGTGACAAGTACCGATCGAAGAGTGCCATGGTTACTTCATGGCTAACAAATGATCCCTGCGTCTTCTGTCTTGCTATGCGACAGGAACTCTTCACAGTTTTGAACTTAAACTCGCCGGATGTAGATGACAGAGATCACGTCGAAAAGTCTACGTCCATTCGTCGCGGAAGGACGAATTCAGAAGCTACTTCAGTTCGCAATTGAACTTGTATTAATGCTGAAAATGCATTAATAATGTAATTAATAATTATTTTAGTTTACAATTTAGATCGTTATTCTTTTATGACATTCCGCTGATCATGTTTCAACCGTCATCGAAGTTTCAAGGAAGAGCTAAGGGCAAAGTGCGGAAAAAATGGCGGCTGTTTCACGCGACGGATTTTCAATCTCTGATGTATCCTTGTTTTCTCTTCTGCCGGATTCTTGGAATATTTTCGTATAAGATCAACGGTTCAACCTTCGAGGTCTCCAGACCACGTTATATCTTGTCGACTGTTGTCTTCTGTGTCTTCTGCGTTTATGGATTGACGATGCTCTATGAGATCGATATCACCGGAAGGATCAAATTCTCTGGCGTACCTGGAGCTCTTCAGGGTAACTGCTATTACTTGTTAGGCAGTTTTATAATGATCGTCACGTACATCCTGAGTGGTCCGCGAATGCGTCTGCTCCAGACTGTGTTGGATATCTCGTCAAGACTGCCTCCAGAAACATATGAGAAGCTCTCTAGGCTAATCCACGCCAAGGACATTGTCGGTTTCATCTTTCTAATCGGACAAGCGCCGAACTGTTACACCGCAAATTATCTTGACATCCTAATCAACGTCTTTGCGCTATATAACACTCTGATAGTCTTTCTAATGGATATGATGTATATGAATTGCGTTTGTGTATTGAAGGCTTGTTTCAAGAAGATCAACGAAAATTTGGCAAACCTGCGGGAACTCGTGATAAATGATGAACCGCATCTCCTTAGACGGATCTATCATGAGCAGAGAAATCCGTTCCTATTGATGGAACTCAAGGCTCTGAAGAAACGGCATCTGATAGTCAGCGATGCGGTACAGATGTTGAACGTGATTTTCAGTTTACAGCTGCTCGCTACCATAGTCATGACCTTCTCCGACATCACTTTCAGCCTATACTTTTATATAGTGCAACGACAAAGAGGCGTACCTCTTGTCGATTTGGAAAAACAAATCTGGTACTCGTATTACATCACATCCGTCTTGTATTACTCTACGAAATTAGCGTTAATAGTGTGGGCTTGCGAAACTGGCAAGGACCAGGCTTTGGAGATTGGCACTACCGTTCATGAAGTGCTTATCAACACCAGCGATAAGCAGATCAAAGATGAGGTAACGCAAAATATATATAATTTAATTTCTAATGTATATAGTTTAAGTTATATAATATAATTCTTTTTCAAAATATATATAATTTTTTACATTTTCTCTTTCAAATATATATAATTTAATTTATATATTTAATGTTTATGGAAACAAGTGTAAAAATGTAATTATTATATCTTTATAAACTTTTTATGCATTTACAGTAATGTTCTCAAATCCAGTACTTAATTCTTGCACAATTTGATATTGCAGTTACAGCTGTTTTCTTTGCAAATACTGCATCGAGAAAATACATTCTCTGCTAAGGGTCTCAATGTGGACGCGACACTCCTCACTGCAGTGAGTAATCGATCATTTAGCATTAAATATTAATAATAAAAGTATATCTTTAATTTTGCGATTTTGCTTATAGATAGTGGGTAGCATCACTACGTACTTATTAATCTTAATACAATTCTTATACACGTCGCATACTTGCAGCGGAAAACCTCCACTCAATATCACCCATATAATTTAATTAAAAAAAATGTTTTTAAATGTAATGTTTGGAAATACTTTTTTTTTATATGTATTATGGCGATGTAGATTATTTTATCATTTGATGTATTATACTTGTATAGAGACACGTGTATTATAGTGTACATGTACATTATATACAGAGACAATTATAAACCTTGTACCCCTTCTTCTATATATATGTCAACAATCGACAGCAAATAAAATTTTATTATATTTCATTTGCTGAAATGCACCGTGTGCAAGACGCAATAAGTATATTTCTGGAAAATAATATTGTACTTTGTACTCATTAAATATACGTCATATAATCTAAATTTAACTACTCTTGCGACAATATTAAAATGAATTAATGCAAATATTAATAAGCCAATACAATTTAAAATTCTCATTTCTGATGTGCAATAAATATATATATATATATATATATATATATATATATATATATAATATTTCAAATCCTATCAGATGACATATCGTACGTTATGTTACGATTATCAATGTAACTTTTAATAATGTAGATATGAATAAAAGAATTATTAAATTTTTCTTTTTTTTTTAAATTTCTTTCATTGAGCCACGCAATATCGTTGGCGATATTGATTTGTAAAAACTCAACGATAAACGCAATCTTCGAGGTCTACTATTATATCTCAAACTCTGTGCTCCATAGGAACGGATGTTGCTGAAAGTTGCAACGTATACATGTAATTTACAAACATTTGCTTCATTATCGTCACAGAATTCTTATCGCTAGTGCCTTATGAAAGCTTTTGACCCTATCGTTTTGTCGCGATCGCAAAATTTTTCCTGAAAGTTCTATTAATAAGCGCATATTTTGCATTTTAAAGTAATGATGACTTATTACTTTGTCGATTAACCGTTATCTTTTATTTAGAAAATATGAAAATGCCTCAATAACGCTTTTAATAACGTGATTAATAGTTGAACAAAGTAGATAATAATAAAAGGAGTTCATGGAAACGCGCATATGAAATAAGCAATAATTTGTAATGAGCCGGTATTACATATGTGAAATAATAATAGATGTATTGCGTCTACAAAGGTTTGTATTATTTAATAGCGATGGCGGCGACCTCGAAGAGCTGACGTTTTCATTCAGTGTGGAGGTATGCAGGGTGTAGCCGGATCGCGATCTATTGTTGTCAAGGTTAACGTTCTCTATTGCGCGATAATATCCTAACATAGTCACAAAGATTAATTTAAATTAAAAGACTAAATGCGTTAATGATTCCTACTTTAATGTCGCGACGCGAGAATCGTGGCAAATATAGACAACAGATGTTTATCGTACGTATGAGCGACACAAATACTTCGTAAAGATAAGTCTCGATATAGGTACACTGATACACACTGTGTGCGTGAATCTCGGTCAAATAAATTATTTTAAGTAAATCACGATATGTTGTTTAATCTTGCTTTGGACATTGATTCGGACAAATATATTCCGGCAATCTGAATGGATTGCGATTGTGCAATCAGCATGCTGATAAAAATATGCGTCTTCGTTGCGAATTTCGAAAAACGATGTGTATAAAAAACTAAAATGTCAACAGATATATAAAGTCAGAAAACAAAACGATCCGTAAAGAGTTTATGTTAAAAATATATTGCGTTACATAATACGATGTTAAGCAGATTCTGAATGAATAACTTTCTTGTTATTAAAATAACTGACGATTATAATTTTATATCAATTATTTGAACTATACGTGCCACTCTGACACATATTTTGGAAACATTATAATATTATATTATCATCTCTATACAAGATGACGTACTTTTTATTCAAAGCCTTTAATACTAAAAATATTCGATGCATACTCGCGACAATAACTTTTCTCAAGAGAAAAGAAAGAAAAATCAATTTCAAATTCGCCAAAAAGAATCCATAAATAAAAGATGATTTACTCGTTATATAAAATATTGTGTTGTATACACGAGCAGTCTTTTGTAAAACTTATCGCAGCATCTGTATATATCTACATGTATGATATGCATTCCATTTACACGCGATACACGCGCGAACTGTATTTGTATCGATCGCCTGCATAGACATCGTGCGACAAAATCTCGCGCATTAATATTAGCGTGCGTACGCGATTCTTTTAGGGAACCAAAGTTCCGTTCTTTTGTCTAATTCTGGCAGCGACGGCGATGGCCGCGGAACAAAGGGAAGTGAGAGAAGCGGATGCGCAGCGCGCGCGCGCGTAGATCACGCGATTGCGCGAACCCGTCTCATCGTACGCCGCGGCGGCGGCGGCGCCTCTCTTTGACCGATACGCAATTGTCAGTGCCGCGCCAACCGCCGCGCCGGGTGAACGTTGGGGTTTGTTATTCTCGTACGTTCGTCCACCGTGACTTTTCTCTCGCGAATTGAAATCTGTCCGGAGAACAACAGACCTTGGGTTCAACCGAATGACATCGTGTTTCTTGAAGCGAATGATAAAAAAAAATTTAAACGCGGTGAAACGAAGAAGGTAAAAAGAAAACAAAGACAAGAAAAAGAAAACGATGCAGCATCCCGTTAAAGGAGACTAACGTGAAAATCGTAGTGCAAAAGTGACATGATTGGTGTACAGAGCGCAATTGTGTAATCTTCACGTTTATTATAGTGAATAGAATCGCAAGCGCGTCAAACTTGAATAAGTGACGGACTTGAAAAAGGGACGGTGCACTCGTGCGTTCGCATGCTGGAAGTTCAGGTCCAGCGGATGTAGATTCGCGAGTGAGCGCCATGCGATCTCATACCTGATCAATGCAAAAACGCGGCCTTGCCCGCGGATTTTTAATGCCGCGCCATCGTCGCGCCACGGACTTCTTTCGTATTCGCATTCACGGTACCGAGCACAAGACGACGAAGTCTCTCTGGGATATAAACAACCAGACACGTAATCAGCGAGTCATCGGCGCGAGTGGGATGAAACGACTTTAATTCGCGCATGAGAGAGCGTCGTCGATTTACGTTGCAGCTGCGTTTCAAAAGACGCAAGGGCGTTTCTTGAGAGTCATTTTCCGTCTTCCGACGAAGAGTAAGTTATCGGTATATCTCCCATTAGTTGCTCGTAAAGCGCGGTGATTCCCCACGACATATGTTGCAATGAAAGAAAAATTGCTTAACGTTTGTTTAGTTTCGTCCATAAATCGATATCGATAACGATATCCGAGAAATCGGATTATCATCCGTTATCTCGTCTGGTTAAACTTTGTCACGTGTAAGCAAGTGTTGAGAAATTGTCAGCTGTTCGTACGCAACAAACTATAATTAAAGCTTATCGCGCGAAAACTTAATTGCCAGGCGCTTTTAAAACTTGTGGTTATTGTTTCGATATAATGTTTATCTATTCATTTAGCTCGGAAATTGACTATTTCGTTCGGAACATTAAGTTAAAGACTTTAAAGACGCCGCTTATTATTTTATACATATGCAGATATATGATATCTTAAATAAGTTCATATCATCTGTCTTGAATTTTACAAAATGTTTAAAGTAATATGTAATTATATTTGTAAATTTATTTAAAAATTATCATTGAGAAAACGGCGATGCGGACAATAAAACAGAAAAGATTGGATCTATGCTATATTTATGTCGGCGCGACTCTTGTATCGTCAATCCTACTGACGTGCCAAGAACTGTGGATAAAGCATTTAGCGCACTTTGTGGAATTGTTAAGGCCCTGTCTCTCGTCAGAAATAAGAATGCGTGACTCGTTTAATTCATATAAAAGTAAGGATTGTTCGGATATTGGAAAAAAAAATTAAAAGATTTTAGCAAAACTATCGCCGTGAAATCTTTAAATAAATCATGATTCTAAACAAAAATACATTTTTTAATTGATTTATATTTAAGAATAATTTGTGAATAAATAAATGTGTGAAAAAGTCTAAATGTTAACAAAACTTTTTAATTAAAAAGTAATTAAAAGATTCATTAAAAAAATTGAAAAGGTAAGTCATAAAAATTTGAAAGATCGTTACGAAAGATTTAATTGATGTTTTACATGCGGAGAAATCGCAACGGAAGTCAGTGAACTTTTTGTAGAATATAAGCGACGTGATAGACATGATGTTTCCGTTAGACGTGCTCGACCGCGCAATAGCGTCTTTGAGTTATTACACGGTGTTAACAGAGACTAACGAGAATTTATGAACGTGACAATGAGTCGTCTAGTTGTCGACAATACGCGGCGAATGGTTCTCATACCAGTTTGACTTCTGAAGAGAGAGAGAGAGAGAGAGAGCGCTTCTATTTCAAACTATTCCCGAGACTATTCAATTCTCTATTTTTCAAATTTTTCAAATTTTTAAATCTCTTCAATATTTGTTTTTGATTAATGCGTATTTATCTATAATATCTTTGTTGTTGTTGCTGCTTATCGAATTCCATTCAATGTCGTAATCAACTTTATCTACTTCACAGTTGAAAAAATCAAAACTGTCAAATTTAGAATTGTTTGCTCGGCATTCTTAATTGTTTTTCAATATATATTTGTTTGTCTTCTTAGCTACAATTCTATCCCCGGCAAATAAACATTACGAGTGACGTCAATCATTATTTAATTCATACTTATTGCTCGATTCGTGTTTATCGTCGAGCAGAGCTGATGTGACGCATAATATATGGCGATACAACGGATGAGAAATGCATTGAATATGCTTGTCGAAGACGGATTCAATCAACTTGTGCTAATATTGTCGTTCGATAAATTCGGCGTGAACAAATAGCGAGTGGCGCGCATGATTATCGTCTCGGGGAACTTGCGTATACGAACGAGATGTTTTAATTTTCATCCAAGGCCATTTCGAATCCGTATAGAATACCCAGTGCGTCAAAATGATCGTTGAATGAAAAGTGTGAGTTCTCGCGTCGAGTTTTGTTGCACGAGCAAATCGTACAATGAATTATTATTTCCCGCGTCGTCGGGATAGCGAATAAGCGATTTTACATATTCTCCGATGTGTGCGTATATCTAGACAAATCGTGGTGTGTTATACGCCATTTATCATTGTACGTCGCATTTATTATCCATCGTACAGCATTTATTATCCATCACACGCGCGCTATAAAAGCACGGCGATTAAAAATGTGCTCGCGAGAGCGGAGTCTTATCCATCTGCACGCGCCTACTTCCCAGGGTTAACTGAAAGATTATCGCTTTTTTTTTCTCGTATACAAAATTTTTCGAATCATCTTGCATCCAGTAGTTTTCTATATTATACACAATAAAATATATATAGTGGAGAAAATTTTTTTTTTTTTATGTAGTAACTCATTTAAAATAAACGCATACATAATCAATGCTTTTTTTTCTGCCTGAAGAAAGTCAATTTTTTTGTCACAATTTCTTCAAAATTAAATTAACTAAAAGATTCGGCCAGTATTAAATAATTTAAACAAGCCTTTAATAGTCCATCTATTCCAATTTCCACAGTTTATCGCGAAGTTTTACGCGAGACGCTCGAACGATAACGCGAGAATTGATTTTCGAAGTTATGGCCGACGCGATAATCGCGCTCGTACGATTATATGGCGAGGAATTGCGAAAACACGAAATAATCTACGCACATGAAGCAAACTGGGAGGAATGCGGACCCGCTATTTTAGCGAAAATAGCGACGCCCGTGCCTTCATTTTTATCATCGACCGCTCTCTTCTCTTCGAGAAGAAATCCCGCCTCCGTTCATTCCTATCGCTTGACCTTGCCCGTGATAGTCATTGTCACGATTCCAGTCGATCAGAACTAATATCGAATGAATGTGATCCGCTTGGGAAAACATATCGTAATTCAATGCTTTTGTTATAATTAATCGATTCATTCTTTTCGAGGTCGTTTACGACGCTGCGCAACGCGAGTTTAGATAATATACTTATTAACTCGTGAGTTAATTTCCTGAGACGCGCCATACTTAGCTTCAAGCTCAAATAGGTTTCACACGAGTAATGTATAGTTAAAAGCTCACGTGATCAGGAATTATTATTCTAATTTTGTGATCTCGTGCGTGTATTTATACGAGAACGCGGCGTTCTGATTACACGACTAGAAATTCGATTTACGTCAGCCAAGTATATCGCTTTCGAATTACGACCGATGTTGATTTTGCGCAGTTTACATTTCCAATTACGTCGTTGAATCTTTCTATTTATCTCATACATCTCCGAGCGTGTTTCGATTACTACACTTTACGTTGCTTCACTCCTCTCTTGCAGCCCAACTGCGACACAATCCGGAGCTCGGATCTAAAGTCTCGAACAAAGTTTTCGATTCGTGATATTACCTTTCATTGCGTGGCATTAATTATGCGAAAGAGCCCGGGTATATGAATGCAATGAATGCATGCGATTCGCACGCAAATGACGACCCCGTTGACATCATGAGGCGCATGCATTTACTACGCACTTTTCTCAGACTTCAGTCATTTACTACTTCTTCACTTTTCTCAGACTTCGAGACTAATCGAGATATGTGCCTTCATTTATGTGCTATCAAGAAAATACAATATGTAACAAAGATAATGCAATCTCATCGATGTAAACACGGCTATTATGCTCCTCTCTCATCGTCCTCCAAATTTTCCATTTGATAAACTTCCGTATGAAATTAATCAAATTTTTTTACAATAAACGCCGCCAAGTATAGGAAAAGAAAATAAAAGAGTCAAGAATCGTCGATCGGGGTTTTTATATCTCTAAAGCCGATCCTGCTGATGATTGCTCCGGACGCTGATGAAATCGCGATCGCCGATTCGGCAAATAAGCAGTTTCGCGCGCTTTCTCCTTTACGTCGCTTTACGAAAGCGAACGATTCATTCATAAAAGAGCGGGAAGATAATAATTTTCTACAAATGTCCAAGGATGTACTTACGATGTACGTTGTTTTTCTCGAGCCACGTAATGACACGATGCACGGCGCGTTACAGCACGAAGATAAAATCGGATCTAGGTTGCGCGGTGAGTCGCGAGTGCGTGAGTCAGTTGCTGTTTGCCTCGTCCGCTGGAACAAACAGAATTATTAGACTGATGTACGAATAACGGCTACTTCGACATTGACCGATGCATATTTTTCTACTCAGATAAATGTTTCCACGAAATTCGTTATATAAGACATTCAGTAAATTTAAGTGTGTGTGTGTGTGTTTGATAAGCATCCTTTTCTCTCAAACTGGAAAACGACTTTCCTTCTGAGGATATTAGATTACGTTACCAAGTATTTAATTAAATTCAAATTCAAATATATGAGAAAAGAACTACTTAACGATAGGGACATTGTTTTATTAGAATTTTTTTATTTCTCTTTATCTATATTTTCTTCGTACCTCTCTCTTTCTATAAATATATATATATATATAGAAGATAATTCTATTTTAACATTTTAAAATAAAGCACCACGTGTATTTATCTATTGATTTTTACTTCATATAAAAGATTCTTTTAAAGTAATTTTTGTCACACACACACAACACACACATTTTATATATATATATATATAATATATGGATAAATACGAGTGATTTATTTTACGATGCTAAAATAGAATTATCTACGTATGTATATAGGAAGTACATATGTTATATATGTTTCAATGAATATATTATATATTAGTATATAACCACACTTTGCATTTATTACTCATTGCAGCAAATTGACGAGAGTTCGATCTTCGTACGGAATTGTTTTCATCAGCATAGCAATAGTTAAGATCCTAATCGTTGAATATAACGCGCTAACATGCCGATTATTAAAATAAACAGGAAGAGAAATGTGGAAAAATTGAAAAAAAAAAAAAAAAATATTTATTTTCTCATGGATACATAATAAATATGTACTTGATCAATCTTACAATTACTTATATAAGTAAATACATTTTTTTTTTAATCACATTATCTTTACTATATATGTATTATGTATTATGTTATCATTTAAATTTATAATTATTGTGATCATGATAATGTTATTATTCATAAATTTAAATTTAAATTACTCATAAATTTTATCATATTCAGGCAGACAATTTTTTCGTTAAAATCACGTTATTTAAGAACTTTGAAATTCAGTTTCGCGGTAAATACTCAAATATTTTCGATCTCGATTATTATGTGCTTTTATGAGTCGTATAGTGGAGTGGTTGTGTCGGTTATCACATGACGTGACATAAATAAGTATCATTTTTTTTTGACGTATCGACGTAAACAAGTACCATTTTTTTATGAACGCAGCGACGATGTACACTACATAGTGATAATTACGCGATATACACCAATGATTCTTAGGTTTTCAATAAAGATAATTGTATGCGTGCATTAAAGAACATTTCTGCAATAATATTCTGTGACTTATAATAACGCGAAATCACTTCTTTGAATTTTTCGACATATCAGTACACGCGGTGTCTCTATTAATTATTTAATTGCTATTAAATATAATGTAGCTTAGTTATCACATGTCACTGATTTTCTTCTTTTAGAATTGGATCAAAGTGAAAAAAATCCTAGAAATTTTCAGACGGTCATTGCTTTTTCGAAATTATTTTCGTATATTTGCGAGGTATACATATATCATCGTGAGTCACATTGACGTGGCGTGTACTCACGATGACGCTTGTTGATGATGACTCGCTGTCATGCTGTTCGCGAAGAGGTCACGAGGTGCAAGAAAGAGAGACATAGAAAGAGCTCTTAACGGGTTAGAAGGCACCAGGAAGTGATCCGTATCGCAAGTGCCCGTTTATAGGAGCCAACGAAGGCATGCACGTGTCGCCGAATTAAATTAAGCGCGGCCACTGACGGTTGGGGCCAAGCTGCGTTTCCCGATGTTTCCGTAGGCAGAGAATTAATCTCTCAAATGATATATGAATTTATTCAAATATCTTTTCGTATTTTTCGATTGGAAATTCTGAGAATGCTTTTAGGTGCAGTTAAAAAGTACGCACAAGAAGTTGGCAAAGCATTTTAAAATATTAATTCTGTTCCAAAAATTCTTCGGCTTCATTTATCTTTATTTAAAATTTAAGTGCATACAATCTTGGGATTATCAAATGTCAACGTGTTCATTGCAAATACAACATGAAAAATAAAAACAAGCTTGCGTTCGTGTTTTCTCTGCGAGATACGAACATATAGATAAACCGATTAGAGATGCTTATAAATTGAAACTGGGGCATCGATATTTTTGGTGAGTGTCGATAACTGCGGAGAAGGTATCTGTGCACAAGAAAACATATATCAGTGAGCTGAAAATATATAATCCGATATTTTGGCATTTTAAATCATCCAATATATCTTGCGATACCTCTCGATCTGTAATATTTTCCATGAACACATACATTCATTTACTCTAAAAATACATATTCAACATATATTTCTCAGTTATCTGCATTGTTTCGCTTTAATTTATCATTGCGATATAAAATAAGATGAAAAGTACCGATGTTTTGTAAAGAAAACATCGAGTGTCATTGATATTCGATATTGTTACTTGATTTTGAGTAAATGAAACGTAAATTAATCAAGTTTAGATGCATTTATAACTCCATTGATTTATATACACGATTAATTATATTTCGCAGTAATTTTACAAATTAAACTTTGCGAAAAGAATTTGCGATACAAATATCACTAGAAAAATAATGAATTTATTAATTTAATTTAATGTAAAATTATTTTTTAAAGAAATTAATAGGAAAAAAAACCGCCAAAACGTTGAAAACATAATATCAAAGCAAAATAGCTTCATGTGTATTTTTTTTACATCTAATTAATATATTAATTAACACATTAAATTTAAATGTTATCAAAATATATCTTGATTTTTCAAAAATTTTATATATATATATATATATATATATATATATATATATATATATATTAAAAATATAAAAATTAAATTTCTTTATCTCTACTTGTTCTTTTTCATATATCAATGAACAAAATATAGAGTTTCTTTTAACGCCACATGTTTGTAAGTTAGACGTCTAAGACTTTGAAGAGAATCGTATAAGCGAAGTCGTCGACATGCACGAGAGTAACGGTTCAACAGTGTGACTACTGCTTGGAACAATCCGTTCGCATCAGTCATGCAAGGCGATGAACCGTGGTTATAACGCCTTTATGAGCGAACGCAACTTCAAAGCTGTCATATTTATGACTATGCATTTCACTCTTAAGTAGGCAGTTCTTAGAGCTCAAAAAATATATTGAAGTGTAAGTACTCCGCGAGTTGTGAACGTCAAAAATAAACATTGTCGAACAGTTTGTAATTTAACGCTGTAATAAAAATTCGCATATCTCGAAGCCGCAAATACAAAATATTGTCTTGTAATCGTAAATAAGCATAGAGGAAAAGACGCTCATAATTATGTTGTTATTCGGATGTTTCATTATCTATATCTCATTTGCACCGGTAGACGGAAATTTTTCTTTATCTTAATTTTTTTTTTCTTTCGCTGTTTATTCAGCTGTGAATAATGAAAAACGACAAAAACGAACAATAATATTATTTTACACTGTTTGTATCTCTGAAAGATTCATACAAGTGTGTCTTTTATTGGTCTTTTACGCCGTCTTCCAAAAATACCAAAAATTGATTACTTGGCAGATTAAAAATGGCAGTATGCATCACGTTCGCGTGACACAGCGATCAGCTGACCGTCATATCTCACGGAGACGATGAAAGTGCAAGTTGCATCTCCGATGGTGCAATGTCAGTCATGTGACTACTTTTACATCTCTGTTACGGCATCGAATTCCATATATAGCGTCACGTTACGCCGTTTTTGTACCGTTGATAGCCACGTGCTGGTCAACGACAGACTTCCTCGCGTGTAAGGGACGTCACTCTCTTCGGTCGATCTCTTGGTTGGTGCAATGCGTAAATACAATACAGCTCGTGCTACTCTCGCATGTGTCACACTCGCTTAATCATTCTTGCTGTTGGCAAAGATTTATTAAAAAGCACAGTGGTGCTTCGATAGGTAGAACCTGAATCTTCAACAATCTATGTAGAAAATATTCAAAATTCTTAATTGGTTATATATATGTGTGTCAGTTTTTAAAAAATCGCGAAAATGTCACGTTAGCAATATTAAAAAAAAAAAAAAATATCAAGCAATGTTTGATATAAAGCAATGAAAAAATTGTAAACTATTGTCGGTAAGATTTCTCCTAAGCACCACTGAGACAAACCATTGTTGGATTCTCTTTCTCCAACTCAACTTCCCCCTTCTCTTTCTCTCTCATTCTCTCGACAAAGATCAACTCGTGTATGCAAGAATTTTTTTCGGATTATGACCGCGCATTGCATTGGCCTCGACGTTGCTGGCACACGTATGGCACGCTATCATATCAGCTGCCAAGCGCAGCATAGACTCGATACGAACGTGTTTTCTATTTAACGATACATTATGCATTGAGTTCACCTATACCGAATTTATTTGCGACTATCGTTATTATTGTAATATTTAGTCAGTCGTCAATTGCGACGTTGAGAATTGAAAATATCTAACAATACATTTTCTTCTGATTTAGACATTTTCTCTTGATTTGCATAGAATCGCGTATGTAGATGGACGTAGAAATTAAAAAGAAATTCATAAATAAGAATATATCATTAATTGTCAGTTTTATTAATATCGACTAATTAGTTAGTGAAAGTTTAAATAATTCTTTATTTTTTTTTTATAATTTTAGAAGAAAAATCACATAAAATCAAGATTAAATAACGTTCACTTTTAAGATAAAATCGAAGTTTCTTCTTTCATAAATGACAAGTCTCTAATCTCATTTATACTTTCCAATATCAAGACAAATTTCTTGGGAATCGTAAATCTCTATTTAGCAGAAATATGAGATGTCCTATTATTTTTTCCTTTTTTTATATGAACTGATTCGCTAAAACTTTGGGAAAAATACATTTTGCTGTCTGTATTCGCGACTGTAAGCATTCAAGCGAGTAACTTTGGAAGGGTTAACCGACCATCGAGAAAATCGACCGCCGAATAATCTCTCGCGATCCCTCGCGTTCCGGGTGAGTTACGCTCATGCCTCGTCGATGAGCAGCTATGCAAGCGTTCTACGAGCGGACGCTATTGCACGCGCGAATAAGTATACAAGTAAGCAGGTCGATACACTCCACCCACACCTGGCCCGCGCAAAATAGCCGGTCTGTCCTTGACACAACGTGAACTATCTTGGAGCGGAATCCGCCCGTGGAAGTCGCTCGGCTAAACGAGACTATCCGACCATATTCGTTCACTTATGCAAAGTTTTTGCCATCGTCGTTCGTCTACAGACAATTAGTCCGTTTCATTATCACATATGTACTAATGTGGTATTATTCTGCGATTAGATATCGGTCGTGTGCAAGTGTAAAATGAAATAGGCTCATTCTTATCTTCTTCTAATTTTACATTTTTCTATTGTCAGCTATTTGTCATAAATGATTTTCATTTACCGATAGTAACATTGTTTTTTCGTATCTATACCGAACGCTCAGCAGTTCGCTATTGATCTGCCGCATTGCAATCGTGCCAAATCGTGCAACGATACATCGATCTCTTAAGTATATAGTGCACCGAAAACTGGTTTAATGCTACGGCAATTTTCATTGTTAAAGAATTCAGACAACAGACTGTTATCGGATTGATGTAACGAGAACATTTCAAAAAATAGATTTTCTTACCAAAACTTTATTCAGATGATTTAGATGATAATGTCAACGATGAGATAAAAGAAATTATAAAGTCTAAAGAATGTTCATATGTAAAATATGTGTTTTAACTCAATTGATGTAATATATTATCCTAGAATAATGTTTTATAAAAAGAAATCCATAGTCATGAAGTATATTTTATATATTCTAAAATTTTAAAGAAGGAGCAGAAACGATCGTGAAAGCAAATAAGCAAGTAACGTTCACAGAAACGGCATTTAGTATAATAAATTGGTAAGAGAACGAGAAGGGCGCGGGGAATCGCGTTGGATCGACACTGCGTGCACTCTCTACCCGTATGACAGACAGCTGCATCCCCGTTTTCTGGCATTCGCATTACATCAAACGGCACACGTGCCCTCACGCACAACCCACGCGCGTATGAGGCCGATGAGGAATTGCCACGCGGCGCGGGAATGGGCACGAAACTTGTTTACGCGACAGAGCGACGTTGTGGCATTCCGCGATGTAAGTTGCAGTTATTCAGGGAGCCTTGACACGTGGCCGTCGCGTAGGTGCACCTCGTTGCGTATATATGGGCAAGAGATCCGCTGGGGTGAAAGGAGAGGGAGGATCTTACGGATCACGGGTCCGAATTAATTGTAGACTGCGAATGTGCACAGTACACGAGGAACGTATATGTCATCGTGACGAGTCTCTCTCTTGTGCTATTGATCTTAATGTCAGGCCAGTCTGTAGCTTCATAATATATTTGTCATAATCAATTTCCGACATAGAGATGACACGAAAAACAAATTGTCAACAAGATGATAAAGAAAAAGACATAAACATGTACCTTTGATCTTGATTGAAGAATAAAACGATTGCGTTCATTTCCTCGATGTAATTAACTTATTTCTTATTCCAATATTCATAATGGAAAAAAAGTAAATAAGGAAAATGTTTTTTTTCTTGAACAGCGTCGTTTCATATTTGCATCGTCTCGTATGTTATATTTTTTCATGTGTTTTTTTATTGAAACATATGAATTATGTCAAAGAATAATCCTATCCTATCTCTCTCTCTCTCTCTCTCTCTCTCCCTTCCTCCCTCCCCCCTCTCCCTCTCTCTCTGTCTCTTTCTTTCGAGAACTTTAACCTTTGAACAAAAATTTTTTCAAACTCTTTCTATGATGCAGTTTTCTTGTACATCTTAATTTTATTTTTCTAACAAACTGAATATATTTGACATTTTTAACGATATTAATAAATTTGTTAGATCTTACAATATATAATTTTTCTTCCCTTTATAATATATTTCTTCTATGTTTTTGACTAAATATAGAAAGCTGAAGGGCGCGGTTTAATCGAAAGTATAGATACGAGTGAATCAATGATCGCTGCTTTTGTTTCGCGTGACGCAAGCGTTACATGCCGTTGCACAAGGTACGAAGACCTTGCATCATTTCAAGATCAACAAATCACCGAGGTCACTGGAATTTGCTCGAAAGCGGGGCGAGCGAGCGCGTGATAGAGAAGCGCGCGGTGCAACGGTATGCGCTCCGTCACGCTTTATCTGCCGTGTGGGAGGTCTGGATCAATGTAGTTTGCGATGGAACGCGAAAAATGACGTCGTGGTAATCGCGACCGATGGTTTATGGGCCGAGCAGAGCTATCCGCTCGCGGAATATATAATGTGCGTGCGCGTTGGTCGGAGAGTATCAAGAGAACACGAGGTCATGTGCGCGATGATAATCTTTTGTTCGTCCGCAGAGGTATCTTCCCAGACAAAGAAATTATGCTTAAAATATATACCCTGTAAAAGAAAAGAGAAGGAGCACTTACGGGAGCATTCCCATGACTAAGAGATCTGAAAATCCCATTTATATAGCTTGAATCTTAAAAAACGTGATTTCTCCCCTCTCCCCTGATTGTCATAATTATTTCGGTGGCGAAGAAAGTGAATGTCAAAAATTCCTGCCTATAGTATAAAATTTGATGTCACATCTAAAGATTATATCTATATATAAAGATTTGACGTTCCGAATATGTAAATTATTAATGAATTCTTATTTTTATTTATATGTTCATGTTATGTATGTTATAATTATAACACGTATCATAAATTAAATTAAAACCTATATTATGTATATACATACATATATATATATATATATATATATATATATATATATATAGTATATGCTGTTTAAATCTCATGGAATCGCACGGTATATATGTTCTCGCGCGCTTTATACATGTATATTTCGGTCAACTAGTATATATACGTCTAGACAATCTCGAATATAGGAGACCTGTGATTTCTCTGGCGCTCACGTACGGACAAGGTTAACCGGTCGATGAGCTCAGGAGTCAAGCTGGAAGCGATCGTCCGGTATTCACGTAGCGAATTGCTGTCACGCACGAGGGCTTTCTATTCCTCCGCGGCAATGAAATCGCCACGTGTAGAAATCCGGTTTCCGTTCTTCCGACATTTATGTCCGAGACTTTTTTCTCTCTCGTACACTCGGATCTATTCAAAAAAGTCGATAATAATTATCCTCAGTGTAATGATGCAAAGAAAAAAGAAAAAAAAAGAACACTAGCTTGAGATGAAATAGAAAAGTTATCTCTCGGTAAGAAGTAACCCTACTAACTATACGGTTGTATTCAATCTTGGCTAAGTTATGCTTGGAATGCGAGAATATAAATTAGCAATTCTGTATACAGAAATTCCATGCTAAGCGTGCTCGGATTGTCCACTTCATGTATTTGCCATATTCAAGTTGCAACGGCAATTTATATTTTTCTTTTACGTGCCAGGGTAATCCCGCGAGAAGATTGTTGCGATAGTTGTTGTTGCTAATTTGTAATTAGCATTACGCGCTTCGCTACCTAGACAAACAGCAGTCCTCCGGAAGCTGTCCGCATCGGATTTCCTTGTCGCGATCGAGACTTTCCTTCGCTCCTCCGCAGATAACTTTTAACGCATTTTTCGCGAAGACGTCGAAGAGGCGTTAATGAATTTGCACATTCCTCGGAAAATGTTAGCCCTAACGGTATAAATCGACGATAACGGCATCGAAATATTTCTCGGCGCATTATTGATCATTAACACCGTTTATGCTACTCATACTCATACCCATATAAACATGCTCGCGATTAGTGCTCCATTAACATGCATACATATTCTGCTGCGAGAAAATGAATATTAATTAGCCAACAATGAATTTATATTTATAGTCGACGAAGACGTTTCCGCGACGATAAATCGCGATGGCGATTTTCCTGCGGAAAAAATCAATCACTACGCATAAACACACGAGTAGCGATCGAGCTAATCGAGTGATTAATTCACGCGCATCTACAATGTTTATACATACTCATCACACAACACTGAGTACACAATTTATTCGCGTAAAAGTTTCCATTAGTATTACATCGTAGCGCCTGATGTAATCAAAAGTCTGATAAAAATCAAAGTACAAAGTAAGATATTCAATAACAATTTATGAGATTCAAAAATCATATTTCATAGGAAATTACACAATCTTTTTATCATATTTATGATTAAAATAAGAGAAAATATTGAATCTTTTAATATGTCAGCAACATTGAAAGATAACATCTCATTATTTTATTAAGAAAACTTAGAAAAAGGGGCTATTGAAATAGTTGCGGAATACGCGTAAGGATGAATGTGTTTGCATGCTCAAGCAAAGTGCGCCGTTAATGCATTGATAATAAACATAAAAAAATGCGCATAGAATAAAAAATGAGAATAAATAAATATTATTAACGTTAAACGCAGCAATAGCCGATAGCATACGTACGAAAATTATATTTATTGTAATGTTGTAGATCGTATCGCAAGGTCATGACAAACAAGTGTCATCGTGACGTCATAAGGCTGACAAGTACGTACGATTTGCCAACGCTCCTCTTTTATCTATACCGAATGTTGGCGCGCACGGTTTTTCGCGTTGAGGCACGTCACAGCTTGATGCATTTTAACGGTTCGTCGATTTGCCATCTTGCGCGTTAGTCGTCGATCAATATCGGTTCGAATGATTCTCGATATCGCACGCGAGCTCAATCACACTCGCTGCTCATCATATCGCATCGGTATTTCATTTTTTTTCTTTCAAACGCGTATTTATAAAGTATGTTTGCATGTGTCGTGACTTATCGAGGAAAGGATGCTTACAATCGTTGATGGATTACAATCGTTCTATCGATTGACGGATTAATTTTTTTTCCATTCAATAATATATTGTGTCTGTTCATCAAGCATAATGTACGTATTTTTTTTCTTCCAACAAAAGTAATTTTTTATTTCTCATCAAAATAATTATAGTGTAGATATATATATAATAATATAATTAAAGATTTTTATAATTATTATAATTATTATTATAATAATCTTTTAACATAATTGAGAATTCCTAGTAAAGTTGAATAGTAGAATGAAGTAGGAGTACCAAGAAATATTGCGAAATTAAAAATTATAATGTGTAATCTTACATACAGATTTGTGAAAATAGTTTCGTTATTCTTTACATTTTCTAAATAGAATTTAGAATCTTGTAATAAAATTTTTTAAAATATGCGTAAATTTTTTTTTTTTTTCATATAAAAACAATTTACCGTGATCTTCGTGCAATTTACGAATTGTTTACTTGTTTTTGTTGTCGTGGCTGAAAGCCAGCGATTTCGCGTTTTCTAATACGATTCTTAGATACAATTTTACACATCGCTTGTTTCTATTACGTAATTTTAATATCTGTGACCATGCTACCGATACAGATAAGAATACGTTGTTGCTTATGATAGGTTTAGCGGCGTAGTAATTATTCATTTCTTTAATATCCAAAAATTCATAAAATTTATTATATATTATGTATATCTACACAATAAAAAAGTGAGAGTCAAAATTAAGCAAAGGATATATAGTTTGCGAAAACAAAATTAATCAAAGATATTAATAGCAGATAGAGTGTAAAATTAAACTACTTGTTAAAAGAGATAAAATTATTAATTACGAAATATCTACAACATTACATTTAAATTAAGATCCGAGTGCAAACTCTAGATTGCCATTTATTGTGACATTTGTTACATGCTATCGAGATCTCTGGCCTCGCCAGCGTAAATTTCGTCAGCGCGTATCGGCGATATCGTGTTTATCGTCGTCGTTGAAAACGCACACGTTTCCGCGGAAAAAACATTCGATAAGAAGGCAAATTGCGCCGATTTGCGATTTTCATACGCACTTTTCCTCTTCTCTTCGGCGCCGCAAAGTCGCTTCTTGTCGCAATCCGCGCACGATTCCGCTTGTGCGCATTTGATTGCGCTCGCGTTTGCCACGTTCGATAGTGTTTTTCCATGCACGCAATAACGCACGCACGCGTGGAGACACTTTACTTCGCGCATGAGCGTATTTGCTGGCCAAAAATAGACAGTACAGCTGTCGTTTGATGTTTTGTAGCCCGGAACTTTTATTGCCCCGTCCACGACGACTGTGGGAGAGATAACGATATTTCATTATGCAGTAAGTTAAAATCTTTTCTCAGCAAGTAAAAGTAGAGTTAAAAGTCGAGAAAAAGAGAAAACGACAGCAGACCGACTCAAGCAAAATAATTACATGAAAATAAAGTAGTATAAACAAAATTCAGAGCTCGATTTACATATAAAAATGTGATGAAAGGAAAAAAAAAACAAGTCTTAAAATAAAAAAGATAATATATATAGGACTTATATGTTTTAAATGTTAAAAAATAATATTTACGTATGTATCAGATTAGATTATCTTATCATCTTTGAAACTGACGTTTATTCTTATGGTTAAATATAAATTAAACGAAAGTGTTTCGCAGAGAAATCTCTTCTTATGATAGACTCATCACGATTCCGCCAATTCGTTCCTGACGTTTTTCCTTATTTCGCAGTGTGACTGGTTGCTTCTAAATTTTGGCGTATTATTCTTGCAATCGTGTCAACGATAATCACATCATTCGCTTATATCATTTTTCAATTTTTATATATATCTTGTCTCGGAAGCCTAATACCTGTTTCTAGAAGCCGATTCGCGATACTGACATTTTTCACTGCTCTGACGACATTGACTGACTAAATCTCGACAGACTCTTGCCTTACACGGCATCATCAATTACATCACTTTGCCATATTATTTCGCAACATTTCTTTCGTGTCGCAGAGGTCTTTTTTCCTCCTACTACTTGTTTAAAATAGATACGCAATCATTCTATCTCGAATCGCTCTCTCTTTCTCTCTCTCTCTCTCTCTCTCTCTCTCTCTCTCTCTCTCTCGTCATGATTTCAAACGACAAAAACATTACTTAGAAATTTATGGTTTACTTATTTGTTATCTTGCATGCAAGCTAAAGTTCTCTTCGTTATATCGTAATTTAAAAAATTTAGTTTATTTTATTAGGATGTGCTACGATACTTTGTTTGCTTTTGCGGCATAATTATGCAAATATTGCCTTATTGTATAAACAAATTTTGACGGAGAATAATAACAGGAAACTTGACGTAAGAACAAATACAGACTACAAATATCAATCGAGTCGAAGCAAGTCAAATAACCGGATGCATCATCGAAACTACTTGAAACTTATCGATGTTTGTAAAGGAAATATTTGTTGTACAATCGTATGGTTTTGTGAAGTCTGCATGATATTGAATTGAATTATACGAAACGTCAAATTCAAAAATGTCATAGTAACTAAATTATTCAATGCATCGAGAAAGTTATTTGGAAATACCATTCGCAGTAAATTCGAAATAAATGCATTTATAAAAAAGCACGATACGATCAAGTTATTTCGTGATCATATTGTGAAGGCAATTATGCAAAATATTCTAATTAATGGGAAATTTTTTGCATGTGAAAAAAGATAGAATGCTAATTAAAATTTGAATAGCTTTAATCCGTGCATATGAGTCTCGACGCACAAACACGATATTGCACGCGTAGCTTGACTTTTATGTGCACTCGAAGTCGCGTGTACTGTCGCGTGTTCACATCACCCCTTCGTGCACGATGTTGTTAAAATATTCGTCCACCTATCAGCACCCAGCATCTAAAATAGCAGATTTTGCATCCGTCCATGCAAAACGTTCATTTTGCCACCTGAGGCAGGTTTGAACTCCGCGTTCTAAGAGCGCTTATCTCAACCAGCAATCAGAACGGAATTAACGTTACAATGTTATCGTATGACGTAACTAGACTGTGATGCACATTCCTAAGATCAAAGATTATAACTAAACTTGTTTTAGATATTCAGGAAATATTTTTACATTTTGTTATGTGTGAGGAATACTTTAATCTTTTTTTTTATATTTAAAATTTTTTTTTATTGAAGTATAATCTCGATATATATTTAGAATTTAAGTTTGAAACCATAATATGATGTATTAATTATAATTATCTATTTAATACGTCATTAATGCGACGTATATTGAATCTGATTCTTGTTCTAGAACAATAAAGAAAAACTATCACTTTGTTATTTTTTTTTTTTATTATTTCTGTATTTTAATTCTGCGATTCACGCATCTCTCTTTTATTTTTTGCGTATTTTATGTAGACCAAGGATGAGCCAGAATGAGATGCTTTATTTTGAAGACAGCTTTAAGAGAAGAGAGAGAGAGAGAGAGTCCAATGAACGGCAGAGTTTGCAGCAGTTTGTCTTTTGTTATGATAATGTAATCGAAACAAAACTCATATTCAGAAATATAATATAATCGACACTGAATGTGGCGGAAGAACTATGGAACACACGTTGTCGCAATAGAACGGATTTATTGCGACAATTGTGTCAAGACCTTGGAATTAAAACAACTAATATCACTCAGTTCGCATTAATGAAAGAATCTTTAGAGGAAGACGTCACATATATATTGAGATGTAGAACAATCAGTTTTACAAATTTCACATTTACATAATTGGAAAATTGATCCTAACTGAATGGTTCTAATTCGCGTATTTGCTCGTTCGTATGTTATATCCAAAACATAAAAATATAAGATATATCGTTCTAGTAGAATACATATATAAATTATTTTTGACGCGATCAAATATCAACTACATTGAAAATTATAGGACTTCGGTAAGTCAGATAGAGAAAAATTTATACACATGCATAAAAGTATAAAATTATTTTTCGCTGAGATTTTTGCTCATTCATAACAATATCAATATTATGTTAAAATTTTTTTGTATAAAAGATTCTGAATGGCAGTGACGAAACTCAAAGCGCAGCATCCGTACAAAGTTCAGCCGATGTGTGTCTGATAATGTCTTATTCATGAATGATAACGGGGGGCGTAGGTCAGACTCGCACTTCGACGCCTCTGCAGTGCATCTAAATTGCGAACGTTTCGTCATTCCCCCGGTCGTTTTGTCTTCTCATCTTTGCATTATCTCGTCGTTTACCTCGAGATGCCGGGATACGATATCTTGTGCCGGTTTCTGTATAATTCTCAGCCAATGCGACACATAAATGGAGTTAAAATATCGTCAGCGTGGATGAAAATCCGTTCGCGAAGAATCCTTTATTGTTTAATAGCGTAAAATTTGCTCAATCCCGAAAAATAAAAGTATACCATCTGATTATGTACAGATATTATGTTTTATGAATTTATTATTATATATATTTATTATTATAGATACATTAGAGAAATAATAAAAAGTTTGTCTTTATAAACTGATATCGATATACAAATACGAATAAAAATTATAATTCAACCGTATATATAAACGAAGTTAACATATCGTCGACGTCATAAAATATTGCATAATATAATTTTATTTTTCAACGTATAATTGAAAAAAATATAATACTATTTTTTAAAGTTGTGTGGCATTGTGATTTATATATAGATACTTGCAACAAAGAAAAATAGAAGCCACGAAATATGGCATGCGAAGGCGAAAAGAATTATTTTCATCTTACTAAATGATCGCGCCGATTTATCGATAAAATTGATGAACGCCTCGTTATCGATTCCTATGAAACTACTTGGAACAGATGATACCTTTGGTCGCGATGACATGTACATACTACACGTTGACAAAACTGATAAAGGCGACGAATGCGAATTCTGCAATATCTTTTTTAAACGAAATTTGCATCATTGGACGTGTGATAACTCATGAACTGATCTTTGTTGTGCAAAATTGCAGAGCATATTTATAGCTGCTTCTTTCTTTAAAAAATAGTATTATATTTTTTTTCAATTATATGTTGAAAAATAAAATTATATTATGCAAAATTATTTTATGACGTCGACGATATGTTAACTTCGTTTATATATACGGTTGAATTATAATTTTTATTCGTATATCGATATCAGTTTATAAAGACAAACTTTTTATTATTTCTCTAATTTATATTTTTCGCAAATACTGCATGAAATAATACGCTTAATGTTTGAATAAGTATAAAATATAATGCTTCTTATTCACGCGTACAAGTTCTGATCTACATTTTGTGTCGTCTATCGATTTCGCAATAAAGAGTCAGGTCGCCACGCTCAAATGGCGTGATAAAATTTGTCGTGTTCTGACGCAATGGCTGCTTTATACCCTCCAAAGATACGACCGAGTTTCAGACGTCGCGACGACATCCGGGCGCCGACGAGTCTGAACTTTTCGAGCACATGCGGCCCCTGCTTCCTTTCTTCTCGACATCTTCATTTCGCCTTTCGAACATAATCCCCAGATTGATATATGCAATGAACCCGTAACTTTAGAACACTTGTCGATGTTGCATCAAGCAATGTGCGATTGATAAAAAATAATCCTTAAGTTATGCGTGATTATAGTCATTATTTCATTCATTCCGAATGTAATATGTCAAGAATATGTTGAGTAAAACAATGCAACTGTATTTTCTTTTTGGTGACTTAATTTGATAAAGTAAAAGTTGACTGTCTATTATTTGAAAGCAATTTTAAATCAGAGATTATTAGTTTCTAATTTAGCATCTATAATACAACAAATGTGTGTATATGTATGTATCGGGTCGCGCGACTACTTATATAATTATTTTTTAATTTATATTATGTTTTTTAATGAAAATACAGAGTATAATCAATGACAAGATAAAAGAAAGTTTAGATATAAGTTGATTCGATATTGTCTAATCTGAAATCAAATCGTGTGACTGTGTTTTGGATGAATTTAAATTTATTCACGTTCGTTTGTTATTTTTATAGACGATCTTGGAAACGATCTAGGAAACGAGTCACGCTTCATTTATATTTATCGAATTCTTTTAATTCCTTTACAGATCGAATGCGTTTAAATCGCGGGTCATTGCGCATATCGGCGCCGTTTAGCTACCGCTCGTAAAAATTCGAAGTTCCTATACTTTTCCTATATGTTTTTCCGCACCGTGCAGTGTGCTATCGTGACTGTACAAAGGTGTCTTGCTTGATCGCCACGAGAAGATAACATCAGCCGGTATCCGGCTGGCTGAATACATCCGTTACCTTCGTAACCCTTGCGACCCTATCATCCTATGCCACTTTGATAACGGAGCGATATCGCTTATCGTGCAAATAGATGTGCGTAATAAATGCGAAACAATGTAAATAATGCTTGATTATGCTCGCAGCGTAATTAGAAAATTCTAAAGAGTGAGGAAAATTGTCTGAATCGTGTCGAGCATTGAAGATAAAAAAAAAAAAAATACATAGAAAGATTGCGCTGATAAATAAGATTTTGAATCACGAAATGTATGTATTTCCACATATTTAATTTAAGCTTTAATCTTGACTCGAATTATAGGTCCGCTGTGAATTCGCGAGGGCTATACAGGAGGAAAAAAAGATTTTCTTTTCTTGACCCAAACGCTTCGTGAAATATACTGTATTTTGTAGCTTGAATTGCTCGTCATTATCTGAGTGTCACGTGCATTGGATCAGTATGCGGTCGTGTGACACTCTAGGCAGTGTCACGCGTGAATATTATTTATATTGATTGAGTCAGCAAAACATGATATTATTTTGCGATTTGATATCTGAAATAATGAAAAACTTTATTTATCTCATGCATATTTGCTGCTTTGCATCAATGTTTGCCACACATACTTGACATATATGAAATAAACACATTTTAAGTAAAGCGACAAGAAATTGTTGATAGCGAAGGAATTTATATAATCTTAGTGAGTATGATAAATTATTTATTAATGTGTTTTGCTTATTTTTTAAGATAAAATTTCTCAAAGATAATCATGAACTTATGTTATAAAATTATATCGCGAGATTGTACATGTATAAATATTTAAAAAACTAAATTTTGATGAGAGAAATAAGAGAATTGAAGAATCTTGATTAATGCATTACTATTTTCCATTTTTTTCCTCCATGGATTCTAGTTCGTTTAATATTCAACTCGGAATAATGCGGTCACCTCTAGACAAACCGTTTTATTACTTTATGAATCGATCTCGCGAGTCGTGACTAAATTAATCCATTTCTAACGAGCAGTTAGAAGTTAGTCTCAATAGCACACCGATTATCTTGTCTGTTACAGGATGAGAAGGTCACGATGCTGAGACCCGGATCCTTAGTAGGCCTGCTGGTCCTCGTGGCCATGCTGAAGATCGCAGACTCGGACCGCTGTTTAACAACGTTGGAAGGTAAATCGCGCTTCATTATCGTCGGCTTAATCGTTGTGGCTCAATTACGGCGCATTTGTCAGTTTCCAAGATGCTGATATCATTGATTTGCCATCGGAAAAGCGATGTCATGTGGAATAATCGCTAATTGGCGCGATGGTGAGGCGCGTCCTGGACATTGAATCGCATCCACGACTCATCCAATAGACGATCACTCGTCATTATTGATGAATAATTATAAAAATAAAAGATACATCACAAGCTTTGCGGAGCGAATATAATGAGGAACTGAATTCGCATTCCGTGCGAGTTAATGTAATCGCGCCGCGTGTTGCTTACTCGCTTATTATCGAGCATTTGAATAGAGTCATCGCGTAGATTGGCAATAGCCGGAAACATTCTTCCACCGGCTACATGTTTTTCTCAGATGTTTACATTGTTCGGATCGAGCGATAGAACGGCCATTTGCATTTCTATTTGCGGTGATTCTCAACTCGTGTTTTTCAATTGTCAAATAACAATTTTTTATCATTATTTATTATACGCGTTCGGATTACAAAGTCCCTTTCGCAGAGTTTCTAATTTTTACTGATTACTTCTATTAATTCTAAAATGTTTTAATTTAAAACTTTTTTAATTATATATAAGTTAAAAAAAAGAAAAATCCGTTTTCAAGAGAAATTTCTTTACGATTTACAGAAGTTAATCCAAAGAGGGTGATTCATCATGAAGGCGATTTCTTGCACATTCAGTTCGAAGTATCGAGAAGAGTCACACATAAATTGACGTCAGAGATCATGAAAATTTTTTTGACCGAAGTATTGGGTTACACCAACATCAGCATCGTCAGTAAGGATAACAAATTCAACGTATCCGAGGTCTTCGAGAGGCTATCCGAGAAACCATACGATGAACACATAAAGTAAGATAAACAAAATGTTCGTAATTAATGCTACTTTATTTGCGATCCCGATTCTGCTTTTCTTGATTTCTTCAATTATTTATTTCATCTATTCTTTTTCCTTTTTGTATTATAAACATAATTACAAAAGTTTTTTTCATCATTTGCTTTTCAACGATTTCGTAAATAGCATTAAATAATAGTATTGTATTGTAATAAGTATTAAGAACTTCTAACATGTTAGCATAAAGTGGATGAAATTTATAGTTTTGATATCTATATTCAATTCATAGTATAGTAGATATTTTCGACACTAGATAAACGATTGAGAACATCTACTATCACGTTGATTGCAAATATGCTTTGCATCTTCTTCGCTAAGTAATCATATTTCGTCTCAAACAGCGTTTTCTTCAATCATCAATATATCATCGAGACATCATCAAGACATATTTATCAATATTTATTTTCGCACTGTTTCACAGTTATTTTATTTTTTTTTCTGCGCAACTTTAAATCATAGAACAATGTGTATCTTGCGATATATGAGATGTTTTGATTGCTCATTAATAATGTGATATATATATATTATAGTGTAACATATAATTAATTATTAATAATATGTGGCACAAGATAGCAGAATGGAAAACTTTCAAATTTAAAAATTTAACGTCTTCTTTTTGTTATAATAAGTAATAAACAATTTATATATATTATTACTGATGACGTGTTTTGATATTCTTCCATTAGATATATATATATATATATATATATATATATATATATATATATGTTGTCAAAGCATTAAATCGAACGGATAGCTAAATAAACTCACATCTTGGCGATCTTTAAATACAGCAGAGAAATATAGGCGCATTTAAATCGGATGATTAACATTTTTTTTCGATAACAGAGTTCCAGTGACGATGGTGAACATGGAGGTGTGGATTCCGCCACAGCAGGACACGGCGCCGCTGCTGAGTAAATACAACGTGAAGGAATGTGGCTCAATAGCGCCACCGGGATACTTTGGTTGGTTTGTTCCGGAGGCGTTAGCCAGACTCGATGATAGCTGGCTAATTTTCTCCAGATTGGAGACCGCCAACAGGTTCGCCATCGACGAGGCATATCTGCCGATCATTAAAAATTCCACGATAGATCCGGATACCAGCGATTACTACTGCCGCGAAGCTTTTTGCCAGCATGGAATGTACGTCCCGGAACAATGTCAAAGTCAAGGACAGCAGAGGACACCGCAATGCGCGCTTTTGTTAGCCGCACACTCGGATGTCACGCTTTTCGTGAAGGAGCATATCGATAAGATGAAGCTGTACGTGAAGGTGGCGTGGGTGGGTCCGAATCTCAGATACTTGACTAAGAACTTGACCAGGGAATACATGCAATTCGCGCGGAATTCGTCGGCTTCCGTTGAAAATAGGTACATTAATTTCGTAGAATATTTATAATTTTGTCGAAACAATCGATATTATGAATTAAATTGATAAAAACGAGATATTTTGCGAGTTTCATACGAATTTCTTTCAGATCGCTGGTGATTTTGCACTATTTTCCCAGCACTGTGATTCCGAATGGGAGAGAATTTACAATGATAAATTTTCCACGTTGCGGAGCGAACAAGGGTTCGATCGGCTGTGCTTACGAGTCGAATAGACTAACGAAGCTAGTGTGGGGTAGATTGGAATTGATCGCGAAAATCGCTTTCCAGGCGATTAGTCGTGCGAAGTTTAGCCAAGAAATGTACGAGAATTTGATGTTGCGACGTATGCGGGCAGCGAATGACGTCTCGGACAAACAGATTGCTTGCGAATGGTTGAGAGAGAATCTTAATTATACTCTGACGGAATGGAAGCCAAGCAATGACTACAAGAACACCTTATTTGTCGGAGGAATATTTCCCATGACTGGCAACTCATACATGGCCAAGTCGATTGTGATCGCCGCTAAGATGGCGAAGGAAATTATTAACGTTAACAACACTCTGTTGAGAGATTATAATCTGACTCTGCTAGCCAACGACGGCCAATGTAAGTCGGACATGGTAATGAAGTCCTTTATCGACTATATCGTACATAATCATTATCAGAAGCTAGTCGGCGTATTGGGACCGGCATGCTCGGAAACCGTGGAACCATTGGTCGGAGTATCGAAACATTACAAAACAGTGATTATCAGCTACAGCGCCGAGGGATCTAGTTTTGACGATCGCAGCAAATATCCGTACTTCTTTAGGACTATTGGCGAGAATAAGCAATACAAATACGTGTACCTGCAGCTCTTGAAGAAGCTGGGCTGGCATCGGGTGGCGTCCTTGACGGAAGATGGACAAAAGTACACCGAATATATATCGTATATGCAGGATATGCTCAGAGATAACGGCATCGTATTTGTGGCAAACGTCAAGTTTCCAAGAGAACGAGAAACCGACGTGATGACGAATGTATGTTTAATTTATGAAAAATTTTGTGCAATATGATAATAAAACACTCTTAAAAAAGGCATGTTAAATCGATACTCATAAATTATTCGTATCATGTGATTTTCGAACAAAAGATCTTCAGAAAAGTTCTAGTGTAATATAAAAATTCATAGAAAAAATTGATTTAAATAAATTTTTAATTTATGTTCAAAAATAACATGATACTTGTACAAATCGAAAATGCGAAATTAATATTAATACTTTTAATAACATTTATGCGAAGATAGATCTTTATAAACTATAATAGATAATTTTTAATATTAATTTTCAGTATCTACAAGATTTGAAAGAAAGGCGAGCAAGAATTATTATCGCAGATGTGTACGATGAAATAGCTCGTCAGGTCATGTGTGAAGCATATAAATTGGAGATGACAGCTGTTCAGGTAATAATTATACATCACTTTGCTCATTATCTACTTATATAAATTGTAAAAATAAAAATAAAAATAATTCAAAAATTTCAACTATTTTTTAAATTTAATTTTTGTTTATCAAAGGGCTACGTCTGGTTTCTTCCGCTTTGGCTTCAGCAACAATGGTATGATACCGATTATTACAATGAACTGGGCGAAAATGTACTCTGCACTACGAGCGACATGATGAAGGCCATAAACGGGCATCTCGGTTTGTCACACGCGTACTTTGCTCGCGACGACAGTATAATGCAGGAGGGAATCACGGTGCACGAATGGCGCGAGCGTTATGAATACATCTGTCGAATGCAGAATCCTCCGCTACAGCCCTCTAATTACGCCGGCTATGCTTACGATGCTATGTGGACGTACGCTTATGCTGTAGATCGACTTCTCCATGAAAATGAGAGCTATGTTTTCGATCTTCACAGTAACCACACGGTCAATCGTCTCACGACCATTATTGGAGAGACTGATTTTAACGGGGTTGGTTAACAAATTTATCGATTAACTTGTTGAATGACGACGTAAAATTAATTATAAGATAATCTATAATATATCATAACTCTTGAGCAAATTTTCCTCAAGAAATAATTCAGTTATAATTTGTTGAAGAATTTGTTATTAAAATATTTTGGGATGATAGTGTATAAGTGTTGATAGCTAAATATATATTTCCATTTTTTTAGGTATCCGGAAGAATACAGTTTTTAGGGAGACCATCGAGATACTCGGTTGTCAATATCGTTCAGTTTATCAATAATGAGACGCACATTGTTGGTAATTTTTATCCGAATACTTCGGAAGCCAAACACGAAATAACCGGCGGTACGTTGGATTTAAATATATCGGCTTTCGTTTGGTTGTCGGAGACAATGCCCGACGACGGTTCAGAACCTCCGCTGAGATGCGTTTTAGCGGGATTGGCAGAGCTGTTGGATGTCTCTTGCGAAGTAGCGATAGTAGTGGCTAATATTATCGGTTTCGGCCTCCTCGGAGCAATTCTAATCATTGGCTTTATCATGGTTAAGCGAAAGTACGTTCATTGTAAATTATTCTATATTTATTATATCATAGACAATATATAAAATAAAATAAATGTTCTTCAAGGTATTATATTCTTGCATCTTCGTTTAATTATAGTGTTCTATTTTTTATAGATACGACGAAAAAGTGCGGCAACACGAAAAGTATATGAAGTCCCTGGGTATCGATCTGTCACAGACGGACACTTCTAGTTTAGATGTATGGGAAATTCCTCGAGATAGAGTAGTAATCAATCGAAAACTTGGAGAGGGAGCCTTCGGTACCGTTTACGGTGGCGAAGCTTTCTTCCCTGATAAGGGTTGGCTAGCCGTCGCCGTGAAGACTTTAAAGGTCGGCAGTTCGACCGATGAAAAGCTTGATTTTTTGAGCGAGGTCGAGGTCATGAAGAGATTCGAGCACAAAAATATAATCAAATTATTAGGTGTATGCATAAAGTGCGAACCTGTGTTAACCGTGATGGAATTTATGCTTTACGGCGACTTGAAGACATATCTTTTGGCCAGAAGACATTTGGTCAATGATCGGAGTTATGAAGATTCCGATGAGATCTCGAATAAAAAATTAACCGCCATGGCGTTGGATGTTGCTAGAGCGCTCAGTTATTTAGCGCAATTGAAATATGTTCACAGGTAGATGAAAAGTTTTCAAAATTATTATTAATTACTATTAATTAAGTTATCTAATATTAGCGTTGCAATTAATAATAATTATTAATTATTATTAATTGCATCGCTAATATTAGATGTCATAATTATTACATTTTTTTTTTTTTTTCAGAGATGTCGCCTCTCGCAATTGTCTGATAAATGCCCAGCGAGTGGTGAAACTCGGAGATTTCGGCATGACGAGACCAATGTATGAAAATGATTATTATAAATTTAATCGAAAGGGTAAGAGTATGACATGTTCGTTTTTACAATACTATAATTTCATAAAAGAATGTATTGGCAAATTTTTATTATTTTTATTTTTATCCAGGCATGCTACCAGTAAGATGGATGTCGCCAGAATCGCTGGCACTAGGTATCTTCACGCCAGCATCCGATGTCTGGTCTTACGGAGTAATGCTCTACGAGATTGTTACATTTGGCAGTTTCCCTTTTCAAGGGATGAGCAACAATGAAGTACTCTCGCATGTGAAAGCTGGTAACTGTCTCACCGTGCCGAAAAAAGTGAAAATGCAGCTGTAAGTGATTATAACGACGCTCAATGATTGTAGCATCTTGTTTAGCGCCATTCTGCTATATTCTGTATTTCTATACTTATAGCGAGAGTTTAATGTATTCCTGTTGGAATGTGGACCACACGAAGAGACCATCAGCGCCGGAGATTGTTGATTTTCTGGCGACAAATCCTCGCATCATCTCGCCGTGCCTGGATGTACCTCTGTCGAGTGTGCAGCTGGAGCACACCGCGCAGCTTGACATACAATTATCAGAGAACAACCGAAAGTTCTCCCTTTCGTGGCCATCGCAGCGTTCAGCTCCGCAAATTCAAGAATCAAAATCCCCGAACTCGCCAACGCCGCTTCTACTGGACTTGAACGGCCAGGATGATGAGCAAAATTTAGATTCTCTACTAATCGGCATATCCTGCGAACAAGACAGTTCCAGCCCTTTGCTGGATTCCACGAGAGCCTCGATTTTAAAGCAAATGTGGCTCCAAGAGAATTCCAATGACAACCAAGCTCACAGGTACGTCAATCTTCAGCCAGATATGCTAAAAATAGCTTGCGAGTCTGGCAGGAATGGTAGCGCTGGAAACATCCAAATGGAGGAAAGAACGTCCATGCTGTCCGAAAAGAAAAGCACCGACAACGTATCAGTGCTCTGATATAAGTAAATGATTTTATGAAGAAATTGAAACCTAGTCAGATGCCTCGAAGTATGCGGTGTTCTATTAAAGAGAAATAACAAGTTCAATATCAGAATCCAGGATACATGATGAATGTCCTGGAATAAAGCAAGAGAATTGACATGAATGAGTTTAAAACATTTGCTTCAGCGAATGTAATCGCTTAAGTCATACGAAAAGGTTTTTTTTTTTTAACAAAACCAGAGAAAATTAGCCCTCCGCGGCTGATACAGCATTTTAATTAACTAATTAAATATTCTCTGAATTTTTTCAACATGGAGAAACTATATTGGGCTAAATGGTTATAATAGCAATGAAAACGTTGATTCTCAGAAAAGAATTCCTAGTGCGTTTGGAGATATGATATCTCGAAATATGCGTACTCGTATAGCGAAACTCTGTCTCGAATAAATTAAAACTCGTAGGAGATAATGAGGCCTGATTGAAATACTAGTCGACATTCAATTATTTTAATAATAAGATTTTTCCAATATGTGTGTCTTTATGTCTCTTTAAGTAGCACGTTTAAATTATAGCTCATATGTTTATATTCAGACATGCATATATATATATATATATATATATATATATATATATATATATATATATATATAGACATACATATATTTTAAATAATTTTAGCAACTCAAAATAAAAACAAAAAATGAGCATGGCTAATAAAAAAGTAATTCTGAATTACTGAACATGAATATTGGCAAAAAAAAAAAAATGAGAAAGTATCGATCTTTTTGGAAATACTATAAAACATATACAAAAAAATCGAGACAGCTAGCTATCGATGGCGAAACTAATTTACCGGATCCAGTTTGAGACTGACTTCCATTGCGAAATTTAATCGCATCATCTGACCGGTCGTAGACATAGATGACATTATTCATTATCGCAGGCAAATAACTAAAAAGGTACAAAAGAGAAGAATCACTTCTCGTAAATGTGTTTTTCGCGAAATCGAAGAGACGATCGACGTCAATGCATCCTTCATCCAGCAGTTCTGTCGCCTTCTGCTCAATGCATCTTTAAGACTGATTCTCGAGATGCAAGGGACGCATCGTATCGTTCTTTATCCTTTGTTTTCTTTTATTTCTTGTCGAATAATAATTTGTTCGAAAAGAAGCTAGCGCATTTGATTAAATAAGATTCGGTATTTTGCGAATGACGACGTTCGCGTAACCATGACATTTTTTTCTCGCTTGTTACACTTAAAAGATCAGTGAACAATTCTTCCCTGCTTCTTAATATCCCCTTGCAAATGCGACTACACGTTTGTTGCACGTTCGATCACGTTCTCGTCAACACATCACGGATTAATTAATATTGTAAGATTAATCACCAATTGACTGTGTACTCGATTGACAGATGCAATTATTTATTGATATATAACGAGTGGATTTCTTGCAAAAGATTTTTATACGGAATATGTTTCTCATTAAGGGTCCACTTAATAGCATTCTTGTATAAAATAGTGTTACCAGATGACAGATGGAACATCATGTTTTGTATAAATAAATTCACATAATATATTTAACTCTTTCCAGTATCTATCGACAGTTCCTTCAGAATTGTTTCTCTTTATGTTCCTGCATTCTCGAATGAATGATAAAACATCGAAATGTGTACATAAAATATATATGAGCCTCTTATTTCAAAAGTGACGATGATAAAAAATTTTTCGAGTCTAGACTCGCATACCGCTTTCGAAATAAGTGACTTGTGTGTAAAAAATAAACGTACATTCGTTAAATAACAAGTGCAAACAATCATGCAACCAGTTACTACACTTGAGTATAATTTAAAGAATTATTATCATAGGATTATAAAACACACTGGAAAGGGTTAATTTTCAGCGTCCGCTGTTTATTATGACTGAATAGCTATACAATTAATAGAATTCACCGAAAATGTTCATATAGAGCATCAAAGACTCTGATAGAAAAGTATTTTTAATTCTCGATTCCAATTCATAACTGTTTGCGCACATTCGTCAACGTTGCGAGAAACATGTCTTTAATTATATTATATTGTATGTAACGCGCAATATTATATTACGTTCTTTGCATCATGAAAGGCAGTATAGATGATATTCATTCAAGCATCACTATCCGACAATCTTTTTAAGACTTATTTTATTATAGTTATAATTTTTTAATACGTATATTTGTAGAAGCTCAAATAAAAAGATAGACAAAAAAAACCTATGTACAGATAAAAAAATAAAAATATATATAAAGAGTATAAAATATTTATAAAATAATGCAGGATGAGTTAAAAAAGTAAGAAAATAATATTTATTTTATTTAAATTTTTTATACTTATAAAAATATAGTGGCTTTTTTCAAATGTAAATCGCTCGAATTCATAACAACATTTATGTACAACTATATACGTATATACCATAAAAATATAGAGATATTGTACGCCAGTATCGCGTACATATATACATCACAATGATTAGAAAATTAGTCCTTATTTTATTGCGCGCAGAGATAAACTTTTTTTTATTATTCATCTGATCGAAGAATAATATTCGCGATGTATTGCGATCGAATATATATTCCTTTGACAGATATAAATTGTAGGCTCTTGTAAAAAAAAAATTTTACATATATTTGTATGTGTACATACCGCGGCATATTATTAATAAGTCCTTCCTAATAGTTAACTATATAAAAATAATGCGATTACTCCTAGAGCACGCATACAACCCTTGATTTTACTCGCTACCAATTATACCAGTGTTATTTATTGTCAAATTACATATATTGTAATTAAGCCCATGCGAATGGTATTCGCAGCATATGTTCCTTGAGCGCATGCTTATTGTGCCTTTTGGAATTAAATAATGATAAACATATGTCTGTTTTGCTTATTATTTATACACAACCTCATATTTCTATATGTAATAAAAATAAATACAATGCCATTATTGTGCATTGTATTTATTTCAGGTTTGTTTCGTAATATAATTATTGTTCTATAATTGTTTATAAGGGATTATTGAAATGTTTTATAATTTTAGAATTATAAATATAAAATAAATATATATGAAAGAGAATTAAAAAATTTATAAAAAATAATTATATATCTTAAAAAATCCAACATGTACAGGTATATATGTATATTATATTTTACTCCTTTTATATGGCAACGCAGACATCTTGTCTGTAACATATGGGATAGCTTCCAGGCTAACAGGTTTAAAAATCCACCAGAACAGTACAATTAATTTAGTTATAAAATATAATGTTAAAAGCAAAGCAATTTCTTTGACAAATTATGCCATTAATAAAACCATGTTAAAATGAAAGAAAAGCAATTTATCTATTCCTTTTTCTATCGAAATAGTTTTCGAAATATCATCAGCAGCTAAATATATAAATGACTTTAACGATTATCTTAGTACCTTTACATTTATGTTTCTGCCGACAGTTTGCGCCACTATGAACTATTGTACTGATTCTTCAATACATTATTTTGTATGAATTATACATAAAAAATATTTATAAAAAAATCAACCCCTTTTTTAATCCAATAGAATAATTAAAAATTTAAATAAATGTTAAATATTTTTGGAGTAAAAGTTTATATACATGTCTTTTAAATTGTTAATCAAATATTAACGTGTAATTTTTAAATAATTATATTGCGATACTATTGTTTTTATTCCCTTGGATATTCGCACATCACTTCCCGTAATTCATAATTTGCGCTGTATATAATATGCGCCAGGTATTTCAGAGATCCTCTTGGGCGCTAATATCTTCATTCTCGGCCGTTTATTTAGTGGTAGGCTAAAAAAGAAAAAAAAGAAAAAATTACGACATCCAAGAAAATTCTCTGCTGCGATGTACACTGTAAGTCTTCTCGAGTGACAACACATATATGCGGGTATTCGCGAAATATTGTAGATATTCGCGATAATAACGGCAATTCTGTATCTCAATGTGTCTTTGCCACGCGGCTACCTACACAGGTATCTTTACGATGTAAATGTATCCGCTCTAAATGATCAAAAGTCGTTCGACCGGTCCATTGTTTACGCGCGCATGTACCGCCGGCCCCAGCTTTTCTCCTAGCTTAACTTTTCTAAATCGAGATAGATGAAGATAACATCGTACGCCGGCGAACAGAGGCTGCGGGAGGTCCGCCCGTTCTTTCGTAACAGGTCTTATAGTGTATTCCTACCTGTTCCGACTGTTCTCAGGAGCCAAGTCATTATAATGTTAAATGATTCGACAGAGGCTCGCGTTAACGTGTCGATGCTCGCATCAACGAGCGCCTTTTTTCGATGAGCACGATTATTACATGATTTAGAAACTGGTGGGCTGCTATAAAGCTACAATATAATTATATCTTTTTAAGTGCAAATTCAAGGCTTTGATGATTGAGTTAAATTGTGGAAATTTGAAAAAGACATATTTCAATAAGCTCTTTATATCACTTTTCTCCAAGAAAAAATTCTTTTAAGATTATTGCATTACAAATATATAAATAAGATTAAACTGAGTTACGTGTTGCTTTTTGATCGAGAATGAGATATATAAAGCAAAACATAGGTCTTAATTTTTCATTCTTTATCGTGAGGAAATTTTTGATGTCCTTGGCGATCGTGAAATGATAATTTGTTTTGTGAACTGGTTTTTATGAAGGCACGCAACTGCTTGCAAAATTATATTTGGTAGCAGATATCCGATAAGAATTAAATAATGGCCAGTCCATAGCCAGCGAAAGCTTGTACTGGTAACGAAGCGAGAAATTCCAAAGTATTCCCACATATTTATTTCTTATTTAATATTTACATACAGGTATTTGTCGGCAATAAATTTATTTAATTTTAAGTATTTAAATAATTTTATACATATATTCATAAGTTTAATTTAATATATTAAAAAAAAAAATTAATATTATTTTTAAAATATACTAATATTTTTTCGCTATATATAATAAATTTATTTCCGACAAATACGTATTTGTAAATATTAAATAAAAAATAAACAAGAATGTTTTGGAAATTCTTGCTTCATTATGAATAAGGTTTTGCTAGCTCCAGCCTAGCCATTATTTAATTTTTATTGGATATCTGTTATCAGATATAATTCTGCACAAATATAATTAAAATATTATTTTTTAAGGTATATTAATATTCTCTCACTGTGTGACATAATACTGTGTATTATTTTTACGAGTATAATTGAACATTATAATAAAATATGTAATTTTAATAGTGTGTCTATAGTACAGAGATAAGGAAAATTTTCAACCAATATAATTTATTTAATATAGAATAAATATAGAATTAATATTATATATAACTGAAAAACCTCTACAACCGGAAAGTAGATTTGCGGTTGTGTTGTCATGTTCGCTGCTATAAGCAATGAAGATTATTAATTCTCCGCAATATGCACGTGACGTAACTCGATCGTAACGCATGTTGTCTAGTGTCTAACAGGTCCTAACACAGTATTACAGCACGTGACCATTGTGTCACGATCAACAGTTTCTGATTGCGGTCTGGCTTGGCGATAATCTCTTCATTCGATGACATTTTGCTGTCAGCAAATCCTTTGGATTTCGTCTTCCGATTAATTAATTAATATATTGAATCTATTGCCTTGGCTTATCTTTTTCCAATTTAATCTCATCTGAATATACATAATTATTTTCGAATACAACATATATTTCTAACGACATTAGAAGATAGAATATTATTTGTAAAATAGTTTACAAAAACTTCTTCAAGAAAAGTTTATTTAAGAATTTTATATTTTTTGTATGCGTATTTTATATTTTTCGTATATAATTTTCGTACGCAAAAATTTTTTCCTCGTCTCTCTTAAATAAATTTAAAAAAAATAAAAAAATAAATTTTCTGAAATGAAAAAAAATAAATTTTCTGAAATGAAAATTCCCAAAGGGATAAAAAAATATGAACATTAATTTTTACTTAAAATATATGTATAAATGCTTCTCTAGATATAATTATTACGTTTATTATTAGCATGGAAAATAAATGAGAGGACATGAAATGACCGGAAAATGATAAAGAGATATTAATATATGTATTTAAAACTTAACACATATCATCGAGTATCATTGATCTCCCTCTTTCCATACCAAAAGAGAAAATCGACGCGTTGACTTGCACGTAACGCATTTTTATGTAAGTATGTGCGAACATTCATCCGGTTATCCGATTGTTCTCCACAGAGCTAATCAGAAGTTTCTCGAAAGTTATGCGACCGTTATGACAATAAAATTCTAGGGAGAGAAAAGATATTTATATCCACATATTTTAATCGATTACATATGATTATGACAGAGAGATAAATAAATGATTATTCGAATATAACAAATAAATTTACTCACACACTAACAAATGTTTGTAAGCATCGGCAGCATTATTATATTGTCAGTCATCTCGCTTTGGCAACACGTAGATTCAGATCAATCACAAGAACACATCTAGTCACGATTTGACGTAAACAGTTAACAATAGAAATATGTAACGGAAAAAATAATCGCTCGCAACTTGTACGACATTCCCGATCACTCCCGATACTCGGCAGGACTAGCTTTTGGCGGGAGAAATGCGCGCGAAACGCCGACGATTGTGACATCTCTTGACTTACACTAAATTCAAAGTATTTATATGATTGACTTCTCACTTTCCCGATAATTCCTCTAGCGGTCACGCAGCGCTGATAGCGCTATGAGCTCTTTGTTTTTTTATCGACGTAGTTACTTATCGACTTATCCTGATCCAATTTATTTATATTGCAAATTGCAATCGTGCATAACCAGATAAATTTGCATCAATGTAAATTTCTCATATATGCATACATTTCAGTCGATGATTGTGATAGAGAGATAAATAAATGATCAAAGAAAGCAAATTTACTCACCTGTTAATAAATGTTTGTAAACATTGAGAGCATCGTCGTTTGTTAATCGACTCTGTAAATTCAAATCAATGACAAAAATACATCTAATTACGATTTGGCATAACGTTAACGATACGGATACGTAAGAAGAAAAATGATCGCCCGCGACATTATGACACTCTCGATATTGACAGGACCAGTTTTTGGCGGGAAAAATGCACGCGAAACAATTTCCGCGACAATTGTGGTATCCCTAAACTAACATCAAATCCAAAGTGACTATATGACTATATGATTGGCTTCATCTTGCCCGACCATTCGATTCGGCATTTACGATACTTTATTCTCGCGACACAATATTTATTTTCGATCTGTGGAAGGCGCGTGTATAAGATACGAAACAATAACTCAGTGCGCTCTCCATCAAGATGCGACACGTCTTCTTTTTTATATGTAATTACACAGGCGAATGTACACTGCGCATCAATGATTCGTTCGCTAAGTAAGGATGGTACACCAATAGGATAAAAAAGTACATCCATGGCCCCATTGGTGTACTTCCAGTTAGGGCTATCACACACAAATTGACAAGATGCATAAGTTCATGTCTTCTATTGGCAGAGACAATGCAATGACGTCATTACGTGCATTGTCTCAGCCAATAAAAAACATGATGCGAATTGGATTAACCCGTCTATCCGAAAACGCTATTATTATGTCCCCTCTATGTTTATTTTTCGTTTTATTGCATCACTTATTTGATCGGGTCGGCGGTTGGTATCCCCCTTTTTCGAGAAGACCACCGTGATGTAAGTACGCGCGCTTTCTCAGGATAGAATTGTAGACGCAAAAAGGTATATTGAACGATCGACGTAGTACTTAGTATTCGCGATCTCGTTCAAATAGGCTTGCGATTATTAAATTTCGTTTATTTCGTGAGGTAGTCCGCGATGAAAAGGGATGGGAAGGCGAAGATTGCGCGACGCGTCGGATTACACGAAGCCGTCCGCCATGATTTTCATTGTAATTGCGTACGCGAATATGTCGGAATATTGCGAAAATATCGAAACATTCTTGTTCGCGCATCATTCGTATCGAGAATTCCACAATTCGAAGTGACGAGAAGTCGTATCGCGTTAATTAGTCGCTCTTAATTCTCTTCGATTCTGTGTGGTATCTGTGCGACTGAGTGTTTGGAATGCATTCGAAAATGGAGATCATTGTCTCGCGTTTTTTTCTACCTCGCTCAAAGTACATCACGCGAGTGAGAATGGTAATGATTGAATAATTTTAAATTATATGCTAATATACGACGATAATTAGGCATTTTTTGATGAATCTCGGGCTCGCGGCTAGTATATTTCGTTCGTGAGGTAGTTGCGATGGGAAAAGCGAGAGAGAGAGAGGGGGGGGGAGGGGAGGTTACGAAGGCGTCGGTATGAAGTTGTCTGCGATCCGCCATTTAGACGCGAAGCATACGCGAATGTCGTCGGAAATATCGCGAAAATGATAAAGCATCGCGTTCGTTTTCCCTCGGCCGCTCAAAATGCATCATGCATCGAAAGTGTCAGTCTTTTGACTCGAGTTCGTAATTCGCAGCTTCTGGATTAATAACGGATTTGCGATCGGAAATCGGAATATGTCGCGATGTGTTTCGCGAGGGGTCCGCGAGGCGCCGTTAACTTTCCTTCGGCCGCCATAATTACGGGTAGCAGTCGCGAGGTATGTGTGCATAACGAGAGTTCGAGAAAATGATGGAACATGGCGTTTTAATGACTCGTCCGGGTGTTATATTCGCGTGTATCGGGAAGGCCGTATAATCGGAAGTGATGAATAATCATCGAATCGCGTCAGTAGTCGCGTTCTCTCGATTCGCGAAATATGTGCGACCGAGTATTCGCAAGTCGTTAAGTTACGCTTCGACAATGGATATATCGTTGCATCGTATTTTCAAAGTGCATCGCGCGATCGAGAATCAGACTTTCAAACGGATTTTCGGGTTAAACAAGGTACGATTAAATTTGTTATCTTTTAATAATGGATATTGGTTCCGCGGGCGCCATCTCGCAATGTATTTCGCGAGGGGTTATTGTCAAGGCGTTCCGCGAGAGGACCGCGTTGGGTCCGCGAAGGGCCCGCGAGATGTCATTAGGAAGTTACCCTCGGCCGCCATGATTTTGGTAGCAGTGGTGACACGTGCATAATTACGGGATGAGTGCCGCGAAAATGGCGGAACACGGTGTTCTTTTGCGTTTTATTCACTCGTCGGGCGTATCATTTCCGTACATATCGGGAGGATTGCGTGACGAATAATCGAATCGCGTAATATGTGTGTGACTGAGTATTCGCGAGTCATTTAGCTACGCTTCGACAATGGATACATCGTTGCATCGCATTTTCTCTTAAAACTCATCGCGATCGAGAATCAGAAGTGTCGAATGGATTAAGCGAGGTACGATAAATTAGCTGCCTTTTAATATCTATTGGTCCTGCGGCTGCCATATTTCGCAAGGAGTTATTATCAAGGTATCCTGCGAGAGGACCTCAAGATATTATTAAAGTTGCCTTTGGTCGCCATGATTTTGGTAGCAATGGTGACGCGTGCATAATTACGAAAGAATGCTGCGAAAATGGCGGAACATGGCGTTCTTTCGCGTTTTATTCATTCGTTGGGTATATTGTTTTAAAAATTTTTTAAATAATTAATTTTTTTATTTTTCTTTAGTAGTGAATAACTATAATTTATCTATTAAATATATAAAATTTAAATGAATTTGAAAATAATAATAAATTTATTTTTCATTTTTGACTCTTCGAGTAGGCTCAATTTTTCTTTAAATTGATTAAGAATTAAAATATATAATTATTTTTTTTATATTTTTATGTCAATTATAATTAATCTCATATCGATATATTATAATATGAAATTTATTAATAAATTTTCTATTTAAAGAATTTAAAATTTTAATTAACTATTCACATTGAAATTAATTATTTTTTTAATATTTTTTTCATTAATTACTATTTTCAAAACTTATGTTGCAAATAGCTACAATATCGATTATTTACTTATTTATTTACAGATACTGGCTGACACTTAATAAATATTGGATTTAATAAGTATTGGACACATTTAATATGTCTGGACACTTAATAACTATTGAGGAAAATTGATAAAATTGGCAAAACTTTGGCAGCGGTGAGTACTATATAAAGTTTTCCTTTTATTAAAAATTAAGTTTTGATTATTGACTTTAAAAATTGATTAAAATCATTTTTATTAAATACTTAATTTTAATTAATAAATCTCAAATTTTATTTAACATTAAATGATTGAATTAGTTTTGATTTTTTAAATCAATTATAATAGTTTAACATATATTTTTAACATCAAGAATTAGTTTAAATAAATAACATTAAATTGTTTATTTAAAAATATTTTTTTTTCTAATTATAAAATATTTCTTATTGCACATATAATATCTATAATATGAATATTAACTTTAATTTCATATATAACTACTCTCTTCGTTATTTTAAAAATAATTATTTTTTTATTTGTCTTTATTATTAAATAAACAGAATCTACCTATCAAATATATAAAATTTAAATGAATTTGAAAATGATAATAAATTAATTTTCTATTTTTGACTCATCAACTAGACTTAATTTTTCTTGAAATTGATTAAGAATTATAATTATTTTTTTTTATATTTTTATATCAATTTGAATTAATTTTTTATTTAAAGAATTTTAAATTTCAATAATTTATTTATATTTAAATTAATTATTTTTACTTCTTTTATTAATTATTATTATTTTTAAAACTTATGTTGCAAATAGCTACAACATCGATTATTTATTTACTTATTTACTTACAGATACACTGGCTGACACTTAATAAGTATTGGACACACAAAATAAGTCTAGACATTTAATAACTATTGAGGAAAATTAATGGAATTTGCAGAACTTTGGCAGCGGTGAGTGCATAAAGTTTTCTTTTTATTAAAAATAATTTTGTTATTAACTTTAAAAATTGATTATTGACTTTAAAAATTGATTAAAATCATTTTTTAATTAAAAACTTAATTTTATTTTAAAAAATCTTAAATTTTATTTAACATTAAATAAATAGTGAGTTTTGATTTTTTAAATCAATTATAATAGTTTAACACTTATTCTTAATGTAAAGAATTAAATAAATAACATTAAATTATTTATTTAAAAATATTTTTCTTTTAATTATAAAATATTTTTTTATTTCACATATACCTGTAATATAAATATTAACTTTTTTTAGTTTCATATAACTACTCTCTTCATTATTTAAAAAATAATTATTTTTTTTATCTTTCATTATTAAATAACCATAATTTACTTATCAAATATATAAAATTTAAATGAATGTTAAAATGAATGAAATTTGAAAATAATAAATTAATTTTTTATTTTTGACTCTTCAACTAGGATTAATTTTTCTTTAAATTGATTAAAAATTATAATTATTTTTTTTATATTCTTATATCAATTCTAATTAATCCCATCTTGTTATTTTAATATGAAATTTAATATTAAATGCAAAATTAATAAATTTTCTATTTAAAGAATTTAAAATTTTAAACTATTTATATTCAAATTTAATTTTTATGGCTTTTTATTAATTATTATTATTTTTAAAATTTATGTTGCAAATAACTACAACAGCGATTATTTATTTATTTATTCACTTACAGATACTGGCTGATTATAAAGGCATTTGGACAATTAATAAGTATTGAGGAAAATTGCAGAACTTGGCAAACTTCGGTAGCGGTGAGTGCTAAATATTATTATTTTCAAAACTTATGTTGCAAATAGCAACAACAGCATAATTAGGAGCAAAAATTATAAATATAAAATATTTATATCTCTCTTTTCTAAGAAAATAGAGGGCCAACTTCACAGAGGTCAAACATTTTCAAACTCGAATGATTCGAACAATTTAAAACTTGAAATAATCCAAATGCTGCATAAGTTTTGATCTGGAGAGTTTCCAGTATTTATTAACGTAGTGATTTTTACGCATAAAATGTAAAGCGTACCGAGTTCGTTTATGCGGAATATTTTTCGTGTTATAAAATATTTAATACTTCTCGAAATGTCTTTATTATTATAAATTATTTTTTAATATTTTGTGTACATACTGCGGCATCTATTTCATTCGTGTAGAACAATTTCGCATAGAAACTCTATCGGGTGTCAGGGTAAAACTGATTATGAGTTTATTGAACAATTTATATTACTGACTAACAGATAATATAACGAACAGAATTGACGTGTGCTTATAACCGCTATTCCTCTATAGTTGTAAATATCTTTCGTTTTTATATATATATATATATATATATATATATATATATATGTATATATATATATCGTAATATATGTAATCCATCCCTGCTTCCATATGATTGGTGTCCGTTCATTAGGATATCTTATTAAAATTTCAGTCAGTATTTTGTATAATTTTTTTGATCCATGTTTAATTAGTTCTGCTGGATTCCTTCTGAATTCTGGTTTTCTAATCATCTTGCTGCTTTTCAATTTTTAAATCTTAAGAAGAGCTTGGTTTTTTATTAAAAATTATTTCTAAAACGTATTTTCGTCTCGAGAGTAGATTTCGTAAGTCTTGTGCATTTTTTTCCCCAAATAATATATCCATCTACGTGAATTGCTAAAAGTGCAAAATTTTCTTGTTTCTTGAAAACTTCGCGAAGCTTGTTTGGAACCATATAATGTTTTCTTAAACTAACATTTTTTTTTTTTTTTTTTTTCCATATTTGCAAAAATAAATAATTTTTCTTTTAATTATCATCCGATTATTTAATTCCATATGTTTGAAATATAAAAAAACTTTTATTACGTTGCGATTAATAAATCACTTTTAATTTTTTATCATAAATCTAAGTTTTTTTGGCAGAAGAAAGTTTCCAAAAATATCCTCAGCTGAGAAGAAACCGAGGAGGGATTTTTACTCACTAAAACCCCCGCAGTAATTAAAACTGGGAATTTTGGCGAATGCAATGCAATGTTCTTTTCCTCCCTTATCATTGATATAAATAGAAAAATTTTTGCAACGAATGATTATTAAAATATTTTTTATAAATAATGTTTAATGTCTCTTTCTAAATTGAAGTTATATTTTTTTAAAGTCTCGAATATTTTTCAATGTAGCGTTGTGACAAGTCGAGAATGTCGAATCCAAAGAGGGACGATCGTTTCGATCTACTCATTGGATTACGTGGTCGCAATTCTCGGCCGTTTTTAACCGATATCAATCGATTTCGCAATCTAGTGTTTGTCGCGATATCGTTCTCCAAATACATGTTTTGTGTTGTTCACTTGTCTGTGATAAATATTTCATTCAACATCTAAAAATATCGAGAAAAGCATCAAGGCATTGCTTTGACGAATTAAGGTAGAAATGATCTCTCTTTACGATTTTCATATCGAGATTGCGTTCGGCTTCGTTTTGTTGACAATCGTATTTCTGACATTTCAAAAATGTTGTTATGCGTGATGAGATGGGAGTACTGAATTTTTAGCAATGAACGATCGTCTTGGTCTAACCAATAGATTATACGATTGCGTATTTTGATTATTTTAACCGGCATCTATCGCTTCGATGCGAGTGTTTGTCGTGAGACGTCATTCTCCAAACACGTGTTCCGCGCGCGCAATCTGTCAAATGTGAGAAGTCTGCCAATGTGCAAATAACGGGTCGGGAGTGTCGAATCTAACGACGGACAATCGCTCGATCTTCCCATTGGATTACGTGTGCGTGGCTACCGCGGTTATTTCTATTCGATGTCCGTCGCTTCGCGATTCGAGTTTGAGTGTTTGTCGCGAGACGTCATTCTCCAAACACGTGTTTCGCGCAGTTTGTGTCAAAGTAGTGAGTGACGGCTCGCGATTGTCGAATCTAGCGATGGACAATCTCTCGATTTTCTTATTAGATTACGCGTTTGCGTCTACCGCGGTTATTTGCGTTCAGCGATCGTCGCTTCGCGCGTTAGTGTTTGCCGTGAGACGTTATTCTCCAAACACGTATTTCGCGCATCTGTGATAAGTGTGGTATCTGTGAAATATGGCCTTTGAAAATACCGCGAGTGATAGATCGCGAGTGCCGAATTTAGCGATGGACAATCGCTCGAGCTTTCCCACTGGATTACGCGTACGTGTCTACCGCGATCATCAGCATTCGGAGTCCATCGCTTCGCGCGTATCAGTGTTTGTCGCGAGACGCCGTTCTCCAAACACGAATTTCGCGCAATCTGTGATGTGTTATATCTATGAAATATGGCCTCTAAAAATATCGCGAGTGAAAATATCGTGAGTGCCGAATCTAGCGATGGATGACCGCTCGAGCTTCCCATTGGATTACGCGTACGTGTCTACCGCGATCATCTGCATTCGAAATCCATCGCTTCGCGCGTATCAGTGTTTGTCGCGAGACGCCGTTCTCCAAACACAAATTCGCGCAATCTGTGATGTGTGAAATATGGCCTCTGAAAATATCGCGAGTGACGGGTCGTGGGTGCTGAATCTAACAATGGATGACCGCCCGATCTTCCCACTGGATTACGCGTACGTGTCTACCGCGATTATTTGTGTTCGAAGTCCATTGCTTCGCGCGTATCAGTGTTTGTCGCGAGACGTCATTCTCCAAACACGTGTTCCGCGCGCGCAATCTGTCAAATGTGAGAAGTCTGTGAGAAGTCTGCCTGCCAATGTGCAAATAACGGGTCGGGAGTGCCGAATCTAGCGATGGACGATCGCTCGAGCTTCCCATTGGATTACGCGTACGTGTCTACCGCGGTTATTTATATTCGGAGTCCGTCGCTTCGCGTATCGAGTGTTTGTCGTGAGACGTTATTCTCCAAACACATATTTCGCGCAGTTTGTAATGAGTATCTTTTTGCTTTTGACGAGTCGGGAGTGCCAGTTCTAAGCGATGGATGATCGTTCCAATCTATCTATCGAGATACGCTGTCGCATGTCTTGGTTATTCTTTACCGACGTTCATTTCTAAATTCGATATTTCCATCTCGTCACGCACGACGCATTTTTTGTATGTCAGAAATGCGGCTGTCAACAAACATCGGATGCAATCTCTACGTGAATCGTAGAGCGAGATCACTTCTATTTTGATTCGTCATAGCGGTCCTTTGACTGCACCTCTCGATGCTTTAGCAGTGTTGTTTTAGAGTGGCAGATGAAGACAGTTTCGCTATCATTATCGCGACTCTATGCAGACAGTTACTTATCTAAGGCCTGTTCTATACAAATCCCGTAACCGCAAGTATGGATGTAACTGTAAGAATTATCTAATACGAGCGTTCATAATATTTTAGCCATATTGGCTGAAATACTGTGGATCATTATTAGTTGATTCTTACAGTTACATCTATACTTACGGCTATGAGATTTGTGTAAAATAAGTTTAACTTCCTTTTCATTTGTGTTTCATGCGTTCAATTTAGGGCTGCTTGATGCTATAGAAACGTATTAAGAATGCGTTTATTAAAAAAGCAAATTTCTTTCTTTCTACGCGCTAAATAAAGTTTCTACGATAGCTTCCGTGCTTATTTCTGTTGTTGTGATGGATATTTGCCACAACTTTTATATTGATTTTTATGTTTGTAGATAATTAGTGGAGAGACGCAACATAAGAGTGTCATCCCTTAAACGATTCCGCATGTTTATTTTTATAATTTTCATTAGTCTGTATGCAAATTACAAATTTCCAATCGAAATTCTGCTTCCTTTTTATTAACTTTTGCTTAGTCATAGGATTATTAAATAACAGACTTGTAGAAAGAAAATTCAAATCTGCGAATCATCTGTCAAATTTTGACTCTAATTAGTTTATTAGTAAATCAAAATAGGAAAGTAAATCATTGAAATTCGTTTTTAATTTTGTATAATCACATAATGTAAAAAATGAGCGAAATTATTATTATCTAGTCTTCAAAAACATTTTTATTATATGCATGATAAATGTCGCGAATATTTTTCCGAATAATTTCGCTCAGTTTATACATTGTAGAAATTAAAAGCGACTTTCTAAGATTTGTCTATAATTCCTAGCTTTAATATGACAATTCGCAGATTTGGATTTTATGATTATAAGAATGAATAATCAAAAAGCAGAATTTTATTTGGAAGTTTGTGATTTAGGGACGACGATTCTCGGATATGCTGCATCTTTCCATTACAAAAGTAGAAATCAATACAAAAGCTATTACAAATACATCCATTACAACAATGGAAATAGAAGCTGTGCAAGCTGTCATAGAGATTTTATTTGATGCGCAGGAAAGAAAGAGATTAGCTTTCTTTTTTAATAAGTGCGTTGTTACGTTTTGATAGCATCAACTAGTCTTAAGTCGACCTCGTGGAGCATGAGTGGGAAAGGAGTGTTAGATGGGTAATTATTTGTATGAAATTTCGGTAGTGATAACTAACTGTCATCGTATATCACTTTTGAACAATGTTGCTTCAAATGTTAAATGAAATATTTGATTGCAGATGAGTGAATTATACGCATCATGTGTTTGCAGAAGGATCTTGCGACAAAGCACTGATTGCGCTAATCGATGGACATCGGCTGAAATCGACCGAGATTCGTGACCGCGTTATTCAATGAGCAGATCGAAACAATCGTCTTTTCTGGATTCGATACTCTCTACTCGTCACACGCGATAATATTTAAAAAATATTCGAGACTTTAAAAAAAAATATAATTTATAATATAAGGAAATATCTGTTGCGTTTTTACGGGTGTAACCAAATTAAGGACAATTTAATGTAATTATGATTTTAAATTGACTGACTCTAATTCACACTTTCGATATTACTAGTATGTTTATTAAATATTTATTGTAATCGAGTCGCTTTAATCTTGAGATTTTTTTTTAAAGCACTGATTTTTTCCTTTGTTGTCTCTGTTTATAAATATATTTATTACATTATTTAAATAATGTATATTATCATTTATTCTTGGCACACAAATTTCATGCACACTATCGGAATAATAGGAATTAAAATAATTCGAGTTGGATCTTCGCGCGAGTGAGTCTTAAAAGCGGAATCTTTCGTGATTTATTGTCGGTGAGGGAAATCTAACAAGATTTCGTCACTTTCGCGCAGCGGAACAGTGCTAGCGTGGCACTGTGGCAAAATAAATTGAAAGGCACGAAGCAACAAATAATAATTAATATTTTCATTATTGATTGTAATCAGCCGCGCCTTTTCTGTGCCGCTGATCGATAAAGAGTTAGACGATTCTCTCGTAGATACTTTTCTGCACGGTGTGATTCGATGATTTATCGTAGCCACCATTTGCCATCTATCATGTCCGATAGCGCCGATAATCGAGTGCTAGAGACTCAAGCTTCTAAAAAGCTAGAGTGTGTTAAAGGCAACATCAAGTTAAAGATATTGAATTTTTAATGATTTGAAACAATTACGATAACTTTATTATAGCGCTATAAAAAAATATTATTTTGACATCAGTTGATAAGTTTTGAGAATGAGAAAAACCAATGCGAGAACACGATATCACTTAAAAATTATTTTCATTCTTATCATAAAAACGACAAATAATGTAAAGTCATTTTTGTTTATTTTATCTCATAATTAGCGTAAAGAAACGGAAGTTGCGGTGAATTGTCTTTGAGAACCGTTTTAATGAAGCTTGAAATCAGTTGCAGGACCTATAGGATGCGTAGGTGTGGTCCTTGATGTAATGATTTCACGGATACGGTTGAATCCTGGGAAAAACGAAAATCGTTTGATTCTTCTCTTCTTTAAGAAGTCAAGTTAGTTATTATGTTTTACGTTGGCAGGAAATGAAATTGCACGATTTTAGATATCCGTATATAATTTTCATAATAAGTTTTTAAGTTTCGAGAGCTCATAATAACAGATTTATTTTTCATTTTCAACTTTTTTAAATTAGAACAAAAAATATAAAAAAAATGTTAGTGGTTAAAATTATTAACTACTTAATTATTTATTTTTTCTGAAAAACACATTTTATCTTTGGAATAAAATTTTAAAAAATTTTTTAAAATTATTTTTTAAAAAGTTTGACATGATAAAATTTTGAAAAAATTATCGCGATGTATTTTATTTCTAGAATTATAATTTTTTGATTAAAATAATTTTTTTAGAAATTCTTATAGCGCTTCAAGAATTCTATCAAAGTCTATTAGGATATAATATTATCCATAAGAAAAAAAGTAATGAAAATCTGTGATATGTGTTCAAGTCATATTTCGAAATTTATATTGAACAACAAGGAATAAACGAACACTCATCTTGTTTATTTTTGTTATGAGACGTTAAGGATGATTTATGTCACATAAGTTATGTGTCGGAGCACACGATTTATTTCACACTTATTGTTAGATTTATTTCATTGTCTCACATACATATATAAACATATCGGAAAAGATAAACATACAAAGAGAGAGAGAGAGAGAGAGAAGGAGAGTTATACATTACTTAAATTATACATTATTTAAATTATACTTTGCGTAAAAACTAAAAGTTACATTTAGAAAACAATTGATTGAAAAATAAAACGCAGTCACAATAATATAATTACTTCTTTACAAAATTTGCAGTAACTTATCTAATACTTGCGTAAAATGTCTGCTTCGTAAAAAGGTCTAAAGGTCTAAATCTCTTTACAGAGATAAATATTTTCTTAAAATAATATATATAATTAATGTCGTTTAAATTTACTGTGACAGTTTTATATAGACACATTTTTTACGTTAAATTTTATCAGCATTTTTTTATATTATTAATAACATATTTTATAAATATTAACTATATGATTTTTTGTCAAGAACTGTCGGAACGCATAATTTATAACATTATTATTATGTTTATATGCCATTGTATATTGCTTATAAAATATTTGAGTGTCCGTGCCACGCTACAAAAGATAAACTGATATCCAGACGTCAGTCAAGACGATGTCATCTCGCGACGAAGGTCGTGGGCGACTCACGTGTTTACAAGAGGCGGCCGACATTACACCGCGTTCTCCGCGGTGCACCACGGTGCATATCCTCTCCGATTTCATTCGCGCGTGCTTCCGTCCACGAATTATTTGCGACACGTGCAGATTATTGCCACCTTCTGGTATTCAACGAGTACCGCCGCCGCGAGCATTGTAGATGGGATCGAATGTCGCTACGAAGCTTTCTCGGTAACTCGGTAACTTTCCTGGTATGCACTGATATCTGGGGATCCCTTACCTGTCTATCTACCTATGCCCTGGGGCTGTAAAATTCGTACTAAATGTTTTCGCGCGTCATGCATTTCTAAATTTTCGCTCGAAACTGCTCATCTCTGATAGCGCTCAATATTGTAAGTTAAAAAATTCATTTTATATTGTTGATAATGAGACTCCCTTGCGTAGATTTCTTATAAGAATAAATTTAAGAATAAATTAAGAATAAATTTCTTGATAAATTGTTCCTTATTTTATATTAATTTTGACTGAATGAAAGACATTGATAAATTTTGCCTTGTATCCACCAATATAATATATTCAGCATTAAATTTTCGCCTAAAGAATTAATGGTAACTAAATCGCGATAACCGTTCATTGTCACCTCTAATGCAAATGCTGAACGCGAAACGTGAAATCGAGAAGATACGTGCGAGCACGTACGCGTATCATGCGATTAAATTCTTTCTTAACGTTTCTCGTCGGCTACTTCTCGAGAGATTATTTTTTGACATTGTCTAACGCCGCAAATAAATATTTACTTGTCAACAACAAATATTTATTAACTATTACATGTATATATTTATGTCGATAAAATGATGCTATCGCGGAATTATTTGGTAAATTATTTCTCACATGTAACTACACATCTAATGCCCATATTAATTTTTATGGTTTAGAAAAAGGAAAAGGATTTAAAGATTTAAAGTTCTGAAAATTTTAAACTCAAATTTCATTAAAATCTGTTCATATAAGAATTTTTTTTCAACTCGGTTAAACACAAATCTTGAGAAATGATAAATGTATATTAATTTTATTCTCTTTATATAAAATTAGAATAATGGTAAAACATATGTTAGTATTAGCCAAGTACTATATTTTACGATTATTCTATTCTCATCAACGTGATTCGAAAGACAGGCATGCACCTGTCGCATAAAGATCTCTAGCGATATTTAATATTAAAAGGCTTGATCAGTCTCGCTGAATCGGCGCACCGTGAATCGACGGATCGACGACGGTCGATTGTACGCTCGACACGGTGCTCGGCGGGGGCCGGGCAGACGCGTGGGCGATGAGCTTTTGTAACGGTAAATTACAGAACGGAAAGGTGGTAAAAAGAGGACGAACAGTGTGATAGGGAAGGGACAGGATTGGAGATGAAAATTTTCTCGAGAGAAATCTTCGCGTCTTCGTCGCATCCTCGCTCGTCTCTACCTGCGTTCATGTCATTGTCCCGCTGTCGATGAACAATGCATGCGGGGCGCCTCGACGAAGGCGGCTACGGTGTGTGTACAACTAGTTATTATAACGCAAAATTATAGGTATCCGCATAGGTGACACGCAACGTTTCGTGCGCATGCATGCGTGCACTGATAATTTATTCGACGGCGAGCTTGTAAATGGATAGTCGTCTAGGCGCGAGATAATTGAACACTTGAATCTTGTATAGATTTTCAGGTGCGAAAAGAAAGGCGATTTTTAGTATCATGCGCATTTGTCGGGGCCACGGTCGTGCTGAATGTAAAGAATAAATATTCATATTGTCATCTCTTCTAGAATTAGTTTTTTTTTTCTCTCTTTTCTGACTGCCGGTTTCGTGGTATCTCTGTTTTCCATTCGCCCGGATCAACCGTTCGCCGATAAGGAATTCAGAACGAAGAGCGTTGATCTGCGACACGGATAACCTCGCGCACCCGGACATTCTGATAGTCATTGGTGACCTTTTCTTTCCAGATCGCTTTTATCTACTCGCAGGTGCTTGACTCGTGTCAAGAATGAGATATTTCAAATATTATCTTTTTTTTTTTTTTTTTCAAGAGAGAACGAAATAGCGGAGACAAGATCGTAGTTGACATTATATCGAGAGGTTTTGCAATTGAAGAGAATTGTCGCGTTATTCTCGCTCTTATCTCCATAATCGCGGGCCATAGTTCGCGATTAATGAGGAAATAAAATTGATTCGTTATACTTGATCCGTTCCCTACTTTTGCCTCATTGCAATCTGATTTCGCGAAAAATTCTATTGCATCTTGGATGACGTGTCGACCTGTCAGACCACGCGAGCGCGATGGCTGTCTCTTTCTTTAGAATTATACGCAGCTAACGTCGGCGACGTGTGTCCTACGCGTTATCTCCTAGACAGCAATAACTGCGGGTGCTTTTCCTCATTGTGTGCAAATAATCATTAACCCCGCGAATACGTCGCGGCGCTCCTCATTAACATTTCTAATTGACCGCGATTTAAGCATTTACCGTAAAATTCCTTTGAACATTTCTTCATTTCTGATTTCTTCATATGTAAACTATTTAATGTCTAAGTCTTAATTTGATATACAGAATTATTTTTATAATGAAATCGGCAAAATTTTGAACAAAATAGATTTATGTTTCTGTAAATAAATATATCACTCGAATTTTTAATATTTTAGTCGTAGAGATTCTACGTAATGAAAATAATTATATAGAATTTCTTATACGCTTCTTATAGAGAAATTTAAATATGTTCCGTCTGCGTCGACGAAAAATCGGATGCAGAGAGACATTAACGATGCATTGTCTTAACCGTGATATCATAGTTAAATATTTATTGTGCGAAATACAACGATGCATTGTCCGGTAAGGTCTTAGAAAATCTTAGAATTTTTTTTTTATCGCTGTTTTTTTATTTTAGATATTTTTTATCAGCTATCTTTTAGCATTATTTTTTATAAATAAAAAACATTTTTTATCGAAAATATTAGAAATTCTGTTATTTTTATAATAAAATATTATTATATATCTAATTAAACTATATATATTTAAATTAATATTTATGAAATATTTATATTTTTTGAATAGAACATTCTAATACAATTTTTTTTTCTCCATTCATGTGTCTATCTCTTCATTTTCATATTATTTATTTTCATTTATTATATTATTTATCTGCTTAAATAATACATCGATTCTATGTAGACTTTTTTCAAATTAATAACGTATTCCTCGCCATTCGTCCGCTAATGGTTTTCATGATGGCAATATTCGCGGCTCACAATATCGCACGTAGCGTGACTCATTCGACGTTTCTTGCTCGACCACGCGTGATTATTTCACGTTTGGAACCACCTCCGCGGTAGGCATATAGGTACTTGTCGACATTGCCACCTCATGTCTTGTGCTAGCATTGTAAACGCTACCATTGATCGCGTTGGCGACCGCTGAAAATTTCTTCTAAGCGATAATATACCGCGATCGTTATCTTTTGCAATGATAAGATATGCGCAGAAGCTAAAAAATGAATTTGCAAGATGAATCATTTAAACATTAAAAATCTTTTATTATTATATATAAAATTTAATATTAAATATTATATGGTTTTTTTTTTACACAATTTTTTTATAGATTGAATTAAAGTTTAGAGATATTAAAATATAATTAAAATCTAATTATCATGGAGATAGATTAAATTAATATTGAAGAGAAAAATTAACAATATTGGAATAAAATTTTTACGAACGACTCTCTCACGGTATTCTTAACTTATTCATGAGGAATAACGTACGATTTTCTTTCCGTGCAATTCTACACGCGGCCGCCATAAATTTACAATTAACGGAATCCGATTGCGCCGTGTCGAGTCGATTGGACACGCGTTCTGGAAATGTACAGTGCCACAGAGTCGCTTCCTTCGGGATTTGCACGTGGGTGTCCCATTAAGATTGCCAATCCTCGCGACAAGTGTCCCGACTCTTGTAACATTTCCTGAATCTTGCGTAAAAATTAATAAACGTTTCTCTATAAAGAACTCAATTATTAAATTTTATGGAACTTATTGTCTCTCATGAATCACGATCGAAATCAACTTCCTAATTATGTTTTGATTGCGTCCATGTAATTAGAGATAAAAAGGAATTATGCATTTAAATACAATTAATTTATGAATAACGTGCGATCAAAGGAGCTTTCGACCTTTGAAAATTCCCTCCATTGATGTAATATCGATAAAAGTTCACGACTGTCACGAAAACCTTTATCTCAGTTGCCTACGATCAGCAGGATGCATATTCTTGCCGCAAGGATATGACATTGCTTTCGTTTGCGGTTACGATTGGGGTAACTTCGTTCAAGAGTTGCTCATAAACGAGATCGTTATCGCGCTGCAGTTTATCGTATCCATCCGTTCGCGATATGTGTACAGCTACTGATCGCGGACCTCGATGACATTTGTGGGATAACAATATATATCGATCACGATTTGCGATTGTATAACTATGGACACTAATGTTGACGAGTGAGCCGGCGTCGTTATTATTTCGTTTTACATATCGATTGATTAAAAACGTGATCTAAAACTCCTTACATGCTGAATATAATTTTAAGCGCCATCACTTTGTAAAAGATTCATTTTGAATAAGCGCACATATTTGATTAAACGCGCACATCGACGTGATAATTTCCCTGGAAATAGCGTAGGCGACGTGAATATATCATGGATATAAGCTTTTGAATATCGGAAACTTGAACCTGAAGTTGAAGTCGGGATATGGCTCTCGAATGATGATTCACACTTTCGAGGGAAGGTGTCACTTGCACGTGTATCATGTATGCATAAGTGCGGTTCATTACGCCGCATTGGCCCACGTGCCTTCTTGATCGCAATATGCAAATCGAGAGAGTTCTGAGACGTCCTTCTTCGATTTCTCCCGCTTTTTTATCAACGATGATATCTATACAATGTTCCAAAACTTTATAGCGCATCAATAAGAATTTATTGCCAAATAAATAGATTTATTTTTCTTTAATATTGAGAAGATAATACATATCTTATCTCTTGTGAAGATTGTAAAAGTGAACGATAATAGAAATTAGCTTCAAAATAAAATGCATTTGTCTTCAAAACGATAAAAGCGTATTTGCGTGCCATACATAAGTTTGTGACTATTCTTCGGACTACACTGTCATTTTCTTAATGACAATGGCTGAATGGTCCACGCATATTCATGATGAGCAATTTACAATGTAAATCCCGCCACCTTTGCAAATCTCTTATCTGTTGTATTGAGCGCTTGCAATGGCTAACTATTTCATTAATGATTATCTTGAATAACAATTTCATTAAAATTTTACTTATGTTAAATGAAAGCAGATCTTGGCAATGTGTTCGTTATTATCTTTCGGCGCTTTAATGTGAAAGGCAGTCATATATAATATTTCGATTAGAATATCGATAAATATATTGAGGAACATTTTTTTCTTCTATGTATATCATTTCCGCCGATAAAGCGTGCAGATAAATTATTTTTTAATTCCAAAAAATAAAATAATTTTTGATTTATATATTATATTTATATAAATGTTTACGCTTACTGTGACAATAACGCAACTTGAGCAATCATTTATCGTGAAATTTCAAGTTTGAATTAATTAATAACTGTATTATTTTATGTAAATGTAATGTGATTGAATTTTAGTTATTGATGAAGTAATTTAAAATCTATATTCACCACGTAATCGGTATTTTTATTTTATATTTAATTCAAAATATAAATATCTTTTTTCTTTGATTAAAATTTTATTATAATCATTATTACCGAGAACAATGGTACGTAGTATGCATATTGTCTTCGTGTCACAGGGAGAGCACAGGCGGATTGGAAGTTAGGTGCATTATCAGGGCAGCAAGAACGATCTTAAACGGAGGCTGGTCGATGTCAATGGTGACGCCGATTGCGGCAGCGACGGCGGCGAGAGCGGAATCGTCGACGTATGACCAGCTCGCGTTCGCCAGGACGCATTCTCTAGTCCTATGAATGAATGTGGCGCCAAGTGAATGGAGTGTCTGTTGTCGGCCCGTGCCTACGCACGGCTTGCGACGTGATCCGGAGCCGTTCATCTGGCTCTCTCGTGCCCTGCTACGCACGCGTGCGTAGGAATCGCGAGCTTGAAGATCGGTGACTAATTTGCACGCGTTTTACCTACGCATATGTCGGTTGTTGTGCCCATTTGTCGGAACGAGAGATAGACCACCGACATCGAAATAGTTTTTGTTGTAAATAAATTCTGTTTTCGGGATCGCAAAAACAGTTCGTTCCATGCGAGCTTTATTATTCTATTATTGTCTTCTAAACATGTACCTCTCAAGCAGATGGTTTTTGTCTTATGAATTATATCTGGTGTTTTTAATACAATTCATATATCTTTTTAATCCTTACTTGGTATCTTAATGTTTCTTGATCAACGCATGGTCTAAATATTCATCTCGAATTTTCCTCTTTTTGTAATTCGAGTAATTGTACAATCTAATATCGCTTTTTTTATATGGATATTATAGCGCCTTCCTCCTATTCTGTTGGTATTTTCTCGGCATTCCATATGACGCTTAATAAAATAGTTTAGAGCCTCAATTAACTTGAGATTTTTTGTTTAATTTTAATTTTATTAATGTAACTATAATGTATATATTAATATAATTTTAAACACGTCAAACACTGAATATAAATTGACACGTCAAACATTGAATATAAATTAAGTGATATTGTCAAATGTGGGGCATTTAATTTATCTATTTTATTTTTACTTATTTTTGACTTGCTTAATTTTCTTTTTATCTATCGCAATTACTGCGGCCATCATGTTTTGTTGATCACGTTCGGAAAATATCTTTCCTGCAATCTTTTAGAAAAGTTAGAAAGTCGATAAATTTATTGGATCGATCATTTATTAGAAATTGAAAGCGGTATTCTCACTTCGGCTATATGACTAGAATCTAGATGAAAAGTTTATGAAATATACGAGCGATAAGATTACTGAATTGGAATTTTTAGTCCCTTTTATTTTAGTATTTTCTACCGTCTCTCGAAATCACAGTAATTCCGTTTTACAAAATCGTCACTAAAAGCCGGTCTGGCTATTACTATCCGGGCGCGAACGAACGGCATAAATTATCAATGCGTGTTATTAGCAACCGGTTACTGTATTTTTGAATAAACAGCAATTAAATGGCGCGTAACTGCCTAATATTTGAGTTACTGGGACAGATAGTTATGATATAAGTTATCTATATGTACTATCTATATTTTACGCTACATCGAATATTGCACATTTCTTTACGATATAATTAATATTAAGTTAATGATAAATATATTTTTAAATAAAAAATGTTTATTCGTCTCTCTTTCTCTTTATCAATTCATAAAATATAAAATATTTATATTGCATATTATACAATTTTAGTTTTATTTTAATTCTACATTCAAGATAGATGAGATTATCGAAGGTTTACCAGACATGAGCTCTATTATATGCATCTTATGTTTTGCTTTGCTTCTCATTGTCCCCTCTTTTTCCTCATCCACTCTGTGGATATCTATCACGTTAAATTTTTATGTTGTAATTTTTAAATACGAAAGAAATAAAGTGCGCTACAAACAGGTACAAATTATGTTAATAGATAGAGTTATAAAAAATTTAGGCGGTAGTTTAGGCGGTAGATAAAAATCAGGCGACAGATTTATATTATATTTTAATTATCTTATAAATTGACATTTTAATTCGCTCTTTTCACTATACTTTATGTACTGGCCGTATCGCTTACCAGCGCAATTCATCGTTAACATTAAATTTCCTTGTAAGATGTAAGTTAGCTCTTTTCAAGACTATTTCATGACGACATCACAATGAGAAACCGAACTGCAGAACGCCCCTACGCTGGAATTTACTCCTGTGTCTCACAAATTAACAAGTTTACTTTTCGAAGCATGCCTTGAAACATAAATCAGCCAAATTTTCTACAAAAGAAAAATCTAAGAAGAATTTGGATTTCCACAAAAATTTCAAGAAGTTCCAGGAAGAATTTGGATTTAATTTTGGAATTTTGGTGGGCCCTACCGCCAAATGGAAAAAAATTTAAATACAAGTATATTAATAATGTTTATGAATGACATCGTTTTGTCATGATAATGTCTGCTCTATTTCTATGGCTGCCATTGCTTCCGTGCCCTTTTCAGGGCTATCACTGCCAAAACAGCTCTCTTTAGAATCATTAAAACAGTTTTCAAGATTATCGAATGATTTCACGAGATGAAATCACAACGAGAAGAAAGAAAAAGCCTCGCTTCATCAGCATTATCAATATTGTCGTTATTGTGTTAGAAGCATTTCCATCTCACTATTTCAATGTTCACTTTTTTTCAGTGAGACGGTCAGTGTAAATCCATACGAGGCCTTGAGCAAAAATTGACGACAAGAGCTTCACAGCTTTAATTCGCTCGAAGTTGACGATGGCGCTCTTCAATTGATAATCCATACGAGGCTTTGATGGCCGTGAAATTGAGCAAATAACTCGTCGAGCAAGAGTTTTACCTGGACAGCTTTAATTTGCTCGAAGTCAACGATAACGCTCTGATTGACACGAATCCACTGATGACCATCGACGTCCTTGAGAAATCAAGTGAGGAATCTTAAATGTTCAATTTGGACAGTGACGATTCAAACGATTCCGATTACGACTTTGCCAACGAGTTTCTCTTGATGAAATCTCGCATCTACACGAGTCATGAAGTTTCATCGGAGATATAAAAGAAAATCTTCCGGTATTACATGAAGCAAGAAGATCTCAAATTTATTGACTTTATCCTTCTTTGCCAAGTGCAAAAAGGCAGCAGATCGTTCATTCGTTCAGCGATTCCAAAGATTCGTGAACGGTCAATGCGTCAGTCTCAAATGCTGGCGCAAATGAGTCAACAAAGGCATCGGCACCAAAATCAATAAGGAGGTGATGAAGATGTTCGAGGAAAAGCGCAAACAACATGGCCGTGCTATCGATAGAATGATTTGGCAGTATGCATTCTACTGAAAAAAACCAAGTTCCCGAACACCAAATTTAAAGCTTGCTTCATTTGGCTGTATTTCAGTAAAAACAAAGTCGAATTGTTTCTTGACGATATTCACAAGGTGGATCATGACTTTTGGATAACCAGGTCAAGCTTGAGGAAAAACAAGCTTAATTCGTCGAGCTTGTGAAAACCACCATTCATGAAGAGCTACACATCCGAAGAGGTTTTTAACTGTGACCAGTTTTACTTTGAGAAGAAGTTGCACAATCACAGAATGCACAAAGGCGTTCAAAGACGAACAGCAAGTCGTTGGCTTTTCATTGGCTTCAAGATCGCCACCACTCACTTCTACATAATCACTAGCTTCCTATTTGCAATAATATTATTAAATATATTAATAAATATTAATAAATAAAAAAAATAATTTAGTAATTTTTCAACCAGTAATAAACAGTCAACGAGATTTAATCGATAAATTAGATAGGTAGAATCGTTTGTATCTGTTTGTATCACTTTTAAATTTAATTTTATTAATTTAATTAATTTAATTTAATTTTGCAGCTTAAAAAGTACAAAATTACAACATTTCTAATTTTTAAATATAGATATAAAAACAATAATACAATTTTTGTAAGATATCATAAAACAGCCAACGAGATATGATAAAGAATCGTTTATACTCATTTGCTACTCTGCTTTTCATTTTATTAGTAATGCTATAATTCTGTTTTCTTTGAGAGTACAAAATTATAGCATTTTTTCTTTTTATTGTTATTATATAATCTTTATAAAATTTGGCCCTTTTAAAGATATCGCGAAACGCTCAATGAGATCCGGTAAAAAATCGTTTGTACACGTTTGTACTATTTTTGAGTTTTTTAGTATCTCACCAGATACAGAATTATCGCGACCACACCTGTACGGTTACGAGGGACGGAAGACTTCCGGTCTTTTTAAACGAAATGAGTCGACGTCGTTGTTAAACGTACGTGAATCCATTCACTTACGCAAGAAGTTCATTCAGAGCCGGCTTGTACGCTGCCGGCCGCCCACGTTTTGTATGCACGTTTATATGCATAGATCAACGCAGATGTGCGATATATCCTCTGCGGAATATATTTACATACTGGATTCACTATCGACGACGACACCGCGGAATGGAGAGAGAGAATATCTTTGCTCTCTTCTATAATGTCACCCCTACGCGAAATCGCGCCGCTCGTTTAGATGTAATTTATTTTATTATTTATTTATTAATAATAAATGGAAAGAAAATTTTTTTGGTATACAGAATATGTACAAAAGTAATGTAAAAAAGAGAGAAAAAAAATTTTTTTTAAATTAAAAAAAAATTAAAAAATAAACAAGATAACAGAGAAAAAAAATAATGTAATGTAATATAATAATATATATAATTAGATAATGTAATAACATATAAAAATAATATATAATAATGTAATGTAATGTAATAATATATAAAATGTGATGCAATAGAGCCGATATTAAATCATGCCGCGTAAATGTGAGCTCGGCGTTTCTTAAAATCGCGTATTTGTAATGCATTTTGATGTGATCAGAGTAATAAAATTTGTTAGGCTTGTAACGAAATAAGAGAGGCAACCCCGACATTTAATATCTCAACGAGGCTTGCCAGCAAAATTGATTAGCAACCGCAACGAAGTACCACGCCTATAAATTTGATCGATATGCGCGGGCATCTATTATCCATGACGATAATTAGTCTCGCAATGCCGATTGTGTAAACAACATCGTCAGGCGCGATTTGCGAGATTTGTTCGGAATAGGAGCACCACATTCCACTATGAAAAGTACTTTGGCAGGTGTGTATCGCCCGCAGATAACAATAAAGATAGATGATGAGAGAACAAAATCGAATAAAAGATCGCGGAAAAATATTTTTTGCTCGAGAAAGATACTGTGATTTTATTACTACAATTAATTAATTCAATAAACTCATCGTAGAGCGCGGTGCTCCTAGACGATATATCCAACATGTTATTACACAATTATGTCGTTAAGCGTGCAATTAACAGAACTCATGTCGATACGCGGCATCTAGAACGAGTGTAGTTTTAAACATATAGTTATAAACATGTCATTGCTAAAATATCGTTGAGAATGGTTTATAATTATTGTGCGAGAGAAAGAGAGCGAAGAGATAATTCCAATAATTAAAGATATCGGTATTAACGAGGCGAGACTGTATAGAATAAAGATAAAACTTGAGTCGTAAAAGTCCAAACGGCTTATGTTCTTTTTCTCTAATTCATCTAGACAATTTATTTGGGGTAGAGGATATAAACATTAAAGTAAAATCATAGGGCATTAAATCATGCAGTCAACGTTCGTGTTGATTAAGTCAAATCCTTCCAGGTGTGAGATTAAAAAGAATTTTTTTTTTTTGGTGCAATTGCACTTTTGACTCCAAAGGGCAATTATTAATCACTAATTCTGCTCAAGGCGATTCTAGTCATTATGCCGAAAATATTTAACAAACTTCTAGTATCAGTACAACAAACATTTAATTTAAAATACTATTATAATTTTGAAATCTCTCTTATTTAAATATTTGAATATCAATGTGTGATATCATTATTGGTTCAAGTCTCGAATTTAAATAGAAAAATTCTGATTAAATATTAATTAATTATTTTAATTTTATTTATCAAACATCAAAATTGATAGAACATTTTTTTTTTTTTAAGAATTTTTCTTTGGATTATTAATTTATTCGACACATAATGTCGATACATGTGTTTGATGAATTTTTGCAACACTCCTTTTAATTTGTCATAAATAGAGCTAGATTATAGCTCCTCTTGTAAATATGAATGTGCGTTTGAGTGCTATTAAATTGACAATCTAAATAATATCATCTTTAAATGTTTAATACTAATGACATGATTAATGATCAAATAATATTAAACGCGTACACAGAAAGAAACGCGCCATGATGGAATCTCGAGAAAGGAAATGGAATGTCTTGGCCGATAGATCATTGGCCAGTTAAAAACAAGTTCAACGGTACGCGTCTAATCTAGAATCTAAAATGAACAGCGGGAACAGGTCGATTTTTTGTCACGTAGAATGTGGGCGGATGTATTATGATGTCCGTGAACTCGAATTTATCACCTCGCGGCGGGAAAGGGCGCGATCGAATTGTAGATTGTGAGGAATTTTCGGGGCGATTATTTATGACCAATGCTAATGGTTGCGATGCTTTTTCTAATAGCACGCTCTGACTTAATGTTACGATTACGAAATGTATGTAATCATGAGATCTTTATTTCTGCCTGCAGCAAGTCCGGTTATTTCTAATCTACTTTGAACGAAGTTAATATTATATGTTTGTTCATTTCCAATCTACCATGGTCAATATTGAATTAAAGGTATTTTCCATGACATTGGTTTGAGGATATTTTTCATCCTATACAGACATTGAATTTAATTTTCATTCTTCTTTGATGAGAGAAAATCTCACGCGAGAGGATTTGTCATCAATGTCAAAATGACGGGCATATCGTGAGATAATTATAAATCAGATCCGACTGATCTGATACACACCGAATGCCTATCTCCAGCTTCCTTCAGATTCAATCGAGCGTCTTTATTGGTCGCCGTGAAATCCCGCGGATCGGACAAGATTTCCTCGTATCTCGGGACAGGTTCTACTTGGCGTGTGACAAGCCAGGCTAATTTATCGCGGCGGTATAATTATCTTGGTGCCTACCGGTTGTGGTGAGGTTGGTCGACCAATCGAGAATCACTGTCGCGACTTTCGCTCCTCCCAGGCGTCGGGAGCAATGCGTGACACGTCATTCGCTCGTAAATTGCTTACTGGGTATTCTGTCGATGATTATTCATCGATGGATGATCGTCAAAACAAGAAAACTGATTCCGATTGGTTCAAGTCTCCAATTTAAATAGAAAAATTCTGATTAAATATTAATTAATTATTTTAATTTTATTTATAAAACGTCAAAATTGATAGAACATTTTTTTTTTTAAGAATTTTTGTTTGGATTATTAATTTATTCGACACATAAATGTTTTCTATTCATTGCATATATTTTGATATCCATATATTTTAAGCTTTTTAAAATAATGATAATCTTTGCTTTTATTACTATCTCGTGCTATTACCACTCTCTTCGCTATGGCGTGTAACTCATAAGATATTATTCGCTCTTTCGTTCTCGAAGGATCGGTGCGGCCACGTTATTGCAACGGCAATAACTGGTAACTAGTGGAGAGAATGCTTATCAAGTTATTAGAGCAACATTACATTCCGGGCAACGTTTGTTTAATCCAATTCCAGGATTATTTTTGTTGCGCACTAGCGAGGAAAATTATCACGTAATAATCATTGATATGAGGTTATCGATCAATTTCGGTTTTCGCAAATAATATGGCTTTATTCGAGCATATACGATGTTTTATATTACCACGTATCTTTTCCTCGTGATTTCCCATGTCATAATTAAAGAATCGTAAATTAAATAACGACTGACTAGACGTTAAAAAAAAATAAATTTTTGCATATCAGGATATCGTCGCTTTCTCGATTACTGATAGCTTTGATAGAAGAATTGGAAATAAATTTGGAATTTTGATTCAACAATTACATTGTTACATTGATGCATAATTCCTTTACGTAATTGTTTTTTTACAAATTGAAATTATGTTGCGATAAGAAAATAATACGAAAACTGTTATCACGTTACGATTTACGTGATCGATTACATGATAATTGGTCCCTACGCAATATAGCTTTAATTGCTTTCATTATTATTTTTGCGGGAAGCTGCTACGAAATTAGGGGACAAGTTTGACAAGCTGACTTAATTAACGCCGAGCCAGTCGTACTATTGTACGCCGCTTAATTGATTTGCAAACGTCGTTGGTTCGGGTCTGCAATCACTATCACGATCTCGATCTATCGGTCGATGGAATCATGCGCCGATAATTTGTCTTGCGTCTGAGACGTTCATTAAGAACCATCTGAGATATGCTAAAGAAAATAGATTTCTAAAATTTTTTCGAGAAATTATTAAATTTTTATATTTCTTTAAAATTAAAGATTGTATGTACCATATGCTGGGCATTCCGTATAAGAAACTGTGCGTCGCAATGTAATTAGCAGCAGGAGCGCTATGCAAAGCGTCACGCGATCGTCGTATTCTACCAATTAGTGTTGCGCACGATCGAGTAATTGAAGCTATCGGTAAGCATCGTTCATCTATCCCGAACAAATTCCGTGATTAATCTCCCATACGCTTCCATCTGACGTTCAAAAAAATATACGTAAAGAGAAGAACGGTACCCGCATTCGTCGTAATTAATCCACTAATTTACGACACACACTCGGCTTGCCAGGAGTGGTCATATTTATATACCCGCGGGTAGAGATATATCGCGCGCCGACCGAGACGCGTTACGATGATAGCCTTTGCGTAATAATTATGGCCGCGCGATCAGCATCCGGTAATGCAATCTTTTGTTACAGCCGGACAAAACCGTCCGCTCGCTGTGTGGTATCTGGCCAGTGATTTGACGTTTTTTGCTTATATGCCGGAGAATGCACGGTGTATATATGCTGCCACATATAGCAGTTATTATTTCGAAAAGAGTACCGTGAAAGTCGTCAATACGCGACATAATTTTTACATCTATGAGATTTGTTAGTCAGGGCAAAGAAACTTTGTAGTAGAATTTGCATTTTCAATAAAGAGCACTTAAGCCGCGGGTGGTCTGTATTCCTTATGGTCGGCACGTGAAACGAGCTGCATTCGTTGCGTTTATCTTAAAAGTAGATAAATCCAAGCACCTCATGCACGCACATCGAAGCGAAAAAAAAATTCTAACTCAAAAGAAAAATACAATATATGTATATTATCGTATGATAATTACATTCTTTTAATTATTATTTTTCTTTCCTATATAGTTAATTATTTTTTCTAGATTTATTAAACAACTTTGCTCGCACATTAATCGCGAACGCTTCATTCGTGACAAAGTAAAGTAATAAATTTAATTTAAATCTAAAGTAAATACAAATTTTCATATTAAATAAATCCGAACGCAGGATCGTTTACAAAATTTCTTTATGTCTGAAAGTCTAAAGCCATTAAACTTAACGCTAAATCACCGTTAGCTTCCTTTAAATTGCAACCACATGTTCTGTACAATTATTAATTAACAGAGAGTCGCGACTGAACGTTCCTCGCATCGATAATAATTTCTTGATCGCATCTCAGGTCGCGACTTGCTAACGGACGCAACGTCTCATCACGATTATACCGCTCGCGTACATTCCCATACGTCCGTTGAGATGATAGCGCATTAATGTTGGCGCCCCGTGGAGTGAAATGGGTCCATTCAGGTGTCTTTCGGGTCTACTAAGAACAGTGAAAGCTTTTTGAGAATCAAAGACCACTGTGTCTTTGCATACTATTTGCATCGGGATGCATAAGCAGTGCATAATCAGATCATTCGAGGAAATAAATACGGTCACCGTGTACATAGCTCCCGATTAGTAAACCGACGATGTCCGATCGATTTTCTCGAATATTACCAAAGAGTTGAATAAAGAAAAAGATTCTTACTGATTTTGTTAAAGAATAAAGGTATTATTTGAAGGCACATTTGACAGAATTTTTGATTTAATATTACAATTATATAAAATGTATTTATCGCTGGAAATAAAAATCTACTAAAAATCATTGAGAGTGCATTATGCAAACTCAGAATATTTCATTAGTATTATTTAAAAAAAATGGACTTTACTTTGTATATTTTGGTGGAAATTATGTCAAATATTTTAATATGTAATATTATTTCATATTTAATATTCATATTTGATATTTTTCTATATTTATGTTTTTATAATTGGTATTTAGTGGGTGGAATTTTTTTTTTTTTTAATACTCTAATCTTTTTTTTTTTTTCTTTTTTTTTGTAAGTGACAGATACAAAAAACAAGTATTTTTAATTAAAAAAAAAAAAAAATAGGAAAATAGTTGAACATTATCCATTCGAGTCGCTGTAGTTTGTATACTTTTGCTTTTACGGTAACTACGCCATCGCTCGTAATTGCCTGTTAAATCGCTCTTGGATTTCAGTCAGCGATCGGCGGCAGATTGCGGCGGTTTCCGCAAAAGCCACGTCGGCGGAACCACGATGAGAGGCCGGTACATCGTAATTATGACAGGTTAATGTCGCCAATGCAATTCGAGAAGGTCAGCCTCGCGGCAAATTGAACCGCCTACGCGATATTAGCAGGAGACCGCACTCCGTAGCTAAATCTCTACCGTTCCACGGCTGTACATTGCGAATTCGTATATGCATTACATGCAATGCCGCGTGCACGCATGTTATTCCATTAGCGTGATCCGTCGCGTTAGAGAAAGGGGGGGAGGGATTCGAAGTCTCCGAGTATACGCATCGCGCACTGTTGTACTGCGTTATTTATGTGACGTTCCATTACAAGCTCTTAATTGTTTGACTAATGCGCACGTCTAAGTCACGCCGTAAAGCTTACTTCGAAGTTCCTCTGTACTTGTCTGTCGTCTCGCTCTTCTCGCGAAGTAATTCTGTCAGAATTGAAATTTTTATTGTTTCAAATCTGATTCCTAAAAAAAAAAAATTGTTTCAAATTTAGATTTATTCGAGTTTCAAAGTTAGATTGTGCTTGTTAAATTCATCCATTTGTTTTAAAAAAAGGGCATTATATTATTTATTTTATACTGTTTTATTATATATTCGCCTATTTAATATATGCGACCAGATTATCTTTAAATGAAGCTCCCTGTACACTCTTAAACATACATGATTTTAAGTAATATGTTTGTATAAGTCTTATGCAAAATCTTTATGTTTATGCCGTTATGCCGATTTTTACCTTCGCAGTTTTATGTGCGCGGCAACCGTGAAAGTAGCGAAGATTCCATCTTCGCAGAGGCGCGAAGATTTTACGGCGATATCCGGCATCCAATTATCTGCCCCCTCGTTATCTCGGCCCGATCGTTATCGCGGAGCGCGACCCAGAAAACGAGGGAGAGAAAGGTAGCCGAATCCGAAAGGGATTCCAAGCTACGAGGATACCCCGCGGCGCCGCCAAAATCATTGGCGATTCTGAAACAATGGCGGTCTGCCTTTGCACCTGCCTTCGAGCTATGCGCGCGATGGAAGCCCGATTAAATATTGATTTTAGCTGCGCGGTTGGAGAGACAAAGAGAAGAAAAGGACCGGGGCGAGAAACGACCCGAGGGCACCTGTCAATTTCGCGTCGCTCTTAAGTGCCACAGTCACATTTATATGGAAAGCAATAAAATTTAGGCCAAACTATTAAGAAACAACGAAAGACTATTTTGTCCGGAAGCGTTTGTCAGTTTTTAAAAATTATACGTTGCGTAAAATCGTACACGTTTTACGTTCAATATATTTTTAACTGTATTTCTAAAAATTACAAGTTTTTGATTCTAAAAATTTGATAATATATAATTAAAATATTTTTTTTCTATCGATACGTCGATAATGGGCGTGGGTGCGTCGCCTTCGTAACCTCCGCGCGCTCTTCCTGACCTCGCTCTGTCTTTCACGCGTGGTTAATAGACCATTGAATATGTTGATGGAATACGCACTCGTCGATATAAGTTGTTGGTTGGGGGTTTGAATTAAATTGTAAAGTCTCTTCGTTCGATACAAACATAATTGAGACGAACGAGTATAATTTGATCCTTTCTTAAGAACGGAATAAAGGAACCATTAGTCTTTTTGCACATAACTTTTTATAGCTAAATTTTAGAAGATTGTTTATTTGCTACGATACATATCTTGACTTTGTTTTCGAGTCGTTTTACCAAGATTGTTTTTCATTTGTCTCATGTGCATATATACATATATTCTTCACGCTTAAATTTTTTATTTCCCATCTCACATTTAACAAGATATTATATTTTCTCTTTTTCTCTTATTCTATTTGTGTTCAATAAATTAGAAATAAATCGACAATTAATCTAACACGGCAGCTATTATATATTTGCACTCACTCTTTATATCGGAGCCGATTTTCATTGGTGTCGGTTCGCTCTCTTTAATCGGCTGTAAATCAAATCGAAAGCCAGCAAGACCTGCTTCCGCTTGCTCGCAGGCGATGCGTTTGATCAAAACCAACGACATCGGTAATATCAATATTATCGGCGCGCATATTACGCCGATACTGCGATCGGAAGGGATTTCCTGCAAGCTTAATTGACACGAACTCGAATGGGGTTCACAAAGCAACGGTGATACAAACGACGCGAGATGCATCATTATGACATTCACGCTCTTGCGGACGTCGCCTTTCTATCCGCGTGGATTTGTTAGATCGCTCCGACAGCACGCGTTTGTCTCGAGCTATTCGTTCCAACGCTCACGTAACACAATTCCTAACACTTTTCTCGCGGCAACAAATACACCCGAAAGGATTAATGACGCTATCAGGCACGCTAAACGTTACTCCTAACAAAGCAGCACCGGCTGACTCGCATCCACGGGATAAATCACGCGGGCACGCAAAAAAATGTCCGGATGCATAATAATTCCTGATTGATCGCTCGTTAACGTGCTCGCATCGAGAAATGACCGACGTCGTTGCGAGGTACATTGTAATGTAAAATGAATTTAATAAAAAATCAATAAATCCTGGTATTAATACCAGTCACTCACTGTTTTTTTTTTAAGAAAAATTTTAGCATTAAATGCATAAATAAGAGATTCCGTGAGAGTCTCTTTTCAAAAGATCTTATATAAAAGATCTTATAATCTTAAGAAAGAAAAAGAAGATTTAATCATATATAAAAAGAAGCTTAATTGCAGTGACCTAGTACACTAGATCTTCTTTTTCTTTCTTAAGATTATCTTTTGAAAAGAGACTCTCACGGAATCTCTTATTTATGCATTTAATGCTAGAATTTTTCTTAAAAAAAAAAAAAAAACAGTGAGTGATTGGTATTAATTCCAGGATTTATTGATTTTTTTGTTAAATTCATTTTATTTAGAACTTATTGTATAGGTAGTTGCAAAGTTCAAAGTATCAATTGATTATATAAGCACAATAAGATTTAATGTATAGTACCCAATATCTTATACATGTTTCTATGCGTTTCTGCTTTTCTTCGAGATTATTTAATTCATTTATGTGCAATAATCTTGTTGGTGAACACTCTTGTCCGCATCCGCGACAATAAATAAACAATGCACAACGCGAACTGTCAGTCAGCAGGGTTGATTTCGAGCTGGCTGAAATTTGTAAATCGACTCGATATCGACGCGCAAACGAGATGCAAATGACTCGTGCGAGCCATTCACGCCCACCGGCATGATCGTAGCTGTCAGCCGTAATTGACTTTGTATTGAGATTTATCCAGTTCTCTGCCGGCGATCCCTCAGCTGGTCGATTTCCAGTCACGGCCTTCATTACACTTGCGAACATGATCATTGCCACATATTTCATTCTCAATGATTCAAGCAGATTTTTTACGCAAAAAATTTAAAGATGTAATTGAAATTTTCTATTAGTCTTATACATGTATATATAAAAGAGGTATAAATGTATATAACTGTGATATTTTAAAATTTATACAACAATTTGTTATATAAATTATGTAAAATATGTAAAGATTTTTCATAACATTGCTATTTATAAAAACGATATATTTTATATCATAAACAAATTAAATCTCTCTCTCTCTCTCTCTCTCTCTCTCTTTTTTTCCTATGGAAACATTAAATAGAAAAATTAAATAGAAAATTAAAAGTGCAATAAAATTTAGCATAAGAAACACGTGTTTATGCGAGGCGATATCTATGATCTAAGACTCTAGGAAAAACAAAATATAATTTTATTTAAATTTTCCATCGCTTAAACGGTGTCCATGATAGCGCGTAATTAACGTAACGCAATATCTTGGCCAACCTCTAGACGGTGAGACACCTTAGACCCGGCGCGATGCGATTATCTGTCCGCCAGGCGACACCCTATATCTTCGTTAGTGTCCGAGATGATATAAGAAACGCGCGCGGTGCGCTCCTTCGAGGAAACGTCGAAGACTTTTAGGCGTCTCGTATTAGATACGGTGTATCTCGTGCAGGCGAAACGATGCATTGTATCCACGTGTGAATGTTTCAGCTGCCTTCTGGCGTAAGTAAATGATCGCGGTACTTGACGATAAAAGCGTAACGGATATTACGGAAGAAATCTAAACCTGATAAGTCTCGAAGTCTTTTGTCTGTTAAAATACGCGCATTTAATCAGCGATATAATTCTCTTTCATAACTATGAATGATAATCATTGCTTAATCTTTTTCTACCCGCGCCTTTATTATACTTCGTCTATTTCAATCTTTTATATTCAGAATGATTGGCTTACTTTCAAAATAAAATTCTTTGCTGCACTTTTAATCAATCTTTGTTTCGATGCAAAATCTTGCTATAGTACTTTCTCTTATTTAAATTCCATAAAACTCACCTTTGGCCGTTTCTCTAGCGCAAGACAACCTGCTATGCAAACACATTCCCACTTGTGCACGATACTGCAACGATTCCTTTTTACGATTTTACACATCGTTAAACTATTGTTGCTTGGAGCGTCATAAGAAATCTCGTAAGAATTGAGAAAGGCGCAAAGTTCGGCATCGTTCGAGTCTCAATGATCATAATAATGTTAATATGCATGGGCAAAAAAAAAAAAAATGATAATCAAATTTGTTTTTCGATTGTGAGTTTAAATATTCGACTTATAAATCCATCACACTCTCTTATTAACATGTCAACCTTTCAAATATCGAATGAGGAAGCGAGCTCGTTTAAAGAAACTCGCGGTTAAATAATGATCTATTCACGAGGAAAAGAGCGCCGTAAGTAAAATCTCGTTTCGACGACATTAAAAATCATATTTATTGCGGGTAATCATACAATTTTACAACTTTGTTAACGTTTTTCCGGCGTTTTTGTCCGCTGCGGGGAGAAGAACGCGTGGGCCGGCGCCCGATGCTTTCTCTTCCGTATATCGTGTATCAACGAAGAGTCGGCCACGCTCTTTGGCTAACGACCGATATAAACGGAAGACAAAACTAATTAGCCGGGATTATTAGAGACAATATTGGCAAATTGCGCTTACTCACGAAGCCCGCGGGGGCGCTCGCGCGATCGCGCACCGCGATAGTCAACAACACACCGTATCGAAGCGTCGACACGATTCGGCTCGTTAATTATTCCCTGCTTACGATTACAAGATCACTTTAATTGCGATTGCATAATCGGTGCCCCGATCGATACACATATACATTCGGATTTTTAAACGAGACTCGGCGAATGTGCCCGGAGGGGTTCTCGTACACAATCCAGCTGACCTGTTTTTCGTTTCGAGACGCATCTGAGCGATCGATTGAGATCCCGATTGCGAAATCGTTTCGCTCCAAGTGCTAATTAGCCCAAGCCGCGCGATTTTTTCAATACTTTTGTATCCTTCGAGGGTGGTCTGCGTTGTTACATCGACAGGTACATTAATAAATATCCGAGAACTCCCTCTTTTCATGTGTATCTTTTTCTAGAAATATGATTTATAAGTGTAATAGGCATCAATGTTCTTTACATAAGAATGCTTTATAGGTGACTATGACTATTGAGTTTTGCATAATACAACAATGTATGTATCGAATGCAAACGCTACAAGACTTTTTCTTCATGGCATTTTAAATAAGAAAGATTTCGAAACGTCTACATTGCCGTAAGTTTCTCGCTATTTTCACGTCTTGAAGAATAATATCGAGAATTTGTTCACTCTAATGTTTCGGAACACATTTACCTAGATCTCATATTTCACAAGCGCGCAATTGAACACATTTATCGCATGTGTTATTATACTTTAAGAACATTTTTGCGCCTAAGCTCTGACTCAACGACGTAAAGGATAAAGATTTTTGCCGGTTTCGTGAAACGTGTAGGTATACATATGCGGCCAATCCGATCGAGCGTGTGTACATACATCTGTCATCGTGAGCGCCGCAAATCATATTACGCATATCGCGTTTCAAATTACGCTTATAAGATCGTATAGCACGATCGCGGCGGCGGCGGCGCCGACAATCGCCACTGTCGCTAATACGTCGCTCTACTGGCTCAAATGAGTCAGAATGACCTCCTGTTGCCGGCGTCGAGATCTAGCGCCGACCGTTGGATCGTGTATTTGTTGTCCACCCACGCTCGCCGATCGTCGATAGATCACACCTGATCGCAAATGGATCATTCGCGCCCGCTGCGCTGATCCGTGGGCGGTTCGTTGCCCAACCGCCTTCCTTTGCGCCAAAACGATTTTCGATTTCGGCGCGAATCAATGCCACCGGGCTTGTTGTACGCTTGTGAAATGTGTTGTGCGTTGTCATTATTTTTCGGCGTTGACATCGCGCACGGATAAAAGATTAATCAACTTATTCGCGAAAGGTAGACCTAATAGCGGCTCAATACCATTAACATTATCTTTGACATATCGAATCTTGCAGTTGGAATATTCCAATTCATTCGGAATGATTAAAGATTAATTTCTGGTCTCATTATACTTATTTTCAAATATATATAATATTTACTTTAATATTATATTTTAATATATATTTTTACTTAAATATTTTCTACAACCGCAGATGAAACGTAAGTTTTAGAATTATGAATTATACGCGTCGAAGAATAGAGAGATAAATATTCTAAACTTTCTATATAATAATCTTCATATTTTTGTATTCAAATACACAAGATGCGATATCTACAATTTAAAATGAGTTACGGAACTATTACAACGCACACGCGTACGATGTAGAAAAGTCCAGAGGTGATCAATAGACGATTACAGGCCTCTAATACGTTTTCAATGAAATTAATGGTTACTCTTTGCTTCGTCGCCTCCGCATCGAATGTATCGTAAGCGCGAAAGCCCGTCTCATGCACCTGCGTGTGCGCTCTAGCCAGATAGGTAATAAAGGTCGCGGTGGTAAAAGCACTCCTCAAATTCTTTCCGGCTCAGGCAAATCAGAATCTACTTAAAATATCATCAATGCACGTTATAATGAAATTTATGCAAACGATCATATGCAAAAGATAAAGGTGAAGCATGGAGTAACATGACAATCAGCCGCATTGTTGCCATATAATTATCGATCGAATAATAATTGATCGATTCTGTTACTGAGAATGTTTTATAAAGAGAAAATTCCAAGCTTTCTCTCTAGAAATAGAAATATTTAATTAGGGAAAAAAGTTCTAATATCTAAACAATAGAGAAAAACACATTTTTCTTATATGTTTAAAAATGTCTCAAAGACATTTTTATTAATTTTTGGATATATATATAGAGTATATAAGTTTATTTTAAATATTATAATTGAACTTATATACTAAATCAATAACAAAATATTAAGGAGTATTAAAAAATTTTTTAATACCAAAAATTAATAAAAAAGATAAAACATTTCAAATTCTTGATATGGATAATATTACATAAATTATTTTTAATTATGAAAAGTTAATATTATATATATATATATATATATATATATATATATATATATAGAGAGAGAGAGAGAGAGAGAGAGAGAGAGAGAGAGGGAGGAAGGGCAATGATTAACTGCTCGAATATATAAGCTGGCGAAAACCACAAGGCGGCGGAATCAATTTGAGATGTTATAAACAGCCCTCGACCGTTATTAGGATAATACCTGTCCCAAGGCGTGTGGGTGGCAGATGTACGGGGCACCATTACGAAACGCGATTGCGTAAATCGTGAATTAACAATCTCGGAAGGTGCTCGCGTAGACCGATGACCCCTGAGACGGGAGAGGAGCAGATTAATTTCAAGCTAGCGCCCGCAGGGGATTGAAGCGTCGCTAAGAAAAGGCGAAACCGAATCATACGATCAATCGATTCACGCAATAGATAAAATTTCAAAATAAAGAATAAAAGAAAAATAAGTTTATTTTAAATATTATAATTGAACTTATATACCAAATCAATAACAAAATATTAAGGAGTATTAAAAAATTTTTTAATACCAAAAATTAATAAAAAAGATATAACATTTCAAATTCTTGATATGGATAATATTACATAAATTATTTTTAATTATGAAAAGTTAATGTTGCTTGCAAAACTAGGACTATTGTTACAATTTTGTTATCAGATCAAATATCAAATGTCTTTGAATAAAAAACTTAGATTGACTTATCTAAATATAAAACTTCTGACGAGAAGACCGGATGAGATTTGGAATATTCCTTCCGCAAGATGCAAAGGCGCTTTTTGTCGAGTATAAAGAACGATTGAGCCTGTCGATGATGATGGTTAACGGTATCGCCTACCCTGTCGATACCTCGCATGCTAAGACCCAGGAAGTATAGGCCCCACCCGCCATTTATTAATATTTTTTCCCCTTGTAAGGGTCTCATCTATTTTGAATCCGGCCGAGTTTCATAGCAAAGGAGATCGTTTAAAAGTGGGATCTTTTTTGCAGAACCGGATGCATAGCTGTGTTTAGCGGGACTTTTTACGGTGACGAGAAATTTCCGTTTGAAAAAGAGATGGGAAAAGTAGGTCGGGATGCGTTCCGTAATACTATTGATCTGGAAAGAATTTTCTCTTCTTTTCTGTGTAATAGAGTTTAGATTTTATCATAATATATGTATATATGTGAATTATGCGTTTAATAATTTATTTTTTTATACATATTAATTATAAAAATTGTTGACCTATAAAAATTTTCAACGCAGGATTTAAAGACGTCTTATAAAAACTTTCAGCATGTGAAACCGAGACATAAGTATTTAAAACCAAAAGAAATTGCTATAAAATAAAAGATATAAGGAAAACCCCTCCCCCCAAATACGTACGAAATCGTGTTACGCGCTTAATGACATCCTAAAGTACAGTATTATCCTTTAAACGGACAACACGTGAACAAATTGTCCGTAGCCCCGTTACCCGAAAATATATATATATATATATATATATATATATATGCGCGTTCGAAGTATCTTCGCGCGGAAGAAATCCGCTTGCCTTGCATCTCGCGCGAGAGCTTTACATGTCGTTACACAAGACAATTTGAATGCGCGAACACCGAATATATAACGCGATCACCTCGAGACGACGGGGCATAGTCCCGTTGTTACTGCGGAACCGGCTGTACAACACATCGAGAATTATTAGCGCCGATATACAAGGGCCGCGGGTTATGCAAATCCCAGGGAGCTTCATGAACCGCGTTTGTAATTTTTCATAATTTATAATAGATTCATGAAGAAGTTTGTTTACTCGAAAAATAAATGCTATGTGTCTTACTGAAATATAAATTATCGAAATGAATTTTTAGAACTGTTAAAAATATATACATTCAGTTGTCGCATAAATGTTTATAATACCTTTGCAATCTTCATAAATCTTGTGATCAATCATGCTGTGATCAGATTTACTGCAAATTAACGAAAATTTAATAAGATTTAAAATATTTATAACTTGCAAAAATAAAAAAAAAATCTTTTTCCTTTACGTAGTAAACGTACTAAAATTTTCATAAATGTCTTAAATATATTTATAAGATCAAAATTGTATATATATCAAATAAAGCTCCATAATGCCCATTAATAACTCTCAAGAAAATTAAAGGAAGTGCAGACAGGTGTATAACAGGCTCTAAAAAGCGACATTCCATGACGTTAACGGTGTTACTAAATTTTCGAGTTGACGCTGAACACTGCAACGCTGGTAGTGGTACTTCAACTCGGATACATAATCCGCAGTTTCTCGTGTCGCAAGAAAGAAAGAATAATGATCGTTATCTCTTTTGCCGGCGTCGGCGGCGGCATTCGTATTTTAATATGACGAGGAAAATATAAGATTGTCGGCGGCTTGATAGCGATTGTATACACGCGTAAGTAATGCCGATATGATTTTTCCCGAGTGCGTTTTGCCACACACTTCGCTGCTGCATATTTTTTCGACAAAAATTCAGCAATTTTTTTCGCAGGAGTGAAGAAATGAAGAAGAGAAAGAGAAACGCTACAAATTCAAGGAGATACACATTTCCTGTCCCAGCTCTCTTTGCGATATAACCATTGTCTTTGCGAGAGAAAGAGAGAGTGGCCGTAAAGCACACGATAGGGAGACAATATCTCCTCTCTTGAACAAACAATGGCTAACTTACGACGATCGTAAACAGTCCCCATATCAGTCGTTAGTGTTATATAATAATTTTTGTCAATCCCCATCGCTTTTGCCAATGCTATAAATTTTTTGCACTGAAAATTTATTTTATTAAAAATAGATTTTGAAAAGAAATTAGATAGATAATTACGTAACACATTTATTAAGTTGGCACACACATTTTACAATTGATTGAAACATATTCAATGTTATAATATGTTTTTCTATATTAATAATCTCCCTGATATTCTTCTTAGTATTCTCTTGAAACATTTACGTTCGAATAGAATTTAGCAAAATACTTTATCAAGACTGTCATTCGCATGAGCATTAATCACTTTTTCAAAGTCATTTGTGTCAAACATTAATCATTGTTTTTCGCTTAATTAAAATGCAAACGACCAGCCTTTAAAGAGATCCCGCGTCTGTTAACGGAAATATCAGAGAGAGAGAGAGAGATTCGCGAAACTGAATCTTTTTTCTCGCGATAGCGGCCGCGATACGAAAACGAAATTTCGTAATGCGGTAGCTGCGGCTCATGCCGCGCTGTCAACACATAATTGCGTGTTTGTTGAATCGTTGTTATTAGTTTCGCCGCATGCACGCGATCCTCCTCCGGGACCACGGTCTTGAAAAAAACAAGATAGAGCTCGATCGAAACAGGAACGCGCACAGCAAGGACAATAAAAAAACCGCGGAGGATTGAGCTGAGCGAGAGCTATCTTATTGAAGTCTCTAAAGCTTTTTATCAATTTTTCTCGTTTGCGAGATGTTATTGGAGGCAAAGTATTTGATGAATAAAGATGCGCGGTATGATTATGTATTTTTAAAATCATATTGCAATCTGTATCACTCTTCAATTGTAGCATGACATTTTTAGAAATCACTTTTTTAGAAATAATCTATATTGTAATAATTGTGAAGATTATCGCTGACTGCAGAACTAATGAGAAGCACAAGATATAATCCTCAAAAGTATTACGAATATATCTGTTACATTATCGCGCAACAATTGTGCTAATTCGCTTATCGGACGCTTCTTATATCGCTCGATCGCGTCTTGGACCTGCGGCTTTGTGAGCCGTTGAAATAAAAACAAGGAAAGGGCCAGCGGCATTCATTAATAAGCGCAACACCTCGTCGGCCCACGTCTTCATTAGCGGCGCGGCTGGGCGCGCGATCCATTAGTTTCTCAACAGCAACACGTGCATCGTTAGGAGCGATATTTAATTAAGCGCCGAATAATTGGAAATATTTCTTGGCAAAACGCGCGCGCCGCGGGGACACCGCGTACCCCGGGTCGTCATGTTGGCGTTATTAAAACTGGGATCATTATGCCTGCGCTTCCCCTTTTGTCGGATTATACATGTATACGAACGGATGGATATGTATTGCGTGAGATTTTTCCGGCACCCCCGGTGATATGACTCTTGCCCGATTTCACTGCGTGGGAGTCGCGCAGGTGCATCCTCAATGTCTGAACTCGCGAGCGCGGTGATTCAGCGTCGGATCGCTACGATGTAATTCTCTCTTTTTCTGTCTTGCTTTCCGTGCTGCGGTGTATCATCGACTTGTGCCGATGATCACGTCGATAGACTATTCGTTGTTCGCCCGATGACGTGGCGTTTTATGATTACTCTCCGTGTTACTTTATCTCGAAACGAGTTGCGACCTACGCGAGCAGCGGATCGGCTTATGTTGGTGCTTCGTTTATGTTTGACGGATAGCCGGCGTATTTAATATTCGTTGTGAAAGAGTACGTTGTTTATTTTATATACAGTGGCTATTAACTGATTGCCGAAACGTCAAAAATATCGAAAGATGTATAGTCGAAATATCATTCCCATATGTACAAAAATAAATATATATATATATATATATATATATATATATATATATATAATTAAAAAAATATAAGTAATATTCATCAAAAATATATTTAATATAAAGACCTTATCATAATCGACAAATTAAACGTCTTGACGCGCCTTATAAAATCAGCTTGAGGCATAGTTCCTATTTTTCCTCTTGTGTCTCATAAAAAATGATTTAACCCCTGGCCGTAACGCTCTATTTCTCTCTACACAGCCGCTTTTTAACCAGCGTTCTTTTAACGTTAATAATCATTGGTCTCGGCTCGCGCTAAGATCACAGATTCGAGAGGGACGCGGACGTGAAGCCGCGCCCGAGTTATCGGTGCATCTGTCTCGTAAATGGGCCCAGGATTTATGAGCGGGCCAACACGCGTCCGGAATCATTATCTCAACTCGGGACGAGATATTTATACGTGCAACCTTGGCGCGGCTCTACACACCCTGTCATTACCCGCGCGCTTCCGACGATTTCGTTGCTTCCTCGAAAAAGCGAATTAACGAATTAAGAACATTGTATTTATATAGATTTTACGGACAGAAAATCCTCAATGCAAATACGTTGCGCGCACGTGCATGAATATGTCACATGTTTTTTATGATGATGAAATCGAATGTCGTGATTATATTCGCGGATCGTCATAAAGTTTAAATTTAAAGATACTCCATATCGTATTTCCAAGCATCTAATTTCAAAATGTCATCAAGTTAGACCGACATTATTCATTTGTCAATTTGCGTCGTTGAATAGAATCGCTTTATCCGTTACATGATGTTACGGTAGTAGTGTATCCAAATATTCCGTACAAAACCGTATTATTCGCATATTTAAGCTTTTCCGTGTCATTTGCTATAATCATCAAACGATTAGCTGCCATAATCCGAGACTCATGGCGATGGCGTGCATTACCGGTCCATTAGCGCAAACGGGAACTGTTCACCTGTCCCGGCGCTATGGATTAATAAATCACGCAGTTTTTAAAGAAGAAAAGGAAGAGAGTCTCGGAATAAAAAAAAAAGAACGAGGTCTCTATGAAGAAAGAGAGTCTCTTTCACGCTTTCGATGGTGATCATACGGCGATTCATGGCATGTGTATTCAGCGGTGATCATTAACTGACTATTATATGCTCTCTCTCTCTCTTTCTCTCTCTTTCTCGAGAGACGATTTTTTTCTTAACAGTCACTAGGTTCTCGGCTGCTATAGGAGAGGAGAAAGAGAAGGAGAAAGAAGGAGGGAGCGGACGGATCTTTCAGAGCATTCAGCCGACACGTTACACTTGTTGGCCTCGCTTTGTCCGGGATCGTACGCCGCGTTACCGTGGCCATTATTCATCCTAAGGGGTTGTCTACCCGGATATATGTACCTTGATACGCGAGCGTCGGCGGTCCTCCTCGAGCTACTTGTCAGTTCAAAGCGGAGAAATAATCCGGCTCGCCGATCGAATCGCTCGTTAACATCTCGGTGTACGCGCCTATCCGCTCGTTCCCTGAGCGTGTCACGGATGGAATAGCTAGGTCCCAACTTACATAACCAGATGATTAAAGTCTTTTTTATGATGGCTATTATAGGTTGACTGTTAATTTAAAAAGGGCACATTTTAAATATAATTTTCAGTAGAAAAGTATATAAATTTTTTATGCCCTCCCTTTCTATATTAGCAAATCGAAAGATAAAAGACAGTTTTAATCTTCAGTTTTTCCTTAACACGTTATCTATCGTACCGTTCAATCGTGAACAAATCGCGATTACCGGCTAATAACTGGCTTAAATTTTTCTCCTACGAATATCACACAATCGCCCACGTCGATCGCAGATTTCCATCTTCGTACAATCAGTAGTCGCAAGTGTGTCGCAACATCGGGCGGCGTTCTCGAATTTCAAGAGGTCTTTAACTCAGAAATGACCACGTATCAAGTGGCGTAACAATGGAAAAGGATTTTTTGCATTATGCTGGATATTATTACTGCAGTATCCGTGAGCTCGGCAATTTATTCGATTGACTTTTCAGACGATCGCAGATTTCGATCTCCGATCAGTAGTCGCAAGTGTATCAATATCGGGGCGGCGTTCTCGAATTTCAAGAAATGTATAAAACTCGCGATCTCTTTTTTTCTCGTGTTCACACTGACCGTAAAATGGCGCTCTAATCGATTCAAAACGGCGGTAAAACGGCAGGTGTAGCGACTCATTGGGTTAACTAATGACTATTAATTACGAGCACATGCGCACGTGCTATTTAACGCGAGTATTAGTAATACGCTATAATGAAAGACGGTTCTTACCTGCGAAACGCTGCTTTCATCGCGCCGCTCTCTTGCGACATCAGTACAGATATAATTAGATGACTTTTGTGCAAAATTAGATCAATTTCAATTATTTTATGGTTAACATAGTATCGCTGCGTGTAATTTTTCTGTCGATAGGAGAATAAGTAATTTCATGAATATTCAAAATTTTTATATTTTATATTGAGTTCCAAGTCGCGATTACGCGATGTGTGATTCTGCGAGGTGACGCCACGTAATCGCTTGACACTGCGTTATGTGTAATCGGAAACCGCTGTCGCGTCAGTACGTGTGGAAATTTACAGATGGACAGATAGAATTTTTTATTTAATAGCGAACTACTATTATTTAGAGTAATAAATAGGTGCTACTCGAGCTTTCTTACATCGTATTATTGTAACTTGAATTTTCTATTACATCTTTTGTATTTTTTATTTAAATTTTCCAGATATTTTATTTTAATAGAAAAAAGAGTTCTATATGCACAGTTAGATTATCTATTTAATCTTTATTCTGAAATTTTTTAAAAATATATTAATATTTTATGATATTTTTAATAAAAATATGCGTTACTTATAAATAATCTTATTAGTAAAATATGTAAGAGAATAAAAATTCCGTTTTTCCGATCTAAACATAAAAATGATTGATTAGTAATTAGTGGGAGAATCAAAGTATCCGAGATACAAATTATGGAACAATTGTAAAACTCTATATTGATTCTCTTTCGCGACTGCATACGTTGGTTGCAAACAATCCTTGCAACGTGTCACGATCTTCACACGAAGCCTCGTATGTGATTCAGCACGTGAGAAAGAGTATAATAGGGGATTGACATTTTCAAGGGGGGCGCGACTTGCGACACTTTCGGATCATTGACCGATCGACCGCGATGCGCTCGATATATTCTTGAATATCGACGAGTTTGCGATGTGATCTCGTCCGCAGGATCTATGGAACGTTCCGCGTATGGCCGTGACAAATATATCAATCCTCTTGTAGACGAGACTTCTTTCATGTGCGCCTCATCGTCTCATACTTTTGTGCGAAATTATATATTCACGGCTTATCTCGTGCCTCGATGGATAAAGAGATCCGCCTTCTCAAGTGGATTCGCTCGATTGATCGATTTTCCATTCAGTTTAAAAAATCACTATATCTATCGATCCTCGAGTGCGTGAATTGATGCAGCTTCCGGAACAGTTGGCGATAAACGCGCAAGGTTAGATAAATGTAGGCGGTCTGTCGATGAATGATTGATATCCCTATTTTTATTGCTGTTTTACAGTCTTTATTAATATTAGATCAACATTGCAAATCAATATCGCAAATCAACCTCGAATTCATTTAACGGTAAATGTGTCTCAATCATGTGCGTCATACGCGCGTTAATGTCTATATATATTTAACTTTCAAGTATAGACTATTCCATAAAGTTATCCCATAATTATTTTTATTACTATTTTCTTCCTATCGCAGTAAATCTTTATTTTTTTTTTCTTTGCATACCTAATAAATTTAATAATAATTTGGTGAGCAGCAAATAATTACAATAGTTTGGCACAGCGCATAACAGATTTTGTCAAATTGAACCTGTTTGCGCGCGTGTATGGTACTCTTACCCAGATATCACGTGTAAATCGTGTTTACGTAGTATAAACATATATCGGTTATCTGAAAAGTCAATCGAATAAATTGCCGAGCTCGCGGATACTGCAGTAATAATATCCAGCATAATGCAAAAAAACCCTTTCCCATTGTTACGCCACTTGATACGTGGTCATTTCTGAGTTAAAGACCTCTTGAAATTCGAGAACGCCGCCCGATGTTGACACACTTGCGACTACTGATCGCACGAAGATGGAAATCTGCGATCGACGTGGGCGATTGTGTGATATTCGTAGGAGAAAAATTTAAGCCAGTTAGCCCCGGTAATCGTGCGCGATTTATTCGCGAATGGCGCGTTATAAGAAAAAAATGTCTTTTCTCTTTATGATTTTTAAAATTTTATTTGATATTTTATTATCTAATCCAAAAAATTACTGTTCTAATAATAATTCTAAAATATTATCATCCTAAACGACCGGCAGTCTAAAGTTCTAAGTTTTATTTGCGAAATCTTTTAATTATATAAAATTATACTAATTGAAAAAAAAATATATAATTTTTTATAAAAGCAAAGATATGGATTACGCTGTAAAGAATAGAATTAAACGAGATACAATGGCGCACAAAATTCTGATTCCGTTGTAACTTTTGCATCATGATATTAACGTTATTAGTATAACGGGTCGCATAACGAACCAGTACCCATTGTTATATTACGCTGCTTACGAGACACACAATGGTGCAATGAGCACCCTCTAACAGGTTCGTTACGACTAGCAGACCACATATTCACGCGAGTTCTTAATTATGTGTTTTAACACACTGACCAATGGTGGATGATATATGGTGGCTGTTGGTGCCTCGGCAATATCGGCCAGAGCAGCAGCTCAGATTTTCTTGAAACGTTTAATTATAACGACAATTATTACTTAAAAACATTGTGACTGCGTTCACCGTTTAACGCTGCGCAATATACATGTGTTTTTAAACGTGTGATTAACATATTGTAATTATTTTTATATTTTTTCTAATTTATTCTAATTACATCGAAGTTTATAAATTAAATTATCCGCACATGAATACATAGTGGCGTTTTCCCCGATTACGGTTTACACGTTGTCGCAACATACGACCATAATTACATAATGATTGTACAACGTGTGTTGTATTAAACACGATTTTGCATGTACCACGTTTCAACACGTTAACGATGAAATAGCCATTGCTTTATTAACTTAGTTGTGCATAATTATCATTTATTGCGAATCGCATAATGCGCATTGCGTAATTGTCGGATTATTTAAGCGTGCTATTATATTGTTACATGACAGCGATTTAAAGTGATTATACGTGGCCAGTTGCAATTGCATTACGATGCTTTTATGATTCCGGGTCGTATAATTCACGCCGATAGAAAGCACAAGAATTTTTCTGAATTAGCCGTTGGCGATTTCCGTCTTGAAAAACGATCGCTCGTTTGTTTTCTCCTCGTTTCGCTAATTTGGTCCACGAAAATTGATTATATCGAGCGTAATAATGTGCGCGAGAGATAATACGATTGATTGTGTTCGAATTTTACGAGGGTCACGTACGCACTCGTTTCGCCTAGTGCATGTTCGAGCGTTCAATTTTGCAATCGAGCGCTGCCCCGTGATTGATTGATATATAACTAGACTCGTGTCATTTTTCGCAGTCGAGTCTCGTGTATGTGTGTATAGATCTCCGTCTTACATGTCCATTACCGAGCTTCTTAGCAGAGTAATTTGTAAAGTACTGCATTTGCGTTTAACAAAGTCATGATAATTGATTGAAAAATCAATTTTTCTTGATAATTTATTGGTGATTGTTCAAGTATTTAGGCTGACTTTATGATATATATATTTTATCATCTATTGACACGTAAATGTTATTTTTTTTTATTTTAATAAATAAAAAAGAAATTGAGATATCATGAGATAATAATGATATTTCACAAACACACTTTATTCAAGTAAAAATAAATAAAAACTCAATTTTTTTTTATTTTAATAAATAAAAAAAAATGAGTTTTTATTTATTTTTACTTGAATAAAGTGTGTTTGTGAAATATCATTATTATCTCACGATATCTCGTTAAAACATTAATCTTGCGAGAGTATCTACATGGAATTCACTTGCGCACGATTGATCTTGAACACATAGATTGCCTATAGATACGTTCTGCGGTGCATTGCGTATCTCCTTAATGCAACTCATTCTCGAATCAAATCTCAATCGATGAGAGTTAAGTCGACATTATCGTCCTACTCCCAAGCAGTGCCGCGGGTTATCGTACGAAGATCTAACGCGTGTTTCTCTAAATTCCCGGATCCTTTTTCTCTCCGCCTCTCGATCCGAGACGCGAAATGAAATATACGTGACGGCGACGCGGCCTGGCTTCAATTTCCCGTTTGAAAATATCTCGGAATTCCAATCTAATCGGGACTACGATTTTCCTCTTAATTATACAGGGAGAGTTGCGGGGCGATCTGGTACATCCAATCGATCGTGATCACTTGCTGCGCGCGAAGGAGGTCGAAGGTGCACCGTTCGAAGTGCCGAGAATGAGCGGGACTTGGAGCTCTCATATCGAAGATCCCCGAGACTGCAGGTGAATTAGAGAAATAACAGGCTTTCTCAGGATTCGACCACGGGTTACCCCCGCGGTATCGCTTTCCGAGATGTCGGCTACCGGAGCTCCGAAGAAGCTAGTAGTCCTTTAATAGGATTAACGGTATCCACGGTGTATATATATATATATATATAATATATACATATACGGTATTACTTACTCGTCGTCTCTGCTCATATAAAACTTTGGCTCTCTCACTCTCTTGCTTTCTTTCTTTCTCGCTGGCCAAGACGGCGCTTTGATCGGCCTTTATCGCCTCTCGAAATTAATGGTCCCAAAAAAAAAAAAAAAAAAAAAAAAACGAACTTACCGCCTATCTGATAACTTATAGCGCATGTTTTACAATCGTTGAATTTATTTCGTCCCATGTGGTTCAGCGCGAAGCTGCAAAGGCAAATAAAAAGAAAATTTTTGAATTTCTGTTTTTAGCGCTATCCGGAATAAATCACACAATAAATCTATCCAGAATATATCGCATAATAAATAATGGAAATGTTCTGCATTTCTATTATATGTAGTATGCAAATTTACGTTTTAATCAGTATGTCATAAAAAGTTATACAATAATTAATATTATTAAAAATTTTTACTTTTGATGCGAGTTTGGTGTCACTTGAGTCATGTTGCGAGCAACTGGTTCTGCGGATAGAATCGATAACCTAGGATGAAGCTTTAGTTGGAGAAGGACAAAGCGAAAATGCTGTTCTTGGTCACGTAAATCATGTACCACGGTCGACAGTCGCAATTAACCAGTGAGATACCACGATACCGAGGCTCGTTTTATTCCGCTAGGATTCTTCGCGTTCAGAAAATACAGAAAGAGACATTACGCATCAATTACCTCTATTTGTGTGTGAATCATGTAATATAAATTTTTATCGAAATTGATTACAACAAAAATTCCTCTCACGTGCCACTTTCACGTGAAAATTTCCATCTGACGTGAGGCCAACAATGAGCGTCGCACCTCGTCTACGAATATAAGGGGTCGCTAAGGGTATATAATATCCAGGCACTTAACACGCATCTAATATTTTCCAATATAATACTCCCACGCGACGTAACATGTGCACATCCCTTAGGGTGAATTTAATTCATCAGTGTCGATGGCAGACGAGCGTTTCACATCGCGTTTCTACACTGCGCCACGAAAGTTTAAGCCACTCATGGTAATCGCACGCTATTTATTTATGAATGGACACGGCGTGTTATAGGGAAAATTTGTCTTTACTCTATATGATTTTTTTATTAATTTTATTTGATATTTTATTATCTAATTACAAAAAATTATCGTCCTAATAATAATTAGAAAAAATTATAGTCCTAAATGACCAAAGGGGGTGCGCGTCATGATGTAACGCATATAGTGAGCGCGCACGTTGATGTGATATAAATTTAATTACCGGATCGTTCATGCTCGAGGGAGCAGACCCCGGCGGCCCCGAGTCAAACAATCACTTTGCGTGAAAGTATGAAAATAATTCCGCGGCGGACAGTGTGTGTTCGAGCGTGTCTGCGCTGCGTGCGTAATCAATATACTCTCGGAATATCGTGGCATCCGTAAAGATTGACGTATCTAAACTCATCTATTTCAAATTCCAGCACGATGGCTTCTCACTAGCGTACAATTATTTTATATTATTTTATTTTATTTCTCTTATAATTATCTTGCTTAATTAGCAAAATAGAGTTGAACGGTCGACGGGAGAATAAAAAGTTTTTATAATCTGTTCGTATAATATTTATACGATAGCCGAATATCTTTTGTTCATTAAGAATCGTCTATTCGATACCGGTTAATAATTTATTGCTTGTAATATACTAGTATTTCACGCGCGTAATTGATAATCCTCACACCGAACGCAGATTATCGATATCTTTCAGTATACTTAATTGTAGTTCGATCATTATATTATGTGTTTAATATTATCTGCTATTTCTCTATAAGATATAAATATGCATATGTGCGAAGAAAACAATTTTCCTTTTATCATAAAAATATCTACACAAATGTTAAATGTTGCATTGCATTCGTTCTACATGCTCTTTCGAATATTTTTAAGCTTCATACTTTATGCAAATTTATTTGATTCGTCAATAAGCCTTTCAAGCATCAAGGAGAATTTATTAACTTTTTAAAATGAAATTTATATTGTATCTGATCGGTTATTTTATTCTGGCAATCGAAACATTATAAAAATGCGTGCTTTAATCTTCATATTATATTCAAAAATATTTCGCGACTTTAATTTTTGATAATATTAATTGTTAACGTATCAAAACACGATAATTTATTCTAAATTATATTCATATATCTCAATATTGCAATAGCTGGTGCCTTATACGTGTTATTTAATAAGTTGCACGGTTAATCGCGGAATCTCCTCGTTGAATATCTCATTCAATCTCACCTTGTTACTTACCGCTTCTCCAATGATGAAGGAAGTAATGAAAAAGGGGGACGTAAGAAGTATGGCACTGTTTCGCAGATGGGATCCTTTCGCGTATCTCGCGCGATTTCCGCATCGCAAGGCTATCAATCATCGCCCATCGCGGAAAAGGCGCGCGATTCTCAATTACTGATTGGCCCCGGAATCGTTCACGCGTCATTAGCGCATCGCGGCTGTCCGTTCTAATTAATTGTTTTACGTCAAGATGCCATCGCCTAGATTTTTACGCGCCGCGAAGTATTTGTAGGTGGACTTTTCTGATATTTTCTTCTAAACTTCCTACACTTATTGCGCGAAGGTATTATGATACATTTCATGTCGAAGATGAGATCGATAGTTGATACTCGACGTAAATTTTCCATTACTCACTACTATTATAGGTCAATTATAGTACGCTATTAACGATATGATTACCACAATCTTTAGTTGTTTAGAAAACAAATCTAATTTATTACGTATTGTAATATTTTTCGAGGAAACAGTAACATTACGGCTAGAAAGCTGCTCGTTAAGTGGCATAAAATTCCACGGCTGTGGAATTATTAAATGCGACGAGTTCCATGTGTTCGTATTAAAGTAATAAAGTTTCGACAGTATCCGGCAGTAACAAGTTAAATTAGCCATTAATATCAATTACGTTTGACGTAATTCGTGGAAATTACCTTATCTCCCACATAATTGCGTTCTCATACCATTTACCTTTTTATTAAAAGACCGTCTCGCTTAATTTCGTCCAATCAAACTATACGGGTCCACCTAGATGGTTATCTATTCGGCTCGCCGCCGAATTTAGCTGTCGCTGGAGTCTAGCATGTCTAGACCACACCTGCGTACATGCGGGCTTCATCGAAGACAGATTAATCCGTATGTGTTGTATTAGCCCGCAGGTATGCGTGCAACGTCACGTCCTAAAATTCTTAATTCTATTCTCGCGACATTTTTCTCGATGCTTTCTTTGGATGAAAAATTTATATTAATCACGGAATAAATTCTTGAATTTTTTAAATACCAAAGTTATTGCAGCTCTGATTATTATCATTTTATTGACGTTGAATAAAAATTTGCCGGTGTTAAATTCTTTTGAAATAATTGATGACAAAATTTAACAATTATTATTGTTAATATACAATAATGAAATAATGAAAAATAATTTTATTATAATTGGTATATTCAGAATTTTATTCACACCATCTATGATCTTTCCCATGGCGACGCCATGAAGAAACGCGACTCGATAATGCTTGTGGATAGGTTTAGTCCAAACTTGCCACCCTTCTAATCGTCATCGGGGTGGTGGAAACATTGAAACGTGGCGGAGAAGTAAGGGGACACGCGCAATATGCCCCGTGCCAATATTATCAGCCCTCTGCGCTTCACAGGAAACCTTAACGACCGAACGAAACGATGCACCAGTCCCACGCTAGTAAGGTCACGTGCCACTTTCAGAACCTGCACAATGCACCAGTGCGTGTGATTCTGCGAAAAGTACCTTCCATCAAATGTTACCCCTCATACTATACTTTAAAAGATTTATTTCATCCTATTTGTAACTTTCGTATATCCCTGCTGTTACAGATAGCGACTAGTTCTGATTACTTTATTAATATATTTAACCGAGTAAAGGAAAATATTTAAATTCCATATACAGGATTTAAATATCTATATATAAATTTATATTAAGGTAATGTTAATACATAATATTCATTCTCGATATCAGATTAAAGTCGCTCAACATTTTTGAAATTTATCGACGCGTCTAATTACTTTATATTCGATCGAATACGCACGCATAAAAAAGAGAATATAATAAACTAGTATGAAACTATAATGGTCCCCCAATTGTGCGATCCATTTAGTTACACATTACTTTCTCTGATCAAACGAGCCGCACATTAATACATACGACGCGCTGATAGAATTCCAGCCGGTGCATCAGACGAATTGCGCGAAACGATCGCACAATAGTGACTTCCGGCCTGGGATGAACCATCGAGTGAATTGCAGTTAATGCATCACAGCCCCCTGCGCGCGTCGTAGGTCAGAGGGGGATGCCGAGGGCTGGTACGGAACAACTAGCTTCCGATTGATACGAGTGGCCGATCTTGCTCCCTCTCGTCTCTTTTCTCTTTCCTCTTCTCTCTTGCCTCTCTTTTCGTCGAGGCGAATATCTCGTGGATATTCGTACGAGAGGCAAGTCGTCATGTGATTCAGAACCGGATATGCGTCATGGAGGATTTCTAGACGATTGAGCTAAGTGCAGAGTGCGGATCGACGATGTCGGACGCAGGTTCGCCCTTCTCCTATACGTTGCATTTATCTCGCGCCATTAACTACAGCGAATATGTAGTTGCATTGCATCGACTGCGCGCCATCACTGACACAGTAGTTCTAAATTGCTCTACCAATAATCAGCATGCCATAAATAGAATTTATGCTATTCTTTACGCGGAGGATTTGTCGTGTAAAGTCTTTGTACATTTTTAAATAATAATTTTTCTTCCGTAAATAATAAAAATAATTTATAAAATATTTTTGTAGCAAGATAATTTATTTAAGTTTTTCTATCATTTAATATTTATTAGTTTTATGAAACAATATTATTTTATCGGTATGTTTTAAAAATATTTGTACAAATTAAAAAAAAATTCAATTTTTCTTTTCCTCGTGTCAAATGAGATGCAATAATAATATCCAAATCGTCTTTCAACCGCAGATGTTCGTGATTAATCGCGTCTTGTGGATGAAGGTGTTGGCAGCGTCGAGATGTAAATAGCTTTCATTGATAGGTCTTTTTAAGCATCACGTTGCGCGATGATAATGGCTTTTCTGGTGCTACAAAGACTGGCTTTCTCTCTCTCTCTCTCTCTTTTGTTTGAAAAAAGAATGTGCTGTTCGCTGCTCGTTTCCCTTTCCCGCCTTCCTCCTCTTAAATCGATCTATTGTTTCTCGAACCGGTTCAGGAATTCTGCTATTAATTGGCTTAGTTTCTGCTTTTATATTTTAATCAGTGATTTTAGTACGCGTGAATTACTGAACCAAGGAATTTAGATTATCAATTGCATTTATAATTTTATGAATGTTATTGATTCGAGATGTCTGTTCTTTGAAAAACAGATGAATAACATAATCTAATTATAATATTAGTAATTTCTTAAACGGCATATTCATATATTTCGGGTTGCTACTTGCGATTATATTTCTTTACATTTAAAATTTGCTATATATTTATTGATAATATTGTCTCGAGAAAAAATCTCATTGAAAAGTGAAAATTTATTAAAAATAAGATGTAATAAGTTCTCATAGATAATTACACAGTCTGCCAAATAAAACGGGGCAATCAACAAACAAAGTCATGGATAATCATGTGTACGTTGCTCGACGTAACACGTGGACACGGAAAATAAAAGCGAACAAGCCGCGAATCGGAGCGCGCGTACGGTGGGACTTTGCGCGCGCGCGAGCCCTGATTATCGATACCGCGTAATTTATTGCTTTGTATTCGCGAAACGTGACGCCGTGGCCCCCGTCTCTCGTAAAATGCTTCCAGTTCTGAGTCACGGAGCCTGACTAAATTTTTGTCCAATCGAGAATGTAGATAGGCCGTTGCGGCGGCGCCGTTCAAGCCGAACGAGCCGCACGTATGTGTGTGCGTACGTACACAAAGGAGACGGCAAGATTGTCAAAGATAACGACACAATAACTCTGTAATAATCGTGGCCTGATTGTTATTCCTCAACCAAGCAGTTTATTTTGCGCGGAAAATCGCTGCGATATATGGAATGGCTCGAAAAGTAAGCGGAGATATGTGATTTTCCTTCGAACACGTGACACGTTCGAGGAAATTGCGACTGTTTATTGATAATATTGGCGTAACGCGGATCTCTGAATCTTGCACGATCGGAGCGATGGAAAAAGAGCTTCCACAGAAGATCATCGGCTTCATGCTTCACGGTCTTCCGTCGATATGCACATAGCCCGTTCCTTTCTTCCGTCTATATAATAACTCGTTACACCCATACAGATAGCATCTCGACAAATAGCAATGCCTACCTACCGATCGTCTACCTCGTCCCTCTCGCGCACACCTACGGTAGAGATTTCACATATCTGTGCGGAGTGAGGCGTGCGTACATTACTCCTCTCGCATCGACACGCGGTATGTTTACGCGCGGATCGTACGGTTACGTAAAGACTGCGCGTAGTTGGGTGGTCTCTGTTCGTCCGGAATTTATTACGAATCCGGTGCAGTAAGTTGCATTTCTGAGAGAGAGTCGCTTCTCGTACAAATATAACATTGGCGTTAAAATTGATTTTTATGCCGATTGTTTCTAAATCAAAACGTGTTTTCTATGATTTTTATCGTCATTTGTTTTTATTTATGTTGAAAATCTCTTTTCTCAATTATATATCATTTAAAATGAATTTATAACTGTAATTTCATTCATTCTCTTTTCAATTTTATATGCGTAATATATTCTTCATTTTAATACATATTGATAATGAGATTGGAAAAATATAATAAATGAGATATGATTGATAAAATTTTTGCACAGAATAATACGCTTCTTATTCTTATGTTCTTGTTAATGACTTTAGAAAATCAATTTTCGAAATGAATGTTTACCTTTTCGCGAGTATCAACGGAAGTGTCGAGTTCCTCCGACGTTTTCGCGGCTTTGAGGAAAAATAGCAGGTGAAAAGAAGTCGGAGGCAGACGGAGTGGCTCCTTGTAACTGCGAAGACAGACGCATAACATAATGGCAACGGTGATGAACCGCACCCACGTCTCACACCGACACTCTACCCACTTTTGCCCACGTTCACCCGGCACACTTAATGCTATCCATTTAGTCGAGTAATTTGTTTTTACAGTTTCTCCTCCCCGCTCTCCGTACATTTAGCTCCGTCCTGCCGAAAGTAGCGATTTTTTTCAATTACGGTTATTCTTGTTACGAGCGCATATCTCACTTTCATAAGACATTACAAAGATATGAAGCACCGGCTTTAAAGCTTTCGTAATTACGTCCGTCGATTGAATATCCGTCGTGCGTTTTTGCTGCGCTCGCTCACTTTAAGCAAGAGAAAATTGCAGTAGTGGTCTTCAATTCGTATGGTAATCCATCTTAGATGTGATTAAAGAAATAAAAATCCAACATAAATTTATTCCCTATTCTTCTATAAAACTTATATCTTTATTATTAATTATTTATGAGTGCGAATCATCGGTAGAGACGTAACAAATAATATTCTCATTATATCCGCAAGAGCCAGAATTTAATTATTGAATATCCACGATGGCTACTGTCAGCGATGCTTATATATTTAACCGGGATTGTCTTATATAATTTTCTCGGCTACACGTGCGATTTCAGTGAATTTATTAACGACGCTTGAAATTTTTCCACAGCGTCGTGTAGAGTCGCCTGTTGAAGCCGGAACTGTTGAATTATGTGTCGTAGCCTCCAGACGCACAAATCTCAGACGCCTCAGACGCCGGAAACCTTCTCTCTTCGCTCTCGTCGTACAGTTAATCTGAAGTGACTAACCGGTCATTACCGTGGAATTAATCATTTCTTGAGCTCGTGCATAAATTATTGTAAATTTTAGCGTGCTCCTTTTCGCATAAAATGAAACTACGTCTTCCTCATGAGCTCCGGACATGCGCACTTTTACGTTCGACCTCCCTTCTCCCAAATCGTAGGCTCCACTGCCACTTGTGTGCGTAAAACATATGTTCTTTAATAATGTTTTTAGAAAATTATAAATTTATCTGAATCTCTCTGAATCATCGCCATGCGCCTTTTTTTCGCAGCATCATTTTTTTATTCAAGATACACAATTTATTTAAACGTTTTCAAAAGATGGCTTAAATTTTTCAAAGTTGAAAAAGTTCAATTAGTCTTCGAATCAAATCGAAAACTGATACCGGCACAAAATTTCGATAATTTTATAACGCGCTGAAAACGAGGATTTCCAGAAATCGACACGCCCGACTTGTTGTGTCTCTCGTCGTGTCCGATTGTTTGCTCGCGCGTGGGCGTAACGAAAGTTCAGAGCAGCTATATCACGGTCGCGGGACGCTTTAAATATATGCCGTCGCCTGTAACAAACCGCCTGAAATAAACCGTAAACCTGCTCTCCACCGTAAGCCTGTGGAAACCCCGGTGTAAACCGAATCCGCCGAAACAAAACGCAGAACCTGCCCTTTCTCGAGCGCGTGCACGCGCCACACGAAGCTACTCGCAAGCAGTCGTTCGCGATCTCTCGCGATTTTGTGGGCGTCGAAAGTGAAACGCGTCGGCGTTGTTCTCGCGTCTCGTATTCAGTCCACATATACGTACACACACAACGCGAGAGAATCTCGCAACGTTCCCACAATTAATATATTTATTGCCATTCGATTCGGCGGCTCGTTAAAAGACGAGTGACATTCGCTTCGTAAAAAGGGGTCAGACACACTCGCTCGAGCGAGTGACACAAGTAGTAGATCTAAGTAGTCGCGGTTGCTCCAAATTTGGTCATTACTTAACGCAACTCTCTTCGGCCAAGGCGCCCGCGCCATCGATTTATATCTAATACGCCGCTCCGGCTCGCGCGCCGCAGAAACATAAATCTTATATCGACGGCTTATATCTTGGCGGCAGCGGCGGCGGCGGCGCGCGCGCGCGCGCGCGACGCGACGCGTGTCGTAAGACCGCTCTCGTGCGACCGTGGACGGAGAGCAGGTTTTTCTCGCCTTCCTGAAATCGTAGCCACGATCTCCCGATTTCGCTCGGAATAATATCGAGCCGACTTTTCGCTGATCGAGAGGCGAGAGGCCGCTAAATTGACTTTCTAGGAGGCGTTTTCGCGATAAGAGAATCGCAGCTGGTAATTGACGGCTTCGAACGAAAAATTGCATTACGGTCTGAACACCTCTGTTCCGTGGACTGTTAAGAGAACGAGAGACAGAAACAGAATCAGCGAATGAGATTGACGAAAAGATACTGTATTTGTGCGCATATGAAATTTATGAATGAAAAAAATATTTTTATACCGATAAACGAAAACTTTCATTCTAAAGCAAATTTTTGTTTTAAATTACAAAAAGATTACCTAAAAAATATTTTTTAGGTATTATTTACGCAAACTTCTTTCTCAGAGGCATCAAATTTTTCTTACAATTAATCATTTATGTTAATTTCCTTCACAATCGAAGATAAGAAGAAGCTACGCGGACTATTTCATTTTTCATCTTGGTCGAATTACGTGCTAAGATTCGCTTCTTTTCTAAAAGAAGTCTCAAGAGATCGTCGTGGCGCATAAGCGATTTATTTGAATTAATGAGCTCACTTCTCCTCTGGCTCGAGGGTCGCCGATCTGATCTACGCGAATCTCTTCGTGACCACGGGAACCTTAATAAAGACCCGGCTCCTCCCTCGCGCGACCGAGCTTCCACACGGTTAGAAAATCTCATTATACGATCACGTATCTCCGTATTTCTTCTCTTTTACTTCCCTTTTCTGTTGCTCGCGAGTTGCTTAATAACGACACGCGGATAGTGATCTATGTCATTACGAGATATGCACGCTGTGATATGCATTCCAATTTTTTTTTTGATGTTTATACATTATTTTTTATATTTCATAAAATTTATATAAGGAAAATTTTTGAAACTTGGATAAATATAAATAATTTATTTAACAATATTTCTTCAGAAATTTATAAACATACCACGCGCGCAAATATTCTTATATAGAGAATTGTTTTAAATATAGAAAATGACACAATAAACAAGTATTTATTGATCAAGAATTCTCGTTCCTTTTTTTATCATTCTAAATAATAAATAAATCTCCTTATGTGACTGCACATTAATGTTCATGGCAGACACAATTTATCGATATCTTACGAAATGCAATACACGGTGACACATCAGTATGCAGCGTGCAGCGACCTGCTCACGCCTATACATACTAGCACATAGCCACGATATATTAATATATGATGATGCCTTTTTTTGCCGGCAAGATAATCTCAAATATTCTACAAATCAATTTATAAATATAATTTTTTATTTCTTTTGTTCTATTCGTCTTGCGCGATATTTGTCAAAATTAATATATATTTTTATATAGAAAGACATAGAATAAACGAATATAATAAAAAATCGGTAAAACAAAAAAAAAAAATTAAGAGTACAAGTGAGAGTAAAACGCGAATAGAATAGCGAGAGGGATCCGTGTTTAATGGCGTGTTTCCTCGATATCGCAGTCTCTCGTTTTCGTGCAAGGATGTCGCCGCGGGGCGATCCCAGCCCATGAAGAATCCGGGCCCGTATCATGCCCGTGCATGACGAGATGTAAGGAGGACAGTGATTTATGTCACGACAAAGAAGTACGATAATCGCCGATGCCAGGGGCGATTCGAACCGATCGGCGATTGCTTATCGATGCTCGTTACTCGAATAGAGAGCGCAGGTGGAGCGGAGCTCTCTTTCATTCACGTTGCATTATCTCAATGCTCGAATCGTTATCTGCTTTAACGAGGATTGTTCCCCGATTGTTGTTTCCGTTTCATTTAATCGCTGTACACGCCGAATTGTCGACAACGTTGTTGATTGTTCCGCGTTACTATGTTGCAACAGATATAGATTGTCACTTATCGCCCAATTTTCTCGACATGTTTGTCATTATAGTATCGTATATTGATTTAAAAATAAGAGATGAGTTAAAGAATCAGATCTTTACATATATACTATTATTTTTCGTAAATTTTTTATTGTAAATTTATTTGCATTAAAATCTCAGTTTATTAAAAGTAGAGTGTTAAGTTTATATAGGTGTTGTTGTCTTATCCCCTGTGCGCGCGACTGCATGACTCGAATCTCGACACATGCGAGTGTAGCGTTGCGGTTTCGCGCCCGATAAGTACTCGCCCCGGTTTGCTGGCCAATGTGATAGGCGGGCGCCAAGACCACCGACCGTCTGGGAATGTGTCTCCCTTGAAATCGGGACGGAGCGACGGGATTTAAGCGGCGCTGCTGCGTTATCGAACAATGCAACGGGGGAGACGTAATTTGTCTCGTTACATTTTCTATCACACACATTGTGTTTGTGTGTATATTTCTTTTAAAAATACGCAATTATCTATATATATATATATATATATATTAAATAATTATCTCTTTTAAAAAAATATAATTACACTGTCAAGTAATGAATTTGAGAAATAAATTTCCACATGACAAGTAAGCACGTTGAACTGGTGGATGACCTAGATGCTTTGTTTCCATCTCGCTTCGTTTGCGTTTTGTTACGAGACAAATGCGGACCTTTCAAAATGATAATCTTATCTGCGAAGCAGATGAGAGTGTGCATACTTGGCATAATTTATCTCGATGGAGATTTTCAATTCTACAATAAATAATAAAAATATTATTGCTCAAATAAAAAAAAAAAAATATCTCATATGTAAGTACTACATCATCAGATCTGCGATGTACAGTAATCTTTTAAAATCGTTCCATGAGCCGTCATCAAGTACCTCTCTCGATTAGCCGATCACAATATATGAGGGCCGTAGATCAATTGACCGAATCGCCGAGATCATCGGCATTACACAAGCCGTAATTGGATCGATCGGATGATTGAGCAATGACGAATGATCCGTCTAAATGTTAAAGTGTCCGTAATGGGGCCTCCCGGAGTTATTAAGTCTATCTATCTATCCGTCCATCCGCGCTTCTTTTAGGTCCATTAATTTCGGCTTGTGGTGCCTCGTTATATCGTGTCTCCACAGATTTCGACTCTGAACGGCGCCGTGTATCGTATCAAATCAAAATACATAAAACATCATTATTTTTCTCGCTTTCTGAAAAAAATTGCCTATTTCTTTTAGGTGAAATATAGAAATCTATCTGTTGATGCTCGCATTATAATGCTTTTAGAAAGCTATACTTTTATCGAACTTCTCCGAATCATTTCCATGCGCGCCTTTTTTCGCTGCATCATTTCTCGATGCGCTATATCATTGCGTTGTCCGTGACATCATCTGGCATGAATTGTGCTCAAGTGCATCACTTCCGCAGGCAGAGTTTCGCTCGCGATCCTCGTTTGTCCCATCACGTGTCACGCGGAGTCAACTGTCATCCGCAGCACGCGAGCGTCACGTGTCCATTGTCGGAACGAGCAAGCGCGCCGTACCCTTTTGAGAACTATTGTCTGCAAATCAGCGCGTATCGCGCATCGTGAGACGGACAGAAGTTTCGCTAGCGATCGTCTATCTCTCCGCTCCTGGTCCTGGGATTAGAGTGACGCTCTCGTTAGCCGCAGATTCTCCATCCATCCGTTCGTTTGTTCGTTTGTTCGTTTGCGGGCGGAGAGATACCTACTCTCCATCAGAACCAGTACTTCGAGTACCTTATCTGGATAAAGCGAGCGAGCGACCGGGACTGTGAGAAAAGTTTCCGGGCGCTTTGCAAACTGCATTTCGAAATAGACTTGTATCTGATAAATGCGCATTCGTAAACGGGAATAGCGTACGACTCTATTATCGGTACAGCGGCGGCGTGTATCTCCGCATATATTCGTATATCCTAAGTTTGCACAGAGAAAAAATATGATGTTAAACATAAATATTGGATGCTCCCTGAATATCGGCGATGTTTGCCATAGAAAGAACAAAATGATAAAAAGATAAGCAGAATTGAAATATCGAAGATCTGAAAAAAATATACTTATAGATTTGATTCTTCAACTGATTTTTTATTTTAAAGTCGTACATACGATATTATAATGAGAGACTTGTCAAGTGACAACAGGCATCTCTTCGATCACAGCCAAGGTTCGCTGCTGATACCGTCTACGCGAGTCGGAGAGACCACGGGATTGCTGCCGGCTATTCCTTTTCGAGATTTGCGACACGAGTCTGGCGAAGATAAGCGCGACGCTGCATAGACATCGCGAGTGTAAGGAATAACGCGCAACAGTCGGAACGTGCTCGGAACTAAATACACCTTCCCTGCATTTGTATATATGTGTTGTATTTTGTGCTACTCTAAAATGCACGCAACTGCTGTCGGCTGTGTTTTATTTTTACATGATCAATGATTAAATCAATATTATTCTTTAAATGCTCGATATAAATGATCGACATTATAATTACATAAAAATAATAATATATACTTTTTTTTAAATCTGTATAAAAAGATATGCATATAATTTTTTCACCTTATTGAAGTTTTATTGCATTTACGATTTTTTATCCACAACTCTTCGAGTCCGCAGCTTTGATTATAATTTTTACAATTTCTTTTCAAAAGATACGTTCAAAAAATCGCTTCCGCATACTTAAAGCATCGGGCGACAAAGAAACGATCAATGAATGTGTCGAAGGAACGGCTCAATTCTCGCAAGATCCACGCGATAACATTGCGAAATCCTCAAGGCGGATGCCCCGTAAAGGTTTTGTTGCTGGCAGCATTTTTCATTGCCCGGACAACGCCGCAGCATCGGGTCAGCGCGCGGAGGCTTTTTAAGGAGCGTTTTATTTTCGTACTGGACGCGACCACCGTTAATCCCGACCTTCTTACCTCGGCGATGATCCGTCCGATAAATTCCACGAGGCTCGCGCCGAGCTGTGTTACTACCATCGTTCGAAGTTGTCGGGCATTTATTCCCGCTCGAGTATGCTTTTGACCTGGCCAACGAGAGCCATCTCTCTCACTCACGGCGGCCATTGATCGTGATGATATTGCGTAGGCGCGTATCAAAATTAAACTCCAACGGTGGTCGCGAAAGAATTCAGAGTGTGCGAGACTGCGATCGTTCAGATGAAAATGCAAATAAACCAATCTCGCATTAACTGCCTCGCAAACTAATCCTACAATCATCTTGGTAAATTCGGACAAATACCATAGTTGACAATTGCGAAATATTCCAGCATTTTTGTGGATTATGATTTCAAAATCCAAAGATTAATTTAAAGATGATTAATATACTGGATTGGAGAATTTTTTTGCTACAATTCGTTCATACCGTAAGAATATAAGATCAAATAAATAATTAAAATTATGATAGGTATTGATGCTAATAATTGATAATAAAAATCAATGGCTATTAAATTTCATTAAACGCGGAGGCGTGAATCTTAAGCAGCAATGCTGCACATAAAGATTTCTATTTCAATGTACAGTCAATTCGGGATTGCCTTTAACTTATTGATAATATATTAATAACTTTTTAATAAATAAAAAGTAATTAGGAAACACATCGTCTTGAGATTCGTTTCAAAACGATCTGTAATTTCATGACACTTAAAATTATCTGCAACGACCTTTCAATCTGATTGAGTCGATAATCGAACCACCTAGAGATTCGACGCAGACTTTCATCGATCGTAGGAAGTTCCTGAGTCAAGGAAAAAAATTTCGACGCGAAATCGAAATCATAAAAATTTTTCAACAAGTGTGTAAAGTTAAAAATATAAATTGATTAATGCATTTGTCAATTTAAATAGCAAAAAATATTACTCAGCAGATTTATTTTATAAATACTTCTTTTGTAAATGCCAAGAGAATGACTAGCCAGATTCGAAATTCATATGACTAAATAGATTAGTATGTTGCATAACAAAGATCTACGCAATCATTTCGATCATTGGATTTCATCTTTCTCCAGTGACAAGCGCGACGCACATGAATTGCAATCGCAGCGGGTGTCGATCTAATTAAAATTACGGCAGGTAGGCTCATTAGCCTCTTGCGCTGCAACACGCCGATAATTCACACAGCTCCATCGGAAAAGCGCAACCGAGCAACGTTCGTCCGAATAAATAACGAAGCTAGGCGTGCGGTAATTGTCCCGCTGCGTATCACGAAATTGACGATGTCTGGCCGGCATGCTATTACTGATTTTATCACGATGTTTTACTCCCTGAGGATCTGGTTAGCGTTCGATTTCAGACGGCAATGTCGTCGTCGGACATATGCGTCCTGTCGCGTATTGTGTGTATGTTTGATAAATGCAATAACGAGCGCAGAATCCGCGGTCGCGTGTGGGAAAGATACATATGTCTCTCGATGGGGATCGGAGTCGAGGCGATTTGACTGCCAAGTTTTATTAGTTAGCGGATAGCTCTGGTTACGAGGGGGTTATTCTCTCCTTGTCTTTCTCAAATAGCTGAGGGCTAACATGCAACGAGCGATTTGAGGAAGGGATCGTACGCGCGCGCTGCACCACAAAATGCAGAGCGTATGATGAGTCGAGGGAGGAGAACCTGTTTTCACCCTTTACTCTGGGGAGCGGGGGAATTTAATTGGTTCTCTAATTTCCTGGCGGGGCCGCTCAACATGCGCCGGCGCGGCAAGTTAATTAAGCGTCTCGTATAGTAATAATGTAGATCATTTTTAATGAGGAGATCGACGGACTTTAGTTAAAAGCAGAAGTTATATTTATTAAAAAGATTGTTTATAAAATTATTAGAAAAATTTTGCTTGTTGTAAAAGTTTCTCAGTTTTTTTTTTTTTTCATTTTCTATTGGCGAAAGGTGGGACTTTAAAGAATTAAAGGAATTTAATTTCGTATATAGGTGTAAATTTAATAGTAGAGAATAGATGATAAAAACAGATATTGAATATAATTATTGTTTTGCCCGCGTAGATAGTTATTTATATGTGATAAGATTCCGGTATTCGCGAGAGATATGCATCAACTCCTATCGGAATATGTAATATCAACAATCTGCTAAGCGAGATACAACCCGATAGACATTTAATTACTGTCCAATGAACAGAACCTTATTACCTCTGAATAATTATCGCACCGTGGTGTTAAGACTGAAATTAATCTCATTCCAGATCGATTAGTTGCGATTTCGCTCAATCCTGACCACCGTACGAAATCGATTTAATTTTTCGATTTTTATGACACGAGAGAAGTAGACTTTGCACAGATTATTGCCTTTGCTACAAAGATTATGATTACATCCGCGAAAGAGATATAAGAAAATATAGCGATTAAAACTAACGATGTAAAAAATGCACTTGATGAAATTGAGATCGTATCAGGCGTCAAATTTGCAGCTGCAAGCTCGTTAATTGAGTTGTTGATTTATTCCACGTTGATTTATTTCGGCAGGTATTTACGTATTATTTTAAAATTTGTTCATAAATGATCGATAATTCAATGGCATTTAAACTATTTGCAATAACTTTACCTCTCATAGTATCATTCAATGTTTGATTCTGTTTAATAAAAAGTTGATACCCGAATATCCCACAATATCCGAATAATCTATTTTTTTAAGTTACAAACTTTTTTCCTACTTTAATATTTTCTATGATATGTCTATAGTATTATTTCGTTCGATGCTCTGATTTCGGATTTTGCCTTTATCGTCAGCCTATTGTTTGCTGATAGGTCATAGTTTACCGAACCACGTGCGTGTCGGCACGTGGCCAGAAGTGGCTGGATCTATATAATTCAATCCCGACCACGCACGATGAAGATGAAGGGCGGCAGATAGCGAATGAGAGACGGGGTCTTCTATCCCTTCGCGAATCATATTTCGACATTATTGTTTGCTTCCATCTTGGCGGGAATACAGAAGGGAACAGAATTACTGAAATGGACGTCCATCCGTCGCGCTGCGCGGGCAGATATCCGGTCGTATAAAGTTTCGCGTTGATGATCATGCGAAAAATTTGATCGCGATTTCACGATTGACGAAAAATCGTTGCGAGGAAAGAAGAGTGTAAGGTAAGTGAGAAACTTTAACAAGTGGTATGAGATTATTTGTCTGCGTATTGAATAAAAATGTTATATAAATTTATCTTATGGCAAGTTGCATTAGATCGCGTGAGATGCAGAAATATCGTTTTTGACGTCGCTCTTAATCTGAGAATCAATTAGACCGAAAGCTCACCGGATCAGTAGACGATGCATTACACTCGCGCTCGTAATTTATATGTCTGGCTTCGCGGAAGCTGCTTCTAAATCTCTTTTAAATCCAGCGTATACGTATTTATCACCGCGGATCTCGAGAATTCATATCAATGTTCTCAGACAGGAAATCCCCGAGAGATAAAACGAGTACGTGTATAAAGAATTTCCTTAGACGTCTCCCGCACGAGCTCAGTACTCGTGCGTGAGTAACACGACAAGAGTCCGCGTATCCGAGAAGATAGAGACAGAAGCGGAGCAAGGAAATCTCTCGTGTGTACGCTCGTCGTGAATCCAAGTGTTCTCTTTTCTCCTTTCGCTCTCGATCTCTTCTCAACTTCTTTTCCTCCCAGCTTCTGTCTCTCTTTCTCCTTCTCCATTTATACCGGTAGCACTAGTCCCATTAGCAGCAGTCAGTCGCAGGATCCTCTTGCGTACACATAAGTTTCCAACCAGCTGTCGCTGTTGACTCGCTCTTTAAGTGAGTACCAGTCACCTCTCCCCGCAAAATGTACAGGATCTTACGAACTAACTTCCCCCTTTCGTATTTTCGACACCCTACTATTAGTCTATAATAGTAAGATATATATTTCTTTATCGTTATTTTCGCGTACAATCTCGCAGGAGCACAAAAGTACAAGATGGATTTTCTCTTTCCCCCTATCTTGAAACACAAATATTAGGAGACGATGTCATTGAACGCAAGCCCATAGATTTAATAATCGCACACTGTTATCTCTAACGGACTTATCGTACCGGTAGATTGTCGGATGTCGATCCACGATATAGATCACGCATGCTTACATCCGAACCAAGACATCCTAGTGTCGTTCAAGTATCTCATAGTCGATCGAGATAAAGACCTCCGAGTGCAAGACATTCACCGCAATGTATATTGATATTTCACACGCGCTTATGTGATATTTAAATAGAATTTAAATATAATTTCGTAAAGTCTGTAATAAAATTTTAATTTTATCAATACAGATTAACTTTCGATGAATTAATATTCGATGTATCGAATTTTGGCTAATAATTTGCGAATATATTTGTTGTGTGTCTTGCGATACATTAAATGATTAAATTATATTACATAAAATAAAATAAAATTTAATTCAATCAATTATTTAAATCAATAATTTATAATTCGTGGGAGGAAATGTATATACACGAAACGACGTGCGACTATATAAAAGATGAAAAATTATTAATATATATAATTTTCTCGTAAATAATGATTCAACTTCCTGAAAAAGCGCATATTTTAGCTTAGATCTCAAAAGAACAACGAAGAAACAACAGGTTCATATAATATCGCGTGTTCTATCTTATCAGGTCGTAGATTTAACAGTGTGTTATTCGTAGCGTGGTCTCTTCTTGTTCGAGTACAATACCCTCATACGCGTTCTCCTTTAACTTCATCCTTGTATCTTCATTTTGCATACTGACATTCGTTATGAGATGTCAATGCCATTCGATTGAAAAAATCTGTCGCATGATTATCTGGATTTAAATCCAGACAGATTGATATGCGGAGCACATTGTAAAAAGAGAAAGGCAAATGAAACCCGATTAGGTCAAAATGTTTGCGATGCTTTCTAATTGTAATCTTGAAAATAAAAAAGACGTAAAAAGTGGAAGGCAAATTAAAAGCGATTTAAAAAGAGAAGACTAGCATTTTTTTTTAGACATTTTGATGCACAAAAGATGAGCAAAAAACGCGATGTACTGTTTCCTTAATTCCGAGCATGGTCTTCCATTGCGTGTTGCATGTAGCGCGTGCCTCGGGCGCGGGTGTGTCCTCTCGACGCGTTAACACACGCACGCGCCGTGGTCGGCCAGCTGAGAGGTGCGTGCGTTCGCCGCCACATCGCGAGCACGTCGATCTCCTCTCACCCACACTCCGCTGATCCTACGGATAGGAAATCGTCCAAGCGGCCATTACTGCGTTCTACGTGTCGTCCATATCGAGATATCGCGAGCACGTTACCGTAATAATTTTAAAATCATCGCACTAGCGTGCTCGCACTGTGCTTACGCACGTGTTCGTCAGCGCGTTCAGTCTATCGCACACGTGCATCGATCTAATGTCGAGGATAAGTGAGTCGTGCTTTACAGCTGATGCTTTTTACATGCATGCGAATTACAACCGTGACGTTTGATACGCGATGTTTCCGCGCGGGATTCTTACAGCTGACAAGAATAACTGGATATTGAAATGAAATTTGTGAATGTTAAGTCGAAATAATTACTTAATATCTCGATATATTCCTAATAAATCTCTTTTCTCGCGTATTATAAGATGAGATTAAACTGAATCAAAAAATATGCTAATAGAGAGCGTTGTGTTCTCTTTGCATTTTTTTTTTTTTTTTTATTTTGTTCCAAGTCTGTCATTTGTAATATCATATTAAAAAATAGTAGAATATACATTTGTGGTACATTTTAGATTTTATTATTATATAGATGAAAATTTTTAAATTTCTCTCTCATTATCGTTAAGAATTCATCACTCGTATCAAGAGAATTGTTTAATCTTACATTTTTTTAAATGTGTCAGTTACAAATTTTACCTTTCATACATCTCTGTCGTGTTTACGGAAGTAGTGGACCTTTCTTTGCGCGATTAATTACATAGTTATTAATTGGAGTATAATTACCGAACGCACACAATCGATCGCTCGATCGAAACGATCATTGCGGAGACAAACAGGAAGAAACGCGTTCTATGTAGCGGTTGTGGATGATTTATCGATCAATTGAAACCGCGGCGAGATTGAACGGACCAAGGATTCTCTCTTATCTCTGCAGTGTTGCTGCTGCACACTTCATTAGAATGCATGCTTCTCAACGTTATTTTTTTTTTTCTTTTTCGTCCTGTCATTGTTAACAACCGATTAACGATAACGATGCGAGGCGTAAGCCTCGCTATTAAAACGCGCCCGCGCGATAAAAAATAATTATAAAAGCAACTCGCCTTGGGTTATCTTATAATATTAAATTTCTCGGGTTCACTAAAAAGAAAAAAATAGATGACGTATGTTAATTAATCACTCGTTAGGCGCGCGTGTCTTTCACGGCAAACAATGCGAATGGCGTATCGATGCGGAAAAGTGGGCGGAATAATGGCGCGATAAGTGAATGCGCCTTGCGCTTAATTATAACAATTACCGTCTCGTTTGGCCGCCGCGCGCAGAGCGACGACGGCACGGGGATGCGAGATTATTTAATTGCGAGTTCGCGCGCGAGATACCTCACGCTTTACGATGCCGGGCGCAACGATGATTAAGCAGCCTGGAATTATCATCAATTTCGCGCCATCGCTGAAAATAAAATGCGATAATATAGTAACGTGACTATAGTATTTCTGTTGCACGAACATCCGTAGACTTGAGCTAATGCTGTTATATTAGCTTGTTACATTCGATGCAGTTTCAATATCTTTTTAATAAAAATTTTTTAAAATATGATTGATTCTTTAAGCCCGTTTAATATCCGAGTTTATAATAACTTAATATATCGTTAGAAAAATCAAGTATAATTCATTTTAATGTTCTTTCTCTTTGGTCAAATCGGAAAAACTGATTTGCCCGCATTCAATGTCGGACGCACATTAAGAAAGTATCAAAAGAACATTAATCAACATTATGCCATTGCATATTAGTGCATGCGCACATCAACCTCCTGTGCCTGCATGCAGTTCGATAATAAATAATTGAAGTTGCCTGTATGACCTATCTACCGTGCATCGCCAATCTTGGCAGTTCTGTTCTCTTCCTTCCTTGTGTACCCGCTGAGACGATTAATCACCGGGGCGAATAATTGATAAATTATTCATATCGAGGGCGGAGACACACCGCGGCGCAGAGGGTCCCCGTTTTTTTCTTGGCTTTCGTTTTTGCCAATGGCGAATTATGAAGTCAGCGTAAACTATCGTGTACGTTAATTTCCAACATTAGCATAGAATCACCAAAGGCGATGCGAAATGAGATGTATCTCTAAAAAAACTTCAATATCCCTTTTTAATTTCCTTTCTGTTATTTCTCTACTTTATCTCTTACTTTAAAAAATATAAAAAATTACCTATATAAAAATATTTATTATTATATTAATATTAATATATATATATATATATATATATATATATATATATATATATATATATTAATATATATTAATATTAATATATTAATATTTTATAATTTAATTAAAAAATTAGATTATTTAATTATATATAAAAAAAATTAATATAAAAAATATGCGCAAATTTGGAATGTAATTATCAGTAAGTCCGAGATCTAACAATAAATTGTTTAAAAAAAAAAATAGTAGTTGAATGATCATGTTAAATAAAGCCGTCACACCTGCCGATGAAGTTAACGATCCTCTCGCTGAGAGCGCCTGAACAAATGATGAAATCGCTCACTGCGCAAACGAACACGGTGGAAATCGTTCACACGCGCGAGATGAGGCCCTCCAGCTCTCCGGACAGCAGCAGCGTGCGCCCGTCACAATTACATAATGCGATGCACCCTCGCGCATCCAGAGGACCTGCGGCGCACGCGACCCCGTGAATGAACGCGTCCCCATGGGAACCAGTAATGAGATGGTGGTCACGGTTTCCCACCCTGCGAAGGTGGTTGCGCGAAGGGATGTACATGCTGGTGGGTGTGTGCTCGTCTTTTTCCCGTGGGGATGATACGGGTCTACCGGAACCCTCCCATGGCTTTTGTCAACACCAGCAATATGCTACCGCTCGATGAACCATCGTTGATGAGAATGGACCTGTGGGAACCGAAGTGCTGGCCAAAGTGCTGATGTTATTAAACGTGAACGCGAGGACGCTTGACGTTTGCGAACGGATGTCTCTTTCTTCGCGATAAAATAGGTTTATGCGGCGACGGTAATCATTTTTTTTTTCTATTTCGAGTATGTTATCTCGATGAGCGGCACGCGTCGAAGGGGTCAGCTAAAAGTGGTTGATAAACTATAGTTGAAGTGCTACTTGATTAGGCGTGACACTGAGCTGGCGCGATATTTTACCGCGTGTAAAAATTGCGACTTTCGAATTTTTCCCTTAAATCTTTTAATTTGATTTACGGCGCCATAAAGATCCGCGGGATTGCGACGATAAATTGTTCGGGAATAAACGTCTGACGCAATAACATATTGCAATAAGCAATTGGTCACGTATGACATCGGACAATATACATCGATCCTCTTCGTCCGTCCTCCTTCCTCTCTCTCTCTCTCTCGTCTTCTTCGATACGCAAAAAATGACAAACTCTATCGCGACACATGGACGATTAAAAGATCCATGTTTGCATCGCCATTATCGCTACGCGCGACATCGATACAATGCACGACCGGGGAACAATTTTTAATTAATATAGCTTCGTTAAATCCCAAGTGATACACGCTAACAGAATCAATACAACGCATGCGTTTACATTCCGCTTAATGGACTGTGGACCTCGCTATTGGTACCGCTCGATGCATATCGATACATCATTAGCGGATCGTTATAAGATCCTTCGTGCAACACATGTTACGGAGGTAATTAATTCGATAATGTAATCTGCATAAAAAAAATAATGTATGTTTGCTATTCGTTGTAGCGCACGTTCTGAGGTACAATCCGATATAATATTTAATAATCATTTTAAATCTAGAAATAGAGATCCACTCTTTATAGAAAAGAATAAAAAATTTCACACACCAATAATTTCAACAATTGAATTTTAAATAAAATTTGAATATAAGAGTGCGAAATGTATGTCATTTCTCAATACTCGATTTCGACATTATATATAATGCAATTATATATATCTCAAACTAATTGACACATTCACAGCTCATAGTGGGTGACAATTTTTTGTCGCAACGACTTCGTTAATGTCAGCGAGACGCAATACCCGTCGATTGTGCGACATCGGCTAATCGGATATAGTCGTGGCGACTATCGATACGTTATTAGCCGATCGCCTTAACAATCAAACAAATGTAGCGGCGCGTAAGCGGCTAATTAATCCGATAATATGACCCAGTTAACGCTATATACGACACGCGTAACGACGTGCGTACGAAAGTTCTACCCCGCAGTGTTATTATAGGCCCGTTCTATCAATGATAGTGCTTGCACACATACATGTCGCCGGCCGGCGGTCCGCTAACGAGCTAAATTAATTTATGCTCGTTGAATTCTGTTGTGACAGAACCGCTATTCAAGAAGTCATAATAAATGCACTGTTGGACGTTCCAATTATTTAATGCCTGAGCCCTTTGTTTCGTCATGTTATATATATATATATATATATATATATATATATATATATATATATAACATATGATATGTATATATATATGTATAAATATATATAATAAAATATTAGATGTAATTTGACATTTTTATGTAACATAATAAAACACTGGGTATGAATTCGAGAATGCATTAAAGAAAAAATTCATTTCACGTATTCTATATTTTTTTTAAGAATATAACAAAATAATATATTTTTACATATCTTCTTATAGTGTAATTTTAGTATTTATATAAAAAGATTAATTTTGTTACATATTTTTGGGCAATATGTAATTCAATTATCTGATGCATTAATTGCGTTATAAATGAGATCATATTTTTATAGTTTTAATTGCTCCGTTTTTTTGCTCAGAAGAGAAATAGTGCTCTTATAATTGCGCATTTATAAGCGCGCATTTAACGACGTCCTACGATGGAACAAAACTATATGTATGCGAGATAAATCAATGTGTTGTTATATATAGCGCGATTCTAGTCGTACGAAGATGGCGATGGTTGCGCGCTCATTCACCGACGAAGAAACAAAGCGGGTGCATCTTAATGGATTACACTTGCAGGCATCGTCTACTGCAAGACCGCGGGTTCCTTATATCGCCAATTATAGTATACACCCGGTGTATAAATATCGTGTTTTATCCCGACGCGAGAGAATCGGGCGTGGTTATTAGCCAGATGAGTGCCTCTTAATGTTCTTTTCGATGGCACATGCTTCGAGAGGAGTACATGGTCGAACGTTTGCGCCAATATATGATCGTGGACCACCTTTGGAGACTCGAGAAACTCGCGGAAGCTACGATCAATGAGCCCGATGACTCTCTATAGATTTTTTTCGTCGCTTCTTTTTCTTTTCTTTCTTCACAAGTATCGTTCTCTTATGATTAAATATTTTTATAATCTTCAATTTGCGCGACATATTAGCAATGTTTCATAGTACATAAAATTCCTCCCCCCCCCAAAAAAAAAAAAAATGTTTATCTGTTACGTTACAGAGCATTTGAATATTATTATGATTTATTGGATGTAATTTTTTTTTTTTTTTTAATGTGGATGTTATATTTACATCATTCAATGCACCACGAGATATGATTCTAAGATACTTGAAGATTCAACGGAGACTTTAAAATTAAACTTTCCGCGATCTCATTTAAGATGGACAAAAATTTGATCCAAAATTCTGCCTACACTGTCACGTAATATACATATCTCGCGGAGAAATAGCGCTTATCGACGATTTTTTGCGAGAGCAATGAATGGCCCATTGTGCGTCGTCCATGCACGCGAGATTTTTCGCCGATAAAGATTAAGGTAGTTAATGTTTGAAATAAAAAAAAAATATTCTGCAGCAAAAATTTATTTCACCAGATTCCAGGTCGATTTTCATTCCGTCTCTCCGCGTCGCGCAACATCACCTTTCCGATTCAACACCTACGATTTCATTAAGTCCGCCAGCGTGTCGACTTTCCTCTCACCTTGCGCGGTTCGCATACACGCGGGCTTCGAGTTTATACGGCGATGCGTCTACGCAAAAGTCACGAACTTCCCACCCTTTCGAGGGTGCAGGGTTATGTACGAGACGCACGATGAGACTTCCTTCAGCGCGGCTTGCGATTGCGTCTGATCGGGGGGACGCATTCGGAGCCGGTTCTTGCGCCACGCACAATAGGTGCGTTACGACACACGCGCGATTATACGCGCCCGCTGTCTCGATACGTTCAACTGCCACGTTAATTTATTCCCGCCGCGCTGCCTATCGAGGGCGGCTCTTTCGCGAGCTTTCTCTCAAGTCTAGTATCTGTGAATTAAGATCTGCAGATTTCATTATTAGTAATCCTGAGATTCCCGTAGTCTAAGTTTGTCGTGCATCTTGTAATCTCTGAATGTATGCTGGTAAGATCGCGCATCGGATAATTCTAGACGTCTTTGCATTAGCAATCTAGACTACACTCGCGTCTTATTTGTTACATCATTTCTTCGATACCAACGCAATATCGCTTTTATTCCGGAGGCGATCTAGAGTCGTCGACCCTTTCGTACTTTCGCGCCGCACGATCTTGCGAGATTATCATTTTGACAATATAATGTCGTAGAGAGCTCGATTGTTAACTATGTCAATCTGTGAATTTATTATCGCACTCGTGGCGAAATATTTTTTTTTTTTCTTTTTTTTTAATTATGCTTCACAGTATTCTTTATCTTACTTGTGAATTATCTCTTCTTCGCATTAATTTTGCATTTTTTGCCGCCTAAATTTTTTTGATGATGCATCGAATATTGAGGAAAGTTTTAGTTTCTTCGCGGAACTATGCGCATGCAAATTCGTATAACGCATCGACCAATGTGTCGCATACGTGAGGGAGTCAATGGCGGTCAATGGCACGAGCAAGCCTCGATCAGGTCCACCGGGAGCAACATCTCACCGAGTGGCATAGCGGGCGGCGGCACCTGGACCGGACTTAACCCGGCTTGGCGAACGCTGAACATCGTTAACCGGGTTTCACACCAAATCTCATCGACCCGACTAATCGTTTAGATCGAAATTTAAGCCAATTTCTTTTTTTATTCGCTAAAATTCTATTCATGAGAAATGAACGAGCGGATGCGGACCATTCGAAATTTATTTAAATCTTTACATTTCTAATTTTCCAATTCTTGAGATTTATAAATCATTAAATTTCTTTCTAGGATCTTTTATAATTAAAAGACAATCAAATCAGTAGAGTTTTAGGTTTCGTAAAAATGAATAATGGTCTCTCACTTCTGTTAACTATCATTTAAACCAATGTGTGTGTGTTGCAACCATTAACATAATTAAATTAATGAAAATGGTGATTAATCGGCAATAATTTCAATTACTGGCGATGCCGCGTGACTTCTCATTCGTCACGCTACTTAAATCGTGATGGCTGCGGCGATCTTTTTCAGGCTCGCCGATAAAAAATGTCTGCGTGCGCGTTACGGCAAATTAACGGCGAACAGATCGCGCGAGTGATTAGCGCGCGGGGGCACCTTTTTTTTTTCATTCTGGGATTATATCAGACGATGATTAATTGATCCTCGCTGGCGTAGCCACCGAAATACCGGCGACGATGTTAACAAATTCTCGCCGAGCGGGCGGGTGCGACCATTAGCCCGATGTGACGGTCGCCTAAGGCGACATTGAAACGGGACTGAGAAGCGTCGCCGTTTTATGCTTCCGAGAACATTACCGGCCATGATAATCGGCGCATTTATCTCCGCCATCCTTTCTTCTAGGCGATTCTTACCGTTCCTTTCTCTAATTCTCGTCTCCAATCTTTATTTCTCTCTCTTCAAGATAATTTCAGTTTGAGATAGCTATTTTCAAGTCAAAGTATGAAATATTTTTATTAATAGAAAACTTTTATCGAAACGTTTACTAGAAACTATTGTTAATTAATAATATTAATACGCATCGGATGCAAACAAATATCTCACCATCTCAGAATTTTCTAAAATTAGAAATATGACGCGTTCTCTGGAATATCATTTTATTTATTCTTTACGCGCGTCAATTCGTATGAAACATTAGAGATCGCAGATAATAGATCGTATATCCACAGAGCCTTACATTTAGTATATAAACCGATCAGAATCTTTAAAAGAATCACGGCCTTTGCACGGGCCCTCGGGGTCTTTAATTTTTCACAAGTTGCCAGTACGGAAAAGGAGAAAGGAAAGGATCTGACAGCCGAAGTCCGCGCCGACGATAGATAATAGAATTTTGTGTCGTGGTGCCGCGATTTATCGGATCTCAGCGTAATCGATTCGTCGTCGTCCAGTCGACCGATGTTGAAATTCTTTGCCTGCGATTAGGCGTCGAGAGTCTCGCCGAGGGGTCTGCGAGCTCCGAACTCGCACTCTTCGTGTCGTTAGAGATTTTATCGATACACGACTTGGCAACGGGCAACATGACTAAAAAATAGTTCTAAATAAATATGAATTTAATGGATTTATAATTTCCGTTATATATGTAACATTACTTATTAATCTTAAACGATTCTTTAGCATTCGATTTTTCATGTTTTAATTTTTCTTTGTTATATCTTATCACTCGTCGTATATATTTTATCATTATAATATTTTTTGATATTTTGTTATTCTCCTCTTTATTATTTTATTATAACTTTTCTTTATTATTTTATTGTAACAACTACGCTGTCTTTCTTTCTCTGCTTTGTGTAACTTTGATCTCACACTGTTTGGTGTCGACCGCAGCTGGTCGAGAACAAGAGAGAGAAAGAGGGAGAGTATATTCGGCAGTCTGTTTGTTCAGATTTAGTTAATGTCGGCACATATGATATTTTATCTTCATGAGGCTAACTTGTAGGGCTTTCAATAACGCGATGTAGGATCATGTGTACGCCTGGATTTCCGGCTTTAACTCTTGTAAAATATATATATATATTTTTTTTTTATATATTAGACATTTTTGTATAATTATAATTTAGATGCTCTTTTGTCACGAGTATATTTTTTCCCCTTTTATATTAAACTAGTAGAGATTTAATTCTCAATATAAGATATGCAGGTATATATCCTACCTACTTTAAACTCAACCGCATTTTATTTAATTCACCTGGGAAAAGCAATGTCAAAGGGTTGAGGGTTCATTAACACGAAGTGCGCGCCTTGGCCCAGGGTGAATGACAAATTCGGCGAGTACGTAGCGGCAGGAGAAAAATCAAAAGTCTCCTGGCGCAGGTGTCCAGGACCTCGGAGAGGTACCTTTCGGGCGGCAGGTACCTTTCAGCTTGGCTGCCTTCATTGTGCTCGCGGCTTACAAAATGCCTGTACGAGGTACGTTCTTGAATGGAACGGAGCTAAGGCCCCGCGAGGTTGCGTCTTTGACATGGCCATACTACATACGTATATGTATTTTCAGGGACTATCCCGAACGAAGATATATAAGACACATATATGTACCGGGGGCCGTCTTTAAACTTTAAAAAGAACAAGGGAACATCGTCCCGTCGAGATTTTCGTCGCAGGAGCGATGACTTTTTTCAATCGTGCACGGTCCGGAAAGAGCCCGCGTCCGGGCTTTTACCTGGCCCCGAGTCAAATCTTTACCTAACGGATTTTTCCACTTTTTTTTTTCCACTTTCTATATGGGGATATGTTGCGATACTTTTGATCGAATCATGCGTGTAACAATATTGTTTTCATTACTTGGCATGACCAGTAAAACATAAAAAGAAGTTAAAATACGTCGTATTATTGTCTGTATCCAATTTCCTTCTTAAAGTTTGCAATTTTACTGATAAACTGATAAAAATTGTTTATTAATTTATTAATCGTGTGCTAAAAATTTCCTATTTTTTACAATTTTTTTACTTTACACCACACATTGTATTTATTTAATATCTATCCGTTTTGAAGCGTGCGAATGAGTATCTGCTTACACAAAATGATTTTGGATGTTCTAGAGAGCAATTTGAGAATATAAAATTCATGAGAAATGCAAGACAATGTTTCTATCGTCTCGGTCCGCGCGCGCGCGTTTGCCAGTACCACCGAATCTCTTCCACGTGGTTGAAATAGGTCGCTCGTAAAAGTCGCGCTATAAATTCACCCTGAGATCGGTGTCACCGTGGAAATCTTATACAGGGGAGACGCAGTCGTAAAACCGACTGCCACGATTCCACAGGCTTCGGAGAGAGAGGATCCTCTTCCTCCTCCTCCTTCATTCGTGCACGGACGAATCTGTATTAACGCGCGTCCGTTACTTTTTAGCGTTTTTATGAGCTTGTCTTGACGCGAATTACGAAGTATGAATGTTATTTACATGAGAAACACTTGAGATAACTAAATTACGGTGAGTATTTGATACCTTTCAGTATTTTATAGAACCAGATTATAAAAATATTATTTCCATACCAGTTGGTTTTAATATCCAATAATAATGATATAAATTCTACAACCCACCGCGTTATTTTAAATATACAGATCTCAAATTTACGCGCTCAATAAAACCGGAAAATGCCAAAATTTACATGAGACTCTGAATATATTTCAAGTATTGTCTTGATACGCAATCATAATTTTGCTTGCAAACGTTCGAATCGATACCTGCTTTTAACGTATCCCGTGCCTCGAAGATGCCAGCTGGCCTTTCATGGCACGCTTCCATAAGCAGCTAAAGAGAGAGGGGAATAGTGCGCTTCACACATCAATTCTATTATGTCGCGATTCGACTATATAAATAAAATCATTCTTCGGTGTATACTTAAATTTTTGTGCAATAGCTGAAAACAACTTATGTAAGCGTATAATAAATAGTAAGTATGGTAAAACAATTTAAAAACAATAATAATAATTTTCCGTATAATTATTTAATAATGTGATACATGCTCTGAAATATCATGACGCAAGCTAAAGACAGTCCTCGAGGATCTCTTGTCGCGAGCTCTTTCTTTCTTTCTTTGTATGAGGGGGAAAAAGAGAGAGAGAGAGAGACGGAAAGAAACGTGGCTCATGTAGATACCTCGGTGTATCTCGAGGCGTCGATAAATCGAGCTTATCAATGGTAGGAGCGTCGTGACATTAGAATAATTCGAAGGCGAAAACGGCATCACTGATACTCGCGCCAAGTTCCTCGGTAGCTTGCCATTTAATACCGTCCTGCGATTGCTGCGAGCGGATAAGTATTGGCAATGCGTGCGCCTCTCCTTTCGGACCCGGAGAAATCGTCGACGCTGTCTCGACAATGTTGCGGGGAATCCGCAGCGATATCATATTGTATCGCGTGAAATACGTTACGGCGCGTTTAAATTTAAATCCGTATAATTTTAGTAAATTTCGTCCTCGGTGAAATCGCGCGTCGATCGTTGCTTCGCATCCCGACGATGTTTCGCGACGCCTCTTCTTGATACCGTATCACGAAATGCGACGCGTTTTATTGTGTTCGACAGCTTAAATGCGTATAATTTTGGCGCGCGACTCGTCGGAAACGTCGTCGACTCTCTCGGATGCACGTAGGTATTCAGGTGTACCGGCTCGCACGCGCGCGCGTCCTACATACTTTGGCCTTTAGCACCAAGTTTTTATATGCAAAGGTGGGTGGCCGGAATTCAATCGGAAATTTATCTTACCGTTTATAAATTGAGTTACGGGCAAAAATTACTTGTCACGGTAGGATATTTACTTTACGATACTATTCACCATCCTCAAGTTGTTCAACCCTTACGAGCGATGATGCTTCGATTACGTGTGTGTGAGTGTGTTAGCGTGAAATAAAAAGCGAATAAAGCCCTTGGAATAGTACACTTAGGACCCTTCAATGGAACTCGTGCAGATATGCGCGCTTAGAATACGCGTAAACGCGCCTGGTCGGAAAACCTGATCGAGAACGAACTTGATATCCCGCCTTAGGAACGTATAGCAGCCAGTACAGTTAGATCGCGGATATTCGCGGTTGAAGTCGCGCCGCGCGTCTCTTTTCGAGAGGGATCATGTGTCTCTGTAATGCACACACGCGTCGGAGTAGCCTTCTAATGAGCGATAAAGCACCGGAATCGCTTGATATCCTTCTCGAGTGTCTCATCGCGTGCAAGCAGCAAATATAATTCGAGCTTCTAAGAACAAAATATAATACGACTTCGAAGGCTTTTAGGGAATTGATTGTTTTTTAACCAGCAGATTCGTCCACGTAGTGCTTGTTTACTATATGCAAAATTGTTGTATTGATTAAAATTTATTTTAAGCCTGTAAATAAATTTTGGGATAATCCATATAATTACTTTTTTACAGGATATATATAGAGGCATGCGTATCATAAATTGTAGTTAGCTGTTAACTGATTAAAATTCTGAACATTTAACAGTGATAACCGAGTCATCATATAAGTAATCATAAAAGTATTATTATTAATATTAAATATTAATTATTATTATTATTAAATATTTATATTAAATATTTATATTATTAAATATTATTATTAACTACTCAGCATGGCTATGTATCTTTGCATCTATACATCGGCTGATATTGGCGCGAGGTCGCAATCTCCGCATAATGGGAGTAATCGATGCGAAGAATGCAGATCGATTCTCCCACCCTATGCCGTGGCAAAGATCAAGGTCGTCCAGTGGCAATGACGTCGGATCGCAGCTGTTTTTTTCACGGTTATGCAATTACAATCGAGCTGCTTCTTCGTCATCACCGCGTCTTCGCACAATCCACGCCGATCTATTCGCGCACCTTCTACTCTTATAATTTTTTTTTTTTTTGACATCATAATCTTACGATGGCGATCGATAGAAATTTTTTGAAAATCGCGAAAGATTTCTTCTCTTTGATTTTTGCGTACTTTTTATTATTTTTGTGGTACCGTTAGTGATGGATGAGGAAAGATAATTGACCTTGTTGAACGCTTTTACACTCGAGATAAAATGAGCGAGTCTTCTTCTCGATGCGTAACAATATTCTTTTCAAATACAATCATTTAAGAATATCAAGGAATTGATGAAAAAGAAGATATTTTTTTCTTGATTCTATATATGTGATGGCAATTAAAAATATTTTCCGATTTATATTTATTTAACGATTATTTAATTCTATATCTAAATGATAAAATCTATCGCGTTAAAATTCTAAGGAATTTAAAATCAGTTCTTTTATAAAGCGTTAGCAGAAAAGCAGTTATAATTATAAATCGTTAATAAAATAATTTTACGATTATCTCGCAAGCACATAGCATGAAATCTCTGTCATGACGATGAAAAAAACCGCGTTGCCAGACGGTATCAGGTTGCGAGGCCGACATATGGGCGGCCTTCTCTTCTTGTCGATCTTCTTTCTATGTTCTTTGCGCGCTCATCATTTTGCGACAGGAACGGCGAGCATCGTGACGCTAATTCTACAGCCAACGTCCGACAGGATTATCAATCAACGCGAACGAAGACGCCTCCCGAGTAGGAACAACCGGCATTGCTGACTAAATCTAAAAGGGCCGACATCCGTGCCATCAAGCACCACGTAGGTATGATATTCGTAATGAAGGATTTATTTGTTGCATCGACACCGGCCGTATGTGTTGGGCGCAGAATCCGAAGGGCAGGCTTGACGGTAGCGCACCGTCCCGACGACGAGAAGGGCCAGGTGCTACCGCGGGGCGCGTGTCCGTGTTGGGGTAGGGGGGGGGGCAGGTGGGCCCCCTGCATTGTCAATCTCTGCCTTTCTGTACTTTGCTACGTGGCTGCGTGTATGTGTGCGTTTGCGAAGGGTTCACCGTCCATGATGAACGCACAAATGCGTGTAAATGCGTTGTTCGCGCGCGCGCGCACATACACATACGCACGTGCTCACGGAAAGGGCTTGCTCGCGCGCGAACAGGCCCCGACCGGAGCGTTGCGGGGTTGTGGAGGGTGCGGCTAACATATAATGAGGATGTACGCGGATGAGGAGGGGTGGCTTCTCGGATTGGGGATGATGTGTGCCCACCTCGGCTCACCTAGCCGAACGGGCACTCTCTCTCGCCATTGTAAGTAGAAAAGGCAGGTGATGAGAACGATCGCGGCACCACGCGACTCCGCTCGACGGTTCTCAATTCGCGGATCCGGGAACGGTGAAGAAACTTGAGTCTTCGCCGTCGAATTTATATTCTCCGTGTGAACAAGTTGGATTTTTGCGACCTTATACATATTTCGATTCGTCGTGGCACCTGTAGCACTTTAGATTTTAGATTTTTATTTCGCGTAAATGTGTATAGTTTTATTTGTTTCCGTTAATCTGGCATCCCTTCATCAAATGAAAAATCAAATTTCTATGAAATAATTATCTCTGTTAACTTGTCACTTGTAAAATTAAAAAAAAAATTTAAAAACGTTACGTGTTATAATACCATTAATTTTTAATATAACTATAGTTTATTTTTCTAATGACTGCGTAATATTTTAATAGCAATTAATTTGAAAAACAATTTGATATAAATATGATTAATTACAGTCTATTCTAGACTGTATTTCTCGAACGAGAGAAAATCATAAAACTTTTCTAAAATTTACAATTAAACACATTGCCTTTACTCACATTATTTATAATGGAATCTTTTATATTCCATCTAACATTAGTTAAAATCTCACTTTCTTGATACTTCAATAAATCAAAATACAACGATAAGCCTCTCGTCATGGAATTAGCTTCATTTCAAGTCGCAGAAGTGAAAATCGGAGGCGAGTCCGGAAGCTTAAGCATAATGGATACCCTATGTAATAAACGCCCGCGTAAATTCCGCTGGATGGTCGACGCTATTTTTTGCGCAATGCGTGCTTAAATTTAATCCCCGTGAAATCAAATAAGAAAGCTAGTTTAAATTTCTATTTTATTTTTTTTTCATTTTTATTTCTTCCGTTCTTACGATAAAATTAAACCATCTTTCTCGATCGCGAATTTGTGTACATTTTTTTACAGAATATTCCTAATTATCTCAAACTTGATTATATACTATCAAGAATGTTACGTAAGTCAGGTTTCAAAAATTCCAAGTTTTTCTATTTTTTTTTTTTTGATAAAAATCATAAACATAATGTAAGCGTCAATACTTTTGTTTGCGTAAACGGGTAGCTAAAAATATTGATACATATATAAGTGCTTGAAAGAAGCTCATTCAAGCTGTACATCTATTCAACGTTCGTTGAGTCTGATAGATCCTTGAAATCTCCTCGCGCTATTCACTTCCAACCGGACCCAGTTAAAGCGATAGTGTCGGACGGGCGTAAGCGCGGACCAGAAGACCGTAATCTCATTGGCCACGCCAGGATGGCGGTCTCACTGATCCACGCGTTGATCACGGCGCTTCCGACTCTCGCCGCATTGTCCGCGGGTGCAGATTTACCGCGTTTCCTTGGATTTACGATTCCTCGCTCATGGCTCCACGCCAGACTTTTCTCCGCCAACACGCTCCTTTCTTTCCTGTTTGAAGAGTTGCGAGCAAGACAAGCAACGCGACATAATCAAGGATATCTTTTGTCGCGAGTCTTAAGGGATAAGCATATTATATCCCGGCAACGCGTAAGAAATTGCCGAGCTCAACATTTCGAGCATTAATTACCAGTCGCAAATACGATTACGCTTCTCCCCATTCCAATCCTCCGCGAAACTATTAATTATGTGTAACGCGCTAGATTTAAGCCGCTAATGCGATTCTAACGGTATGTATTAAAGCCGCTTTGCCATTGCAAGATTTCGCAGCCCTCGGGGCGGAGAAAACGAAAAAAGTCTATATGAAACAAATCTTCAGATGCTCAGTTGTTTAGGTCAGCTTGATCCTCATTAGTGGAGCTTTGTCTCTCTCTCTCTCTCTCTCTCTCTTTTTTTTCCTGTATACATGCGTGTATTTAGCGTGCGTACGCTGCTAACTTACCGCGCTCTCGCACCGCTCGTAGTTTCCTGTTCCCCCCGTGTTGCTCTCTCTTTCTCGCGCCTTCGCTTCTTCTAGGGTGAGGCTCTTTCTCTCTCTCTCTTCCTACATCTCTCGTGCTCTGGTAATATAATAGCGCGGTCTTAAACACCCAAGCAACAAAGCGTAAGACAATCCTCCTATCAGCGCCGCTATAATAGCCGGCCGGCCACGGTCGCGGTGGACAATCGCTCCGCGGATTGCAATCGCGGCTGTGGCGTGGGCTCGCGAGTCCGTTGCTGCAGCAACAACGCTGCTGCACGTTGCTGATACAGCCTGTGTATATATTCTGTGCTTGTCGAGTCAACGGACCGCCGCCCCGGGCCTCGTCCGTAAATGGCAGCGCGGAAGAGCGCCGCGGATCTTCTTTCTGACGGATGAATTATTTCACGCAGGCTGATATTGCAAACCGATGTCAACTGGAGCGTGATAAGATCATAGTGCAGAAAATTATGTCAAACGGTTCCTCATGGAAATTATAGCGCTTGTTCGAAGAGATTGTTTCACTATTCGTTATAGATTTCTTTCGTAAAAATAAAAAAGAGGAAATATCTTTTTTTTTTAAGTGTATCTAAATTAAATTTGAATTTTTTAGTTAATTTATGAATTTTTTTATTATTAATAATAAAAAAAAGTTAATATAGAATTTTTATTTTGTTAATCTAATTTGAGTAGCATTTTAATTCTTATAATTTATGATTTACGAAAAATATATAATTTTGTCTTAAAAATATTAGAATATAATAATACTAAATGTGATAAAAGGAGAATAAATTTAATTATTCTATTATGATTAATATTATTTCATTCTCTATTGGCACACTTTTTCTTCGATACAAGTTACTGAATTGCAATGTTCAATCAATAAAATATCATATTACTTAATTAGGCAATAAAACTTGTAATGTTAAATTATTCATGATTACGTGTTGATAGATAAAACAGCGTGTTTGTCGCGCCAGAATGGCAGACTGATTGCAACCGTTAAAGGGCGACATATTGATGGGGGGAATCGAAGAGTGTTCGAAAGAGGGGCGGGGGTTGTCAACAAAAGAAAGGTTACAGAATGCCGATGCACACATGCAATGTGGACAGATGCATGTGCACCTTTTGCGTTTGGTCCATTGAGATGTGTGCCGGCTGCTTTCGTATATTTATAAAAAAATTATTTCACTTAATAAAATTGTATTTTAGTTAAGATTTTTTAAATACATGTTACATAAAACACATCATAGATATCAAATATATAACAGTTATTTATAAGTTTCTTCGCGGGTATAAATTAAAACTAATAATAAATTTAATTAACAAGTTTTATCTCAATAAGCACACAATTATTTCTCTAGTTGCAATCAGCATTCGATCTCAAATTATGTCAACGGTTTTCTTCACGTCTGTCGTTGCTTCTCAAGGACTCCTCAAGGTAAGTAGAATAATATAATATATCCCTTCTCGCGGCGAGATGAGAAAGCCTGTTGAAGCATTAAGAGTGGTTAGTAATGAATTCCTACGTGAAACACGGGCGCCCCTGCGGCGACGATGAAGAACGCGTCTGTTGTCGAGGCGATTCAATTCACCGTTTCGATTCTCACGCGCTTCGTCCTGAGAACCTGAAGTGGCCTTCCTTCCTCGCAAAACTCTCGAACCCCTTCCGGATCGGGCGATGCGACGACGACGCGCAGGTAAGTGCAAAAGAGGGAGAGTGCGAGGTCCTCATTTCCATTAGCGCTCCCGTTGATTGGCGCTCGAGTGCGATTCTTCTTCCGTCCGCGAACGAACCGTTTTCTCTTTTACGCGTAGAAAAGACGACTAGCGAGTAACGCAAGGCGCCCGTCACGGAATAAAGTATCTCGATCCGACATGAGGAACTTATTATTCCGCATCGTGCACCTGGGCACTCGAGAACGCCGTGAAGATTTGCAATCATTTCCGTTTACATCGCTGTTGCCCTTTGTAGCCGCACCCTTGGGTCAGTCTCACTAAGTAATCGAGATTTCCGTTACTGCTCGAGACGGCCATCTTTCGCGATCTGTCGAGTTTCTTTGATTATGAATACGCGTTTGGCTTTGATTGCTTGTTACACTTGCAGCGAATTACAGTTTGGCAAGCCGTCAATATAATTTCAATCAATTTTTATCTTTTTTAATATCGCTCCGTGGAGATTTTATATAAGATATATACATGAAGAAAAAGAGATAAACCGCTGTTTCAGGAGTTAAATCCTAGCTGTTGCAACGAGAACATATTAAACATGTTCGATGGCGAGAATATAGTAGTTGAACGTGAGATATAATCGACGTGGGCGAAATATACTTGGTACGCGAACGTAACTTCTTATCGACTTCTGATTGAATTGTCCACGTTAGCGAATTACGTACCGCCCGCGCACGCGGAGAAAATCCTCGCCTTTGTCACATTATGCAAGAAAGTTGCCGGTTGCGATACATGCTAGTACTGGAGTTCTACGCATGAATATGATTGATAGCCGGGAAGTGTATTATTAGGTCAACGAGCGCGCCGTGTGCCCCGGCAATCGCTGTGCGATTTCATTTCGCCTCTCGTACGCTCCGCAAACAAGCAGGTATATCGAAATAACACGTAAGGTGTAAATTAACGAGCAGCATGAAATCGTAATAACTTATTTATAAACTACTCATTTGCATTAGGCGAAAAAAAAATTGTACAAAAAATTATTGCATCTACAAAATACAGGCGATCGATATTTTTCTCGTCGCAAAATAATCTTGTTTCTAATCATTCGTATTGAGAATTTTATTAAATATTCATTCGTGGAAGGTTTTTAATATAATATTGATTGTGTATACTTGTTAATATTATGAAAGTCGGATATATCACGTGCGCGAAAAATCAGTGCCGCGCATTTATGTTATCCTCTTTATCTGTAACGAATGTGTGTGTGTGTAAGGTTCGTCGAGCCTGTCACATTATGCAAGAAAGTTGCCTATCATAAGGATGTAATCGTATGTATGATTGATAGTCGAGAAGCGTATTTAGGTTAACACGAAACTATTATAATAGACTTATGTGAATTTGGTGCCTCACTTTTAATTAAGTTTTCTACAAAAAATAATAGCATTTTGTTTTTGTTGTCAAAAATGTATTACAACAATATCTTAACAATGCATCTTTGTCAATTTTAAAAATGTTTCAAATTTACTTGCATTATGTGTTTTTTAAAATTATTTATAGCTGTTTGAAATATTCTTTTTTTTTTTGTAATGTTATTTTTTGTCTCGTAATCTTGTAATTTTTAAACGATTCAATTAAAAACAAAATTCATTACATTATATATCAATCAATAATTTTTTTCTTACATCTTTAAGTCGATTACATCAATTTTCAAAATGTTATACTTTTTACAACTTTGACTACAAATGAAATTATTGTTAATAATAAAAAATAAAAATTAGAAATATAAAATACTATTATTTTTTGGATTGAAAACTGATTTTATTAAAAGGAATCCAAGTTCATATAAATTGCAGCTTTTTGATGTCGCGCGAGCAAAGAGCGGCTCGCTGCCGATGCACGCAACATGCGGACAGATGCATGTGCACCTTTACGCACGTCGGTCCATCGGCAGCCGAGGCAAATGCACGCGTACACGCATTCAGCGTGCCACACAGCGCGATCCGCGTATATATGCGCACATGTGCTCTTCGTCGTCACCGCCGGCACCCCGAGGCACAATGCCAATAATAACCTATCGCCCTCGTAGCATCCCTCTCCTCGCAGATTCCAGCAGATGCTGCCTGATCCACGCGACCCCTCGTTTCCACGGCGGTCTTCTAGTTTTGTCTAGGAGGGGTCGCGTCGGCTTTTTCGGCGCACACAATGAGCCGCAAGGGCAGGTGTGGACTTCCCTTTACGGGTCCGTGGCGAGCGCGTGCCCCACACGAGCGGGGGCGGGATACTCCCCCTCCTCGTCTACCAGTTTCCTTCGCTCGCGCCACGTTTCCCTCCTTCCCGGCTCCCTTTATTTTTCCCTCGCGAGCTTCTTAAGACAGGCATGGCTTCGCCTCGGCGCGATTTCCTCCTCCCCTTCGGCAACTTCGGAAAAGCTTACGTGCGGCTCTCCTGTTACCAAAGGGGAAGATGAACGGCTTCGTTGGGGGTTGCAGCAGTCGCAGCGTCTTGCGATGCTTTTTGCCAATGTCTATAGTAAACGTTGATGCAATCGAATCTTTCCTATTGACGGAACGAAGAATGTGGGCGTTGTTTCTGAGGTGAAAAGCGATTGACATATAACGGTCGTAACGTATAATATTCTTAAACGATTTAATCGTATATATATATGTATTAAGTTATATGTATATTGCTTACACACAAATTACTAATCTTAAACTATACATTTGTAAAATTATTTTATCAACATACTAGATAAAATTCATATTGCTTTTGTAAGGAAACTAAGGCATAATTGCTTCATTCATTATTCGTAACACTCGAAGAAAAATCGAAAAGTAAATGAAGTAGGTAAAAGCAATTTTTGTAAGACAAACATTTTTTATACGATTTTCTTGTAGAAAAATACTTTAAACATGATTATTTTTTGCTGCGAGATTATCCGAGTATTCGGTGTACTTAAAACCAGTGCAGCCCATCCAAATTCTAACGGTCACCGCGAAGTCGAGGAGGGGTGGTGGCATGTGTGCGGCGAATAATAAGAGCAAAGGACGCATGTGCGCTTCCGCGAGGTGTGTGTGTGTGTGTGTGTGTGCGTTCACCCCCTTTCAAAGCAGGGATTTCTAAACGGACGCGTGCCATCGGTGAAAGTCGCTCTGGACTGTGCGGCGGGGATATGTAGAAGGGCCCCGATTTAGACAAAAATAGTCCTTCATGGCATCAGAGAGGGGTCTTACATCCTCACGGACAGTTTGGCGCGATGCTCAAAGGGTTCATTGTTGTTCTTTGTCCGCTGTTTTGTATCAGCCTTTAACTCCTCCGGAAGCATTTGACTTTCCGAGCGTTACGCGTTAGATGGAAATGAGTGAAAACACATTATCCTAGATAGATTGTATTATTCGCGCAAAAAAGATAATCATAATCTTTTCATAAATTGATAGTTGAGCGAAACATTCATTGCTACAAATAACTATTATTTAATCTTAAATAATAAATAAATAAATTATAAAAATGTATTTAATATTAATGGAGGTTTATTTTTTATTGCATTTTTAGTGTCATTGATATTAAAAAATGTATAAACGTATTTGTTTAGCGGAGAGAAACAAACATGACCGCTTCCTGCGGTCAAGTGCGGCTGCCTGCGTCTTCGAGTACTTTGCTAATAAGCGGTCGTTAAAAACGATACAAGCGGTGTTTCGACTCATATTACGCTCCATATTGAAATTTGAATTCTCTTCTTTTTAAACAACTGTTTCTTTCTTTCCGTTGCTCATGCCTTCATAGATCCATTACGATATCTGAGAATAGAAATTAGTAGTATTCCTAGATTTCAGATTATCTGCTGTCTGATGACAGATTTCTTTGTTCGCGTTTTCGTTTATTTTATCTCGCGCATTTTTCTTTTTCATTCAATATATTTTATATTTCCACACTTTTTTAAATTATTAGCATTATAGTCTGGAATATCCTTTAAATTCTTTCAAGAATATTTGACGAATTCTTCGCCGATTGATGTTTTTTCTGCAACAATAGCAGTCCAGATGTCGTTTTATCGCAAGATGCATCTCGCGGGTTAGCAACCCTCTCCTTCATATGCCAAGAATTCGTGGAAGAGAGATCAGTATTGTAATCCGTGAAAGAACAAAGCCGGCGGGAGGCACATTCGTCCTAGGGGTTCGAAAAAGGGAGTCTCGGATGTCTACATCCGGTTGGTCACTTCCGGCACGCGCTAAGACACGTGGCCTCGGTTGCCCCCCCTTGCACTCTCGCAGCCACTCTCTTTTCCTTTATATGATGGTGGGGGAGAATATTTTTCTTCAAGGGCCAGCCAAAATTAATGGTCGGCCAGCCTAAGGGTCTATCTCCAAATATTAGATAGGAAGTAGCTTTTCGATCTGTCGAATTGAGTTCTCTAGAGTGTACTATATTAACTATGACATGTAAGATGATAAAGAGGGAATTCTATGTCGTACTTGGACGTTCCACAAAATATGAAATATCATTTGTATTTCAAGGATAGCTCAAAGTTGCTATAATTATATAAAAACTGATTAGAAATGATTTGCGTTATCCTCAGTTGAATGGCTGGAACTTTATTTTTAGAACAATCCGCAATGATCGATTTGTAAATGAATAAACCATTATTTTAATTTATCCATACGTATTTGTACATAAATTTCTAAAATATTCAGCTATTACTGGCAATGTAGATTCGCGTTTTGAGTAGAATCTTTAAAGCGCGCTTCCACAGGTTCGACAGAACGCAGACTTACACTTGTGCGCCATTTACGCAAGGCATCCCGCACTTGCCGCTATTCGTTTTTGCCCTGAGCGCCTTGAATGGCCCACGGTTTTGAATAGAGAGGATTTCACAAAGAACCGGGCAAAGGAACCGACAAAGGACTCCGAGACTTCTTTTGTCGGAGGGTCTCGCAGTCGATGTGACACAGACTCAGAGTCGCGTCTGCGGGTCCGGGATATCTGGTTCAAAATCCCGACCGTCCACGATAAACCTGCCCGATTGACGCGAGTGCGTTCCTGCGCATCTTTTATGAAAGATGCAAGAGGCAAAGAGGAAGAAGTGTGTGGACAGGTGAGATGGCATACCATTGATTCTTCTATGAATTTTTGCATCTGTCGGTGGGTTGATCTCCTCAAATCTTATTTTCCGGCAAAAATGCCGCGCATTCTTCTTTTCACACTTCTCGAAATTTCGTGGTTCGTTATAGAAGTAGCTAACTCGCTATCAATAATTAAATCGCAGTTCCATTTTTGCAAAAAAAAAAAAAAATTAATACGAAATGCTATTTATCTCGAATCGCTAGTTTAGACAATATAGACAATAAAATAATTACGTCACTTTAATATTGCTCTGAAATTTGTTCCTCTTTTATGTTCCTTTTTTTTTTTCAATTGGTAACGATGAATGAAGTATATGTAAATTTTATGAATGATCGTACATTAGTCGTCGCCGTCTGGCATCCATTTAATACAATCTCCACTATTTCCGGCAAAGTTTTCGATTGTCACCTTTTGGCGTCTTGAAGACATGAATGAAGTTTCGCGACAATGCGAATTCACCCCTAGAGAAAGGGTTGTAATTACAATGTGCTTGCATTGCTCCGGCGCGCGTGCATCTGCCCATCATCTGCGGACAGATGCACGGCCGATCGTGGACGTCGCCTCGCTCGAATGCCCGGAAATGAAATTCTAAACACCTCTCCCTATTTTTATGTTCCAGTTATCCGTGCTTTTTTCTTTCTTCCCTCTGTCTGTTTCTTTGCCGCGCAAACAATAAGGAGGAGATCTGACTGTAAGCGCATGTCGTGAATCATATGCAAATTTCGCTTATTTGCCGAGGATGATGTTACCAATTAGCATAACTTTAGTGAACATAACAATGATGGAAATAACAATAAAAAAAAAAAAAAAACTCACATTGCAACATCTTTGCGGACTCGGAGGAAATTTTCTATTTATAGTTATCGCTTTTAAAAATAATTCACAGTTTGACAGCTTATTTTTGGAGAAACGTCGACACCCCTTTTCGACAAGGGAGGACGGTTGTCACGCAATGATCGTTTTTCGACTTTCGGCAAGGACTTTGAGAATTTCGACAAAACATCAACACGTTCTGTTTTTCCTTAGAGACACTTTGAAATGCCGATCTTACGGATAATTTAACATCACTCAGAAATAGAAGACTATCTGAAAGAGAAGCTAATGTCCTCCGCAATTTCTTATAAAAATAGAGAATAATACCGATTGCATAAAATAGAATTTTAAAGTTCTTTGCCATTGAAGATACATTCTATATATGAATATATTTAAGATAATAATCTGATACGTGTACATATAATAACTCCCTAATATAATAACTAATAAACTCCCGAAGACGAGGGGAGGTGCCATCAATTTAAATACTGATCTAAATATCGGCGGGTCATTAATTTCTCAATCGTATTTCCGTATACGCTGCTCCTTCCTCCTCCTCCTTCCCTCCCTCGAAGTATTTATTAAACACACCGCACCTATCGGCCCAAAACTCCCAAGGCAGATGGGCACGAAAGTACCTACTCACTCAGAAAACATACTCCCGACCACGTGGTCTTTCGGTTACACCCGTGGTCACGCTCTTCCACTCCGTCATACATATGCTTTTCATACGGCGTAGACAAACACGCTCTTACCCTCTCGCTCTCGCTCCGCTCCACACGAGGCGAAACCGATTCAATCTTCCTAATGGCGTCGTGTTCTTCGCCACGAGCTAATACGATGTATCATGCACCCTAATGGGCCAATGGACTCGTACCTGATTATTTCGGCGATGCGTGGGTCGGCAGGTGATAATACTCTCCTGGATGAACTCTTTCCAATAGGGTCGCGATGTGGGTGCAGAAATAGAACTTATTAAATTATTTATTAAAGAAAATATGTAAAAAAAAATACATGCACTTATTTTATTATACATATATATTGTATTTTTCCTTATTATCTTGCTGCCTTATTTTTAAGGATAAATCTATTACGTTATAATATGTGGAGATATTTTCTTTTCTTCGCAAGAAATTTTCTATTTTATTTCCAATCTTTTTTTATTGGTCAATATTTAATTTGTTTATACAACGATTATCGATATGCGCACGATGCCTTTGTTTATCAACATCGCCGACTTTATTTATCTATCACCGACGATGATTCCGTGGTTGAAATATATATTGTAGATGTGATAAACATTTTTCTCCGATCGGGCGGCGATAGAAATCTATGGACATAGATGTGTGGCTTGCGGAATGTTAAAATAAGACAAATCGATGAAATTACGCGGTCGCGCGATAAGATAAGACGGATAATAAAAACAATGGCGCGTATTAAATGATAGACAGCGTTATCCGCAGATCGCGATTAGCCGAGAGCGGTGGAAAATTTATGTGGGACTGGCACAGATGAAAAATGGCAAAGAGCGATATTTAACATACACCACCTCGACATCTCCGATCGGAGAACGCTGATTTCTCGTAATTTCATGCGCGCCCTCCGCGTTCATATCGGCGCGTATGCAAATGCCGGCGCTCACAAATGCAACCAAGTGCAACATTCGCGACTGCCCCAACGCGACAGTGTCCCATAATTTATTGCGTAACGGTGTTATTCCTTTAAATCGCGACGCAACAACGAGCAAATCTCGCACGGTGTGAGCCCCGCGCTCGATAGAATTATGAATTACTATAATGCTGTTCGCGATCTATGGATCCTTTTTTTCAAAATCGTTATTTATTCCTTTGACGTCTCTCGACATTGTTAAATATTTTACCGAGCGCGCGGGCGATTGTGTGCGCCGATTCGTTTAACATAATTTATTTGCTGATTTCGAAGATGATTTTATCTTTTGAAAACGCATTTTTTAAATTTGCAGCCTATGAAGCGAGCGCGAATTGCGCGAAATAAACCAACACTGAGAATCGGCGAAGAAACGTGTCAATGAGAAAAGATTGAACGTGTCGCGAACGTATCTATGACGCGTGCACCTCTTCCTTGGAAGAGAGAAAAAAAAAAACTGAAACTCGGCATTTTCTCGTCGGTCCGAAATGGAGCGTCGTCAGTCAGGCGCGAGGTTAATATTTTATCGGGCTAACCGCGCGCAGTTATCTCTTCGATTCCCGCGAGAGCCGGTAGAAAGTAAATCTCGTTCCGCGCGCTCGGGCCCCGAGGTCGCGAGCGCGAACATAAACATCCTTACGTACACGACCTGGAATTCCCGTTTGATTTACTGCCGCTATCTCGACGCATTAGTCTTTGGTCCCCCGGGGGCCGATATCATCTGCCTTAAAAAATGCGCCCGTCAACGCGGCCCGCCAACTACCGTGCTACCCATCCCTCCGCGGATCAGAGCCGCGCCGCTTACGATCGCTCTCTCGCTTCCGTCTCTTTTCTCTTTTTCTTTTTCCCTTCTATCTCTCTCCCTTATTCTCGTCACCATCGCCGCTTTCGACGGCCACTCGCGCGTCCCGTCCTCGTCTCTCCCTCCGCCTCGTTTTACCCGAAGATTGCTTCGGTCCCGGTGAGATCGTCTTACGACTGGACAGAAGCATGTTCGTGTTCCGGTATAGGGAGCAACAGGTAGTCGGAGCTGGATCTCTGGCTACCAGCGAGATATTAGTTTTTTATCGCGGGACGTAATGGATCTCGCGATCTGGTAACATTAACATTTTTATATCCTCGTTAGAGATGGTGGATAGCACGGCGGTAACCGCACGCAAAATAATTTCGAGGTCCGCCGCCGGTTTTTGCATCTTGGCGAACGCCATATATAAGATTTAATAATTGCAATTGACGAGTTTAAACTTTAATTAAATATTTTCTAATACATATTGTTTATACATGTTAACTGTAATTCAAAATTTTATGATTATATAATTTTCCTCGCCTCTATATAAACTTATATATTTACGATTGAGAATTATAGCTTATTTAAAACGGACTTACAGGTACAAGGGTCTATGTCCGAAATGAGTGCGCGAGCTCTCGATGCGGGTGGGTAGCTCATGCGCCCCACTGTTTTTGCCAGTCGGTGGTCCCGATGCCGACGGCCATACATTAAATAAATAAAAATCTTGATCCTCTTTCTGTCTCTCTCTCTCTCTCTCTCCTTATAATGCGCGGCTGCTTAGAATACCGTGGAGAAGCTACCGCGGCGCACCGGGGCCACCTTCTTGCGCAACTGTCGGCCGGTCGTTTCAATTAATTAGCATCACAGTATAAAAGACGATGCCCGTCAGCCGACGCCGCTCCTGCGTGCGCTCCCGACTCGCCTAGATTATTCAAAGCAACTTGCAGGGATGCGAGACGTTGCGCTGCACCGCGCCGCAGCATCTCATCGGCGTTACTCATCCTTCGCGCATCGCCGTGCGTGCTTTATATCCTGGAAAAGCTATTAGTGGCCGGCCGTGTCAGCTGGTCCGTACATTTTACGGCGTTCGCGCCGACCGTTCGTGCCGCGTAAATAAATCTGCGTAGTTTGCATGAGGACGATTTTTCGATCGAGCCTCGCGGAAGCGATTTGCGTGTGACGACACCTCGAACGTGTAAAGCAAACGATAAAATACGCGTACATGAGTCGTTCATTTTGCGAACGGTATATATCTAGTTAGAAAATTCTTGTATCCAGTTATTAAGGCTCTGGATATCTTATTTTTGGAGGAAAATATTTTATTCTAGAGTGCCAGATCTAAATAACATAGATAATAAATTTCGTATAAATACAAGAGTACGTACTATAGTGCAGTGTTTTGATGAAAATTAAAAAAAAAAAGTCACGTTGATTTGAAGTTGAAGTTTACAATCGGAAGATCTTGTCTGAGACATCGTCACCAATCTCGCGATACAATTAAGAATTCGATATTGCGTTTGACGGCACGTACTGACTTGAGTGCCACGATTCCTCTAATCACTCTCTTGGTTATTAGGGTCACACTTTCTCCGTCTACCGAACGAGACAATGACCGATCAGGTTACATGTGTTACGCATTCACGCGCGTATCAGCGAGTGAAATTGCGTTTGCGAAAATCGAACGGGTGAATAAAAGTTTACTTTGCTAAAACTACAAGGGCTCCAGACTCTGATCGTTCTGGAGATAGGAAAGGTTACTGACAAGAAAGAAAGCGTAGCGGATTGTTGATATTCTCGAATCTGTTGACGTGTCTCGAGAGTGCTCTCTCGAATCACTTGAGACGGCAAAGATTTTCTCATGGTCCGTTACGACTATACTTTAGATTTTTCTCATGGTATTTTATAGTTTCTCTTTCAATAAACGAATTAATTTGTTTCAAATAAATTATTTTTTTTTTTTTTTTAATAGTATGAGAGAATAAAATTAAGACAAACTTTATTGTTAAATAATTATTGCAGCTAAAATTTTATATTTTTACATTAACTTACATTACATAACATTCGTTTTATTTTTTCAATAATTCACGATCGATTCGACGATCGATCATTGCGACTTATCAGTCGATCTACATGGCGTTTCGCACCAATCGAGGTGCCAGCTTACAATTATTTCCCTCGTAGTCGTACTCATATGTTCATTTATCTGCCGATCGTGAAAAAGTGAGAATGAGAAAAGATCCAAGTCAGCTGCGCAGTCATGTCCGTAGGTTATTACATTGACTCGTTATTGTTGATGCTCGTGGCGCGCGTGTATATCTGAGATAAATTGCTCGCAATTATTACCTACATCAAACGGTGAAAATTATGACAGATCGAAGTGGGGAGAGAACAATCGCCAGAAAGTAGCTCCCGGCATTCGATTAAATCACGTTTTTTTTATCTCTCTTATACTTCTTGAATGTATTTCACAAGTGCATTAAATTTCTACGAAAAAGCGTGTAAAAGCTGCGTTTTTAAATTACATATAAAAGAATGCTAATAAATTAATATCTTTTTTCATTATAATATTCAGCTTTAAGCTGTCTTAATCTGTTCAGTGAAGAAAAGTTACTATTTAAACACTTAGAGATGTATTGCGTGTGTATTACGGGTAAGTACACTGTCATTCACACACACGGACACACCTGAGGCTTTTATTAAGTGGCGTCTAAACGTTGCCGGCCTCTGGACGAGCTGGCGCCTCGTGTCCTGAGAGCATGTTGCAAGAAAATCATATAATTTACAGAGCGACAATGCGTCCAGTTCCGCCTCATTAAATTTCTAGTCGTTAAACTCCTAATCGTTATTCTATCGATCGTTTGATACAAGTCAAATTTATATAAGGGTTCTTTTTCCAATTTCATAAAATCGGCGCGCTTAATTATAATACGTTACTGCAATGTTTTTTTTTTTTTTTTTTATAAGAACGGAATGAAATATTCATATAATTATTTTAAATGTATATTTGTGAAAAAAATTGCTCAAATCTTGAAATAAATAAATGTTACATATTTTATCATGCTATAAATTAAAAATTACATATAAATCTGACAATTATTAATATCGTGATCGATTACTGTTAGTATTTTAGTCCCTAAACTGTCCGCGGGAAATCAAAGACAAAACGTTTACCGATCGCCGACACTAACGAGCCGCGCCGAATCGTCTTTAGATCATCAAGTCACATCCGTCCGTTGATGACGAGGGTTACGGCCTGACGGCGCGCGGCGGCTCGATCAATTAACGCGGTATTGATCTTATATACCCGTGCTCTATACGATGATCGTTTAGAAAAGTTGTCGGCACCTGGCCCGACCCCCGCAGTATGCCATGAGCAGATGCGTTTTCCTCATACGTTCTTAGATTTCTTCTATCTGTGATTCGATCGATAAACGATATTCGACGGGTGTTTGACACGCTATTCAAGCTTTGAATTTCTCAACCAACTTATCTTTTATGCGGTGCGAAGAAATTTTTTATTACGTTATATATTTTAGTTGAATCTTTTTTTCTTTTTCTCGAATCTGAATTCTCATTTTTTTTTTTTTTCGCAAATCTAAATTATTTTGATTTATATATTACGAGAGAAATGTTTTAATATATATATATATTAATTTTTAAATGCAATATAAATCGTTGCATAACATTCGAAGTGAGTAACAGTATAATTATGCAACGTTTCTAACGTTTAACGGAAACCGTTTCTCGTTTTGCGTCTAGAAAAAATGTCGGGAAGATTTTCTGCAGGAGCTGCACGGTTATTGCTTACGTTTTTCACACGTTCAACGGTCCCGGGGGGACCGCCTTAACCTGTCCGGGCCTCAACGGTCATTCCCATAATCACCTGTGCCCACGAAGATACTCACCGGCCCATTGTGACGACGGTCCCTAATACGCGTCATCCTTGCGACCGGTCCTCTTCTTTTCTCGCAAGTGCCTTCTCTTTATCTTTCTCTTTTATTCGCTTCCTCTCTCCCGCCGATTGCTCGTCGCGATGACACCTTGCCCGCGGGAGACAAAGGATCCCGAGCTCGCGGTCGCGCTAAGCTGGAAATGCTAATCCTCGGCATGGTGGCGAAAGAAGCGAGAGATAGAAAGGGTGTGAAGCCGGCGTGAGTTACGAGACAGTCTTAATTTTGTCATTCATTTCGACGAGAATCTCGAGACCGGAGAGGAGCGATGCCGGAGAGGAAGTATCACAGGTAAAAGGCAACGGTTGTGTTGATGAGAGACGCTGTTGTTATAGCAGCAGCAACTAGTTGCGTGCGTAGAGACGGCGTATGATATATACTGTCGTTTTCTTGGAAAAAAATCTAATAATCCTCGGCCGCGCAGACGGCGAGACACCGGTCGACAAGATATGCCACTGCACTAATATAATGGCTAAATGTTACTAATAACCGGTTTCGTGCGTTTAACTAATGCCCGCATTAGACGATCGAGTCTTTGATAAGGGTACCTCCCTAGAGAGGTAGGTTCTCGCAGTTTATTTGATCGCTAAATGGAGCACTGCCATTGATTCCAATATCCATTTTATCGCCATTATTTCCGTCTTTATTCTTTAAACGCGCTCTCCATACACGATTATTTCACAATCCTTGTTAGTATATTTAATAGGCCTAACAATAATATATCGTAAAAACATTTACATATATTTGAAAAGGTCTTGTATATGTAATTTGTTATGTGATAATTCATTTATCAGGAAGAACAAAAATTACAAGGTACTTAAATTGGCTTTTGTTAGATATTTTGAAATTATTTTTGTGTATCTTTGAAAAATTATGTTTTGAATATTATTTATCAAGTCCACTAAATTAGAATTTTATCTTGTATTTTTTCGTGAATGACAGAAGATAAATTTTATTTACGTATTGCGTCAGTGTTTTAATAACAGAGCGCGACGCTTACCATAGATGACATCAAACTGACATCGTGACTCATAGTGAATCGTTCCCTTCGCCCTAGTCGCACGGCGACCTGTTTAGAAAAAAATCTGACACCTCTCTGATCACCGTTAGAATAACCGTTCGAGTGCTCATCGAAGTCTTTGACACATGTTGTCAGTCGGCGGCCCCAACTAGTGTTTTGCTTCGAAAACAGATGTAAATTTGGTATCCTCCGCTTTTCTGTGCTTCGGACGAAACATCTAACTTACGCAGAATTTTATGCGATATTTCGTACGATTTTGCAAATTCTATGACAAATTTTGATTCTAAGAAATCGCAGCCGCCCATGGCGATGCTCATGGAGTCCTCGAACGGTTTCTTCGGAAAGATGATTAGCAGAATTAAATATATAGCGGTTCGTGTGCGCAGATACTCGTAAAAGCGGTAAAAGTAAATATTAAGCCGATTTTTACGACATTTCTTCACGCTCTCTGTGTCCATTATCCGCGTTTGGGCCCCGCTATGGGATTAGCATGTGTCTGTCTCATATCGTGGTTTCCGCGATTATTGCGCACTCGGCGAGATAGCAGGTTGGAGATTAATATTGCGGTTAAAGAATAAACAGCGAGAAGAGAAGACATTGAAGGAAGAGAAGCAGGTAGGTTACAATCGAAATCATCAAGGTTGTGGCAATAAAACTTGTGGTTTCGGTGGTCACGTCTTTACGACGATCTAGCTGTCCGGCCAAGTGAAGTTGTTAGATATTTTTTTTTTTTTTTTTTCATTTTTATTCGAAGTGCAAAGTGAGATAAAACATTTGAAAAGATAAAATTTCTTTCTTATACTGGCAAAATTGTGATTAATTATATCGTAATAACTGTTCGAGTTATCGCAGCATCGTTATTTAAAATTATTATTTCTCTTTTTGATTTTTTTAAATATTTCTCGAAATAATTCCAGATATCTTTCAGAACTGTGAGTTTAAAAAAAGATATTTCTTATCTAAAAAATATAGAATGCATGACATCACATTAAAGATTCTTGTCCGAGTGTCATTCACCCACGTTTTATTCTCCGTGCAATAAAAAATCCAAGTTTCCTAATATTTCTCATGACGGCATTGTGCAGGCACTTATCGATTCCTCGATAAGTGTTCAATGGTACATTTATCGTGTGGCATGTGTGGTGGATCGCGTACAAAAATACTACTGTTCCACAGTACGACGAAAGGATAAAGCCATCTCTGTTGAACCGTATCGACCGCTAGTTCAATCATCGGCTTTTCGTTGCAAGACTTTATTGTGCTATAATAAATTTTATCTCAATTTCAGTTAATACTCGCAACGATAATCGCGTTAGAAAAAAATTATTTTTTATCCAAAAAAATAGAGACTGCATAATTTCTCTTGAGTGTTTTTTAACCTTATAATAATTTGACTGTGTCGTAAAAAACAAAACGATATCTCGTTAAATAAATGCAGTATTACGTGTAACATTACAAACGTTTGTTTTCTTTTCTTCTTGTATTTCGTAGGAACTTCCTGTTTGGTCGCTTCAATAATCCTCGCGCGAGATCCATCATTCTTGTTGCACGTGGGACGATCAACGATCCAAAGATAGATACTTGCCGGGCCAGTCGGCGGCCAGTCGCGATCGCTCGGCTCGCCAAAAACAGACAGAGCAACGGATTAATTAGAGTCCGTTTGTTCGTGGGCACCGCGGTCGCTCCGGCGAAAACGGTATTATCTTATTCAGAGCGTCTTGAGTTGCCCGAGGTCGGTACCAGCAGCCCCGCCAAAGGAAGATGATGGATCGTCGGCATTAGATAGAACGTTGGTCTTTCATGAGAACGCCGGTCCACGAGGCGCGACTTAATAACGCCATTGAGACTCGTATCTACGTGCTGAACGACCGGAACGTTGTAACTGAATGCACTGAGACTTTTGTGTATACATGTATATATTGCTGCGCGAAGCTATCTAGCGAAGTTACGGGGAGATATCTCTTCGATCTATTATCTCGTAACGTGCTGCCTTTTTGCGCGTTAGTATTTAGACATTTATAGATTAGATAAAACATACGTAAAAAAATGTGTAGCTCTAAATATATAAACCGATGAGAAAATTTGTATCTGTATTGAATCAGTTGCGTTTTACTCATTTAATTTAATTTTGTTATGAACTTTTATAACGACTTTTATATATTTTTTGTATCACAATCGCGAATTTCAGAATTAATTACTCTCGTATATAATATTTTAAATTTAATTTCAGTACTATAATAAAAACAAGGTTTTTTTTTTAAATTCATTGTCAAACAATGGATATTTATCTACGTTCTTGTTTTGATGATGCACGTTTTGTTACAAGCGTGGCATAGCTTTGTACTTTCCCCTTTATTTCTAAAAGAAAGAGGCTGTACCGTATTATTCTGTGATTCCGGAACGTCCTGTACCGTAAATATTTGAGGAAGCCGCATCAAAGCGTGCAGCCCCTAAAGAATCACGAACGAGTTCTAACCGGCCGCGCGACCGGAGCGGAATCTCCGCGCCATAAATTCATCGTGCAAGTCTCGCAGTTGCTTGAAAAGAACGGTCGACAGCGAGCAAACAGCAATTTCACACCGTGATCGCGCGAGAAACATTTTTTTCGAGACGCATTCGCGGATCGAATCGCACATTTCGCGCGCGGCTCTACGACTGCTGAAAACTGCTGAAATTGTTGTATAATATGATAACTTTGTAACCTTATCGTGTACGATATCGTAAATGTCGTTACAGAGTAGGGCATTAATTTTATATCGATCGAGGACTTCGAAAGGCAGCGATCGCGCTCGATTCTAATATAATGACGATACGAATATATTATTTGTATTAATATTATTAAAGTGGCATTATTATTATTGATAATGGGTCATATCGAAATTGCGATTTAATACAGTTCAATTACTTTCAAAGGATATTTTTAAAAAAACTTGATATTTATTTATTTTTTTTAAATATGTACATTTAAACATATGTATATCTTAAAAAATTATTAGATGCATGAACAAAAGAGACTTTTTTTATTTAAATATTTATGCGACATTATATAATTCAATGTCGTGGTTCTTTATTATAAATCGATTAGAGGCTTGTCTTTATCGCTCGTTTCCAATTCACGCACCCAATTCACCCTTGATATCTACTCAAAGATAAAGATGGAGGGTAAGAGCACATTTTCTGTGTATGTGTGTGTGTCCAGAGTTTTTTTTTTTTTATATCGGTACGATTCCGTGAGACTCATTTTCTATTTGCGGTACCACAAGGTGCGTTGTCATCACGCACGATTGTCACAGATTGTCACCTGTCACATTAACAAATAATGTTATCAGGATACGACAGAGTAAAGAGTGCAGAGTATCGTCCTACTATGCTCGCCTTTCTTTGATTTCCTGTCGGAATATCGATGCGTGAAAAGAAATTTCGATTTTAGCGACATTCTTTAGTAGTTATTTTTATCACCTGTCAAAACTCAACGGCAAATTAAAAGTTTAAATTAAAATTCAAAGCTTAAAATTTTCACTCGCAAAGTTAAAGTAAAAGTTTGTAATATATAGAATTAAAATTGTGAGAAATTTAAAAAATAATAAAATATCCATATCACATAATAATTAAAAAATAATAATACGCTATATATACGCTATAAAATAATTATACGCTATATATTCGAATTCTTTTGCGATATGGAAGAACTGCAAATGATATCATTCGTCGTCTACTTATACTTTGTACAATCGCTCGATAATAGTTGATTTCTTGATTTACTGAATAAATTCCATAAAATGAAAGATTGTTTGTTTACTATACGACCTGTTCCTTGCGACCCGGTTTTGTTTGACTTTTATCAGAGCTTTCAGTGATGAAGAATGCCGATGCGGCATTTCGTGAAAACGTATATGTACTATCGTATCGTTTATCGTATTTTCGGATTAGTCGCTGTTTATAGACGATATCGATATCGAAAATATCGTTTAAGGAAACGAGAATTCAGGCTACAGGTCGGTTTTTTACTTTGCCTTATCGCTTTAAAGTTTTCTCTTTTTTTTTTGAGAGTTTCACGATTGCTTTTCTCTCTTATCGGTTATTTATTATCTTTGTGATATTTTATTACGGTATTGTACATATAAATAGAAAAAGTTTACATATTTTCGTTTTTCTTAAACTAAATATATTTAAAAAATACCACATTTTTTTTATTTATCGGATAATTTTGTAATGGTAAAAATAATTAGTTCAATTATGTTAACGATACTTTGCAATAGCATCCAATACTTTTGATAAAATAGTGTTATATCTTTCGATCGCTTGTAACTACTCGTTTTCGAATACGCGTAAAGTATTAATAACTAGCGTTAGTGTGTATCCGAGCGGACTTAAATCTATTAAGAAACCGGTCTTCGGTCTCACAATCTTAGTGAACAGGATGAGGGAAAGGTTCGTGAAACCCTTCGAGGCGGACAAGTTGTTGGTCATGCCGGTGTCAATTAGATTCGATTTATGCAAACCGACTAAAATTTAACTTTTAAAGTTCATTATAAATTTATCGTTAACTGTTTCTAATCATCTATTCTTTTTTCGATAAAGAATGGAAATGGCCATATTCTCGCTTACGGTTTCTTCAAAGAGACGAAAACTCTTCCTTCATATTTTTCGAAATCTCAGTATCTGTTTTCCTTCCAAACAACCCCGATAATGCTGCGTCACTCGTGTCTTTCCGCTCACGCGACCTTTAAGAGGCGGTTTCTCAAAGTGCTTTAAACGGCCACGCGAGATCTCCACCCCGCGCTTCCATTTTTGTCTCGGAAAGCACTTCCTGTGCGCGACAGAATTCTGGAACGTGCTCGACTGATCAGAGATCGTCTTATAGCCGTGAAAAAAAAAAAAAAAAACGCTTCTCTAGTCCTACCGGAATCGGCCATTCATAGACGAAGAAATGCCGAAGAAAGATTTCGTTCTCTTTTCTTTCTAAAGGAGATTTCTCTCTCCCGATGGAAACTGTCCCTGTGGATGGAGAACAGGTCCGGTGTCCTTATCCACGCACGGGATCCCGCGGTCTGAATATCCTCCTCCTCCTCCTTCTCCCCCATCTTCTTCTCCTTCTGCATCTAGCTTCGCCGCTCTTTCTACCTCGTTTTCACTACGGCGGGTGGTGCATTGTACCGACGTTGAGATGCGTGTACGCCTTGTCGACGCTGATTATGAACGCATCCGTAAGCTCCACTGGCCGCGTGCTAACACGGAGAGCTGAAGTACACGGTCGTTCAACCCTACGGGATTTTTTTAAACGCATTTTTCCCCCGAGAGGATGGAATGTTGTTCGTGAGACATGGAGGATTATAAAAATTAAAAGACCGCCTTGCCTAAAAATGAGTTAGTGCCTGGACTATATTTAAAATGCAGAAATATTTTCTCCTTTAAAATTTGTATTGCGCAATGAATCAATAAAAGTAAGTAATCGGAAAATTTTACCGGCGCTCAAAGCGTACGATTGTTCCCTTTCATGTCCGGTGCGGAGCGATCAATCGACCGAAATCACGACGAAGGATCCGGGGGGCAGAGCGGAATAACGGTTGGCGCGCGTTAGTCGCGTTCCAATTCCTGTCGGATAAATCGTTGAAATTTCGAGGCGCGACGCGTAACGGACGGGCCGGTTGCGTTACGGTAACCGTGCAACTTCTTAAACGGGCACCCACGAACGAGGCCCGAGGCGTCTCCGACATTGTTATCAAGAGCGAGGCGTACCTGTATCACAGATCGAGATAGTGAACGTCGGTGCTGAAACAAACGCTTGTACTGTCGCAATCGCGCGGGTGAAAGTGTATCGGGGCACTCTCGCGCGATACGAGAGCCCAATTGAAATTAATTTAATTAAGCAAGCACTCGCCGTGGAGATTGCCGGAGGACCTGTAGTCCGGGGCGCACCTCCTTGCACGCTGGACGGTCGCTGTGACTCGATCATCGATTATGCCGGCCGATGATTATCGGCGGCACGAAGGAATGGCAAGAGAATTTGATCGAAGTATGTCAATCTATAAGTATTGATGGACGAGGTTTTGCGTAATTTGCTCGTTTGCGCGAATAATAAAATTTAAAATAATATTACTTTACATTACGCATTTATATTTTTTGAAAATAATTGTTTTATTTCTTGAGATGCGCATATATTTAAAAAAAAAGTGAATAAATATTCCATTTGAAATAAATGATACATCTTTCGTGTATCAATCAGCGCTCAAATCGATAAAAAAAATCATTTTAATTACAAGAAAAGCAAGGTGAACATGTAGAAGATTTAATTTCTGCGATCGATAGCACGTTCCTCGTCAATCAGGAAATGTTTCTCTGCCGGATTTTCGTCCGTGCCAATCTTTAAGGACATGGGGAAGCGAAGAGCCTCCTTCAAGCCTCCTTCGGCAGCACGTTTACAAAATATTCTGACGCTATAATGACATCACGGTATATGGTTCCGGAGTGTGAGAGCGTGCGAACGCGATAGCATCTCGCCAAGACCACCGGACAAGACGCCCTTATCTGATCAGCCATTAGGGCGAGACACTAACCACAGTTGATACATCAAAACGCGCCTGACTTTTATATTTTTCGGATGCGCCCTCGTTTCGCCGTACATGTCCGTGTCATTACCGTCCGGCATCTTCGATGAACTAGTTTTCGTCTTTTTGACAGGACCTCACGCGTCACGGAACTTTATCTGATGCGACGCGAATATGCGAATACCTGTGTGAAATAATACCATTGTTTGAGTTGCATCGAGATACAATCTGATTTTATACAATAATTAATCATGCAAAACTCTTTATATACTAAACTCTATTCAAATTAATTTAATATTTTATCAGACGAATAGAATAATTTATATATAAAAAATAATATAAAGCTATTCTTTCTACAAGCAAGATTGCCGTAAGTAGCGTACATAATTTTTATGATTATTGCGTAATTAATGTGCACGGAATCATAATTAATCATGTTTTCACAACTGCTGTAAAAAAGTAAATAAGAATGCATGAGAGGATCCGGTATCGAATTTTGTTAATTTATTATTTGTTATTTGTAACATTAATTGTAAAATTGTAAAATTAATAGATTCGGAAGTGGCATATATATCTTGGGAGCCATTAAAAGAAAACGTTTTTATATTAAAATAAAAAAAAACAAATAATTTTTTCAAATATATTGATATGACAGAGGACGTAGATTTAACGAATGACATATTTATTTTCAGCCTGTCAAACTATATGTCATATCATCGCGAAAGATTTGCGAACGGATATCTTTCTTCCTGTCGAATAAGCAAATTGAAAGTGATGACCATTGCTCGCAATCATCAGCCTATACAAACACTGTGGTGTTGAATTAAATCATCCGGTTCGTCATTCCCATCTCTGTCTTTGACACATAAAATTCTTTCATAAATGTAATTACGTATCAAGTAACATTCACATTAAATAAATATTACAAAAATAAAAAATTATTTCATTGGAGTTCTTTTTTTACTTAAAATCAAATATTAAAAATAATGAAATATTCATTTTAAATTCTATTATCAAATATTCTTTTAAATTCTAATATCAGATATCCTCTATTTGTTTGATTCTGACAATTACAGCATCTGATTATAATTAATTGAATATTATTGATTTTTATAAAAACGTTCATAAAAAATTCATATACATTTTAAAGTATTTCGGATTATCTTAAATAAGAATGAGAAGCTTGTAAAAGGGTGAACAGTTGTTTTACAAGATCATCATCAATGTTAAGAGCTTTGCCGAAAGTCTGAAAAGGTAAGATGGACATGGTAGAATTTTACGAGGGCAGAATTTGGCAGAGTTTTGGTCATCTGGTCCATATTCGATCACCTGCCTGTCCCTAAGAACGCACCCCTGATGGGCACGCGTCGTTCCGCCGCAGGAAAATCGCCTGCCGAACTGACCATATGCTAGATTCCTGGAGATGCGATGTTCTTATCTCCCCGAATAGACAGGCGTTCCATCTCAGAACGGTTATATCTGCGGTTTAAGGCCAACCACGTTGCCTTCTTATGCTTTCAAAACATTTTTCCAAATTATGAAAAATGTATTGTTCATTTATAAGTATCAAAAAGACCACATCGTAAAACATATTATCGAATAAATTAAAAAAAAAAAGAAATGTATATAAATATTAATGGATATTATATTGAATATTTCTCTCTCCAAAAACAAAAGATATAGTAATATCTATAACGCGTATAAAGTAAATTTAAATTTCAATGCTAAAATTGTTTAAATAATATCCAACTATTTTCTGATACTATTTTTGTCACTATACTAAAATCATTAGATAAACAAAAAATAAGGACAGTGCTCGACAAAATAACAGTCGCTTTGTCGTACGATAAAACCGGTGATACGGAGAATGATTGTCGCGTAAGTTCGAAACAGTTTTATTTATTGGACTAATAATAGACGAGACATTCGACCGGAACTCTATATAGGGAACCGACAAACCCCCACACGCGTCGATTTTTCGAAAACGGTAACGTTGCCACGCGCTCCGCCGGATCAGCTGTCGTGAATCCCAAGACAGATGCTGTCCGCTCCGGTACATTCGCGTACGTTGCACCGGAGATTCGTCCCCGAAGATCTTTTGAAATGTCGATTTTTCCTCGATGAACGCAGGTGAATGCGCCCGGGCTGAACAAGTTTCGACTCGCACGAAAGACGTGAAAAATCGATATTTTTTATTGGCGAAAACGCGTTCTGTTGCCGGGGGCGCTTTATTGCTCACGTCGAACTGTCAGGGTGGCAGGTTACATTAAACGAGTTCCCTTGAGACTGTCGTGTGAATCTCGGCCCGCTGGCAGCGTGTAATTGACGAATTATGTTGATATCTTGTTGCAAACGGTATAACGGAATAACGGTACGCCATATACAGATCACGAAAAATGTGACAGTTGGATTTTGTCATTACATTTAAATGATAAATAATTATAAATATTACACAAACACAATCTTTTTTTTTAGAAATTTTATCTGTCAGAATAAAAATATGCAAGCATTGTCATTGCAAATTAAAAGCTATTATAATCTATATATATATGTAAAGCGTCGTTTTAAATATAAAATAAAAAGTCTCTATTTATCCGAAAATTTATTCTCCATTAATTTGATATTGATTAATTATGTATTCGGTATCGAAGGTCCCATAAATCGAATCATATTATTGTTACGCGTTGTTGTCGATTGAATCGATCTAGTCTGCTATATGCATTGCGAAAAATTTCTATGATCGTTAACCACGACAAAGAGTTTGATTCGTCCATCGATAAGCGGTGTAACCACGATCTTGGAAGAACTCTCCGCTATCTGCAACGGCTCGAATCACGTTATTGCTCGCTATACCTGCCGCCCCGCTTATCTCATCGACACCTACGAGTACAATGTCACGTGTATATCGAGTGCGTGCCGATGCACTACGTTCGACATGATCGCCGATCAAAGGGAATGCAACAAATGTGCTCGGTCAACTTTTATTTCATGCAAATCGCGACGTTCGCTTATTTAAAGATTATTATATGTTCTATTGTTCAATGGCTCTCTTTTTCTTTATATTTTTTATTTCCTTTATATTATTTTCACGAAAATGTCACGATTTTACATGGTTTTATAGTCGATTTAATTACTGCCGCATTAGATAAGCAATTATCCGTCGCAAAGAGTTTATGGTCTTTAATAAAAATTTATGTTTATATATTTAAAATATATTTCACACTCTTTCTTGATTTGACTTGCACGAGGTGCACGTTTAATTTACAATCGTGCGGCCTACCTGCCGTCTCTCGGATGCAGCGCATTAAATTAAAAGCCACAATCCTCTCGCAGTCGCGTAAATATGCGCAAAGGGGCTGATCGACCTTTTCTTCTCGCGGCGGTTTACGAAGGAGCGCGAGCGTGCACCCTACGTGCTTGGCACTGCCTCCGTTTTAACGCGTTACGAAAAGCAGAGAAGGAAAGAGATACCAAGAATGAATCGTGCACCGGTCGTCGACGTATCATCTATATTATATATACACATTTAGCTACGCATATATATATAAAGAAGCGCTTTCACGCGGCTATCTGTCTCAACGCACAACTCTTTCTTGTCATCCTAGATCGACATACGCGAGAGTGAAAAGGAGGGAAATGATCCGAGGGAACCTGCATTTCATCCGGTTATTCCGGTAACTACGGTTCCGGCAAAGAATTCCGTTTCTTTCTTTCTTTCCTTCCTTCCTTCCTTCGTTATGTGGTGGATAAATTATACGGAATACTGGGCGCGCTAACTTACCCTCGCTTTCGTTTGTCAACGGTAAAGTGTACGTCCCATGCGTGTGAATTCCGACTAGGGAAGAACCCGGCGCCCTTCACGCTGATACTATAGGTAATCGCGCGTTCGCACAGGTTGCTTGCGAAAAGATTCTTTATGCGCACGTAAATGGGAGCAGGTCCCACTGGCATCGCCAGTTCGTCGGTTATGTTGTTGCGCCGCAATGGCCAACCCTAATTTCCGCCCTATCGCGAGAAGATATACAAATGCAACAATGTGCGAGAGAAGAAGCAGGTTGTGACTTCATTTGTGGATTTCATTAATCTCAATAAAGTTGCCAACTGATCGATTTTAATACGGTCTGTTAAAGTCTTGAAAAAATTCTTGACTCCTCTCTAATTTTGCATTATTTTGTAAAAGATTAAGAGATTTAATCTCCCCGAACCCACTTTCTGGCACACCTTCTGTTTGTAACATAATATAATAATATAATAACATAGTCAATCAGAGGATATGGCCACAGTCGTGAACAATTTATAGGGGAGAGTTAACGCTCGCTTTGAAGATAGATACATACGTCGGCCGAGTGTATACTTATGTAGACAACCGTTTACGGACGGCATCTCAGTACGATTCTTGTTTTCCCGCTCAAAGTGGTAAATTACACGTTACAGCGAGAGGAAATGAAAGGTGTGACTCCTCGACCCTCGGCGAGATACCCGACGCGCGCGACGTTACGAGTCCCCGGAACACTCAACCAGTTCGCGCGCGCTCGCTATTAACCCGTTGCGAGATCCGGGCCCGTCCGAATAAATCTGTATAATTATTACGGCGCGCGCATAGAGGATCTGTATGTGTATGTACCGGGTGGCCGCCCCGTTCCAAGGTATAGCCCCATCGGAAGGAAGCTGGTTTATTTTTTTGTTATGCCGCCTCGAGGGGCGCCCCATCGCCTCACCTTTCCAAACACCTGGCTATTACGCTGGAACGCTTTATACGAGTGTGTGCGCGCGCCACCATATGCGATCGGCCCCACCGAGACTAGCTACGTAGACCCATTTTCGGGGCCCGTGGATCCCTACACGTGTGCCAGATACCATCCCAAAAGGGGAGGGAGGGAGCAATCGAAAAAGGGCTTTTTACCGCTTCTCGCATCGAATCTCTACCATCAAGCGAGAGAATCGCTTTGCTCTGGTAAGTTGTATTTTCAAACTTGGGGATTCACTAAATAAAAATTCGCCTCATATTTTACAATAAATTACCTAACTGCATTTGATAATAATCTATCTAATTTATTCAACGGCACAACGAATTGTTTGTCTTTCAAAAGAATTTGAATTTGCATCTTTCACATAAATAAATTTATAATTTGATATTGGAAATAATGTAAACCTGTCATTTATGTTCTAATCAAAGAACATGTTTATTTTCTCAAGTGTTAATATAACATCGGAAAAACATATAAGTTTTTTTTTATTACGACACAATTATTTATTTACGCGCGAATCGATATCAATAATATAATAAGTCTTGCTTAGAGAGAAACTTAGAGTTTAAAAATATATTTTAAATCGTTGATAAAAATAAAATTGAAAATTAATGCTTAAAAATCGAAGTATATTTTCTAAAATTTAATACAAATTTAAATATTAATAACATTAAAAATTAATCTATTGTGAAATATTTTTAAGACATGTAGTTGAAAAAAATAATAATTTTTAAATAAAAGTAACTCCGCCCAATGCCGGTCCCAAGCCCGGATATAAAAGGAGGAGGATAAAATACTTCTATACAAACAATAAAATATATTATTTATAAAAAGACAATAAAGTATTTATTAAAAGAGTGTTATTTGAGTCGCAATTTTTTATGTATCATTCAAGTTGTTTTAAGCATTGCCATCTATTGACACGCAACTCTCTATGGATCGATGCATCGTGCATGCACCCTGTTGTGTAAATGGTTTTGTTTCCTGACTTGCTCTGTTTTGAACGGTAAGCCGAAACTTTTCACACCTTCCACCAATGTACACCTGTATCCTGGTTTGCTTTTGTAATGAATGAATCACGATCAAAGGCTCAAAAACTCTAGCAAAACCACGTCTTTAAAGATTATTTATCGAGCTTCTCTGCATGACGCATCCAAAATAATATAGTCTCTTTAAGATTTGTTTTGGCTAGCTTCACAATGACATATCATTCCCATTTTTTCATTCTTCTATTTAATAAAATTGTATATAAAATATTTAAGCAGTTTATTGCCACAAGCAATGCTTTGATGCGATTATATATTTAAATTTTCTCATATTGATAAGAATAATTTTTTTAGTAGCAGATGAAAATAAAATATTTTATTTCTAAAAAGAGAAATAAAAAATTTTTTCGCTAAAGAATTTTGCCGTTACTCGCACGAAAGTATTAAACAATTTCACAGATTAATCGATTGCGGAATTCGATATTGTTACAAATCGATAATGCCTTTTCGGAATTTAAAAATACATGTGTATCTTATGTGAATACGTTTTCTCTCTTAATTCTTTGCGTCAGTATCGCTCAATCTGTAGGAATCGATTTTCCTTTACGAAACTCGTCGACGAGACGATGATCATTGCGGCAGATCGAGAACCACGGCGCTCACAATGATGGATATTTCGTTGATCGTGAATAGAAAACTATGGTGCGTCTGAGTTTTTCCTCTTATTTTTTCGTTCCTTCCCTCTCAGGGTGAATAGCCGCTACGACGCGTAAGGCCCCCTTCATTGTGCAATGATCTCAAAGAATCACAACCTCGCCTTAAGTCCGTTCGTTCGGCCTAAAGTACTTTGCTCTTTGCATCAAGAGCCCAGAAATCTGCTGGTATAATTTTCTCAATAAGCATTGTCTTACCGTATTCGTGTCACCGAAATTTCTGTGACGATGTTATTTATCTCGAGGATTAAATAACATTTTGAAAAACATAATATTGTGAAATTCTTATTTGTTAAGTTTTTATCGATTTGTATTTAAAATAAACTTTGTAAAATTATTATTTATAGAATAAATTGATTTAAATGATAATGCAAAATATTATTTAAAAAATCTCCAGTCTTATTTTTACATAATGGTAATCTGCGCGACATGCTGCGATGTTATCATTGCTATCGATAGTTTTACAAAGATAATATTATAAAAATAAAAATGTAGAATTGTTTCAAGTTTAACATAATCGTTAAGCAAAGTGAATGCATCGGCAATTGTATAGAATATTGATTGTAAGCAAGCGAATGTAAATAGATGTCAATGATAACGAGGACCTTTTTGTCAAAAAATAAATATTTAATAATATGCATACCGATAAAATTCCAAAATTTTATCTTGAAATCCTACTGGCTTGCACGCACATATCTCTCTTCCTCTCCCTTTCTCTTTTTCCATGTTTTCCTTTTCAATTTTTCTTTCTATATCTGAGGTTTCTCTTTTATTACGATAACGTACGTGATTACGTACACGTCTAGTCCGGAGAATAAAGCAGTACGAACAAGTACAAGAATCCTATGTCAAAAATCGCTTTGATCTCGCTTTCTTGCGACGTCAATATCGGTCTCTTACTCCGACTATTATTTCGCGATTATTAGACTTGAATAATCTCGTTTCATGATAATAATTTCGTGCGATGCGTATGCGACAATAGCAAATAAAATATTTAATGCTTTTATTTATTCTTATCTTCATGATTTTAATATAAGTAGAAAAAGAAAAAATGGTTTGCGAGTGGAAATTATAGGATTATCTTGAAATCGAATAGTTCAAATATCCGTATATATCAAATATTACATAAATATTATTAAAACTGCGGTATAAAATTGCAATATTTGAGTATAGATATTGACAGCACTTTAAAACACGTGGGTGCTTTCTGTCTTTTTTCCACGCGCGTAAATCACGTGGCAGAATCACGAACAGAACGTCGCGTGTTTCTTCTTTCGCGCAAAAATTGCAGGCGATCAAACTGTTGCTGGCGCACAGGGAGAGGGAGAGGGGGAGGGGGACAAGAGTGCTCCCACAAGCACGCGCACGCGTGTATAGAGATAGGTTCTCGGCGCGCGTGGGCGATGCTGTGGCACGCGACACGACCGTTACGTTCAGATCTGGCACCGTAGGTCGACGCGAAAGGGAGGGGGGAGGGGGGGGGAGGATGCAATTCAGAAGGGGAACAGGAGGTGGATAGTAGTGTCTGCCCTCTATACGCTCGCACATATACATGCGTGTAACAGGCAAGCGTGCACACAAGCGTGTATCAGGTAGAGACACACAAAACAGCCGACGCGACAACCACTCTCGCACAAAGAGGGAGAGAAAGAACGGTGCGGGGTTCAGGTAGGCCGAACGGAAATTCGAATAAAAAACGCGAGTCGCCGAGTTCTCGCGCGGAGGGGGGCTCAATACACACGCGCGCGAGCGACGTGTCCCTGATATGTATATATGGCGCGCGGAATGGAGGGGGTCCCCTAAGAGGGGTCACAGCATCTGCTCCGTAGAGAACAACATAACATGCACACATTGCAATTCATGCCGTGTGTGTGTGTGCGTGCATATGCGTGATAGAGAGAGAAAAGAAAGAAATGGCGAGTAGAGCGGAAGGGATGATGAAAAAGGCAGGAGGGCACGCGGTGCGCAGCGGACAATCGCGTCGCACTCACGAGCATCCTGTACCTCTCATCGTCGCTTGATGACGATGGGGGGACCAGCCGGTGGAACATACGTCGATTGGCCAACGGCCCACAACCGACTGTCTCCCATTGGCAAGCAGCGCGGGGCCTACAGGCCAGTATTGGCTTGGCAGCACGTGCGGGCCACCTGCAATTAGTTGGTGGGGCGATCTGTTATAAGAGACCCTGACACAATCCCCTGCCAGTCAGACACCGGCTTGCAGCCGAAACGTTCGGAGTGAGTCGATGCAGCATATCCCTACATTTCACTTTCGTGCTTTATGCGAGTCTAGATCCCGTTTGAATCGCTCGACCAATCATTCAGTCAGTTGATTTTGAACGGACGTGTGGGAAGGATCAATCTTGTTTTTTTTTTTTCCTGAAAAGAGATAAAGTGCCGGTTCTATTTTCGGAAAAGAAGACATTGGATTCCGAACTTATGTGTGAGATAACAGTGCAGTGAGGTTGCCGCGTAAAGATTATTTTCTTGCGAGGATTCAGCAAGAATGTAATTATTTGATTAACATTGTGACAAAATACTTATAAAAGAAGAAGCGAAAGGAAAACGCTGTGTCTTTGCGATGCTGTGTCAATAAATAAAAGGAGAAAATATATTCGTATAAAAGAGAAAAAACACTGCAAGTGTCTTCATAGTGTCGCGGTATCAAGAAATACAAAAAAAAAAAAAAAAACATTTTTAAGTATCTTCACGGTATCACAGTGCCAAAATGCTTGTCGCTGAGATGCCGCCTAGCTTCATCAAGAAGAACAACAATTATAGTCACTGTCCGTTAAAGAAACGGCCGTTTTATTATACGTCCGAGGAGGAAGATGAAGCCCCTGAAGTCACCAAAGGTGATTATCGTGAAATTATTCATTCGCAATATAAAATATAAATTGAAATTTCTTTTCATCATCTAGACTTCGATATTTATATTATAGAGACTTATTCAGATTTGGCATAAAGAGTTTTGCGTATTTTATTATTTTTCATATTGTTCACATATTGCTATTTCTCTTTGTTAGATATAGAATATATTAATTATTATACATATAAAGAATATATTATTCACAAGAATCTCAAACTAAATAGCAGTATAATTTTAGTTTTGAAAATAAAATAGTATACACAATAACGGAAGATAAATAAATCAGTAATATTTTAATATTTCATTATTCTCTCTTCTCTCTTTCTCTTTTTTTCTTTGATTTTGTTCCTTCAATTTTTTTTAATGTTATATATATAATTTTCTGCAATTTTTATATTAATTATTGTATACTATATATTTTGAAATAACAATATGTAACTGTAAATACATAAAAATATAAAAAAATGCACAAAATAAATTAACAAAAAAGAAAAAAGAAAAAAAAATAAAGTTAATAATACGTATATTTTATATACTAGGCATTTTTTTAATCATGTATCTTTGCAACGCGTATCTTGCAGACGAGATAATCGACGTAGGGGTGGACGATATTCCCGAGCCCGAGAATCTCAGCACAAAGCCTGAGGATTTGAGGAGAACCGCGGATCGTCATCATAATCACCATCAACAACAACAACAACAACAACAACAACAACAAGAACAACAAGAGCAACAACAAGGCGCATCCAGGACACCGCCGCCCATCTCTAAAGTATCTCCTGCACCTTTAACAGTAGAGTCATCTTCGCCGACGACTCACCACTCGATGTACGTCCATCCATCATCGCTGCATCACTATCACCATCACTATCCGACTAAAACTATCACGCCGCCAGCGGGTATCGCGCCCATTCATCCGGTTGCGAAGAAAGCACGAGTCGAGGTGATCCAGCACAATGACAGCTCTACGACAACGCCGACGGCGGGTATAACGGCGACGTCGGCACCGCTGCACTTTATGGCAAGCAAGGCGCCCTTAGAACCATTGAATCTAAATACTCCGGTGGAGCCGCTAGCGCATTACGCCACTCCGGCCTGGGCCCGCGCGGCTCCACTATATCCGCCGCATTATCTACCATACCATCCGCCTACCTATCATCGTTATCCCGGAGCGGAATTGTATCCGTCGTATCCAGTATCAGGATATCCTCACTCTTCTCCGGAGCATCATCCGTCAATTTCGCCACCGCCACACGGTGCACTGACCTGTCCGACCATTCAACGGCCCATCGTAAGGAGCTACCATTGGAGCAGTCCAGATCACTGCGGTTTATCGCCCACGAGTTCCGTGGGTTCCGGCTCGTTGCGGTCACCTCCACCAGTGACGCCGGAAGACCTGTCCTCGTCACCCAGCAGTGACAGCGGCAGATCATCCGCGGGTAGCACCTCCGCCGGGCCTACGATCGTGAACACGAAAATGGAGAAGAGCAGCCCGAGCGCGAGCGCATCCTCCAGCACGACGTCGCCCAGGTATTCGTGTACGGATTGCAATAAATCGTATTCGACATACTCGGGTCTGTCGAAGCATCAGCAGTTTCATTGCGCGGCCGCCCAGGGCCAGGCGAAGAAATCCTTCTCATGCAAATACTGTCAGAAGGTGTACGTCAGTCTGGGCGCATTGAAGATGCACATCCGGACGCATACACTGCCTTGCAAGTGCCATACGTGCGGTAAAGCATTCTCCAGGCCGTGGCTTCTTCAAGGTCACATCCGGACGCACACCGGTGAGAAACCGTTCAGATGTCAACATTGCAACCGCGCGTTCGCCGACAGGAGCAATCTCAGGGCTCATCTGCAGACTCATAGCGACGTCAAGAAGTATTCCTGTGACAGGTGTAGTAAAACCTTCAGCAGGATGTCGTTGCTTACGAAGCATCAGGAGGGCGGTTGTCCCGGCGTCCCCGTATCAGTCACTTATCCTTGCTAAAATTGTAAGTTTGTGCGGTCTACACCACACGGCGACAAACGTACCTTTCAATTCCACGGTCTCAAAGTGCCTTAAAATGCAGTACAAACGACGAGATAGTGCAGTTCGGTATCTTTCGGTGAACCGCTCGCGGAATATCGTTTTCGATTAATCCTTTCACCATCGAACTGCTTTTTTTTAAGTTAGCATTAAATTGATATTTTATGCACAAAAATAATTTGCACAAATATTATCTTATTTTGAAAAGAAAGTCTAATACTCAGATATTTACACTTTGAGTTAATTCTGGAAAAACAAATAATTACAAGATGTATTATCCGATTTTACTATTTTGATTATCTTATGGAGAAAGGATTAATTTCACGCACTTTAAAATCATATCAAATCCGCGTCGTTACGAAATTAAATTCTCAAATAAATATTTCGAAGAATTTGATAAAAATTGGTTTCGTTTGTTCATTTTTACTCTTTTCACTGTAAATATCGGTATACAAGTGTGTGTGTGTGTGTAACACACATGCAGTGATTCATAAAAATATATATTCCTTGTTAATCTTTGACTTCAAATTTCTAAAAGAGTGTACAAAATCTTTAACAAATTTTATAAGATATCCAAAGTACAGATCACACACAAAAATTACATTATTAATAATTATATAAAATATAAGTTATATTTATAAAAAATAATATTTTTTTTGAAGAATATCAATTACTTGAAGTCAGAAATTAAGCAACGAAAAATTTTTGTGATTTACTGTATGCGCGCTGATAATGCTAGTACTTAGATAATTATTTCGTCCTTCCGAAAGATCAGTCACGTTGCTTAGTCACGTGGAAAATATTGGCATAAAAAGCCGCCCGATTACCGCGTGATGTGGTCCCGTGAAACTGCTGTGCCATTTTTTTTGTCATGACATTTTTCTTTTTTTATTTGTTTCGATATACTTGAGCACAAAATGCGATCAAGACGAAAAGATCGAGAAGTAGGACGATTTGCAAGTTTTTCTTTTTTTCTGAGTTTTATTTCATTATTGCTTTCGGCGTGCGAGCGCATCGAAGCGTCATTGATTATCGCTTCGATGATCAATGATGTTTTTAACTATATCGCTAATGATTTTTCATAGGTTTGCTAGAAAAAAATGTCTGGAACAATGCGAAGCTTTACAAAAATGTCATATTAAATAAAAAAATTTTAGAAAGTACGAAGAAAATGTATTTTAAATCTAACAATCGATGTGTATAAATCTGAAAGAAAAAAAGTTTAGCATTCACATGTGTTGCAATGCACCAAGTGCCATTCGCGAAAGTGCCACTTGACAAGACGGTGCCGCGCCGCGTCAAAATATATAAGCACCATATGTAAGCGCTCGCACGCGCTAAAATGCGGATTGTACAGTTTAGCAATTAATGCGATTAGCGAGTAAAACAATACAAATATTATAATTTACCTGCGTTGGGCACGGAGCTGTACCGATCGGAGAAAAGAAAAGCGTTTACGCGTGGATTGAGAAAAAAAAAGATCTCGGCTCTGTATGTTGCATTAACGTTTTCCGTACTTTGCGTTTTGCAAATCCACTATAAGTTTCTCGAACAAACTAGTCATTGTATTATACGCAGAAGAGCAAAAGACTCGCTATGATTATCGAAAAAAAGATATATATATATATATATAGAGAGAGAGAGAGAGAGAGAGGTAGAGATTTTTCATAAGCGAGCCGTTGTTGTGTATTTTTACTTTTTATCGTGCGTGTAATTAACAGCGCGGCTCAGGTGAACACCACTATTCCTAGTTTTGTAAAGAAAGTAAACTACTACTACAAGAAGAAATAGAGATATTGCCTATATATATATATAGAGAGATATTTTATATAAAATGAATTATGTGGATTTCAAATTTTAAATTCTTATGTGTTACGTATATATCCTTGTCTTTTCCGTTTCCCACATGTGCCTTCTCTAGCATATTTAGATAATTATAAGTTAAGGATAAAATTAATAAACTCTATTTATGCTATAAAACTTACACAATATTTATATTTTTAAAATTTTTATCGACATAAAATTTTATTTTATTACATTTTTACTTTTTTAATCGCTTCCAAGATGTTATTAAATGAAAAATATTGTATAATCTTGCCGAACTTTGATTACCACATTTTAAATCTGTCGTACATTGGAAAGTTTAATATTATAACGATATGGAGATTCATATAATCGTGCGTTTTGTCTTTCGACAAGAAAACGAGGTTCTCATTCCATGAAGGACGGAAATCATTAAAGAAGATAAAGAAGAATTCTTTCGGCGAACGGACGCACTTCATCTTTTCGAACCGCCGAGAGAGAGAGAGAAAAACAATACAATGGTAAAAAAAAATCTTTTTCTCTTATAGAGCGTAGTTTACGCGCTCTATATCTTCCGACTTTTCTACTGTCATTTATTCGTTGCTACAATTATACGTGGGTGGTCCGAATCGATCATGCGAACAGGGAGAATTCCAGATCTTTTTATTGAAGCAAAATAAGCAATCTTTTAGACTGTCAGATATTTATGCGAAAAAATGCTTCGGTGGTATAGTACATAAGTTCTATTATGAAATCGATAAATCGGCAAAATTGAAAAATCTTTAATTATATCTTACAATTGCAGTATAATGAGATGGTTACAAGAAGTTATATTTGTACAACAGCTACATCTTTCTGCAACGAATATACGATCTTTACAGTTAAGTTTCTGTGAAGTTAATCACAATCACATGTCAGTTACACAACGTGTGTGTTAAGTGCGTCTTCCGGTCATGACAGTTATAGCTCACCTCGCCAATACATCTCATCATGCAAGAATTAATCGATATACGTTGGCTCGCGTGCGTTGGCGTGAATGCGCGCGGATTATCCGGCAGGTTATCCAATTTCTTCGCACAATGAAGAATCGAGAGATCGTTCCGCGTCGCCCTCGCACACGAGACAATATTTCTTTCTCTCTTTCTCTCTGTCCGTCGCGTGTTCATTCATACGTCCAAGCGTGTTCGCGCCGGCACAAAGCTCTTTTAGCGGAACAAACAACATATGGCGAGTAAACGCGCGCGCACTGGAAATACGTTCAATTCATTTCATTCGGGCAAAATGGGCTACCTGCAATGCGTATTAAATCCCACGTGCCTTTAGCACGCATTGCCGATTCAATCGGCCGTGGTCGCTCCCAATCGGAGCTTTTTGTTTGGCCGACTCGTCCATATGGATGCGTGCCACGATCTCGATCGCCCTTTCGACGCTGTCTCGCATCAGTAATATATGGGTCGAGGTGCAAGTTAAACACGCATTTAATCAACGGCTGATCGATATATGCGAGCAACATGTGTTTCATTTAGTTATCTAAATATCGATTAAACGTATAATGTGTCGTAGGAGAAGATATTAAATCGATACGCTATTTTATCATTTTTTTATGATAATAATTTGGAATAGAAACAAGTACTAACAATTAATGAATTATAATGAATAATATCGAATTCAAATCTTGGTATTTGCGAATATTTAAATCTGACAATTTTACATTTATGGTCTCGTGTTGTATAGTTAATCGCCCCGTTATGGCTGTAATTATGACGGCCCATTGAACGGTGTCCTTTCGCTCGGCACGACAGGTGCACGTGCTATTTTCGAGTACCGGCCCTCGCAGAGGCTGCGCTGTATGTACACACTCGCAGAGAAATGCATGCACAAGCAAGAAAGTGTGGAAGCAAACGCTACCTTGGCCGCTGGGCTTTTATGGCGATCGGCCTGATCGAACAGGTGCGTCGAGACGGATATACACACATATAAAACGCCGGGGTAAAAGGTTCCATTATTCGTTTGTGTATGGCACGCCGAGGCTTTGCACTGTGCAAAGACTTTTGCGAGAGAAAAGCGGCTGCTCGGTGACAAAAGGTCGCAACGTTGTACGGGCCCCAAGAGCCGAGAATGGGACTTTAGATACGAGATTTTTTCGGCACAAAACGAAGGGGGTCGAGGAGGCCGACCGTCACCGATAAAAATTCCTTCTTGCCTTGTATAATTCGATTTGACAATTTCAGTTATATATTGTTCCTCGATATTGACTCTTATACATGTTACTGAAGTTTTATTTCTAAAAAATCTACTTATATCATGCTTAATAAAAATACTGTTGCTTTTATATTTTTAGTTTTCGATTTGCATTGATTATATATTTTTTTCCTCATTATTTATAAGAAGCAATACTGCATGTAATCTAGATATTTCTGCATGAAATTTCGAGCAATAACGATCTCACGATCTCTGACACACGGTTGCTGAAGAGCCGAGTTGACCCCGTATAAAACTAATCGTTCCTTCAGAATGTACAGCACACACCTGACCAACGAGCGAGAGTCTCTTTCATCTCTTCCCGGAAGACTCTCGTCTTGCAACCCTTTACTCCGTGGTGGTATGTGTCCCATTGTGTCAGGATCGCCGCTGCCGGTAACACCAGGTGTGTTAGTGCCCGTGCGTTTCTTCCTCGAGAAGCATGATCGTCGATGATGATGCGGCGATCCGTGCACAAATTATATATAGCCGTTGCCCTTATGAAATTCTCAGTCGCCTGGATAAATATTGAACGATCAAAATATAATGTATAGTTTTTAGTTAATTTTTATCTTGCCACACGTGATATTTCGCTAATATTGACATTATGCTAAATTGTTAATCTATTATTAATGAATTGTATTTTTTTAACTTATTAATAAATTATTATCTCGCTAATCGGCAATAATTGAAGTTTAAGAGAAATTAAAATATTAGCGAGGGAAGTGATTTTTGTACAATCATCATCGTCATTCATTTATTATTCAATACGTTCCTCTGACAACTTCTCAGATCGTAATCGATACGAACCGTTTCAAGAACGTGATCGATTGAAAAACGTGAGAGACAAATAATGAGATGAAAGAAGCAACTCGGTATATTTACCGCTGTGCTCGTATTCGAGGTAACCTCGATACAAAAGCTATTCGTTACTTTATATCTCGACTGAGCTAAATGCGATGCGGTTCAGTGATCCTTCGAGAAATTTTTCGTTATATCGATGAGTTATAAAGTTGTTTATATTAATTTATTTCGAGGCGAGGACAATATATATTTTTTAAATTAATATTCCAGTTTTTATATTAATGTAGAATAATCATTTTAAAATGTTACAAGTTTTTACGGCTTTTAATAGATTTTCAATTATCAAATTATTTAAAAATCTATATAAATTATCTATAAAATGTATTTTTAATTTTTATTTCCGCTTTGTAATACCTGTCGACAAGCCGGAGAGAATCCCTAATCGTGTGAAACGCAGGTGGGCTGCGCTTAGAAGCCTAAAATATCCGAGTCACCGTACGAATAACGAATGGGTCTTATATTTCAGTAGCGCTGATCAAAAGCAGCGCGAGGCATCGGGCCAATATAACTGGCAGAATGGCTCATTAGTCCGTGGAGGACCTTTAAGACCGCGGACAAAACAATCTCTGCTCCGTAACAGCAGCAAGGTGTTACCTGCGCCTTATTTTAGGTGGCGTGTATAACATATGGCTCGCGGGCGAGCTCAGGCAGATTTCACCTGCCGTTCCGCGGTCCTCTAGGACCCGGATCGGTGGCGATCCTCTTGCAAAATTGCAACGTCCAGAACTCGCAGTTAAGAAACTTACGAAGAGAGACTTAAATCAGGCCCTGCGGTCCCCTGTACCTTGTATCTAAATTGACTGGGCTATGAATTTACTCGCGCGTAAGAATCATCGTTATCGCACTCTTCACGCCGGCCTTAATGATCTCTTAACGGTCGTTTCGAGCTCGAGTTGCGAGATGTTATCGCGAAGCCTCACGAAGGGGGTCTTCACTGGCAAGAGAATTCGTGAGACTCTAAGAGAATTGGCCGTCGATGTGAAATGACGTATCGTTGATTCCTTTTTTCAGGATTTCATCAATTTCAACATTTCGAGTATTGAATTATTTTTTTTTTTTTTTTTTTGGCAAGTAAAAATTATTTTTGACGACACGACATTTATTTTAATGAATAATACGTAATAAATTGAATTTGCAGAGATCCAAGTTATAAGAAAATGCAGTATTTAAAAAATTAAAAATTTGCTATCGTGTATCTTTCAATTGTAAATGTAGTATTCTATTTTGTTAAATTCAGATCTCATGACATATATTGATCTTTTGATATTGCTAATTGCTTTGATAAGAAGAATAGCGGAATTTTTGGTACGACCGTGTCGAAGACGGCATAGCATGCTTGTTAATAATATAAAAATGCAACATTTCTCATGGTCATATGTTATACGAAAGTTTCGTGTATCAAAATAAAATAAATTTTTATCGATTTTATTTATGATAAGTCAACATTTTTGAATATTCGGCAAAGATTATATTCTAAAACATATCGTTACATTCAAGTCAATCAACTTTTTTATTTTACGTAACTTGAATTGAACATTTGACAAATGTCTAAAATTTATTTTATTAACCCACTGAATCCATCGTAAAAAAATCAATATCTCAATAAACGATCTCGGTTTGTCGGCGCGATCGTCCGTAATCTTTTTCGCAGCAAATAATTTTTTCCTCATCCGTCGATGACTCAACGTCATCATCGCGGTTCCTTCCTCTTCTCCAATCCTCCCACGCTTCTCTCATTTTGGCTTCGAGCCGCAGGACCCCCGAGTCAGAGCGCGCGAGGGTGGAGGAGGGAGAAAAGTGCCGGCACACGGGATCATCAAAGTGCTCCATAATGAGCGACTCGCGCTGCGAGGTCGGAGGTCATGCGGTAATGAATTGTTTTGCACCTCGCGGGCAAAACCGGGCTCCGTGAACCTTCCGTAAGAGCACATGCTCTTGCGCGGGCTGCGGTAATACGAGTAAGGCACTCGGGGCCTTATCCGGCGCGCGGTCCTGATAGGCATTCGAAGGGCGATTCCGCTTCGCCATGAGAAAAATGCACGGTGACTTATGGCGATCGATCAGTCAGGCAGCGATGGCGAACTAATTGACTGTGATGCGACCGTTAACCGTTATTGAATTTCACGTTGGCTTTCTCAATTATTTTCGTTTGCATTTAAATACCAAATAGATTTAACGCGATTCGATTAATGACAAGATCAGTCATCAACAATCATCGTAATTTGCTTTAATTACTATGGGGGGAGGGGGAGGACCACCGGCTTCATATGCCAGCTATGTCTTTCCCAGGCAATGACGCCGGCTCGTTAAGACTCGAAACGCCAGTTGTAATGGTCAGGCACGATCTGTACGGATAATTAAAAGCCGAATCTTTCTTTCCGATTATCCTCGTGCGGATCGTTACATGTCGCCGCTTATGTAAGCAGGTTGCAAGGTGATCGGTGATCTTGCCGACCTTAACCCTTAACTGCGTCAATCTTGACTCCGCTATGCTCGGATACTGCATTGTGCTGTTCCGTTGCTGTTAAGTTATTATACGAACGAGAAAGGAAGGGAGAGAAAGAGCAGAGAGAGAGAGAGAGAGAGAGAAAGAGAGAATAAAGATTTTAAATTGTTTGTGAGTTCGATAATAAGATTGATTCACTAACAACGTGACGTAAATATTGTTAGTAAAATTAGATATTTCGACCAATTTAACTATGAGACAATGTTGTAAATGTATTTATGCATTTTTTACAATGTACCGTATGTATATTCTATTTTGGTTTATTGATGCAAAATATTTAGCTTTATTGATAATTACAAATAATATTTTATAATTGATATTTATAAATAATATTTTATATATATACAATTAGAATGACATATAATAAAGCAAAAGATGAATTTTGGCGCATACTTGAATAGTTGAATATTGTGATAGATTTGCAATTGAAAATGCTGGGAAAATCTAAGGAATGCAGCATGTGCATCCTATAAGTTGAAACGGGATTTTAACGACGGATATATGTCATTTCGTATACCAGTCCCGGCATATTTATCATATTAAAACGAAAGGGCGTCGCACAAATCTGAGAAAATTAATAAATTTCGATGCTGATGAATTTTTAGAAATTGCTGGTTTCAAAACAGAGAGATGGGATAATGAATACCCATTTCCTCATCTCGTAACGACAGGTAGCAGATTTCATCCTTTTAAAACGCATGTTTCCGTAACGATTTTTTTTTTTATAATTGTCTAGAACGGCAGATGGTGACCGTGTGTGACACATTAACAAAAAAAGTACACCGTGTTTTTTACTTGTTGTGAACTATATACAAGGATAAAATAAATACATAAATAAATACGCGCGTTTATGTTTCTAGTTTGTATTAAAATTAATACAAATTAAAAATACAAGATTAAAAAAATGTAATATTGATTTTACGGAAAATTAGTTTTATGCAGATATGGAATAATCTTTAATTTTTTCTACATCATGGCGCGAGTACAGAATCGAGAATCTCTATCAAGAAAATGGTATTCTCAATGAACTTAGATGAATAAAATCGGACGAAAAGTTTTGTTCCTCACGCTCTTTATGCATTTCCGTGATTATTCGTAATTGTCTCAGAAAGCCAAAGTGTGCGCTATTATTCATGATTTCGCCGGTTTCTCGCCTCCGACATGATGACAGTCATGAGCGGGGGACGATCGTCAACCGAATCGAGGTTCACACATAGCGGTTTGCGACCGGTGGACCACCCACCAATGGGTGTCAGCAGTGCCACACCTTGAATAATAACGCGCAGCGAATCGACCGAGTTTGCTGATTTCCAGCTGATGAGCGGTTAGCATAATAACGACTGGTAACTGTTGGACGTAGGTAGAGAGTCATCTTGTCTGTTTCGTTTTGCGGGCGATTGATATTTAATGTATATATAATCTCCAAAAGTATATTTTAAAGATAAATTAAATTTTTATTCCTATTATTCAAAAGTATTAAATGATAAAATTGACAGAAATAGAGTTGGGAAGCAGATAGACGCCGAGACGTTATTGTTTTTCGCGGCAGCTTCGAAAGCTTCTCGAGAGCTCGTATGAATCATTTGCACCTAACGATAAGTAACCCATTCCGCGCGTCCCGTCGCGTCGCGTCGGCGGGAAGTCGAGTAATTACGGCGGGTCGAGAACGTGCGCGATTATTCAAAGGGAGATAAAACAGACGGCGGGGCGGAATGAGCGAAGGAGGATACACGGTACTTTCGATTCCTCGAAATATAATGCACCGAGGAAGATGGGGGGGTCGCCCAATCCTGCTGGTACTTACCTATATACAACGAGCGCGATAACGGTACCGGTTCTTAAACGCCACGTTATTCCGTCAAATGAAATCCTCGTGACCCCTTGGGTCTCGCATTCTTTATCCTTCGTCCGGCAGCCTTTTTCTCTCTCTTTCTTTCCTTCTTTTTCTCCGTCCGCCACCCACTCCTTCCCCCTTTTTCTTCCCCTCCCCTCCTCTTTCTTCCTCCCGTTCTCCTTCGTGCCTCAGCTCCACTCGCCACTGCGTTATAACATTACAATTGCTAATTCTTGCGTTGCGGTTGCTCTTAGCCGCAATAAAGCTCACAGCCTGTCGTAAAAGCAAGGGCGACTCTTCATGTATACGCCGTGCTGATACGGATGCACGTGCTTGCTTATCATTGCCGGATTGAAAAATCGCTGGCGCCTCTTAGTTCGATACGCGATCAACAATTGTAATCCATAATCTAAGAATAGGAGAAATGTATTTCCTACTTGTAAACAGCTTTATAATATACGATAATTAATTGGCAAATTATTCATAACGATAATAAATTGCTGCAATGTAACGGCAACATCTTGGATACCATGTTGTCAGAGGATTTTAATGCTGGTACAAGTTTTGTAAGTTATGTAAATCCGACACCTCCATCGAGGCAGTCATGTAAGGAGATTGTAATCCCTAATTTATTTCGATTAAAATGTCGTTTATTTGCTTGATATATGAATAATTATTATAAACCGATAAAGGCATAATAAAAGATATAATTTATCGATAGATTCAATTTAATACGCGTGAAGATATCAAAAGATATCGGACCACTTGAGCCTTTATATATCGCTTTGTACTAGCTATAATTAAACTTCTTGCATTTTTTATAAATTATATAATACCCAGATGAAAGAATCTGGACAGTGTAATAAATTGTGCGAGCAATAACAACAAGCATCTTAATGTGTCTTAAGTAAAAAAGAAACAGTTTCGCGTTTATACGGGGCATTATCTCCTTTAGTTCGGTACTGACGATTGCACGCGCATTCGCGCGGCACACATCGTGCAATCGGCCGCGTGCACCGAGGGCGTGCGTGCGCGCACGTGCAGTTTTGAAGGATCCACGGACGGGACTTTAAACGACCACGGCTCTTCCTGGTGCGCCCGATAGTAGGTCAAGTTAATATGCTTGCATTGTGATTTTTAATATCGTCCCGCTGTCGCTCGTACCCTCCGCTGTTACCTCCTGCCCCTCCACCACCTTCGTCGTCGACGACCTCCAGCTCCGTCTCGTGTTCTTCACGCTCCTCCTCCTCCTCCTCCGTAAAAAAGGAATGAAAGAATTCAAGTACCGGTGGAACGACTCGTTTCGCAGCGAGGACTTCGAGACGGCGAGAAAAAGCATTGTCGGAGATTACAATCGGGCTGGTTAACGCGCGGACATAATGCGCCTGGCTTTTTGTTAGGTGCGTAATGGAGTCGTGGATGTACTTTGTCAAGTAAATATGTCGGTCGCCCGGAGATATTTCACCCGCGAGCCGGACACGCGCCTCCTTCCAACGCGCCAACACGAAACTGCGAATTTTTTTTATAATCCTTTTACGAGCACTTCGCTGCTACATTTCGCGATATACGGACGTGATAATAAGAAAAACGATATTAAGATTAAAGAAAATATGACTGTCGGTTACGTGGTTAATTTAACTGGAAAAATTATTAGTTTAAGAGAGAGAGAAAGAGAGTTTGTTCTATGCAGCGTTGCGTTACGTAATTGATTGGAAAGTTGACATTTCCATTCCTTGTGTCTCTGACGAAAGTTATCGATAGTTCGTTATCAGCTACGCGTTTATTATTTCTATTACAATTGCTAACTGCAATAAATTCTTCGTGTAAAATGACATAAGAGTTCTCACAAACATTTTCGCCTGTGGACGAATAAATTTTAATTTTGCAAAATCATTTACGACTTTGAGATTTCTCTTGGTAATTTCTAATTTTGCAGACTTTCGCGAATCGATCGATATTACGTTTATAATCAGGATAGACACGGGTCGGTCGTGATCGGTGAAATGACGTTAGATACGCCTCGTACGATCGATCCCACCTAACGACAAGCGTGGCCCGTACAGGTACTCACGCTGGAGGAAGCTTATTAGAAGCTTCGGTTGCATAACCGGGGGCGTTTAAGTAGACCTATCAGAGAGTCGACGGTTAACCCCGGCAAGGCCCCATTGCGCCGTAGGGCCCGATCGTGACCCAACCTGTCCGATCTACGGTCAGGTTGAGCCTCCTCCCGTACCATATTTCGCGCTCCGTGAAGATTACCGATCGCTTAGACACTTCCGTGCCACGCTGCTCCGAGAAACAACGCGTTCCGGTTAAATCGGCCGGAGAATCAAATCGGACGTAACTATCTCTCTCGCGAACGATAATGCGCTCTATTATTATAAGAGTCCGGCGAGAGGCAGGAAGAATCTTCTTCTAATAATGTTGCACAGGTCGTGAGATTATCGTTTATGTAATTAATAATAATAACTTTTTCTATACCATATATACAGAATCTTTGAATATATTAATCTTTTAAAACTTTTGCATGCATTTTGTATTGAATATTTTTATCATAAAAGGTGGAGTTTTTTATATACACAAAAATACAATTAAAAGTTTTTACATATATATATAAAAAAATTGTTTTTTAAAATAATATATGATATATCAAAGAAACTTGTTTATAAAGATCAGCAAAGAATCTCGTTCCGATGATTCGAAGCCAGTCTACGATATTTACATTTACGCGCACAATTATTGTAACTAGAATCCGGCCAGCGACAAACGTGATGCAATCGCCAGTTACATTGTGCATCTCCCACAATTCGCGCGTTATATCGGAATAGTGGCTAGTCTCGCTCTACCTATGGACGTTTCGTTCTCGCGAACAATAGCGCTGATGCATGGGAGCAACATTAGCTATTTTTTTCTTTTCATCTCTAGTTGCAGCTCTTTCTCGCCCTACATTCAAGATATTCACACTTCTTTTATAGGTGGTTGTCAGTTATGTCATGTCTAGATTTGTGTCTCCTTTCTAGACTTGGAACGTCCCCCGCTTGTTGCCGTTGCGTCATTACCTCCTGACCTGGTCTAAGGTCGCCTCGTCTCGATCTTATTCCCTTTCTCATCACGTTCTCTATATACCCTGCGATTAAATTCTACTTTATGCGATTCCAACATGATGGAAATAAAATTAACTCTATTCATTGCTCTGAATGCAGCAAATTAATTTAAATAAATACGTATTTAGAGTAAGTATTATTTTTTATCATTTTATTGACAAGTTAAATTAATAAATTAATCAAGTTGTCCATCATGTTAAGAAAACATATTTGTGTGTGTACGTGCGTTGAAGAAAGCACTTACACAATATATTATGACCACTTCTCGATTTTTCTTCATCTTGAGATGAACATGTAGCGATCGATCGCCCATCGAGCTACAAGATAAGAGCGCTGTTCTTGCACGGGGCGGAATAAAAAATGAAGCGGGTTTGGCGGTTAACGGAATTAAATGGGACTTGCTCGTATGGGCGGACGCATGAAACGCGTAATTGTCAGTATTAACCCGCTTGGGCGTCTCCTCCGCACAAGCGCATCGTACGTGCGTGCATTCAACGCATGCACGCGAGAGCGTTCGCCCAACGGAGACCGGAAAGTGGTGGTGCACCAATCCAACGTCGTTCTTTTATTAGGTAAAACGACGCCGTAACTCGAAAAGAGAAGGATGAGCATCGCTGGCCGGAGTCACAAACAAAATCGATAAGGAAAGAAAATTATAAATATCGCATATATGTGATATAAAGTTTATTGCCTTAAACACCGATGTAGTGTATGTACTTATATACTAGAATGAAATCTTATTTAATTATAAAGAATGTTTTATATGAAACCGAAATTATGCTACCGATTTTACGCGAGGGATAGATATATATTTTTTAAAGATTATTGAAAATTACTGCATAATTTACCAGTTCTAAATACGAAATTATATTTGGTACATTCGAATCGAAATGTTTGCTTACTTCATCTTATGTTGAAAATTATCCGCAAAAGATTGTGTATTCGCGGCACGCAACAGGTGTCATGCAACAGGTGTCGTGTAACAGGTGTCAGTGCGAAAATCACACTTGCATTTAGTAATTATCGTATACGAGGACCTTGTTCTTATGTATCCATATATGCGTCTGATTAATTTTCAGCAAAAATCTAATAATCGTCACAAACCTAAAACGTCACACAATAAATTTAAATAAAAATATTTGAATAAAAATAAATTTTTTTCCGAATCATTATACAAATCTTTTTTTAAATCAAAGGTTACACGAAACAATTTCTCAATCTTTGGATTCAATAACGCTTGAACATATTAATTTCCATTAAATGACTATACACATCTCTTAATTAAATATTACGTACAGGAAACAATTTCTCAATTTTGAAGATAAGATCAATAACGCAATCGATTCGATCAATCTGAGTTCGATTGATCCGATTGACTCGCCTAAATACCATTAATACGCAACCCTTGGTATCTATCCAATATTGTTATTATCTGCATTGCAAAAATATTCATAATAAAGTATATCCGCAGGATCGAGCTACAATAAATTATCGCCGTACGAGAATTGTACCGCGCCCCGTTCTAACATTATATTTACGTATACACGGGCGGTCATTATATTCGATCAGTAATTAGTAGCTACGAGTTGATCGATGGTTGTACACAACTCCGAGAATTCTCATTATCTCAATTCTTCTCACGTTCGCCACGGCATTGTCCACTAGCCGTAATTAAATGCATAAATTTAATGAAGCTTTCCATCCTCCAAATCGATCTCGATATCGGCTTCATTGATTCGCTGACATTTACGTTAAAATAAAGAAATGTAAAACTGTGAGAGAAAAATAAAAAGAGCGTTGCAGGCAAAATCAATTTACGATTCCGTATTATTTTATACCATGTTGTTCCTAGCGGCTGCAATGGACGGAGAGAGGTATTACTTTCTAATCAACGCGATATGGCTAATTGATAGCAAATATTAATTACGATCCCGTTATTGACATCAACATTCGCGTCTTTGCACCTCGCTACCGGCATTAAATCGCAGGTGCATATTTCTTCGTCGTGGCATTGCATCCAAGGTGAAACTGTGTGTCAGAGCTGTGAATATCGCAGGTAAATATCGTATCGATTACGAAAGTATTATCTTAATTGCCGGTCAAGAAACGACAGGCAAGATGAAAAGAGCGCGATCAGGAGGAAACGGATAGGTTCATCGAACGCGTGCGATTCGATCAATGACAAGATCAGTCGAATGATCACCGTGACTCGCTTTAATTACCATTGGTATAAGAGTGGGGTAGGATGGGAGGAGAAAGAGGCAGGCTCTCGATGGGAGTCCTCGTCGTGTCGACCAGGACCACCGGCCTCACAGTATGCCAACTATGTCTCCCTCGAGCAATGACGCCGGCTTGTTAAGACTTGAAACGCCAGACTATAACGGTCAGGCACGATCTGTACAGATAATTAAAAACTGAATCTCTCTCTCTCTCTCTCTCTCTCTTTGATCGTGTAAATCCTTACGTTACATGTCGCCGCTTACATAAGAAAATCGCAAAGTAACACGCAATTTTGACGACCTTAACCTTTGTGAGTCATCGATTGATTCATGGTAACGTTTGAATATTCATTACTCTCGAGGAGGAAACTCTTCGTCATCATTATTGGATCACCTGCTCGCTAAAATTAAGCAACTTTGATACAATTAAGAATTGATATTTTTAACTCTTTGATAAATGACTGTAAATATATAGTAGATATTGAGTATCATCAATATTTATTCTAATATTGATACTCAATATCATTACGAAAGTCTGTTAAAATTAATGATTTATTAAAATTAATATTGAGATTTAAATTATTTTGTATATATGTATATGCATTTTTTATATATCCATTACACATCTTATAAATATGTAATAAATTCTTCATTGATTTAAAAAAAAAAAAAGATTCACGTAAGATTCCTAAGCCGGATTATTTTCGAAAAAGCAGCACAGTGTATCTTCGTAGCGCGCGGGCTACCGTATAAAATAACCATATGTCATCTCATAGTGGTGTCCCGCGAGCGCGCCCCGCGGTTAAGGTACAATATAGCCCCCTCCCCCCATCCCTTTCTCCCAAAAGCAAGGCTAAGAAATTAGTCGTTCGTTCTCGAATAGTCGCATTCTTTAACTCTTCTGTCTCGATCGCATAGATTAGACGTGACTCCTTGCTCCTTCTCATTTTTTTTTCTCGAGTCAGGGCTCCCATTACATTGTTGGTAACGCGACCATAATTTCTGCCGGACCACCACGATCGCGCGGGAAGAAAAATGCTACCAAATGATAATGCCTTTCCGTGAACGCGTCCCCGGAAGAAGAAGACAATCACATGTCGGTTTATCAGTCTGTCTTTGCCCACGCTGCGAGCAATCAGGCGCCACACTTGCCAACCTGTCGTCCGAGATGCGTCTTCTTAACGGGACCGCGATCTAATGGGGCGATTATGCGCACGACCGCTATAGCGCCTTTCCGTTATATGATTTGATACACCTATTTATAGCTGCACGAACAAAGCGTAATTATAAATCGATAAAGTGAAGAGAGAGAGCAAGAGATAAAAATAAATATTATTATTTAGTTCCTTTAACATAAAGTCAGAAATTACAAATTCTTCTTTTCTGTTATATTGATATAAATAATGCGACGATAATGATTCAATTTTTATAATTCTAGACGAAGGTTGATGCGTATCGCTCAAATTTTGATCGCGACTCCTCAGAATCTTGCGAATGATGTTTTCGACTATGCACAAACGCAGTGCTCGTTAGTATAGTGCCGTAAGCGCGTCGGTTGCCATTCATCCTCAAAACAAACGCGCGCTGATTCGCTCGCGAATTGCCGCGCGATTCCTTCTATGTATATCCGTGCATGCATACATATATACACGCGTTCGTTTCCCACAAGTCAGCGTCACTCGCCAGGCACGCATACTAATTCCTTATTGATGACTGTCATTTATTATCATCGGCTGTTCATATTCCTCGCCTCCCTCTTTTCCCCTTTGTACCTCCCTCAGCGAGCCTCTCATCACCTTCCAGCAATCGATGACAGCCACCGAGGTTGCGTTACGGAAAAGCGCGCGGATGCGACTAATTGTCCCTCGAGGGGCCTCATTTTTCGGGCCCCCGATGGCGCCGGATCCTTCGGCGATTTGTTAAACGTCAACGGGCCTCGAGAACATCACGATCGATCGATCGATCGACGTGTTGTTAACTCACGAGCTTGTAACAGTAAGTGGAACTGTGTTGGCGCATAAATTCCCTTTGATTGTTAAATTAAATAATCGATACAAAATCAATTGAAAAAATTCAATGTGCAATTTATACGTCAAATAAACATAAGACATCACAGACTGCCTTCTGATCGTTGTGGGAATACTGATCCATAAGGATTTCCACCCGTAAAGAGCCAGCGAATAAAGAGAAAACGGTATATCTCGATCCGAACGAGCACCAGCTATTCCGGACGATTGCACTTTGGATGCCCAAAGGCTGATCACGATTTACGCGCGAGTTATACACAAGATCGGTAGATCACTACCGATGTAGATCACCATAGCCCGCGGAGAAGAGTTTGCAGGGTCGTACACACGTCACCCAGGTCATTGCGATGCAACAATAACCGCGCGATGCAGTCCTGGGAGTCGCAGGGAGTGGCATCTCCTTTTCTCTCTTCGTCTTTACTCGATTAGTAGATTAGATAATGTATACGTAAATATTATATGGTCGATTTCTCGGTCACGATTCAGCCGATCGATCTCAACCTCGCAGAATATTACGATTCTCGGATTCCCTTTACTATGTTTTACAGATTCAAGTAAATCTTGATAAAAAATTATTTTATCTAAATTTATTTAAATTATATAGTTCACAAATGAATTTACAGTAGTAAAGTATCAGAAAATAATTCAAAGAACAATAACAAGGTTCCAGCAAGGCTTCGAGCTTGCTAAGAAATGGCAAAGAAAGACACTCGTTGCTTGACACGTGGTATGCCATTATCCTGCCATTTCGTCATTTTATTTCCGTGCTTTAATGGCCGATCTGATGAGCCAATAAACTCAGATACGACCGTCCGTGGTAAAATGTTGTTCGCGAACTCGTGTCCAGGCCACCGAATAATCCACGGTTTGACGATCAAGCTTCGTTATTAAGTGAACGGCGAGTATAACTACCGGTCGTAGAAAAGCTAAGTATCTCAGAAGCAAGTCCTTTCTAGCAGGATCTCGAAAAAGCGTAGTTACGTAGACTTGACATAACGTTTAATGCATTCTCGGCACATGTGTGCGTATATGTCAGTCGTTTGCGGAAAAATAAATATTTTCCAGCTATTATCGTTTTTTCTAGCTACTATATATCGTCGAATACGACTATCAAATGGCTATAAACGAAGAACGCTGCAACTTTAAATGCGACTCTTGTTTTCAAAACGTATCTTGGTGCTTATCTCTTTCAAGTTTATCTAGAGAAATTTTTGAGCTTTTCTAATATTATCTTAGACTCTTGAATTTGTTTGCTTTTTAATATACAATAAAACTGGTTGGACTTTGTTCGGAATTGGCTTTAATCTCGTGCATTATCATCCCTCGGAACAGTAACGACATCACGAACGACCATAGCTGTCTACGGAGAACGGTCCCGCATAAAAATTCATTTTTTTTTCTCTACAACATTAAGCATCAAAGAAAATCGCGTTCGCACGTTATTATTTTTTACGCGCGAAAGAGAAAAGATCGTTTGCTCTTATGTTCTTTTTTTCCCGCAGCGAGGTTATTATGTATAAGTAACGCGAAGTTAATAAGGGCATTTTAGGATGTAAAAATTTATGATGGCGATTTGTGGAAGCTGTTGAAATTCTTATGGTCCAGATTATGTTTTCTCGCTGCGCAGTTTAAACTATAAAAACATTAACAATATGCTTCTATATTTTACTCTATTTTATTCACACGTTAAATGTATTGCTTAATGTGTAGAAAATAATATTTAAGTCTTACTATCCATATAAATATCCACCGCATTATTAATACAGTTCGTAAAACACGTTTCGCAATTATTTCTTGCAAATTACATATTCTTACGATTATATTTTATCAAGCATTTACATTTACATTTTGGTTTTGCCATCAGCTGACAATAAAAATCGCGCATTAAATCAATTACTTTCACCCGGATTTCTTCCATATTCTCGAGAGCAGCCTCTCGCGCGCGCGCGACCAGGAGGATATCGTTTCCACCCCGATTACGTCGCGGCGGTTTGCATATGCGCGCGTGTACCTCCGCCCGTTCGCAAAATCGCCAGGCACATAAATATCCGCGCCAAGTATCTCCTGGCATTATTACAAGCGCGGCGTATCCATGTGCACGTGTGACACGTGGCGAGGCAGAGAGCCCGTCGTGCGCGCATGTTACTTGAACTCGTATTCGGACTCATATATACGAGACACTGTTCTCATCCCGCGGGTACTTCGGGACTCCCCCGAAGTGGGGATTATACTGCTGCCAAATTACAGTGCCTGGCCACCCATAATGCGGCCACAGAGAGACGGCCATGGTAATAATATTGATATTAACGGCGCGGTAATGTTCCCGCCGACGAAATTATGGGTGTTAGGGGCGTGTTAATTTTTATGCTTATTGATTTTCATATTTTACCACGTACGAAACGCACGCGCGGAACCAGGGAGTGTCGCGCGGGTTTAACGGAGACTGGCGAGATGCCGACTATCCTCGTTATCAGTCGTGGTGGATATTTTTGTGGCGAGAGGTGGCAAAAGGAGTTTGAAATTCTTTCTCGGTCTTCTAAATATCCTGGGTCGCGAATGGCCAAGTGGCTATTCAGGATCGGCGTTTAGGAGAGACGTGAATGTTCAACGTGTTTTTACAGTTATTGATCTTGGTTTTATTACTCGGAGCAATGCTGAAAAATGGATTTCATGTGCAATCAGATGTAATTGTGATTTTATCGCTTATTCAATTTAAGTCTTTGCTACTTTTCTTAATAAGAAAGCAAACATTTTAAAACTTTTCATGAAATGCAAAACACTTGTCTTTACATACAATCGACTTGCTTTAAATATCATTAGAATCAATTCTTTTTGACGTAATATATTTTGAATAAAGAAAGTATACGAAAGTGGATGAAAAAGTAACTTGATTCAAAATAAGATAGATCATGGTTTTAAATAATTATTTACATATATTCATAATAAAAAAGCTCTCTGATGCATAAATTTAATTAAAGAAATCGTGAATTCTCTTAATATTTTAGTGAAAATGTTCGACTAAAAATTAGTTACATTAAAAGAAAGATGTAACATAACGTTCACGCCATTTTATATCTTGTTTGCAAACCATTCTCTTACTATATATCTTCGAAGTGCCGATGACTCGAAATTTCGTCATCGACTTCGGCAATTTTGGACGAGGCCGGCGGAGGTCGAATGCGAACGGTCCATCGACGGGTCATAGGTCGCGGGTCAAAAGTGATTACGAGGACGTTTATGCTCAATTCCAAGAGTATTCCTGGAATCGAGAGATATTTAATATACCGCCTGGCTAAGAAATATACGCGGGGTAACCCGCATATTCACGCGGGTGCGACCAAGACGCGACGCTGCCTCGAATAAGGAGGACGGAATCAGGACTCGAAAAGTGACCAAGAGTAAGAGGGGGAAGTGGACGTTGTTCGAGAGTTACGGGCCATCCACGTCACGCTCAAATATTTTGGCAAATTTATGCTCAATAAAAATTAACCAGACCCCTTCTCGTTTTGCGGTTTTGCTCCACCACTGCCGCACTACCATCATCCTCCGCCACCTTCTTACAGCCGTTTAACGACAAGGTGGACCTCCGGTAGATTCTCCCATCCGTTACACGTTCCGCGCATATTCGTATATTTGTACGTATACGTATGTACGTCCGTCCATCCGTCTCCTACGAACGCGCAAAAGCCCAATGATTTACCGCTGGATTTTCTTCCCTTTCTCTCTTCTTCTCACCGGTCTGTCTCCGCTCGTCTCCTTCTTTTCCACGCTCGTTGCATTTCCTTCGCGTTCATCGAATGTCCTTTTCGTACCGAGCGAGCACCAGTCAAGAGACGAGCGATCTTTTTTTTATTTCGCTCTCGCTTCTTTGCGTCTTCGAGAGTCCATCCGGCGGGGGCGCGCGAGCCAACGGGATCTTTTTTTATTTCACGTGCTGCACACGCGGCAATGTGTCGCCGACATAAATCAGTCAATGTCTCCTGGGATTAGAGTTTACGGTACCCCCAGGGCCTGAATAACTTCTCCAGTGGTTCCAGGGATGGTGCAAGGTGCGCAAGAATGACGCGGTTTTGATTTTTAGTTGATACCTTATATATTTTTTTCTCATCGCAATGTTTCTTTAAATGTTTTATTATTTTAAGGCTGATTATTAAATTTTTTAATTGTACGTTTTTGCTTGATATTTTTTGATCATATCAATATTACTTAACTGACGCAAAATTATATTTATGTGTTTAATCTTTTATTATTTCCTTACGTACATTTAATCATTCAATATTCATTATAACTCAACTTCGAATTGCATTATTTAATTTTCATGGCTACTTAATTAAAGTCTTTTGCTCTCTATTGTTCCCCAAGTAATATTTCAAATATATATTTTTAGATGATTGTCATAATGCTCAGAATACTTCGCGGTAGCGAATTAGCGTGCCAGGGCGTGACAATCACGATGCCGTACCTGAAGAAGGCGGTGGTTAAGGTGGTTAAGGGCTAACAACTGTGACGCGCCGCGACCGCGGACACTCGCGCGGGGAACTTGAGATCAAGCGCGTCGGCTCTGTCTGATTTCACGCACGCTAATTAGTCCAAGCGCACTTTACCACACCGTCTAATCGCAAATTTATATGCCGTCCGTAACATTCGTGGAAGGTCGCATGGAGGCGTAACATTGAGCGCGCGGTGAGGTTTTTTGTTTTTTAAACCAGTCAGTCGGAAGTCGTCGCAACACGTTTCCATATACGCAGCATCTCATCTTCTCGTATTTATTTCTTGTGTAAAATGTGTTGCGAGTGAGGCACAAATACATATTTCTTTCGTGCTTCGTTCATTTTCGATTTTACGAAGATAAAATAAAATATAATAAAAATTATTTTTTTTTTTTATCCTAAGATAACTTTTTTCTATCGAGCCGCCTTTTTATCCGCGAACGCGATGCATGTTGGACGGCTTATCTTCTCGGAAGATCTCCCGGGCGCATTAATTCACCAGCGGAACTTGGATCTTCCCCCAACTAATCTACTCGCTCTCGCAACGAAACATCTTGATTCCATGCGTGATCGTAAAGTTAATCGATCCACTCCATTAAGTCACGTCCGGTAATCGCACCGATACACTTTTCGGCGCGTTGCGATCGCCGGGCCATCATTTTCGTCAAATGGTGCCTCGCGCATATCTGTGAGAGCGATTTTTGAGGGACGAATGAGGGGGGGGAGGGAGGGAGGGGGAAAGGGCGACGGCCTTCTCGTTGAATCGCAGCGACGGAAAGCGACCTTTATCAAACCTCGCCGCGGGCGCCCCAGGTACCCGGGGCCCGCTCGCGGGGCCCATAAAACTCTCGCGTTATTTACTATGTTAATTGGCACCCACGTCAAACACAAATTTATGCTAAAAGCCAAGATGTTATCGAGTAGCCGAATGCGTTACGGCGCTGACAGATTCTGCCTTCCAGTACCGGACGATCAGGCACTGGCCCCGAGGTGCTTCGAGACGCATGATAATGCCGATATCTATCTTCGACGCATCGTCGACTGCTTCATCCTTCCGTTCGTCTCGCCACAGATACGTTATTCCTTTTCATCGCGAGCTGCTTTTTCCATCGATTTTGTTCTCTCCTCACAATGTGCGAATTTCAAATAAGATGTTCAAAGTTATGACTTGCTCGTATTAAAAAGTAGAATTCTGATAAACAAGATCAACTTCTCGAGTATAGAATATAGGGGAAAATGCAACAAAAATTTTTTGATAATTAACTAAAGATAATAAAAAAATAGAGCGTTGACTTTTATTCATTTTTTCTTAAAAATACTTTTCAAAGAGTATCTAGTTGTTTATCAATTTTTCTACAATAGTCGAGGGTTTTTCTTTCTGTTAATAACAGCAATCTTTTTTTAGTAGTATTCAAGAATTCCAGATGTCTAATTTGAAACATTTGCAGATTCTTTGCTCAAGGGAAGAGGAGAGGAAATGTGGACCTAGTCACGTACGGGAAACATAAGATTTTACGCTTCTTCTATCCGCGCATCGGTTACCATATGTTATCCAGAGACATAAGAGAATAATGGAACTTACATATAATTTGGTTGCGTATGTGTGATTCTATTGAAATCGGCATTTCTAAAAGTGCCACGGTATGTTTGCCATACGATGGCAATTTTGCCATACGCGTTTCGAAATATGCGTCCAGTGTCGCGCACATACAAGATTTCACTCCGTCCGTCTCACCCGCCACGGTCCACCGCCCCTTCGCAGCAGCCTTCGGCTTCTTAACGTCCGACAGGTGATTTACACGCGAGGATTTACTGCTCGCAAGATTTTACGAAAGGCTTGGACCAGCATCGAAACTGGCGTGGCGCGTCGCGACTCCGTGCCGAGGTGAGATGCGCGTCTTCTGAGAACGAAAAATCATTTTTTACGGCCGGCTACACGAGCTACGAATTACAAGCGCGACGACCAGTGACGTCGTACAGTCGGAGACTCTCGGGATTTCAACGTGTTTTCTGCACTTCGTCTTCTGTACTTCGACGGTGACAAAAACGGTCAAAAATATGCGAATGTTACAAGAGATGTGTCGATATAATTTCTATAATAATTGACAACGTTTCTTTGGAAAAAAAAGCTCACTGATATTCACGTAATAAGAATTTCAACTGTCAAAACATATAACAATGTCATCTCAAATAAAATTTATAAAATATTTCAAAATTATAGCAAAAGTTGGTTTTTAATTTTTACCTTATACTAAATATTTGCGTCCAGTTTACACAGAGATTTATGTCGGCAGGTGAGAAAGAACACAAGCGTTTGTGTCGGACGCTCGACGTTATGGGTACTGAGATTAACGATCGCGCTCCTCCAATGTTTTCTAATAAATTTACGCGTGAAATATCTTATCCATTTTTTTTAAATTAATAACCTGTTTCGGATACCATTATTTGAGGTAAATGATAGATCGAAAAGTCAATGGTTAAACGTAACAGGAAGTAGTCGGCGCTTTAAAGCGTTGGTAACAATACAACAGGTAAATGTCATGTGTTATTAACACGCAACTACATCGATATTCCAGTACGCGAATAAAGAGAGGGTAATGACAATGTGCGATTCCAAAATTGCTGCGGCCAACTATGGGAACCGACGTTGCATGTACTTTAGCAGGTGACGTGAGTCGATTTCACATAACGCACCACTTTTGTTTATTTGTGTCCGATAATATTCCCATCAGCAGGTGTCAGTTTCCATAGCAATTGACCACAATTTTTTACAATAGTTTTTACATTATAAGTGAACAAAGTTTGCCAATAATATTTCATAGAATTTGCGCTCTCAAGCTCGTAATTACATTTACACATTTGTACTGATCTGTCATCTGTTATTACTGACAGATAAAATAAATTGATTTCCATAAAACTTCTCCACGCGATCGAAACAAAAATAAACTTTGTTTCTTAAATGTGAAAAATATTAAATTTATATTTCTAGAAGAAAATATAATAATCAACCATTTAAATTGTTATTTAAGAAAAATTAAATATTTTACGTACAATATTTATGGTTTGTTAATATCAGCTGATCGCCGTATATAGTACTTATACACATAAGAAATAATAAAATCAGATGTGCAATAAAAATCAATATTACTTGATTTGTAAAATCAATAACAGATGACAAATCAGTACGCGTGTATATGTAATTACGGAATTTATAAAAACTATCGCAGTCTCAAAATTTTTTTATTAAAATTTTTTCTATTTATCCTCCTTTTTTCCACCGTTCTTTTATATGCAAGGACAAGTTTTTCGTGACAAATGCTGTCGTAGTAAATTATCTCAACCGTCCTTGCCGAAAATCTTGGAAATCATGCTCACCATACGGTGTATAGTCAATTTGTGAACCTGTGTGGTTCGAGAAATTGTAGGAAAGCTCGCAAAAACTGTTTGCAGCTTCTTTCTCGACGCAAGGAAGTAGCGTGGGTGTTTACGTCGTCGCTTTTATTACCGCAATGGGCGCCATCCGGTGCCACGACCGATACGATCGCGCCTTTACAAGCGAAATCATTCTCCTTTACAGTCGAATTTCGATCCGCTCCGCTGGAGAAAAATCTGGAAACACTATTGACGTAAACATCGATGGTCAGAAGATCGAGATCTCCAAGCGTATCTCGATTGTTTCTCGTAATCTCTTTGGGATTAAGTTGTTTGTCCTTAGTTGACATTAAAGTGTACGTTCGATTGTTTAATAGCACGCGTAATTTTCATTTCTTTACGAGCTATCAAAGTAAAATTTATATGCCGGATAAAATTTTTTGTTTTTAAATTTGTTAAATCAACCTGTCGAGATTATAGCGTGCTGTGAATAAATAAATCAAAATAATAACTGTAAATAAAAACTGTTTTTTTTTTAAATATAAAACAAGTAGGACATAAGCTCAGTTTTCTTAAGCTTTAATACGAATGATTGGTTAATGCAATTATATTTGTATCACAAACATATATATATTATATGATATTATAATTACTAAAGATTTTATTATTACGGATCTACACTAGATTAAATACATTTTCTTATGAAAAAGATGAGGGAGTCTAAAATTGACAACAAACATCGCAAGCATTGGGAACGACAAGTTAGTTGTATTGTAGAAACGGATAGCGCGCATCGCGGGTCGCTGAAGTTTTTCCGCCGTAATTTATGCTCGATAATGAATCTACACTTTGCAGATAGCGCGGGGTCAGGTGTTAATGTCGGTGCGTGTGCGGTGCAAGAGCGCGGCGCCGCGTGAGACTCGTGGGCACATTCGGCCCACCCGCACTCTACGCGATTCAGCGATACTCAGCCATGCCAAGTCGCTCTAAAATTAACAAGCACGTAAAGCTTTTTCAATTATTATCTAAATCTCAACAAAAAAATAATCACGCGAATATTATGCCGTCGTGTATTTAAATAAAATTTGAATTAAGGACGCGCAAAAATTGTATTTTAAAAAGGCATAATATTTTTTTATCACATATCCTATCGAAGTGAAAACAAACGCTCACAATCGATAAATTGCGAGTTAGATGCATCCGTGGGAGAGGCACTCCTGAGAGAACTTGTCCTGCACTTTCTATCGTGCATCATTTTCCTGAATTTCCATTGTACTTCTAACTTTTCTCTGGATATTAATTGCTCACCTTGATTACGCACGACAAGAAATTTAATGATAATTTATAATAGTTTGTTTCTCTCTCTCTCTAAATGTAATGTAGAAGAGATGAATAAAAAATTATTTTTACCCGCAAATTAGAATTCATACAATAAACGGATTTTCGATTCAAATACAATTTAGGAATGAACATTTACATAATTCCCTCATAGGTTGAGAACCATACGACGAACGCGACGTCCCTTAAACAATGTCTACATTAAGCCTAGTTAGGCGAGACGGCATTTCGCGGCAACGAGACGGGCGTCGTGCCGGCAGACACGTCGCCGTCGAGAGTCGTTTAAAAGCATTAAACGCTCGCTTGCTCGGTGGAAACACACCGGCATCGGCAGTCCGCTGTGGTATTCATCGGATGTATCCGCATATACCCGACAACGTATTCGCGATTCACGGTGTATAAAGTACGTGGTTACGAGCGTTGCAGAATCGCGCGAGCGAGCCCCGTATATGTGTGTGTGCGTGCGTGTTGCGTATATGCGTGTGAGACACACGAGGCTATTAAGATATTTGAATAATATTAACATGGAGAACTCGCGCACGAGAGTCGCGGTGTCGATAACGGCGAAGGGCCTGCTTGTGGCAAAGGCCCATCCAAAGGACCTCGGGCGATATCGCGTCAACGTTTTAGTACTCGCAACGTCGATAAAATGAACCCGCGATGATGATGCTGTTAGCCGCATCTTGTGCACACGATACAGTACAGGTTGATGGAGATTAAATATTTTTTTGTAGATGCTAAAATTTTTTCTATTGAATATTTTTGGGAGAAAATAAAATTCATCTCGTATGAAAATAAAATTTCATTAATTATCACGGCCAATATTGAAAACTCATGCGTCGCATTTTTATATAACGTTAAATTATATTACTCACGTAATATTCTAATAGTATCGAGGAATTTGTGAGTTAAAGTGTAAAACAAAAAAAGTTTTTTTGCCCCTCTAAGAAATAATCGAGCAACGTGAGCTGTGCTGAACAGGTATCGCAGCCTTGGCAGCGCGCGAGAAGGTGCAATTGCAGCGCCGTTTAAAAGATGACGTCTCGCATTTCCGATGAATGCAGGCGGTGAAATAGAGCACGTGCTCAACCATACCGGTGGCGGTTGATATACGCGGAATTACATCGTGTTTATTGGCCATGGCTCACGTACAGCGTTCCGCAGCGCTTATCGCGGTTGCGATGCATCTCTCTTGCATGGTGCACCAATGAAATCACACGATGACCTCATTCACTGAGTCAATACTTTCGATGTGCTCTGCGATCGGTCATGCGAGGTTCCGCGAACACGAGTGTGCGATTTCGTCCACGGAGAACGTGTTCGGAAATGTAAACTACTCCCGCGCAATGTGTTCGTCGACATGCGACTCCGTTAGTTCTTAAGGATAAAGTTGTCCATATGGCCAATTGAAAGGGCTAATTCTTTCAGGTTTATACTTTGGTCATATAACAATCAAAAAAGGATAAACTGGTGAAATATACTTTCTCTTGCCGCATCAATACTTATTTTATTGTATGTAATTACTGTCAAAGTAAAACACATATGTTTTACATTCAACAGCTTTTAAAATTTGGTAGCTTTGGCACGTTATCGTGCCGATGAAGACATGACTCAAATGCCTTGGTGACTATGCCAGCCTAAGACGTGACCTAGGACATGAACCTAGGACAAGATGTGTGAGAATTTCTAAAATCCTAAAATAATGTACGGCATGTGTGTTGCAGAAATAATTCGATGGGTCTTCGAATCGCACGAACATATGTGGCTTTACGATCGTTTGCCTGTTCTTTTCTTCTTTTAGATTTTTTTTACATCTAACAACATATCATGAAAGTGAAATAAATATTTAATGGTAGTGAAATAAATATTTAATACGAGAGTGCGATAAGAAAAAGAAAGCAAAAAAGTTAAGCAGAAACTTTGAACAGAAAAAGCTATCGAAGCTTTAGATTTATGTATCAAATAAATGCAATATATATATATATATATATATAACAAAAATGTAGAGACATGAAGATTTAAAGTAAGAGAAAAGCACTCATCTGAAAGGCAGTTTGAAAATATGGGCAACTTGCTATGCTTCAACACCAACCTCGTATTCTTATTGCGAGGTTGATGTTGAAGCATAGGATTAAGGATGCGCCGAGGGTGCGCACATGTGTCAAATTATTGTATTTCACATGTGAGCGCGCTTTCAAGGAAGACAAGTTAGGACAAAGTTAATGCAGACAAAAGAATCTGCAGATGTGATTTAAAGCCCTAAACATCTCTTGTTTTGATAAAATATCCGCGAGATTAAGTTCTTATGCTACATTTTTAATCTTAAAGTCTCCGTCCATGCATGTATCAAATTTCTCTGCGCGCAATTATTGTCGCTACGCTCTATCTATATATAATTTTACGAAGCAATAATTTTATAAAACGCTTATCTTAGGAATTGAATAATTGTATTTCCGTCGTGCTGTTATTGATCGTTGTCAATTGTTTTCATTAATAATTATGTTGGTTTTGGACAGTTTAAACTTTTTATTCTGATAATATATAACATGGTAAGCCTTTAATTCATATAATATTTTGAAGACCCTCTATATAATTTTTTATTTTTCTTTATAAAACTTAAATTAATTTTTTTTGACAGGTACAAATATGATAACTCTATTGCTAGACAACTAATTGATATGTATTATCAACCATTTTGATTCTGTTAAATTTTTCTTTTTTATTATATAAGAGAGAAAGAGAGACTTATATAATTTAAGTATATAAAAAATATATATATATATATATTTATTTTTTTATAAAATATACTCAAATTAAATCATGTGGTTTTCACAGTAAAATAATGTTTGCACCGATATTATTCACTTGTCTGTCTAAAAGTCACACGGAAATGCCACGGCAGGTGCAGACAGCGGAACTATCGATATTCATAATTGACAGAGTGTTGGCGGAATCGCGATAATGTCGATTCGTTATCAGTGCATGTGTGTGTGTGTGTGTGTGTGTGTGTATGCAGTGGTTGCAACGGTCAACAATACGTAGGCCGTCGGGGGTCGGTCCGCTGATGATTAGTAGACAGGTTGGTCCGCAACATTCCCATCGCGCCTCGCACGAAACTCACCTGCTACCGGTCGATGCAGCTTGTTGTTCTACGCCACATGTCGTTTTACAATCTTAATTTTCCCAAGCCAACACGGTGAGCGTAACGCGCCTTAAAGGTTTCGGTATTTGCGAGTTTTTTATCTCCGTCATTGGCAGCAAAAACGTGGCCTATTTTTTATACATATACTGTGAAATGAGTTATAGTATCTTATATACATTCGTTTAGAGTTTACAATACGATTTCACATGTGGCGAAACTTGTGTTACTTTCCACGAAGACCTTTAAAAGAGACAGTCGTCTTGATAAATATATTTATAGTTAAAAGATTCAGAAAGGGTGAAACCCTTTTTATGCGAACCGTATGTGAACATGTGCATTCATAGAAAGAAAAGAAAAACTTTCGAAATAACATGAAATATATATTGTATAAGCATATTTATATCTATACTTTACAATTCTAAACTTAATGATAAATACTTTCGTGAATTTGAAATCGAGTTTTTGACACTGTCAAATTATTAATAAACTTTCCAAAATATAAGCGACTGAAAGAAAAAAAAAACATTTTTATACAAATTTCAAAAGCACAGAGAGAAGGAGCCGAATATTCATTAGTTAAATGTAAATTCAGTTTGTTGATTTATAATATGTACTATGACCATTTTGGGCGGGAAAATGAATAGCTTAGGAAACGTGCTTAAATTTTTGCCCAGGGAATTTTTTTTTTACAGCTTTATTACCCACACATTTCGACACGCATTATAACAGTCTCGCCCTTTATTTTAATTTCTTCGATTTCAGGTGATTCTGACGAAGTTACAAAGCGTAATATGATGCCCGAGGGGCATTCATTCACGTCTCAAAGTACAATGCGTATCGCATTATGTTAATATCTTTAATGTATTATTAAGAACGAACGTACCGTCACCTACATATAATCTGCAATGCTAATTCATCGCCTCGATATCACATCCTGCGACCAATAAACACTATTCGGCCATTGTTCGCACGTAAAACAAAGTTGCGAATTTTATTCACAGCATACTTATAGGTGGCTGACAATGCAGTAGATGTGACATTAAGAAATATAGTTAGTCAACTTTTATTTCATTCCTTCTACAACCTTCATTAATTATCATATGCAAAATCTATTTCTAGCATTAATTATTTCACGAGGGCAGCCTTTGTTCAAAATCGTAAAAAAGGATGGCTAACAATACGAAAACGATGCTTATGAATTTACATCCTGTACAAGGTAGAATACATGATCTCGTGAAGAATAATCATTCGGTGAGAGATCGGCTCTCGATCTTCCTCGATGCGGAAGATACTTTGCGTGGCGGAATCGGCGGTAATTAACGTCGACCGGAGGCGTGGCACGAGCGGGAGATGGAGGGGACCCCCTCGGCTCACCAGGACGATTCGTCTTCGTCCTGCGGTGCGTGCATTCGCGCGCATCTCACATTCGCCCGTCATAAATTTATGCAGAACAATTCAACGACAACGGTGCATTACGGAGCCGACGGCGCAGGTTCAAAGACCTTGTCCATCCGAGCCGCGGGTATCGTCGATCGTCCTCCGGCGCGGATACCCGTTCCTCCCGTCCCTTTGCGCGCGGCCGCGCTCGTCTTTTGGCTGGCAATTAGCATACGATTGACCCTGCGCGATGACCCTGCGCGACTCACCGCCCAACGATTGAATTAAAATACGCTAAAGGTGCGAATTGCCCCGGCAGTTTTTATGCGTACGTCGGAAATCAATTTCTTCCCCGTAGTGTATAGAGTATGCGTTCAAATTCAATGACGTGTCAATATTCTTATTCCTTTGATATCGAATACCGTGTGCATCGATATCATATTTACGATTATACAATGGATATTCTTTACAATCAAATGAAAAATGCGCGACAAGAATATGCAAGTGAAATAATTTAATAATTTTGGGGAAAGTTTCTGTTTCTAGCACGCAATTACTGTAAAGAGTTTCTAAAGTAGAATATAATATAATCATAAAATAGAAATCTTATTTTTTTGATTTAGTACTAATTTCTCCTTTTATATACATATGGAGAAAGGAATATATTTTCCTCTTTTGTTCTTTTATTCATGTTTTCTTTTTTGCTTTTTTTTTTTTTTTTTTTTACCTGTTATGATTCATCACTCCTCTTTTGTATTCGTTTATCTACTTCCGCTCATTCGATTATTTACTTTTTTATTCATTTTTTGTTTATTCATTTATTAATGAGAAGGCATTGCGATGATTACAAAAACTTTGTGGTAAAAGCAACAATAGAATTCTCTATCTATTGATATAAATTAATGACCAATTGTAATGTCGTTTTTCCTATTCCGTCATATTTATCTTATTACTATTATTTTTTTTTTTTTTTTGACAAAATTTCATATCTTATTTTAGAATAATTTCCAAACTTACATGTGACGTTTAGTCATTCTTCGAACAAATCGAATAAATCTTTTATAATTCAAATGAATAGAATGTTAAAATTTATACAATTTATGTAGATTGGACTTTATATGTAAAAGCAGTTGAGAATCATTAATAGAATTAATAAACGAGTAAACGAATTTGTCGCAGACTCTATAGATGATTAATGGCTACTCGTTATTATGGCTATTTCACTATTACTCACTTTTCTCGTCCGTCGAATTTCGGTCGCGTAGCGGTATCACTTCGTAACATGAGTATCGTCTACCATCTCCGTCGATCTTCGCGGATTATCGCGGCTTGTTCGAGCGTTTCTTTTCCTCTCTCTCCCGCGTGTCACGTCACGAACAAATGTACGGCGCCTTGGCTTGGCGCCAGACCGAGAGAAGAAAGTGCGATCGGGGTCGCCGGGAGAAGTGAAGTCTTTAAATGATTGCCGTGCTTGTTTACACGAGCGTGTCGCCCGAAATGCGGGTGAGATTCGGGGCGTCGTCCTCCTCCTCCCGGAAGCGAACGCCAACGTACGAAAGAGACGGCTACGTAACAACGAAACGAAAAGAAAAACCGATGCGCGCTCGCTTCATCATTTAGTATTACGTTCCCGCTGCGTGCAGGATGGAGAAAGACGCGTGAAAGTCTCGACGACAATACTTTAATCCTTCGTGTGCTTTACTGCGCGAGGTGATCGCGGACACGTAAACGTATCGTTGTCGATATCCTTGAGAAAGGCGGAGAGGTGTCGTAATGAGATGTTTTCGTTCGCAAGTATTACCTTTCTCAGTGTCGAACAAGCGGACCGCAATTTGGCATCGCGCGTGTCCCTGACAGGAGACGTGAAATGTTGCAGGCGGATTTCATTTACTGCAAGGAATGAATTCTCGCAGAGAAATGTAAGTAAAATCAATCAAAGCAGTAGAAACGTTATATCGAAGTCGAGGAAGAAAGGGAGAAGGGAGAGGGAAGGGGAAGGATTGGCATCGCATAAATAAGCATCGATTTCACAAGATTGTCTCCGAACCCGGGCATAGCTCTATCTAGAAATATGGTCGTCATAAATATTTAAAATTTTCGTTTCGTCGAGTGATAAAACACGTTCTTAACGTTTGGAATGATGATTTATTTGCATGGTATTTTTGTAGTACGACGACCTACTCATGGAAATAAGCGCGTAAGTTACGGGCTTTGACCGCATTCTCTCCGCGTTCTCGCGAGTGATCTCCTCTCTCTCTCTCTCTCATTTCGATGTCCGCGAGAACTGTTTTAATTAAGTGCTTAAACGCGCCGTCATAAAGATTTCCGCCTTTGCAGCTGCATCGTCATCCCCTCCGTGCACTCGTACGGCAATAGTCAGCCGGTGAAGCGCGATCCGCTAAAAACCAGAACCGTGAAACCCGAGCGCGGCTTCCGTGATGCCCGCGGCGCGTTTATACGCGCGCGTGGCAGGTGCATGGCCCACATATTTGGTGCAAAAACTGGTAACCTTACATGCCAACCGTGCATGCCACCCTGCGGCGCATACTGGACGGAATATGCGCGCGATACACCTGACAAGAAGAAAGAGTTGCATGCTATCATCGAAGCTCACAATCGATATTGTAACGATATTAATCAAGATAATTATATCAATTTTAAGATCTCTGCTCGAAATAATCGGTTACAGATTAATGTACGTGTATCTCTAAATAAATAATATGTTTCATTGAGCGAATGATAAAAGCTGATTTTTGTTTAACAAGTTTAATTTTCATTGAAAAATGCTATATTCAAATAGTTTGTTACTAATTAGAAAATATTTGAAAACTTAATGCAAAAAAATATATTACAGATATGAATAAATTTTTAAACATATTCTACCGGTTTTAACCTGAGAGACAAAACATCTGTCTATATGAAAGAGAAATATTCGATTATATAGTTTACCGTTGAAAAACATATTTTATTTTAATTATTTTTAAATATTGCGATATTTTGTCTCGTCTGGATATTTGCGATATCGATAGTTTGCCCGCGCAGTGACGGCGTACACCTGCTGCGCTCGGTGGTGATCAAGATGGGCCAAGGTCCAGTGACCTCACTTCCTTCCTATACTCGGCTAGACCCCCAAGTCTCTACCGGTGCATCGATTAAGTCCTGGGGTGGGCCGTCACCTGCGAATCGCCCCGGCTATTTCCTTGCACCCCTTTTCCGGAGCGCGTTTAGAAACCCCGTTCGAGCGAGGCATGCGTGTATTTCTTATCATGGGTGCCCCACGATGTCGTCACACCTCGGCGAATCGCTTCCAGAACAGGTGACGTCGTGGTTTCCGTGTTACGGAAGCGGATGTACAGGCGAACAATCTACCTCACGAAGTATAGACTAAACGAGTTTTTCTTTCAAGTTTTTATAATATCCGTGACAAATTTTTTCTAATAAGTAAAGTATTTAATAAAAAGTATTAATTAAAGTATTATAAAAAAAAGTATCTTCGTGAAGAACTTATATATTATAATGTATATATTTTTAATTTAGATTTATAAAACTTATATATTTTATATATATTGGATAATATTTGGTATAAGTGTCTATGCATCTACATAAGGAATTAGAAATTAAAATTATTAAACAACGATATAAGGCAATCACCAGTTCAAGCATTGACTTTCTCTTTAAATCCACCGTGAAATTGTCGCGAGAGAGTGACTGCCGAGAGTCATTACAGGCGTAATGTTCGACGGAAGATTGGTTTCTCCGCGCGTCCTACTCCCTTGGGCCCTTGGAGAAAAGAGGGATATAAATGGAGTACAACACACGCGGGCTGCTCGAGCTCATTCGAGTGCCCGGGCACGCGCTACACCGACACGACCGCGCGTCTCTTTGCACGCGTGACGCGTCCTGCATGTATCTCGTACGTACGAGAGAGAGACGACGTGATATGTATTATACGGTAGATTATATCATCAACGTCGTTACTGCATTACGCCTCTTTGCCCCGAGGGACGAGCCGCGAAGGGAACGAGCCTGCTAATATTCCGGCCGGCGACAAGCATTGGAGGTGCGATGTATGCGTGTGCGTATTTCTGCCGGCTATTTCCCAGATTTCTTGCCTTCGAAACGGTCTTTTAATGAAGGCCACGTGGCCATAACGGTGCGCGAGATTATTACGCCGAGATTGTGCGTATCTATTGTATTATTAATTGAATCGTATTACATTATTGAATAATTTTCCTCGATAATAATGCTATATGATATTTTAGGTTGCAGAACAAAATTTCACTGTTAGCTGAATAAAACAATTGATTGATGATTATGATGATGATGATATTGTTACAAAAAAATAATAATTTAATGCAAGGTTGTTGCGCGAATAATGATGAGGCTATAGAATGTAAATAACAACACGCTATCAAGATCGAACATCGTATTGTTATTAATTCTTGTTACCGAAATATTTTATAAAATATATGTATACGTAAAATACTATGTTGCTTAAATTATAAATTAATGACTTATGAAACATTTGTTATATCTCGGATCTTTTTGTTATATTAATATTACTTCACTCTACGATTTATGTTTTACTGAATGTTCTCAATCCGAATTGTCGATAGTAAAATGAAATTTCAATAAAATACACATCGGCTCAGAAGACACAAAAAAATTATTGAATTTACTACACTTATCGAATTTTGTGTATCATATTGTTGACTATATGATATACAATTATGCCGACGTGCAGTTATTATTTAATAAATAATTTATAAGAAGCGCAATTCCTGTATATTCAACGTTTTCTACAATTTTGTAGTGAATATTTAGAAGGTTGTGAAAAGCAATAAAGTAACCTTGAATGATCGGAAATCTCAAAGTAATAAAATCATAATGATTATAATAACAATGATGATGATGATAATGACGATGACGATAATCGCGGCAAGCACCACTTCACTTCTTTTCTTTATTCGACTTTATCAGCTCTCTCTCTGATTTACCTCGGTAGCGAGCAAAGTGATGAGGCGTGGTCGATCACCTTGTAGCCACCGGGTCCGGTCCTTCGCGAAGGATTACGACCCGCGTGGCCTTTGCTCGCCGTTCGATAAAGCTATTTCGAAGGCGTAGAGACGGCAGATATCCGTTGATCGGCAGCTTACTCTTAACACATTGGCCATAACAGAATAATAATATCTACAACAGCTCGTTAGCGAGCGTTTGTGAATCTTATTTTTATTTGAATATCCGAGCGAATCGAAACGTTGCAGCAATATTTCAAGTAGTACATTGATATATTAATTTTCTAACTAGTTTTGCAAAATCTATTAAACGCTTTTATGTGTATGCGCGTATCTAGCAACCGTAATAATAACGAATTGCTAATAATATAAGAGAAACTCACGATCACTTTATTTCGTGACCGCGCTGTAAACAATTCTCTCTCTCTCTCTTCTCGCGGCCGCACTTGCACGTTCTCACGAAAGTGCAAGTGTACAATTCAGGAGGAAATGTTATCAGAGCTGATTAATACATACATTCGGAAGTGTGCGGTGATCGCATATAGAAGCGGCTCTCGCGGTTGCCATTCTGTGATTTGAAATTACACGAGAATACACGCACTTTATCTCAGCGGATGAAGCTATATCGCCGTAATTTATACGAAGCCCGCGAAAAGTAATGGGAAAAGCATTCGTCGGGCTGCATAGCGCGGCGCGCGTCCCTGCTCCAACGATCCGAGGCGGATTACGATCTCGAGGATTCCGGCAGTCGTGCCGCTCACATAAGCAATAAATAATTCTCGCGGCGCGCCGTCAGTCGGCATTACAAAATATTGCCGTCGTATAAAAGCTAATCGGGAGAAACAATGAATTTTTTTTTTTCAATCGAATGACGAGGAGAACTTCCGATGAATCGATTATCTTTTAATTTGTGAAGATCCAAAGTGGTGATCGTGATGCCTTTATCTTTACTGTCTCTTGGATGCTGTGTTTAATTTCTGAAAAATGTATACTTATATATATATATTCTCAGTGACACATTATACGCTATTTTCTTTAGGAATGGAAAATTTATTAAAAAATTAAATCAGATTAATTTTTTGTAATTCTCTCGTCATGCTATTGCGCTGAATTCTTAAATTTTCCTGTGAAATGTGAAGGAAAGCTACGACAGACATTGCGAATCGCGTGGAGTATCATAAATCCGTTCTCCTCGTCAGGTGTAAAAGGTGCGCGCGAGTAAACGATCATCGGCTCGCGTGGTAAGAAACAGGATCCCGGAGTGAGATCTCGGGAGAGAAGAGGTGAGATCGTCGAATCATCGTTCGCGCCACCCACGTCAAAAGGGACGTCGAGGATGACGATCGCGACGAGAGTGCTCGAAACGATCCTACCAATCGAGTCCGCCGGCAATGGGCGCAGTCGGCTCCCGTTTCGAGAAAATGAAGTGCCTTCTTGAAGAAGCCCAACAGGCACGAGCGACAGCAGGCACTCGTGCTCACCTTCGTTCCGCCGCGATGCGCATTGTCGCGGGGCCCGGGCCCGACCTCGCGGCGAGAAACGGGCCGAGTCACGACGCGCGCGCGCGCGCGCGCACGCGCCTTAATTAAACTTATTTAATTATCCCCGCTTCGTAATGATCGTAGCTCGCCGTCTCCTTAGCGGCGCGTTAGCGTTACCTTCTTCACACCGAGTGGTCACACATCAGGTGACGGTAATAAAATTAATTGTGAAGAGAAGAATTTCACCAGAGAAACTTAATCCGTTGTTTAAATTTTCTCTGAAATGATTATGGAAATCGTATCTGTGTTTCCTAATTATTGTGTAGAAGAATATGAAATCTTTTTAGAGAGTACTTTATGTATTTAGAGGAATGGTTGTGGATGCGCGCAAGAGTCGTAAGAGATTTCTTCAGCGATTTCATCTCTCGCAATTATCACAATCTGTGATTCGACTGGAATAATTAAGTAGGAGAATGTTCGATATTCCGCAAAAGCACGAGGTTTATCGCGATCGATGGGATGAATCAATTTCGAAAAGGCTTGCGAAAATGTGGCTTCGTGACCGACCCCACCCGCGATATTGCCGAACCAAACGACCGCAACGTTTGGAAATTATCCGCCTCAAGTAGCAGTTTACGCTCATTTTAAATTGCAGGTACGAAGCCCAGACGATTACGTAGCTTTGCTTGGAAACGGCGAAATGCAGATTCCTATTTTTTTTTCATTCCCCTTCCACAATCGTCGCTTGCGCTATCACGGTTAACACGCCTACGATATTTCTCTTTAAGAAACAAACAAGCTTAAATGCAACGCATCGCGTATATTGCTTCATACCATCAATCTAATTAACGGTTCTTTTCGGATTCATTTAATTCGCGATACGATCTGGCATTTTCTCGCAATCGGTAAAATAAATTAGCGGGAAAGATGCGATCGATAATGAATGACAAATCACAGGAGAAATAAGAAAACCTGATTCAGTTGATCAGGTGAATCGATGCGGCAGTTTTCTTGCAACAAGGTGCAAGTTCAAACCGATTATCGCCATAGGATTACGTGGATTTTTTTCACCGACGTCTTCCGTGATCGCGCATTCACATCCAAAGCGGCTCTTCTGCCGCCCTCTCTCTTCGCGCGCGCGCGACAGCCTCCTTTCTCCTCTTTTCTTTCATCCACCCCCCACAATAGAAGCAGCGTAATAGCTCACTTCGTTCACTGTTACTGTTATGCAAGATATAATAGGGTAATAATGGCACGATCATGGCATCTCTGTCTCTCTTTCCTCTCTGAGGTCTGACCGGTAACGCAGGGTGGAGCCAGTCACGATCAGAAAACTGACGTAAGCATCTCGTTCGTTCTCCTCCTCCTCCGCTTGTTCTTCTTCCTGCGCGGCTCCGTCTCCTTCTTGCTGGCACGAGAGCGGCGAGAGAGCGCGTTCGTCTCGAAATAAGCCCGCAGCGAAACGCTGCTCGACTTCCGCGCTGATTACTTGAAAATTGTGGAGGGCGCTCTGCGCTATATAATATTGGAGGAGGAAGCGGTAGAGAGGTTATTGTGAACCTGCAAGGGATGCCTGCATGTTTTGCGAGGTATTCTCTGACGAATGCACGAGAGACGCAGTCGTTTCCTACGGCGTAACAACCTACGTTGCGCTCGTTATAGAGATCCCCCCTCCCCCCTCCCCCCCCATCCTTTCGCGAATCCAATTCCCGATATACAGCTCGTTCTAAAAGACAGGCTCTCTATAATACAAGTATAAATGTGTATGCTTTATCATTCTAACTTGTGCGCGAAGGCTCAAACAATCTCGAATCAAATGCAGATAATATTGCATATCTTATGATACAGCATTATCCATATTATTTTTTTTTTCTTTACATTGATTATTTACAAAATTATTTATATCGAGATTCTAGATATGAATTTTATCAGGAACGAACAAGTAAGAAACTAAAATTTTTTTGCTAATCAATAGAATGCATATTATACTTGTATATTTACATGTCTTATAAATTACTAAATACTTTAAACTTTTAGTGAGATAAATTTAATGTGAATTTTTCTTTATAATGGATCTTATGCCGTGCTATATATAAATATTTTATCTTTCCTTTATGCCAAAAGATAGTATCGGGAGAAATGATTCAAACAGTTCTGGTGATTCTTTCGTGAACCGGTCCATGACACCGACGATAGATCGGTGTCACAGATCACGCATCAAGTCCACCGATGCGAGTCTGGCGAGTCCGGCTTTGTCACGTGATGAAGCGGTACTGGCACGACACCGGACCATGAACCCGGACGGGGGGCCTCGAAGAAATTAGGCAGGGCCGCGCGCGAGAGGCGACCGAATCAATGGGTCATTAGAGAGAAAATGACGCGGAATTAATTACCGCTCGTGTAAACGACAAACGATTCGCCGTCGGTTATTAATCGCGCCGGCCGGCGATGGCTCTAACGGTCCGCGCGCACCTTCCCCGGAGGTGTTCCGAGAGAGTCCATCTTATGTCTCTCTCTCTCCTTTCGCCGTGTGTCAATGAGACGCGCGGCGGGATACATCGTTGTGTATCTAAATCGAATCGTAGATCTGTTCTCGATCTGTCGTGGGCGACTTTTCGTCATGCCTATTACCTACAGCACGCGAGCGAGCAAGTCGGGATTACGGTACGAGATACCGTGAGGAATTCAAAGTTGTTTTTCCCCTCCCACCTGCCACCGAAACCAACCAGCTTCTATCCGCGATATATCACGGATAGATACGGATAATCGATTTACATTCGACTTTCTGAATTCTTTGCGATACCGTTGTTGCTTCGGAGATCTTTCCGAAAACGCTTCACTTTTTTTTTTTTCAGGAAGCTATTAAATTTTTTTTTGTCATCAAGCCTGTCTTTTATCTCTATAGTATTTTTTTATTCGCTTGGCAAGTAAAAATGAACGCATCGCGGGACACAATGAGACCTGTCACCGCACTCGGTGTTCGTGCGGACACGTATTCTCGATGCTCTTCGCGCTCGTTAGTTTCTGAAACAAGCTTCAATGAGCGATTCGTGACCCTGGTCACAGAAAAAGGGAGTCGAACCATCTCGGACGATCGATCCGCCTAGTATTGCGGCTATCATCGCGATCCGATCCCCGCAAAGACCTCCGCGGAGAATTGCCTTTTTACTCCTCACGATACATTATTATTTTTACTCGTCAAAATTTTCCGTTTAAATAAAAATGTGAAGAGAAGATGTTGATAAAATAAAAAGCTAAAAATTTTTTCAAATTTTATACGAGGCTAAAATTTTATATATCTAGTTATTAGTGTATCTATTTATTTTAATTTATTGTGAATTATAAAAAAATAATGCAAGGCAGCAAATAATGTAATAAGTAATCGATATATCATTGCTCTCCGGGTGTTCACTCTCATCTATGCACGATCCATGTAAATGGATATTAATCGCGATACCTTTGTGATCCCAGATCACACTTCCTGTGCCACTTAAAGATCCGCAGGGATTAAGATCAGCGTCATCTGACCTGTCATCGAGTGCCGGAAGAGGAAGCCGCCTTGTCGCAACGAAAAAGAACCCTCCTTGTCATTTACCCGCAAACACGTGTGCGTCACGTTATTAAAGTATGCAACATGTGTGAATTTAAAGAGGAAATATGTGTGAAGAAGCGTATCGTCATTAAATTTGCTTAAATTGTTTTCAAAATCCAAAACATCCGATTTAATTAACAAATACGCGTAATATTTATATTATTGTATCTGCGTAAAGATACATAATATTTTATATCAATAATATTTCACAAATCTTTTGAGAATATTTAGAAAAATATGAAATTGTAAATGATATTAATGAAGTTTTAAAATTTCAAGTATATAACAAGTCCTACCGTTGATAGCCGAAAAAATACTTTTTTCTACATTTGAAATTGGTTATCTTAAAACCTATGGAATGTACTACAATCATTTTAATTTAATTTGAAAAATAAATTAATTTTCTATAATTTTTGTTTCAGTATTTTTTGTTAAAAAACGCATACTTCTCTTACATTTATAAAAATGTATAAAATAATAGTGATTTCAGAGGTTTTTAAGCGCTAACTTTTTAAGAAAGTATTTTTCGCCTCATGTTTATGGAACTCCTTTTTGTTTAGAATTAAATTTTCTATAAAATTTCAAAGTCTGGCTGGAATGTTTGAGTCTATCCTGTATAATCAAATATTGAAGGATTCTTGGATTTAAAAAGTAGGATATTATCAAACCAATTATTTAGAAGACAAAAATAAATCTTTTCCGTTAAAGATTCTTGTTTACTGCGAGACAAGAATCCTTGAAAACACAATCGATTGAATTCTGCCCATGGCAATATCGTGCTCAATTAATTTCAACCCTATCGATCAATTCGCTTAAAAAGATAATAAGTATTGCGAGAAGCGCTCCGCGATGACTAATGCAGTCAGGAAAACAAACAGGGAGAATAAGAAAAAGGGTACGTAGGGACAAAGGTGGAATATATCGAATCCTACTCGCGTTTCTCTTCGTCTCTCTCTTTTTTCTCTTCTCTACCTGCCATGCGCATTGCTCGTGCGATCCTCCTTCAGAATTCAACAGGTGGTACGTTGCCTGGTCCGCGATGTCCCACACGATCGTGCCCACGTAATCGTGTACGCATGGGTATATACCCCATGGGCACCCATATGTAGGAAGTACTCTGACCCCTCATCCGTTTCACGGTCTCTCCATATGTATTTGTACGTTATCTTGGAACCCAGCAGGTTCCTCGAAAATGGTTTAAAATTTTTTTCCTACATTTCTGTTATAATTTAAGAGTGAAGAGTTTAATGAATTTTATGGAGAAATGAAAAATAATACAATATTTTTTTTTTTTAATTAATACATAAATGTTATAATGAATTAAATTTATGTATAGTCTTATAATCTCGAAAACTATTATATAAAGTCTTTATTATTATTTAACAAGAATGTTATATTGTCAAAGTTTCTACAGTCAGCTCCGATGATCTATTTTCGACGTCTGCTACTTACAAGAAGTTAATGATGTTTTGTATAGCCAACGGCTCAGTTGAATAATAAATAAGACTTAAAGAAATATATTTGCTTTCACAGTGTTTCACTTCGGGCTGATGCCTAACGAGGTGGCCGTCCACGAGTCACCCCTGTACCTCACGTTCGATAAATCGCGTTAGCGCGCGCATAAGTTTTAATAAAGCTTCTCTCGCGATCGACGTTCGGCGAATTTATAATATTGACATGGCAGCTGCTTACGCAGTAGCGCCTGGAGCAGAATTCAACGAAGGAACAAAATTCAAGAGAGGGAGAGAGAGAGAGAGAGAGAGAGAGAGAGAGAGAGAGAAGTGTACTGCGCGCAATATGTAAATATAAATCCGGAGAAGATCTTCGTGATCTTTCTCATCCAAGAATTACGCACGTGCGTGCGTTCCCCAACGTACGTGCGTGCCTACGCTGTTGAATCGTGGGTACAGTTCCGGAGACTAAATCAGTATACGTGGACCGGAGAGCGGATGTTAGGCAACACGAGTGGCCGGCAGGTGCCGTTATGTTGGTGTCGTTTTACGCTAAACCCGAGAGAAAATGTGCGGCCTCTCGCTTCCTTCGTGCCACCCGCCTTTCTATCGGTAACCGCGCGCGAGAGAGATGGATGACGAGAAGATGACTTCGTAATGTAGAAAGTTCGTTCGCGCTTGCTTCATCCGCCAACTGAACACGAAATCATTTAATTTGCTACTTATTTGATCTATTCATATATGGATTGCTTTATTGGATTGCATATATGGATATCATTATTATCATTCAACGAAAAGTTTATCAGATTTACTTGTTTTCGTACATATTTTCTCTGATTTAATATTTGAGATATGTTGAATAGATTTCTCGGCTTCACATATTGCAAGTTTTTTTTTTCCAACATTTTATAATAAAAAATCTGTTTATTAAATTTTTTAAATTTTATAGAAATGTGATTCCTATGCAAAAAAAGAATACTTGAGAGAGAAAGAGCGAGAGAGAGAGAGATATTTTCGATGTTTTACATTAATTATTTAATGTTGCATATAAATCACTGATATACATAAGCGCATATAAATATAAATGCAATGCATAATCAATCTTATTCGAGCTTACGATCAGGACGTTGTTATTGTCAGATATCAAAGCGCGCTGTACTCGAATCAATCATTTTCCCTATGCTTTTTATTTTTATATAGACTTTCAGCCCTCGCAGGATCAAAGATCACAAGGAACAAGTGCGAGCGCGGTCCTTCCACGAAGTAGTCTCATCAATTTCCTCGTTACCTCTATCATAATCGGCTACAAAAAAAAAAAAAAAGAGAAAACCGGCTAACAATGTGGCCGATAAATGGCCAATCGTGCGGCGAGTCAAACGTGGGCAGGTTTCTGCCTCCTCTATTTCATTCCGTAAAGATTCGCTCGTTGTCTAGACTTTTGTAAATATTTTCAGCGCGGATGATGAACGCCGAATTAAATGAACATTAATTATCGAGCAGGCGTGCGCCGCGTAGGCGTGATTCATGGATCGGAAATGGACCCTCTCCTTCTTTTTTGCATTCCACAATTTCATCGCCTTTCTATTTATTAGTTTCTATCAATTTCATTCTCTCTCCTTCATATTTCTTCACATCATTTTCTGTTCAGTGTACGAGTGTTACAATATTATATCTTCTTCTTTATATACAGATCATTAAATTTTCTCATTCTAATGCCATAATGTTTTAACATGTAGTTCAAGTTTTTGATGTTATTTATCAATTTGAAATTTTTAATAAAATCAAAGTTTACTGATTTGTAGAAAATATGTATAGTAAATTTGATTGATATCAACTATGTAGTTATATCATTGTCGATGATTCCACGAAAGATTATCGCCTGCAGTATCAATCAATTGCACTATGGTTTGAATATCTTGCTACTCATATCTTGGGAAAAGCTATGCAAATGAGCATCTCACACTCACATGTCAGCACGTATATTAATAAGATAGAGATAAAAAATTAATAAAGAGAACAAAATCATGAGAATGTAAAACATTAAATTTACTTTATTTAATATACGATTAAAAAATTTATTTCTCGCTTATTTCAACGAATGTAAATGTCGTTCTAGTATCGGAGAGAGAAATAGAGCAATAATTTGTAATGACCTTCCGCATACATATTACAGCCAGAGGTGACATTTCGTCCTGTGAAGTAATACGCCTGCATAATGCGAATTTGCATAGTGGATTCTACAAATTATGATCGGCCGGCCTGTGTCGTGCGTTATCTTTCATCAGTATCTGTAACGATTACCTGCTCAACCTTAAGGAGTCGTATGGACGTGCAAACGTGTCAGGAAGATTTTTACCTACCGCATCCCTGATCACGTTGCGGTACCGCGATAGCTGTTAAAAGATTTGTGCCATACTCTGTCGAAGTAGATACGATACGGCGGAGAAACTTGCACCGCGATGTATCCACCTGAGTAGAAACGCGCCGTCACCGTTACACGCATTTTAATAACTATTTTTCGTCCACCCGTGTGCGTGCATCAATCTCTCGGTTGACGATTATTTTCCAGTTAACCACATAGTGCGGATTGACATTAACAAATCTAAATATAATTATTTTGCTATAGATATATGAACATTCTATACTCTACTTCTTCTCATATATTAAAACAATCCTTATATATGCTTAATTAAAAAAAAATATTGTAGCGAGAAGATAAATTTTTATAAAATTTATGTGATATTTTTTAATATTTATTATTTTTATTTACACGCTATTTCCTTATTTTGCAATGTGTCGATTGATTTGAATTTTGTCGATTGATCATTATATTTATTCTATATACAATAACAAATTATATAATAATAATTTATCCAGGATGTTGCGTTTAAAGATATATATCTTGGCAGAATTTCCTGTTTCGTTATAAATAAATCCGAACTAACGAGAGCCAGTATAAGGATCTCTTGGCTGTCACTGCGGACCCGATGGCTTGCGCTCCCGGTAACTCAAAACCAAGCATAGATTGTTTGTTCGTGGTACTCTTTTACCGGCGGCTAAGTCGTACGTTTTCCAACCGGACGTTTCCTCCGTGTTCTCCACCCACATAATACTAGGGCGTCACGTGGATTACGTAACAATATTACGATTGAACAAACGAAAAGAGAGAGAGAGAGAGAGAGAGAAAACAACCGCGATAGATAGAGGAAGATGGATGGCGGAATCGATATTCGCGGCACGGGGAGAGTTCGCTGCCCGATTAGGACGCAAATCATTCAGATATCCCACCGGTTAGGTAAGCTAAGACTTTATCGAGATATGGGATGGGCCGCAGTCACGTGTGGCGACGCGTGTAGCTTCGCGTTAAATCAGTGCAGACTTTGAGTCGGCAGAATGGTGCTGACGTGGAGACAGTCTACCGATGAGGCCAGTCGCTTACAAGAGAAACAAGAGAATGAGGAAGGAGAGCGGGAGGAAGAGAAGAGAGGAAAAAAAAAATGCTCGCTGCCGCGCGACGAGATGCTGCACGTCGCAACGTATTTGCGTTCACCGCGCGCTGCTGCCAGCAAATTTCCGTGATGAGATTGTCCCTCGTATTTATCTCAGCTGATCAATCCACGCGACAACGCGACGTGGCAATTAAAGATGACACATGATTCTTTTCATATTAATACGTAATGAATAATAGAATAATTTTTCAACGGGCATTATCGCGACAGGGGCCACGGCGCGTAAGTCCGTTCCTAAGACATTTCTCGAGACTCGAGGCTCGCGAGTTTTCGGTGGACGATCCATTTGTATCCTCGTCGGAGTCTTGTCCCCAAGAGTGTAAGGACCCCTGCAGTTTCGCCACACTCGTATTTGCATTTGGCGATCGGGTCCCGTAGCACAACGCAAGGCCCATCCGCAAATTTATCCGCGGCCCGCGGCGTTCCATCGCGTGGTGGAGAATGAGATATCGGTCGGCCGCCCTCGCGATGCTCGCCCTTCTATAAAGAATCCCTTGTCCTGCCGCAAGAGAATATCGCCGCCCATTCCTTTGGGACTGGTCTCCGCTCGGCGCTCGCAAAGCATAATTTTATTAAGATTATTTCTTTATTACAAGAATTTTCTCTCGTTATGGATATTATTTTGTAATGTATGTTTTTTTTTTAAGTGAATAAAGTTTTGATAAATTGATGATTGTAACAATGATATTTTTTTTCGAACCGATACTTAATTGTATTAAAGAAAGACTGCTTGTGTATGCTTGTGTCTGTGCCTATCGTAATAATTAATCCTCAGATCAATTCTACGCTCGTTCAAGTCGCGTCGACCATATTAAGCCGTCTACACTGTTCGCGTAACAATGACACAAAGAAAGTGTATAATGAGTCTAATCAAAACGCAGTATATCATGGTGTCTTTCCGAATAACTACTTACAGTTCCTCGTCCAATACAATTACGCTCGTTCTTTCACTTTTGTTTACGTGTTACTCGGTTGTATCACAGATATTAGATAATCCTAGAACAATTTAGCATATATGCATTTCTATCGACAATACTCAATTACCGCGATTATAATTGAACGTAGGAGAGGGCAGAAGAATTGTGTCGCTGCGTAAATACGAGATGCGAATTAAATAGCCAGATTTAATTTCATTGTTGATGCAACGTCGCGAATCGCTATGAGAACAATATTATTGCGCGGTCTTTCGTTTAGTCGGAGATTTTTCTCGTTTTATTCTTCGCGTAGCCGGCGTCAAAGATATCTAAGTCCTGTCGTGACCGCTGCCACGTGTGGTTTCTGATGTCTACATGTGTACGAGCGACTCGAGCCACGAGTTCACGTGATCTCAGTATTCCTTTATACATCCACTTTAGCAATCTTAACCACCTGTGCTTTAACCGAACCGCTCTCTCCGCCTCTCTTCTCATTCCGCCGTCTCTCTCTTTTCGTTATCTCCTCTTTTCCGTTCAGCGAGAGGACGTATCGTCGCCGCGCTCTGTATAAGGAGAGAGAGATGCAGGTAAGGATGATGTTAGCTATAGCCTTCGTTCCTAAAGCGGGCAAGATCTATCGTCCGCAGCTTTTCAAAGGGATCACGAGGAATCGCATGTCGCAAACCATTTATCAGCGTGTCGGCCGAGGCGTGTCCTTCGCGCTTACCGAGAAAGAAAGAGAGAGAAAGAAGGAGAAGAAGAGAGAATAGTTCCGCAAGCTTCGATAAGGTCTCGCTGACATAATGAAGAGGCGGTCGCTTCTGGAAAACTCGCTGACGTTTCAATTTCGTGCGCCTTTGACGCGCGCACGGTTATTTGCGCTTGAAAAACGATATCGCGAACTGATTAAGAATTAAAAGCGAATCATGAAAGGTGATATTAATTACGTGTAACGTGTTATGTTGGAATTATATTTCCATTCTGTTTGATATCCCTGCAATAGTTAATTTTGTTATATTTATTTGCTATTTTTTTCAGTAATTAAATTATAAGACTGCTGTGTTTCCTATTATCGATAATTTTATAAAAGATATTTTTAATTTATATTACTGCCTTACTCTTTAAAAGTTTAGTTTTAATTTCTAATTTTTAATTTTTACAAGATATAGCACATAAGAAATATCAGAGTCTAAATTCTCTGCAAAGTTCATTAGTATTGAAAATCCAATTTTAAAGACCGTAACGTAATATTTAAAACGATGATTAGTATCTATTGTCTGCTAAGAAAGGAAACGATTGGAATCTTTTTGGCAGCCTTAATGTATCGGTGCGATTAAGTGGTATAAATAGTTAACCGCATAGTTTCTATATGTATAGCCCGTTTTAAAAGCCCGGTTAAAAGAGATACCTTTGCATCTTTTACGTTTCTCCCGAGTATAATTCTCTTGGGTGGCATCGTTTCGGCATCCATCAAAACGGGGCACGTTCCTCCGTTTGTCTTCATAAAAATATAAACATGCTCATTTTCCTTTTAGAAGCCCATAAAATCTCAATTTCTTCCGATTCCTACATAAGGACCGATCGTTATTTCATGCACGCGCGGATCCATCCGAGATGACACGCGGACGACGATTACGCGCGGGTAGCTCTTCTCGGAAGAGCACTAATTTCCGATGATGGCTGCCTTCGAAGTGTTCTTCACCTATCTGAATGTCCCGCTGGGTCGGCCCTGTAACTTCTCCCGACTATATCATAACCCAAACATTAGGAATTCGAGGCGGTGGGCGGGATAGGTGGTTCAATAACCCGGCAACGGGAATGTGGGGGACATATTTCGATCCGTTCTGGCATGTCGCCTCGATAAGCGACGCGCATCAGTCAGTCGGGAGGTGTTTGTCTAAATGAATCTCTGAAACCCGGCTACAGGTGACTTGTACAAAATGAGTCTTAATGTCCCTTTCTCGACATACCTACATCTATACTGCTTTTCGAACGTGTAACATTTGAGCGTGCGGAGCGAGTAGCGATGGGCCCGAATTAATGGGCCCACGCCGCAGTTGATTGCGCTAAATTCTTAAGAGAAAGCTTCACTTTTTCATCAGTTATTACTTTTTAAAAATAAAATTTCAAAAGCGAAAGTATTAAATATTTTTTAAATATTTTTTTTTAAATATATGCATTTATATCTATTTTAATATTAAATACATTTATTTAAATATATATGTTCTTCTCGCTACTATTATATTTTTATTTCATCACATACAATTAAGGTGCAATATAACAATGTATAAATCAAAATACGAAATAAAATCTTTCTTATCGCCGAATAAAAGATTAGGTGTAACAGATTAACCCAGCATAATATTGCGGCATCGTTATTATTTTCTCGCGCAAGTTCATCGAGCCGAAGTGGCGAGTTTAAATCTGAGAGTGAAGAGAACAACGGCAAGAGACGTGGGACACGAGCGAACCAGATTGCTTTAATTTGTTGTGCGTCCGACAAAAATGTTAATGCCCGTCGGCCGCTCGTAATTCAGCCCCAGCTCCGGGTCCTACTGTTCCCCACTAGCCTTCATTCCTTCTCGCCAACGCGTCCTTTCTGTCATCCTCCCCCTCGTCTGTATTCTCTCTCGCGCGCTTACACGATTGCCCTTATCTGCGGTTTTATGTTCGGCTTTGCGTTTTAGCCACGTCCATTCGACGGCACGGGAATACGGGAGGATGCATCGGGTCTTAAGTTTTACGAAAGGCCAGTCGAGCGACAGGTTTATTCGTTCTCCGTACGCAGCACCTTGTACCTTCGGATTTGCGACTCGGGCGACATACGCGAGAATTAAATCGCAAAGGGACAACGGAACGTTTTCGAAAAGAAATCGAGCTAAGCAATGAAAAAATCCAAAATCGCTAAAAAAAATTTCTTTCTACTCTTACCAAGATATTTATGGCTTATATGAAAAAATAACTTGATATGTAGTTAAATTTAAATTTTACAATTTAATGTTTTAAATTAAATGATTATTGTTTCCTTTTCTTTTTCGCGATGAATTATTCATAAACCGTTGCGTCAGACAAGCTCGATTTCAATAACGCGCCGGTATTAGTAAAGTAACGCGCGTAATAATGTGATACATGGTGTAAGTATTGAAACGCTCATAATTTTCGCCCGATATCTTAAAGCTGCGCGGAATCCTGGGGAATACGATATCGCGGTATATTTACCGCGTGAACGCCGCGCTAAGTACGATACCCGGACGGCGAGATAAAACCGGAAAAGATGAGGAGGAAGAAGGGGGGGAAGAGATAAAATCAGACTGCATCGTAGAATCGGCTCGCGCCCGATAAAGCGTATCGTGTTTAATCGTCTGGTGTGCGTCTTAATATCCGACATGAAGCGCGGATGAGAGTCGTTCTCGCGAGTGCAGGTTGATGCGCTTTCGATGCACTTGTCGCGTCCACTTTCCCGCGGGCGCATTTTCACACGAACTGCCTGTGGGAACCGCTCTCGTACACTGCACCCAGCACCGCAGGCTGCTGGTATCGTAGGGCGACACGTCGAAGAAAAAATCCGGGCCCCTTCTGCAAACACTCGCAGCGCCAACGACGCCCCGACGTCTTTTCCGCGTGTGTGTGTGTGTGTGTGTGAGAGAGAGAGAGAGAGAGAGAAGAAATGTGAAAGAATCTCCGTTATAAATAAACAAAAGCGAAGAATATCGATAAGTCGTCCGAGTGTCGCCCTCGATATAATCCTAAGCCTGTTAGAGCACCCATCGCGCAACGATTCGTCTCGGATTTGCTGGTGATCTCACGTTACGCGCGCGCAAATTTCCTCGAAGACTTTGTCATGACGGAAATAAAACGCGATCAATAAGATAGGTTGAAGCTAGAGCGACTGGACAGCGGAGCGAGATCGTTAGGACGGTCAGGAATGTGGCACGATTCGGGAAGCGAGATTACGGAAGCTTGGCGAGAAACATCCTATATGTTATTAAATTATTCTTTAATCGTGAGAACGCGAATATATAGATAGAGGCGATTTTCGATTAATATTACTCGCATTCCGATTGCCGCAGTATTTCCGAGTGTTCACTCTGTGAGAGCGACGATACTTTAGATCAAGTGAATTAATTCGATGAGTCAATAAATTTTAAAGAGATGAACGCGATAAAAGCGATCTAAGAGAACGGCGGTCAACTACTTGACTTTTTGTCAAATAAATGTAGGGGTTTGTCTTATATAAATATTATTTTACGATCTACTCGAAACATTCCCTTCAATCGCCCCATTCATAGATTCAAATATTGTCAAAGCGCAATCGTTTTACTACTGTCATTAACCGATCGGCGAGTTTCGCTAGATCTTTTCCCTTCGTCGCACGACTTCATCCCCGTTTTTTTTTCTCCCCGTTTCCGTGTATTCGATCAACAGTAGTCGCTCGCTGTTGACAGTGAGTACCCTTTTAACGACACTCACGAGAGAGAAACGGCGCCGGACAGGCATCGATCACTGGTCGCGAGATCGCATCTGTCACTGCGGAAACGGCTGCGCACCCGCGACTTCCGTTTCTCAGTGTCATGTTACCATCCCGCTCAGTTAATATACTCCGGGGTCATTGGTTCTCGTTATGCCATTGAGAACGACTCAGGGATTCAACAAGTGTGAGACCACACTTATGGTCGCGAGATTAGATGAACAGTCATAATCGTAGATTTAATCTCGTATGATTTGAAATTTCATAGAGACGATTGTTCGATTAAACAGACATCGCGTAATTACCGTACATTAAATGAATGTTATACCGAAATGAAGTTTTGCGGGTTTATCGTATCCATCTTATTATAAAGAGAGAGGAGGGGGAAGGCGGGGAGAGTATTTTCGGCAGTTCTTTAAAGAACATGGAAAATATGGTAATTGATTGACCAGTGAAGCTCAATGACCGCGCGTTTGAGCCTCTCCGCGCATCAAACACGGTGTGAAAGACGTTCCCGGCGTAGATCGAAATGCATCGGCGCCGATAACAAAACGGTCGAACGTTGACAAAGGACGTTATCTGAAATCTGTTTGGGACGCACTGCATACCGCATGCCGAGTAGGCCGCATAAATGCATTTATTTCACGGTCCGCGATGGCGCTTCTGCTCCGTGAAGAACTCGACGGAGATGAAGAAGGTCTTTCATCTCGGTTCTCTATTAAAAATACACCGGGACAGAAATATACTTGAATTAACCATAAGCCCCACGCCGACTCGGGTCAACTATACTTCGAGGATCGAATACAATCGTCTCTCAAGACGACACGCAATGTCGTCATCGTATGTGCACATGTCACTAAATTTTATATAAAATTAAAAGAGATAGAATTTTTTTCGAATCTGTTATAAATTAATATTAAATCTGCATTCTGTATACTTGATTTGATTGTCTGCTCAGTTTTTTTATAAAAAGTTTACAGATATTACGATGCTCACATATAGCCTGCAATAAAGAATGCATGAAAAAATGCATTTTATTTTATATATTATATAATTAATTTTATTAATATATAATTTATACTCCTATCATTTTTTGATAATTTTAATTCATAACTTTATCTTTTTCAACCAAATAATGATATCATACGATTTCACTTATTAAAGCGAAATATCTTTTTATCACAAATCGATATTTTTGTGTTTTATTATTAAATAGATGTTATTAATATGCGTGCTTTCATACGCTATTAATTTGCTTTTGCATTAGAACGACTACAAGTTTTTGTATCAAAGCATGAAGCTATGATTATAAAATCCACCGATGATTATAAAATCGTAGGATAAAACTAAGTTGCCTTCAATTTTTTAAACGCGTTTATGTAATTTATAATAAAATTAAAAACAATTGATTAAATTGATAAAAATTATGCTGAAAAAGCAATCACGGATAAGACTTTCATCATAAATTCTTGGATTCATTTTTGTAATTTGCGGTTCTTTCTTATCAATAAAATACGCGTGACGTAATAATCAAGCTGAATAGTGAAAGGAATTTAACTGACGCTATTCGGAATAATTAAGACCTCTTCTCGTTAAATCACGAGACATGTCGCTGCATCGAGCGACTATCACAAATTCCAAGTAAAGATGACAGGTTTGTGGACATAAGGCTCTCAGTTCGATTAGCTCGTTGCATGCACAGTGGGTCATTGTTATCTCATTGGCATCCCCGGCGTCTCCTTTCAAGAACGGATATATCATTCTCGTTGGGCAAACAGGTCCTTTACAGTGGAGATAACGGCGTGGTGGGCGCCGATAGAGTTGCCGCATTCACAGTGCATTCCCCGAAGATGCGTGACGCGTTCAGACTCGTAATGCGTACTCCACTTGTTTCCTCTCGCGGCAGATTCATCACCTAGGAAGGCCAACGAGAAAAGGATTCGACTTTATCGCCAAGGAATTTTTCGGCGGTGACAAACTCCCCGTTCGTGGTGCACTTGCTCGAAATGCATTCTTAATTTACGAAATCGTTTAGATCTTTGTCTACGATTTATTTCAAAGGAAATTGAATTATATCAAAAGATAAATATGTAGATTAGAGATAAAAGAATGTAAACATAAAAAATTATATTTAATTTTAATTTTCAATTTTAATTACTTTTTGAAATGTACGCGTTTAAAACAATATTATTTTTTATATAGGTTTTCTTCGTACAGTTTTATGTTTTATTGTTTAGCTGTCTTGATTTTTTTTTAGTTTCGTACAATACATGAATTTTTTTTTCGTACAAGCATAATATAAATTGTGGCTTAAATGACAGGAAAAAAGAAGCTGGCCAGAGAGGGACCATCGCTGTAGAAATATAATTAATTTCCCCTCTTGACTTTGGTCGATGGGTGGAACACAGTCAATTTCTCTTGATACCGTAAGCCAACTTCGAGGTCCTTTATCCCTTATGCCACATAATCATTAAATCCATCGAACCAAGAGACGCACACAAAGAATGACCCCATTTTCTTTTGCATTCAAAACAAATTGATTGCTTGAAAAATATCGGTAACTTATCGATAACTTCTCCATCCAAATCTGTATTTATCGTAAAGACACCGGCGGATATTTTCGCTTCGATACGGATATGAAAAAGAAGTACAAAAGGAGGACGATATCGCCAGGTTTGGTGACAATTAGAATATAAGTATATTGCGTTATTTATTACATCTGTATGTCATTTCCGTAAAAGGAACGGGACACTTGTTCCAAATCGATCATCACGCCGGCGTATTCTTAATGTTAGCCGATCCGAGAAGAGCGTAGTGAGAGAGGAACAAGTGCGGGTCTTCTTCTTGACCTTCCTCACGCTCGGTACCACAACCACCTCATCAATCTCCTCCTCCTCCTCTTCCTTCTCCGGATATTAGCTCACGGCTGCGTATGCGTGCGCGCGAACGCCGCGCGTTCGACTTCATTCTTCCCCCCCGCATCGCCGCTTTCGACCGACTTCTTTATATCTTCCTCACGATCGGCACGTACCGACTTCACGACTTCGCTTTCGTTTCTGCCGTTAAGAGTCCGACCGCGTCACTGCCGGGGTTATCACCAACGTCCTCTTCTGCACCGGAGAGTGATTAATGATCCATCGTGCTTGACCGTTCGCGGGCTAATAGCGTTTCTTGTATTGAACTTATTGTAGGGAATAATGAATGCGATCACTTGTTGAAATTAATTATTAATTACTTCTTTGTATGTGTGTTGTAATACAATTTTTATTACGTAGTCATAAAAGAAGTCAAAGACTTTTATGAAAAATTTATTTTTGTTATTATTTTTATTATTATTTGTATGCATATTCTTTATTTTTTTTATTATTATAGAAATATCGATTTTATAAAAATATATAACGCAGGGCAATGCACTTTGAGCAAACTTCTCACATCCGGTTTAAAATATATATAGCAGATGAGAAAGACAGTACTTGGAGTCGATTATGCTTGCACTTATGGTGCCTTGGCGGATAGCGATCTATCTCGTATGTTGCGAGAGATTTACCTTTCGGAAAATCAAAAAAAGCGTATCGATGGGAGGAGATGCAACGTTAAAGCGTGTAGAAAACGACTACATCTCTCGATCGCGCCGATGAAAGAAACGGGCATATCGATTCTGCGCTCGTTTACTTTAATAGTACTAGCATCGGTGCTCGGCAAGTATGATTTCTCTAACTAGTATCACACACTAGGTCGAGCAAAAACTAAATTCTTATCACAGTTCCATCTTGAGAATACTTTATTGCCGTTTCTACCCCGTTTTCTACCAGCTTTCCCTCTCGGCAGTTTCGCGGCCAGAAACGTTCGTCGTAATCTGCACAGCCCTCTTATAAATCCGAGAACGTATTAACTGTAATAGCGGAAATCTTCGGCTCCGAGTAGTCGATATATACATATGCGATCTTAAAGTTCCAATCGATGATCAAATCGTGATCAAATCGTCATCATTCAGCCCTCATTCGCGATCACATATGACTCATTCGTGGTCGCGCCGTTTACTAGAGGAGATTTCGTAAGTTGCGTCAAAGATTTTAATCAATTATTGAAAAAGGGATTGATTTTTTAAAAAAAAAAAGAAAAAAAATGTTCAATTTTAATCTGAAACAAGATCTAAACGCCATATGAAATCCAATCAATATTATAAGGTAGCATCCGTAGAATGAATGCGACTCGCGAAACTCGGGATAAGTTATTCTCAGTCTCGACATCTTCGACGCAACACATCCAGGAAATCATCATTCGGTTCTTCTCGACGGTCTTAAAGCTCGTGTCAAGTCTGTACATCGCGAGCGGCATTTTGTACATGAGTGGCCCTCGCGATCTTGAAGAGACCCCGCGTGTTATCTGAAATATTGCGGCTGTATTTCGCTTAGAGCTGCAGTACGTACAGCACATCGCGAGTGACCCTTATCGGGCATGAACGCGACCTTTCGAGCCAGCGCGCGCTGAAAGAACCGACGTAATAACTCGCGGCGATAATCGGCACCGTAGAGGAACGAGAGGTAGAAAAAAAATCCCCGCGCAGATACAATAAATAAGAGCTTCTTCAACGCGGGCAGCGCGATGGATTTGCGAGATTTAACACCAGCAATGGACGTTCTGGGTTGGTAATAAGCCAGACTTTACGTGTGGGTTAGCACTACGCATTATCGTTATTATTCTTTGTCTCTTTTACGTATCTTTTAGAAAATTATTTTCGGATATTACCTTTGTTGGGAGTAAGATTGCCAAACGAGTTTGAACTTTGTTTTATTATGCTGTGAGGTGATTTACGTTCGTTTTGTTTTTTAGATTTCGTCATATTGATAATGTTATGATTCAATATTAATAGTCTACATGAAAATTTAAACGTTTTATGAACTTGAAAAAAAAGTATTATTGTAATATATTTTTTTAAATTTTCTTGCGTATAAAATTTAATTTTAGATATTATTATTATATATTTTAATCAAAATTTTGATTAAAAAATTATAATAAATGATGATAAATATGTAAATATATAAATATATAAATTTGATTAAAATTTATACATTAATATTTAATTTATATAATAATATAATAATATATCTAATAAAAATATCTAATATTAATTTATATAATAATTTATAATAATATATAGTTTATAATAAAATAAGATTAATTTACACAACATTTGTGCCATTTATTATCATACTACTAGTAATTCATTGATTTATTTGATTGATTATTTGGTCTTACATCAGTTAAAACAAAATTTAACAGTATTTAGAAACAAATTCTACGATATGGATGAGCTATTAGAAATTAGAATAAAATCGGCGCGCATTATAAAAATAAGTTACCATCATACGTATATAATTGATAAAATTATTACATTCTTTATTAAATAAATTGAATTGGAATTTGAGCGTCTCACCCCACAATAGTTCTAGTGTCTTCAATAATAACAAGGCCGTGTTACATAAACAATGTTTACGCGCGTCAATGTTTACGCCGGCAAGACCAAGTACCATGTTAGATGTCCTAATTTGCTGCCGAAATATATATAATCTGTAAATTTGTATATATATATATATATATATATATATATATATATATATACAGATACAAAATATTAAATTTTACATACAAATGTATATTTTAAATTAATTTTAAATATTTTAAAGATAAATTTTGCGTCATGCATTATTTTATATCAATAAAGGTTTGTCACAGCTGAGCGACGCATTTGAGAGTTTAAATATTAAATGTGTGTGTAATTTTTATTTAATAGATTTTGAAAAAACGGAGGACTAGAGTTTATATAAGTAATTATACACACATACACAAAATAAATAGCGCGCGATGATATTGTTCTAGTTATTAAAATAATATGTTATATCTTCAGTTATGGAATAGTGTATATATATATATATATATAACAACGATTCGAGAAGCAATAACCGGCGATATATTTCAATTGGATGATTCGATAGTGAAATACTCGCGTCGTCAACCTAGCGGGTCCGTGACACGGTCGGCGCGAAGGAACCGCATGCAGGCGTCTCGTCGTATTATGCAAAACGGCGCGGGACTGCTGGCTACAGCGCCTACACATGCACGAGATCGTTCGATATATCGAACCGAGAGACCACCGGGAGGTTGATCGAGAGCACATCTCAAGCGTGCCTGTGTCAATATTTCTCGGCGCGCCGCGAAAGGACTGCGATCCGCGTCGTTTTATCCTAATGCAGGATCGAAGAGACTTAATGATCTGGTCTCGATCTTGGCTCGTATTCAGTAGCTGCAACTTCGTAGATCGTGCTTAACAATCCTGTTTCGATATCATAACATGTGTTTTATATATGTGTAATATATAATTAATAAAGCATTACTTTTTTTATGTACTCGATATACTATTTTATACATCGTATAGCAAATTTGTTCCCTCGAGATAAAATTTAAAGGATCGTGAACAATTGATCTCGATAATATCGTTGACGTATTTGCGACGGATAATTAAAGAACACGAGGTACGTGTCAAACAGCGTGAGTACATAAGTTATTACGTCATCGTTGCTTGATCCCATAACGCTCTTATCAGTGCGTACGATCGATAGATCCGTCGTTCGATTCGGACTCTTGACAGTTCGTTCCGCGATCTGTCATACACCCTCAATTGCGTCACTAAAGCAAAGACGAAAGCAGACATCGTTACCTTTTTTTTTTCACTCGCTCGTTGTTGAGCATGATTTAAAGATATTTTTGATATGTCTGATAATTAATCTGTCCGTCCATCTCTGCGTCGACGTAACCAACCACACGACAGGTGGAACAAAAATAAGAAAATATAAAAAATTATAGCTCGTTAAAATCGTTGATTTTATAACACGTTATTAAATCTCGATTTCTATTTTGCATGTCAATAGTAATCTCAAATTTAATTTCAAAATTTTTAATTATAAAAATATTTTGTGTTTATCAAAAAATCAAAGTGTTACAAAGACGTTCTGAGAGATCATTCGAAATGAAGCTTCATTCTCAAGTGAGAATATGACATTTTGCATATTGTACCTTCTCAAAGAAAGAAATAAAAATATATTCTTGGTGTTGTATCTCGTATACGTATGCATGATACCTCGCGTGGGTGCATCGAATATGCCGATCGTCGAAGACGTACACGATATGGGACGAGTCGAATCTGAGCCGTTACTCCTTCGTCGTGGCATTAACTTCCTTGATTTCCTTTTGTGCGCGAGTTTCATATAGTCAGCGGAGAAATATCAGCAGACAATTTTTATATAGAAAATTATCTTCTCGCTTTAAAGCAGAGCTCAAGAGCTCGCTGAGATAAATTATTAAAAAAATTTTTAGAACACTGTAATCTGTAATATCAATAAATCTGATCTAGCATGCTTGACTACGAATGACGTCATTACGTACGCAACACCTAGACACACAGTACGATATCCGACGCATCCTCCCGGTATCCTCTTGCGTGCGCAGTCGTATCTATTAAACCAAGATAAATTCCATCTCTCTCACTGTCGTACCGTGCGGAAGTTGGCATTCATACGCAACACGCGCGAATATATCTCTCTAGTGAACGGGAAAACGCGACGGCGATTCGCTATCCATCCCGGGTGCTCCGGTAGCCCGGCTTCCGTAACTCCCACAATACCGTATAAGCGATACTCTCTTCCACGAGCGCTCGCGTATACAGTCCCGGTGTAAGAGGATAAATTTTCTAAGTGAGCGGTGTGCTGCATCACCATATACGAGAATAATGTGACATTTTTTCCCATACCCGCCTCCCTCACCCAAGCAAGAGGTACGTAACTGCTCCTGCCGTGCAGATATTCCGTACATGGTTTCCGTATAGCGCGCTCTCGCATACGTATAGTCGACCGTTGTGTGTACGAGCTCTCCTCCGAACGCCGCGCACGGCTCGTAACTTATCTAATGTTACGTTTACACGAGACTACTTTTCTCCTTTCCCTTCCTTTACTTACCATGAACGTTGCACTCTGGACTTGTCGATTGGATTTGATAATAGAGCGCTCGTCGAATATATAACGACAGAAGGAGTACCAAGTGAGTGACGCGATCGTGAACTTTGCAGTTATAGCATGGATAATGCGCAAAATAATTTACCCGTATTTTTGTAATTTAGATTTATGCGACGTCTTTACTTTCAATAATTCATTGATACATTTATACTATATATATATATATATATATATATATATATATATATATAATATATTTTGATATATTTATTGATATATCTATTTCTGCACATTTATTTTAAAAGTGCACGATTAGAATGAATATATTATTTAACAAGTACATCCTTAGCGCGCGGTAACGTATACATTATTTTGGGTACATTCATTAAATTATAAGCTACAGGCGAATAAAGTCTCATATTTCTTCGGTCCGTTTCACCTTGGTGAGTAAAAAACTCGCAGTGGGCGTTGGGCCGCGCCATTAACTGCAATTTCGCTGATGCGGCCCTTCTTCCGGATCGTTAGCGGACTTTAGCTGACTTATGTAAACTCCGTGGATGATGCAGAAGTGATTTAACGAGGATTCCGAGACCAAAGCGGAGACGACAAGGGTATGAATTTATAATCGCAAGTATTCGACGAAAATCTCGACGCTTTTATTGTCAAAAAAATAGTAGTAATCTCCGCGAAAGTCGATGTCGTTTTTGCTTGCAAAATTTTTTTCTTCGTCTTGATATATTACCGCGCTGATGCTTATTCTCCACAACGATTCATTTACGCTCATAATTATTAATTTACGGCGCGATCGCTTTAAAAATAATGACGGGAACGTTTGTCGCGACCACGCTGACCTAACGCACTTAACCTAAGTGTACTTGGAGTTCCATTACTCTGCGTTCTCTAAATAATTTTTGTACTTCCGCAGTTTTTACAAATCGATTTCATGGGATATTAAAATTGTTATCGATATTAAACATTTTATTTTTTATAAGTTTTAGAGTTATGTGCGATAATAATACATTTTAGCCACCTTCATTTATTCGTGTCATGCTCTATCTTTTAACATTATGAGGATATTTTAGAACATTAACGGACTTGCGTTTGAACCGAGCATTCCACACTTGATCCTTCCGATACCTTCTTTTTTTATTCTCACTGAAGTTTCGAAGGGAACTGCACGATGACGGATGGCTGTCTCTTAGAAGGGTCTCTTCGCGTGGCCCCCCATCGTCGTCAGGTCCATTACAATTCATTACCGTGTGATAGATGTCGTTCGTTTGGTCTCGATGCCTGATTGAGTTTAACCTGTGCCTGTGCCCTAAGGACAGAGTAAATTTTGATCCCTTCAATCATATTTAACGCGCGTATAGCACGATCGATATTTCTTGTCGAATCATCTTGTCCTTGGTAAAACTAATCAATGCTCTTTTCAACAGATCAGATTTAATAATATTAAAAATTTTTCAAATCTCTCTCTCTCTCTCTCTCTCTCTCTCTCTCGATGAATAATTAAGTCTTAAACATTTTCTTTTATTTTATAGTCTTGTAAAATACTATTTGGTTTCTCTTTTTCTTTTAATTATTTTAATGGACTTTGCTTTCAAGCTTTATTAAATGATTTTTAATTCTCTTAATGAATGATCGTTAAATGTTCTTTCGACAATCTAATATGTTTTACGTTTATCTATTAAAAATAGAATTTAATATACGTATAGTTAGCGATGTTCGTATCGTAACAGAAGTGTAGCGTCTCTCGAAAGAAAAGAGTATGGCAAAGTGGACCGAGAGACGAAACACACGAGAGCTCAGGGTAGGATGTGGTATATCGGTCTGTCGCCTCCGTAAATCCTTGGTGCTTGGTAACCGCCACTGTCGTGCTATGGTCTTATCATTGTCAGGGCCGCAGGACTGCGATTCCTGTTCCGAATTTTGTTTCACCCAATGATATCTACCGTATTAATTAGCTTCCTAAAAGGTATTTAACATTGCAAATTATATAAAGAAATCTATTCTATCATCAAATAAATTTTGTTAATTGGACAAGTTTCGGGGAGAATAGAATCTTAAAATTTACTAAGTTTGATACTCATCTCTATATAATTATTTAAATATTAGTTCTTTTTATATAATTCTATCAATTATTTTAATATTCTTATTTCATAAAGATTATAAAGAAAACATAAGAAATATTAGAAAATTATTTTGGATCGCCTGACGAGGCTTGCGTAGCAAACAATAATTTCGCACGAGAATGCATCCCTGGTTGGCGGGAGCGCAGTACCGGACCACGGCGGTCGTCCTCGTGTATCGTTTGATCTCGTTAATAGGACCGCATTGTCCCGCATCTACATACTCTACGTGCTCTTCTCTCAGTATGCACTTGGATGTGCATCGAGAGGAAAGGGACGGGGAAACGTCGGTGGAGGAGAAGAGGAAGGGAGGAAAGGGATAAGCTACGTGCACGCGCGTGTGCACTCACGGTCGTAGGTGCTCGGCAATCGGTGCATTATTTGCGAAATATCTGCCTGCTTATCAAGCACAATGCCGTACCATAGAAATTTGTATGTCGACTGATATCGTTTATTTAACAACTCCTCCAGTACAATGCTACTCGATTTATTTATTCTGTTTTGTTCGATTTATTTATTGCCGACTTTCCTTTTGATTCTTACTTTAGCATCTAATTTTTTATTATTTAACAGTGATATCCTTTGCTGTTTTTGTTATTGTAAATAAAAAAATATAAGAATATCGATTAAACTATATCGCAAAATAATAATACTTACGAAAATATATACTCCTGTGATTCATATAAATTCAAATACAGTTATACTTTTTTTAATTTCTTCATTGTTTGCATCTTAAGGATTCTGTTGCTGTTTCGAGGCCTTTTTTATGCTCAACGCATACAACATGCAGTCAGCTACAACGAACGGACTGCACTCATCATTCTATTGTTCTCTAATGAATCCGTAGATGCTGACGGAAGCGTCCTTGCTCACAAGATGCATGGGACAGGTTGCATCTGTGAGTTTCTTCTTCGTCGCCTCTCTATCTCCCCGTCTCTCTGCCCCGAAGAACGGAAAAAAATTATTTAGGCATAACGAGCGAGGCTCTCGGGACTTTTGTAGAATCATTCAGTCGCAGTATATCATCTGCCAGAAAAGCTGGCCAAGAGAAACGACTTTATCCGTCACATATATATATGATGGTAATGAAGAATGAACTATGCTTGTCAACGTTTGCGTTAGAAAAGAGAAAGTCGCTTATCAAGTTGCTTATTTTCTTTCATTAAGGTCAGCTGTTGTGCTAGAAGCTGCGATACTGCTGCTAATTACTGTTGTGAGAAACATTCGTCATTGCCAGTGTGGTATTGTTCCTCTTACCTGCAAGAATTTCCAAGATTCTTCAAATTTCAAAGACAACTGATTCCTCTACTACGATGATCAAAAATATTTTTTTCTGAAAAGGTTCATCAAACTCCAAATTTTTTTTATCACAGGAATTACTGCATAATTATAATATGCCTTTTGAAAATCTCGATTGCAAGCTGCATAATTTTCAAAAAAAAGCCGTCAAAATAAACGATGAAAAATCTCGAAACATTGGAGAAATATTAATTGGACGCGAAGATAGCTGTTCTCCATGAAACCGTTGTAGAAGAATTTTCTTTCTTTTCTTCTTTTGACCGCAAGATGCAAGAGACAAACCAACAAACGAGTCGTGCACTGTACCGCTGAAGATTTCCAAGTTCTCGAATCCATTATTTACATGGATCGAAGCGGTATGTGCCTCTCTTCGATCTTGATTCTGGGCGGGGTCGCGGGGCAACGGCGGGGACGAAGAGCGATCGTGAGGACAATACCATATATCTTTCGCGGGCGTTTTATGGAAATTCGTTCGGTCGATCCTCTCGATACAATGATCGGTGGTATCGATACGATCGAGATCGGGACACCTGTATCCTACGTCTCTCTGCCACCTTCTTCGATAGTCACGCAGAAGCAAGCAGGCGGCAATGAGGCCTTCGGGTCATTGGCCGTGCCTCCTTTTAAATATAGAAGAATCGCGGGAGATCGCGATAAGAAGGGTCAGAAGCGGGTTCAGAGGGTCAGAAAGAGAGAATTTCGTTGTCATGTAAATTACTGTCTCTACATTCGGATTCTAACTAACCGTGAGCGTACAATTCAAAGCGCGATTGAAAGATTGAAGCAGCCGTGACAACGCTCTATCTCTCCTTCTCTTTCTCAGTACGTCCCCTGAGAACGCGCTTCTCCCATATTATTTCGAATAACAATATCTTCTTATGTTCTATTGGACCGACGACAATGAGCTTACAATGTCAAATTGATTTTTTATTTCTAACATAAATTAAGCAAAAAAAAAAAATCAGCATTTTGTTACGGTTTCTGCTTGAGATTAATTGCTTCATTTTACTGGATTATATTATTACGTAATATACGATAGATATGTTTAACGCCATTGTGCATTTTATTACAGAATTTATCTGAGTTATGTTGGTCTCTCTCTTGGTCTATACACGATACAAATGGGCTCAGCCAGAGATCATATCGTTCATCTTATTACTTTATTAGACACTTCATCCTTGTCAGAGATGTGCCATTAACAACAAACTCTCTTGGCCTCTCGCTCAGTTCTAAAAATAAGCAAGATATCAGACTGTCTCTCGCGGGAAACGGAAGATAGTGGACCACCTTCGTGTCTCCATAAAGACGCCTATCGCGCCTAAAGGTGGGAGGAAATAGAACGGCACGTCGATTTTCCTTTTAATCTAAGACGAGCTCCGGCGCAGCGCGATAGCTCGCACGCGTCCGCTCGTTCTCGCCGTTGCGGTCCCAATAAAACGCGTGTTTTGTGCCCGCGCCCGCGGTCATAAAGGATCGTTTTGGTGGGCCGAGGCGTGGTCCGTGATCCGCCTAGGTGGCCCGACAGTAACTTACGCGCCGCCATCACCAGACCTATCCGAATAATGTCGCGCTATCTTAAATATCCGGCAATTTATGCGTTTACACGGATTATCCCGCCGTGGCTTTACGGCCGGTAGTTACTTAATCACGTTAGGCACCGCCGCCACACGAATCGCGTGTGGAGACGGCGTACAATACTTATAGCATCTCGCCACGAGAGAGAAGAGATCGAAGGGAGAGAAGTATGCAAAGTTCCATCGACGATGAATTTATTATTAGTGAATCTAAAAATAATTCTATGCGACTCAATAGAAAAACATGTTCGAATCGATTTCTATCTTTACATTTCAATCATCGCATGGTCCATCCAGAATTTATTTTTTTGAATTTACATATTTTTCAGAGTAAACATCACATAAAATTATTTTTGTCTTATCAAATATGTACTTGCCTCTAATATTTTTACAATGTATCTAAAGTAATATATATTATCTGTATATTTAATTGCGTCAATTTTTGCTCGTGCACCTCTCTATACATTTTAGATATTTGCTTTAACAATGGAGGTGTACTTTAAACACGTGACGTTCGCGTGATCGTAGCCATGCATTTCCGACGTGAAAGTCGAAACGGCGTCATCGCCCGGCTTCTCGAAATGTAACGAGACCCTCGAGTGTATCAAGCGTGCGTAATCTACGTGCTTTAGAGAATGCTCATACGTGCGGTTCACGCTCACGCATGCACGCATCGAAGATACAGGTTGCCGGCCGCACCTGTAAACTCGCGCTCTCGAGAGACGGCGTGGGCGTTGGAGACCGCAACCAGACGCCAAGAAGGTGACGCGAAACTGCCAATTTAAATATAATTTTCATTTTTTATTCAAGGGAATTTGGAGCCTGTTTAGAAAGCAATGACGTCACACTTGTATCAGGTGGAATTCGTTTCGCTACCCATACATTATCCGTCGATTAAGATGTTTAAAGTGTTTTATAATTCGATTTACGGTCTTGTATTTTACATAAATTGCGGGGAATACTATTATTTTGAATTTTTTTACTATTTTTAAATTTTTCTTTTTAAGTCGCAAGCAAAGACCATGAGCCGAACACAGTGATTTACTATAATTTTTATCATATTTATCATATTACAAATATTATATCATAAAATACCAATAAAATTGACACACGTATAATACTGATAACAAAGATAAAAAAGATGGTCAGAAAAATCTTGTCTTTTATAACGCAACGCCATTTATCTTCTTTATATGGCAATAAAATTGCTACATACTCGTGTAATCGTTCGCAGTGAACTCGGCAAGCATCGAGAAAGGGTTTTGTGCATTCGACGTATTCATTCTTGATAAAGAATCACGAAACGGGTCACTCGCAACGAAACGCGCGACAAGCCGCGAATTTCGCATTCAATGGCCAGTTGGGGCGCGCGCGAGCACAGTAAATCACAAAAATGCTCATTGAAATGGCGTTTCGCAAGCTCGACGGGGCCGCGGCCCATCGATGATTCAACCGCGTTTTGCATCGCGCGAGCATACAACGACGTGCATACCACGACGTGCACCACGGCGCGACCCGGCGCATTCCGCGCTCGCTAAATGCATTTCATTTCCAGCCTGTCGTGTGCCGTGTCGATATTCTCTTCGCGGCAAGGCAGATAGAGTGAAGCGGCCGAGACCCGGCAAACCTTGAACGGTCCATAAATTACAGTGAAATAGATGTCAATCTTGTAATGAGCGTAAAGTGCATGAGGAGCGGGTGTTTCGCCGCGTTCAAGGATCGAAAAAGAATCCTTGCGGAGGAATTCTCGTTATATCTTGGCGTTTCGCGCCGCAAACATTACAACCGCGCGGTTTATTTGCACAATCCCGCAAAAATCTCGTCTACTTCGAGAAGAAGAGGGGCTCTTCTCCTTTGGGGCTCCGCTCGCCGATCGATTATTGACCGCGTGACTCACGCCCGTTCCGTACCGGCACGGACGAAACTTTCACGATTTCGCGCCGAAAGCACGCGCGGCGAATATTTTCGCCGGCTCTCGCGCCTCCCGTCTTACCAGGAACGCGACAATTATTCTACCGGTGGATTTCGCGATACGGTAGGTGGGATAATGGCCGGCATAAGTTAAAATTTCGGCCGATACACGCGAAAACAGGTGAGTTACGAACGGAATTAAGTGACTTAAGGCTGCGTATCGCGGCAAGGACGTTGCTTTTATGGCTAATTTGTCCACCGTGATCGTATTTATCGCGCGAGCCAACTCTCGCTGCATTCTGACGCGCGTCAGATATTTCTCAATTAACTCCACTCACCACCTCGTGCATATACTGCGCCCGTATATGGCGCAAACTGTGTACATCGAGCTTCTCGGGTAAAAAAAAAATTTCTTTTCTTTCCACGCAAAATCGTGCGTAATGAGTTTAATACGACGAAAATATCCAATTAACATTGAAATATATTAGGCAAACTCTGTCTAGTCTATGCCGATAAATTACGCTTTATTTGCATCGGACGCTGCAATTACGAGACTCGGAATCTTTACGACGAAAGTGATATACGTTTTACAGTTTTTTATGTAAACTGATTTTTAATGACGGCATATATGGAATCGCAATTGGCGTCTCGTTAATAGGCGGTTGTACGTTGAAAGAATGCAGATGGCGGAAACACGCATGCATACCGCCTTGCGGTTGGTAAATTGCCGTTAATTTCGCCGGGAAGACGCATGGATTATCATAAATTTCGACACAAGGGACCGCTCATTAGATATGCAAAGCAGCGTGTGGGATATGGCGCCCAAAAGTGTTCAACAGTCGCGTGTCCTTCCTCGTCGTAAAATCTTACGCGAGCTTCAATTTTTTTCTTAAAAAATACTTATCTCGTTAATTTTTGCAACGATACATCGCGTGTGTAACATAAAAAGAAAAAAAACAATAGATATATATACATTTAATAAATTCTTTGCATTATTAATATCTTACCATACAATTTTATTGTACTGTTATGAATGTTGAAAGAAATTAATGATTAATCATCGTATTTCTTGATATTTATCGGCGGGAGAAGAGAAAAGGATACGCGGAGCGGAAGAAATATCCTGACGTAATCTCTTTAGTCTAGTTAAACGATTAAAGCTTTTTGTTTAGCTAGGCCAATCATTTCGTCGATCACTTCCTGCACGGTACATTACATACATTCTCTCGCGTTACATCACGTAGATAGGTGCGCACGATGCAGCAACTCCGTGTCGCGAGCAACTCCACCTCGGAGAAATTAGCAGCATTGCATCGTTATATAACGACGATGCAGGCGACGTGGGAACGCAGCGCGTAGGACATTAAAATCAAACGCAACACGCGTCAATGGGCCGGCGACCCAAGGGCGAGGGTGAGAGGGGGAGGAGGCTCATCGGACCAGGGCTCGCACACAATGCCACTCGAGTGGTAATTTGTCGGAGATGGGTCATTACGGAGCTTAAGGCTTCGTCCTCTCCATTCGCGCCATTCGCCCGCGAGACATACGGGAAGACGACCGGGGCCCGTTCTTCTCGCGAGCCGAGCGCAACGAGGTTCTCGAGAAAGCGAGACCGGCTGACCTCATCCGTGAACCGCAGCCGTCAAAACACCCGCGTTGGGCCCCGAAACCCTCTCTCCCTCTCTTCCCTGAGCTCTCGTAATTTCGGCGCGCCGTGGAAGAAGGTCGCACAAGACGCGTCCCAGAATGGCACGGCGGTCAAGATACATTCCCGACGACACAAGGACCGGGCCGAGCGGCTCGACCACGCTCGTTCCGGATCCATTTGTTGTCCGTTGTCGTGTCATGATTTTCGCGAGATTGTAATTTCTCGAAAAAGGAATAAGACGCGATGGTAGTAAGAATACATTGCGACGTGCTTGACATTGATCTCAAGTATTTTGAGTTTACTTACGCCATGTTGAGCACTGCGTGTCACGTGTTTTGATATCAGGCGATAAAGAGAAAGAAAGAGAGATAGAGGAAGAGCCCAAACACGAAGCATAAAATGAAAAAATTAACGGGAATGGCGAGAAGTCGTTCGTGAATCAGACTGTTTGGACTTTCGTGCAGTAGAGACACGGGAGACATCGCGTGATGCGCGATTTTTAACGCATCTCAGTATCGAGACAAGACGCGTCATGCGCGCTGCTGGCGAAATGGTTCTCAAATCGCTACAAAACGAAACACTGTTGCTGAAGACGCGCGTGTACGGATCCGCAGATCTCAGATCTCGAGACACAATCCTTGCCTCGATTCGAGCTGGATGTAGTAGGAGAGGAAAAGAAAAGAGAAAAAATAGAAAGAGAAGGGAGACAAGGCAGTTTTTAAGCGCGTTTTAACGCCGAGACAAGACCGCGGCGGGTCCTACCAGCGGCGAGGCGTCGGGCTTCGAGAATTACGGCTCCGCGTGTCTCCCGTAATCCTGGTTTATATGCCAACATCGGCCTCGGACGGCGCGGTCCCCGCGGATTCTGGGCCTCACCGCTCTTACATCTTCCCCGGAGTCGGCGTGCCCGACAGGCAGGCCCATCGTCCTCGGAAGCCAATGCGGCCGACGTACGTGCTCGATGCACGCAGGGGCCTCGTCGTCAGGCCCATTGCGGAACGAGTTTCAGCAGGTTAAGACGCGGGCAGGCGGTCCGCGCCCACGCCACGTTGCACGTATTGTGCAGATACCTTCGTGAGGATGCCCTTCGTCTCGCCTCCTTCTTCTCCCTTATCTGCCTATCTACCCCCCGATAGCTCGAGGCCTCATTGTTTCAGCGCGATCTGCTGTCATCCGCCACGCGGGAATCCTGACGGATCGCTCTACGCTGCACGAATAAGCCGCAAGCAGATTCGTTCCCTTGTCGATCATCTATTGATGACGATGGACGATCGCTCGATATTTCCTATAATTTTTCTGCGGATCTTTACGATAGAGAGAATCAGTCGCGGGGTTGAATTAATGCCTGAATAAACGAATGATTATATGGATAAATTATATCTTTTTTGGAGAATTTTTTCGAAACAAAATTCTCATCATGTTGTACATATTCTTTGCTTAAAATTCTGTTATTTAATGTTACTAATAAAAATAATCTTTTTAATAAAAGTAAGATAGAAAAATGCATATAAAAATAGTTTATATAATTTTATACGTATAATAAAACTAAACTATTTTTATTACGCATATAAATTTTTATTAATATTGTTACCTAGTTACTTTTTTGATAGGCTGTACTTTGTATTATTAAATGCATAAAATGTTATGAAATTTAAAGTAATTTTGCATGCCTATATATATATATATATATATAATTCTTCTTTATCCTTTAATTATATTTATACTTTTCATAATACGTTTGATCTGTCATTATAACCGTCAGCATTTATTAATGCATCGTATAATACTTTCTTCAAAACCGTGACATACAATCGATACGTACCTAATTGAAACTCGTCCATCCGCAGCTGCCAATTACACGCTCGTCCGACCACTCTCGCTTACGTGTTAATTTAAATCCTCAATCCTAATAACGCAGCATCGGCATGATTAGCCGATATTAATAATTTAACATGAATTTAAATATAAATTACGAGCTCATCTAAAGATCGTGTCCGAGTTATTCACCGCCTTTAATTTGGACAATCCTTCATCGGCCGGTCATTCTCGTCGATGCTGTCGTCCCTTCGAGCCCGATATTCCTTTCGTACGCACATCGATCGAGGCGTGCCACGACGATCCATCACACAGATGTAAACGTCCTACGTGCACATCGGTTATATCCGCGAATGCTTTACGATCCCCACGTAATTACGCGTCTCATTATATTTTAATTAGCATGATCCTACAGCACCGTTCGATTTGTGGGTTATCATTAACGTTATTTACGAGGAACTCATTAAATTTAAATATTATTGAATAACGCTCGTTAAGACGTGCGATCTGACGTACACATATACGTAAATATGCGTGTGTTACGTGTGATTTCGCGCGGGATTCCGACACATGACAGGTTGATGCAGACATATATACATATAATGCTCCTCGACATTAATATATTTTCTCTAATAAGACAAATGCCGAGTCCACCTCCGCGCGCAGTTTCTCAATGGGAAAACTATTACTCTCGCGTGTGCGGGGCAGCATGGAAATCTTCCACCTTGTCCCGTCCATCACTCGATTCCCATTGCACTGTCGAGAAGATGACCGAGAGGTCGAGCCGTTCGAGGTCGACAAACCGTGAAGATCGTGCCGTTTCGCGAACGCATCGTATCCTATCGCGTCGATGAATCCAAATCGGTTTATGCCGCACCGGACAATCGTTTCGCGATAGATCGTATAAAGACGCGTTCACGGAAAGATATGCGAATACGAGCTCGATATTTCATGCGATTCTCGGGGCGACCCAAACGTCAATAATACTAGACATGAATGCGCCACCCGCGCATTTTTTGCGTCGCTCGAACGATTGATGGAACGACGCACCGCGTCGTAAACCTATGCGAATTCGCAATCCCACGTTTATTACAGGTTGGCTGAATGCGAAGTGCTATTGGAAATTGTAAATTTTGTCGAGGAATAAGAACGTAGAGGAGTCTCTGTGAGATGTTGAGATTCTTGACGGATATAACGGATATAGTAACAATAAATCTAGCAGTCTCGTGCAGGAAATGTGAAAATTCCAAATTTCATGCGTGGAAAATGTTACATGAAAAAATTGATAATTTTATCGATTTATTATTAAAATCAAGTTAAAATTGGATCAGTCTATCAACGGTTTTGAAACGCGTAAGCCTAATCCTCCGAACGTTTCGGACCTCCGACGTAGCCAATCCAGGATTTTGCCGCGGACTGTATTCCTAACGATATGCGATTGTCGCCCCATTAGATGCACCTCTCACGGCCCAGTATATGGATATTCTCTCCCTCTGCAAAGCGGCCGGCGGGGTCCCGTAGTGCTGTTTATCTCTCGACTATGGCAGCGCGAGCGCTCATATAACGAGACGAACCGATCCCGCTTGCCTCGCGAACAATAGTCGCGGTCCGATCATAACCGCGAGAGGATAGAAAGAGGAACGAAAAGATGAGCGAGAGGAAGCATCCGAGGCGCTGCTGCCGTCTCTTCTTCGGAGGCCTCCCTCCCTCCCTCCCCCTTCTTGTTGTTATCGCCTCGACCGCTTTCGCTGCCGAGTCCCACCGAAAGATCAGTTTTGATTTATGCATCTGGGCCACGCGGTTCATCGCTGGATCTAACTGATGCGCACCTCATAAGTATTATTAGGTTAATCCGGAATAAATGGGTATTGGCTGTCCGTATTCGTCACACCGGAGAAACTGCCATTAATTGATAGAAAGCATAGTGATCGTATAAGCTTGCTACACGATTCTTAGAGGTATATTTACGTTCGATTCAAGCACATTTTACCTGTGTTTAGCTTTCAGGAATTTTACAAATTATGTTCTGAACTTATCTGGATTTATGTTTGTCATTTCTAATACCTTGTTAGATGAATGAATTCTTTACAACATAGGTTTTTGATATTATTTAAATTAAAATATATTGGTTTAATTAAATTAATTTGATATTAATTTTAAATATTAATACTATATATTTTAATATATTTCCTCGTCTTTTTATTTTCTCCGTGATAACGACGAATGGATAATTGATTGATGGTCAGTTGAATAAATTGAGCGTCAATCAACGGTAAATCTCGGTGAGTATTTACAGTTACTTTTACGAATACATATACTATTAATACTTTTGAGAGCAACACTTCCTGAGTTTATCTTTGAGATACTTATCTCCATCGCAAATTTCACGCATATCAGATATTCTCCTTCGGTAATATTGATGCTGCAAGTGAATGAAGTTCTCAGTATCAAGCGTCACGTTAATTATTTAAAGTGTAAGGTAATCCGACTCGTCGCCGGTCGCTGATAATAATCAGACGTAATGTGCGAGGTATGCGCGATAACGACTGCCAGTTATTACGCAGTCACGTATGGTTACATTAAGAATTGCCTGATGTTTCGATCCGTCCAGCAATTACCGGACTGGCGGAAAGCGTGAGAACTCACGCTGTCGTATGAAACGGCGCGGATTTATTCGCGAATATCTTCTCTCGTGTCCGGAGAAAGGTCGGAAAAAAAATGAAGCTTCCACACCGAAGGCGATCGCGGGATCGAGAGGCGGCCGAGCGTTCGACTGTGACACCGGGTCGTTAAGGTATCCCTCATGGCCTCGCGCGTTGCTTGCTTACGTCGATGATTTACCGTGCTGTCGTGTCCGCCTATAAAACGGTCATAATGTTTTATCATCTCGTACGAAGCACGGAAACGATCCACGACTGCCGTGCCGTCGCGTCGCGCGCATAACGAATAATGAAATCTTACTTTCTTGCCGCGGGAAACGACGCGCGTCCATTGACCGCGTGATTGAGGAATAGAGAAGTGCAATGGAAGGATATAAGGTATAAGCATGAGTTTTATCGTCTCAATAGATCTGAGGCGGCGTCTTGCTTAAATGATATCGTTGTACACCTGTCAGGATAGCTGAAGATTTAATGGTTATGAATTGAATAATTCTTAGTTTCTCTCAAGTTTTGTTTTTTATTCCTCGACATACGTCGACGTTCTTTTCTCATCATCCACGTCATTGAAACGATTTTGCGAACGTGAACAGCAGGTAGCAATAGAATGACTATCGATACATCAGGACAATCCCGCGCACAAGGTCAATGCTTCCAATGTCTGCATGTAATCCAAGACTCGATCTATCGTGACTGCTCTCGGCACGTTCTGCTTCGTCGAAAATTTCGTTCCGCCTGTCTCTCCTAACACTAACATTTATTTTCCGACTATCGGAATATGTGTCGTATCTTCCGTTACGCGGGTTATCTAATGTACATTCAGCATCTCCTGAGATGCATCTGCTACTGTTGATTATTTCACCAATAATAATTACACAATGCTATGCATCTTTTATCAACACATCTTGTTATGTTATGAATTAATAATGATTGAATAATATTAGATATGCGAGGCATCTTGCTACATTTTAGAAATTAATATTTTATTTGATTGGTAATTTATTTGGTGGCGGATTAAAGAGATATGGAATCGACGAACTCTGTTCATTTGCATCATCGCGATGCGAATCGTCGCGACCTTCGGCACCGAAAATTCCGTTTCACTTGTCTCCGCTATACCAAACGCATTTATATTTGCTGGCCCGCAGCACGTACAAGAGCGTGCCACGCGGTGTGCACCGGCCGAGCGAGCTGCAACAACTTTCGCCCTTGGGCGACTCACATTGCTCTTATTTAAACAACATACCTAACTCGCTCGCCTCTTTTACTCGCGACTCCCCCGCCCCCCACCACGGTAACCGGGAGTACTCAGCATCCTTTTTCAGGGACGTATCGCTTCGAGAGTGATCAAAGTTTTATTCAATTTGCAATTGCATGTGGTGTTATGTGAATATACGAGGAAAAAAAATGTCATTAAAATAATTGGGATAAAATAATTTATTAGCATTTTTTTGAGATTTTTAATTGGCTACAAAAAATTGATAACATTTTTTTATCGTTGTATGAATGCAAATTTAAAATATAAATTAATTAGAATACAACGTACTAATCTTCTTTAAAACATTACGCGCAATTTACGTTGCATGTGATTATTATATGACATTTGTTCAGTCCTATTTTGTTCAGTTATTAAATAAGTACAGGATTCATTAAATACTATAACAAATATCTTTTTAAAATAGCGATCATAGCAGTTAGCGAAAAACAATTGAGTTTAAAAAATCAAAAGTAGAAATTTCTTTTTTATCTATCTTTCAAAACACTGTTTTTTTCATGTACGATTGAAAAGGGGACGAACCACGCAGGTTCCAAAAAGATCGGAGTACGTCGTTGGTATCGCGGGTATCTCGCCTGGAAAGAGCCGTACTCGGGGTTTCTTAGCCCCGGTCCAGCAGGTACCTCCGCGACTGTAGCACTGATCGTCCGGCGATACCGGCGTAATTTAAAATCATCGGGGCACGAGACAAAACAGGCAGCCGGGCAACAAGTGTGTGTGCACGCGCGTGCGTTTCGGTTCCGCGGAATCTTGATTATACATTCCAGGGATGACGGGATGGCGGGATCTTTGTTTTCCACTCTCGTCCTCACCACCCTCGCTATCCCCGAGTGTCAACAACGGACAACCCCGTTATTTGCGCGGCCAGATAATCGGTCGTCAAGAATGTCCTTTAAGCTGTCGTCGTGATGCACCGGCCGACGATGTTAACAACACCTGAAGGCTCCTCTCGCCGATGGTAGGATGGACGGAGGCGATATTTCCTCGATAAAATATCGCTGGCGAATAGCGAGCCTCACGTCCATCGAGTTTGCGCAGCTTTTAGCAACGTTGTTACCGCGGTCGCTTCTCATTTTTCTTCTCGCCTTTTCTTTGTCCGTCTCTTCTTCTGGGAACTGGTGCCGGGACGATCGCGAGCCATCGGCTTGATATATCGCGATAGATATTGGCATGCTGGAGAACACAATTGCGCGCGAGAAGCAGCGCGAGAGACGTCGTTCTCCGATTAAGGCCGATTCACGCCTCGCGTTAATCCATTACGTTACGTTATTTTAGCAGAATAGCTAACAACTGAAGAATTGTTTGTTAGTTATATAAAATTATTTTTACATACAATAAAATAATAAGTGCTTTTTGAATTAAGACACATTTAATTTGTAGCATAATTATTTTTTAATTAGTACATATCAGCTTTAAGGTCGTCATTATGCGTGCCACACGAGACGGTCACTTGTACGTATCGTATTTCGTATCCTGACATTCGCTTCCCGGCGCGTAAAGACGATTCATATTTAACAACCGCCATTTATTCACATTCATAATCAGTATAAATGCGGGATTCGTCGGCAGAGTGAAAAATCACGGTTGTCGGATTAATGACCGCTATCACTACTGACAATGTTGCAAACGTTTTCAACGATCACATGCTTATTTTTTCTTATTCGTCTCATATATAACCGCTCCAGGATCGCTCGACGTCACGAGTGATCTTCAGATGCGTGAGATATACTTTATCAAATTATCTCTCTTGTATATTTTTTCGACTCTTACTTCTCAACCGTGACGTCTGACAACATTTTTCTCGAATATCGATATTTTTACTACATTTTTACTTTGTACACGCACACTATCTTCGACAATTAATGATTCTATACGCGATTTGCGTCTCTACTCACTACTCTTATTACTTGCCAGTATGTGGTCAAGAATTTTATTCGTATTAACATGGTGCTGATTGCCGGATTGATCAGTGAGGAAGCGAAATATCCCGCATTACATCTTCGAATAACGTACTGAAAAGCAATGAGGAAATAAATTTATTCGTTGTCAGGAACAATTAATACACAAGAAATAAATTGTAGCATCAAAGATCTGGCCAGCGTAAAACAACAATTATTTATAATCTTGCATTAAAAGGCACGTATCAATTATTTAAAAAGGCATCTTAAATTGATACTCGAATATATCAAAAAAGTATTCTCTCGGAAATTTGCAAGTTTATTGTTGCTTCTTTTCTGTGACGCCAATTGATTCTTTTGTTGTAAGCAACTGTCATCACATAATTGTATTCATCTTAAAAAAATTGCTTTAATAAATATCCGTTACTTCGATACGCTTACAGATCATTAAAAGATATAATTTATCTTAGCTTGATTACGAAACTACTTGCGTAAATTGATTGAATATTATTATTTTACGCCAAATATTCATTTTTTTTTTTAAATTGTAGTTTATTCAACAATATACGACGTGAGGAAATAAATGACGCGTATATAACGCACATTCTGTAATATTTCAGTGTCTCTCTCACTTAAAGTTACAAGATTAATCAAATATTGTGGAGATCGACAGAGTCTCTGTTGTTTTTCTTTCTTTTTTACTTAATATGAATAATATAATTTGCGTTTCATATACACTTTACGCTATTATTTACATTACTATAAATAGATATTATATTTTCACGATATTTAAATTTATTTAAACAAGCAAATTTTTATACGGGATTTATACGATCCATTGCAAAATGTTTGAAAAAAAACTGAATCATAACAATTGCAATTTGAATAACAATAGCAGGAGATGTAAATTTTAAATGGCATTTATAAATATAAAAGAAAAAAGAAACAGAGAGAGAGAGAGAGAGAGAGAGAGGGAGAGAGAAAGAGATATATGACGCCTCGAGAGCGATTACCGCTATACAGCGCACCTGCAGCGTATGAGTTCGTGTTTGAGAGCTCTGCTCGTTCGCTTCTTCTCTTCCTTCCTTATGAAACGAAGCGATTCCGTGGAAGAGATAAAGAGGGGGGCGTAGCCGATCCGCGATCTTCCCCTGAATCCGGCAGTGGTACTAACCGATGCATTAGTCTCGCGTGTGTCTCGATACCTAGGATGCAGTTCATGCGGCCGCGTATAATCCAGCGGTTAGTGCATAAATCGCGCCAACGGGTAAACGCGATTCGCGGGAAGACGTGGATTCCGCGGCGATGGAGCACTGGAATTCCGGTCTGTCCGATGCCTTTCCCGCAACTAATAAATCTACGCTCGACATTTTTACTTTCACTTACAGTATATATTGTCTACAATCGCAATTTTATCATGTTAATAATTTTATTGGAGCGATTATATTATGTGTGGTTTTTTATCATCGCAATTAAATTATGTGTAAACATATGTAATCTTTATGTATGAATTTATTATACCTTTCTGATTTGTCAATTCATTGTGTGCGATTTGGGACGTTATTATCTTCAACTGTTCATTTAAATTTGGGTTGTCTAGTTGCATTAAGAGCACAATGCAAAGATAAACGCGGCTCTAACAGGCGCCTCGGTGTAATCTATGTAACTTTAAGCGCTTATGACATCGTGGGTAATCAAAGAACCGGCCGATCATAATTGCGGTAATAAACATTACGATTGTACACATAATATCTATCTTTAGCCCCGGTCATGGCGATACGGTGCGGTATTAGAGTGTACCTTCTCGTATAAATAATGACCACTATTAAACGATCTGGTTGGAACGCAAAGACTAATGCGTCTTCGGCATTATGTTCGCACTGCTCGCTCTTTGAGCCGCTAAAAGGGCTCGCGAGCTATTTGTCTGCTATGCATTTTGTGCCTTGAAGAATCTACGCGCATGTTCGCGCGAATTCGGCCTCAAGGCCGCGAACGAAACATGTTATAGTCCCATGAGAATATTCATAACGCTGCTCTGTTGTCTAATTTAATGAATATTTAATGATGTATTTATAATAATATCGCGACAATTAACATCTCGATGATATTTATTTGCGAATATATTTTAATTTCTGTATTATTTTATAAATATAAGTAAAATTTTGCAAACATAAAATGTTCATCATTTTGACTAACGTTATTTTCAACGGTCCTAAACGTGCGCATGAGGGCATGCATTTCGTCGTGGATACACGAGGTCTCAGAGGTTGCGTCGTCGCCTCGGGGTTCGTGCTCGAGAGGTACGCACGATCAAAGGATCCATTGCCGAATCGCCGGAACTTGGCGATCATCGGGGCGCGGGCCCCGGGTGAATAAGAAAATATCGATAATTCGCTAAATAATAAACGGCCATTATACCTCAACGAATTCTACGTATGCGAATCTTAACGACGGCGCACTTACGTTGTAGAGCCCATAATATTAAATCCTTCGCTGCATGATAGATATAATGTAATCGCAGAGAATGAGGCGCGTGCTCGCTCGCACGCATGCTATTTTTTTTCTTTATTACAAACGCGTTCATGCCCACTTAATGCATTCGAAAGTCACGCGGATTCACGCCAGGATTAATATCGTCCGCTCGGTGCTCTTCGAGGATCGGTTCCTTTGGCGCGGCTCGCAGCCTTCGGAAGGAGTCCCGCAGGAAAAGAAGGTTGGGTATGTGATGCGAAATAAGAAAAGAACGAACGAAGAGCGCAGAGCGCAGTTTCTCTATTGAGGCCCCGCATGACAGATAAGCTTAAAAAAAAACTCTCCGGCCCATTAACATTATTAACATCTGAACACAACGGACGGGGCACGAGAAACGGGCCGTATGCTCGGCACGTCCGGCCCACGCGTACGCCTGAAGTACTCGTGAACTCCGACGCGCTTGTATCGCGCTGTGAGGCCCCACGAGAGGAGCATTAAGGTCCCTCTCCGCGGCCGCGCGCGACCGAGTCGGCTGGATAATTAGGGGTACGGCATCGTGGGGGCCTCGCGGGGGCCATTTCTGGTTATTAATTCACCCCGTAGTCGATTCCGACGGGCCCATGGGGCCCATTGTCGGCAATGGCGGTACTCGCGATTTGGCTCTCGCTCGAGAATACGATTATGAATATCTTGATGCTATAATGATACGCTCTTCAGTGGATTGTGTTTTTTTTTTTTTTTTCTACATAAAGCATATAGTATGATAAACTCGCTTTCAGATTGTAATACGTGACTATTTTATGGATGGATTAAAAATTGGCAATTATCTGTCGCTCTATTCTTTAATAATGTTTTTGCTTTGGATTTTATAAACTCGATTATTTTAATATCTATATTTTTATTATATCTTAAATCTTGTTCTTGTTATTATCGAAAAGAAAAGAATGAATAAAATGTACGAAAATTGCGTTGAAAAAAGTTATTTTGTATTACTTAACACTTTGCTTTTTAAAAGATAGAGTTTCGTTGCTTAAGAGAATAAATAAAAAACTAATAAAATATAAGATATGAATTAATTTCAGATTATAAATAGTTATTTCGTAATAACAATCATCGAGCGATGACATTTATTGCGCAAGGAGGTGTGGAGAACGAACCGAGGATGATCGTTGCCCGAAGCGAGGTCAGTTTCTTCGCGAGGCGTGTCAACCTGCCAAATATTATGGAAATTTATTCCTGCAAGCCTGCGCCGTTGTAATGGATTCCAACGTGCGAGAAAGACGCGTGTACAGTAAATTTGCAGTGTGTCTGAGTTCCAAAAGTGAAAAAGCAATTCTCACTTTCATCCTCGTTAGTAATTCTTTTACATTTAAAACGCATTTGCTGTTTGCGCACTTAATTAAAATTTATAAAATATAACATCTCTTTCTCAATATATACATATATATACCAGACATATATGACATATATAATTTCTTTTTCATTATAAGCAGTTTATATAAACAAAGCATATACACACTGATTGAATAAGCTAATATTTATATAATATTATGAGTTTTATACGATTAAATGAAAATTAATTTCAGGTCAAATAATATTAAAAAAAAAAAAAAAGAATATTATACATACTGTGTCGATCTAATATAATATCTCAGAAAATCATCATTATATATATAAGAAATGTCGGAAACAAGATTGTTGTTAGTGTTAAGCCTGAGGTGAGTGCGCGCCAGTAAGGGTGCAGAAAATTAAATCCGAGGATTTTTGTTAGCCTGCCCCCTCCATCTCAAAGCAAGAGATGCCGGTGAGATCACGACAGGTCTCACGGATCCTCGTCGAATCTACCTTCCGCGGCTTCTCTCTCCTACTCTCACCCTCGCTAAGACTCTCTCTCTCTCTCTCTCTCTCTCTCTCTCTTTCTTGTTCTCGCCCGGGCGCATGACAGTGTCACGTCCCCCGAAGCAAAAATCCTTATAAAACAAGACACGCCGCGGCGAGGCGCGAGGAGATGAGGAGGAGCAGTCGTGAGAAGCGGCTAAGTGGATAAGGTGCTAAGTGTGGCCCGGAGGTACGACAGAGGTTCGGTGCGGTGTAACCTGCGAGACGGGCACACCGCGCGCGGAATCGCCGTACCGGGCCCCAATTACCGAGCCCGCTCGGGGAAAGCGACGATGCTCGCGCGCGCGCACGTTTTTCGAATAAATCGGGGCCCGAATCAGCGTCACGTCGGCATCAACGGTGCACATACATCTGACGTTCGAATGGCGCCGCCTGTCAGAGATAACACGTGCTTGAAAATGATCGAAAGGTATAATAATGCTCTCGTGTAATCGAGACGTATGATATCGTTTGGACATCTCGGTTGTTCCGTCGATCATCCTTCGAACATTTGCGTGTTTTTTCATCATTACTGTATGACTGCTGTTAAATTACGTGCGATTTCTTTGAGCGCTGCGGATATGCAGCGTGTAGAGAGACGTGCACGCATCCGCTATGCTTACGCGTCACCTGTGGAAAATGGTCGGATAATCCCGAAGAACTTATAATTTTCATATGAGAAAATATGTAACAGGTGCTACCGATAATATCATGTATTATAAGAGAAAGAAGATAAAATATAAAAAAAGATTCGTATATTGAATAAAATTTCATGTAAAATGGAAATTTTAAGATATCTATCGGATAAATTATGAAATATATAATATTATTTGACAGTGATTTTTCAAGAGGTATGTTCAAGTATTTTTGGAAAGATGTATAGAGTACGGAACAATTTCTTTCGGTTTTTATAACGGTTGAATTCTTTCGCGTCGATCGGTGAGGGCGGTATCGAAGTGCATAGCCAATCGATAATCGCTTACAACATGTGTTAAGCCTTGCATCATCGGTATTATCGTTACAGGAAATTCAACAACTCGTCCTTACCCGAAATCTCGTAAAAATCTTTTGTGAACGGTATCGAGAACAACGATTATATAAATCTTCACGCGCGCGAAGAATTTTATTATAGAAATTTACAGAAATTGAAGATTAATTTAATTTCGATTAGCTTAATTTGATTCTACCTCAATTATTTTTCTCTGTTAGCTCTGAAATAACTTCCCGCAAAATTTTTATTTAAAATATGTGCTAACAAATCTCTATATGCGCAAAGGGCAAAGTTGTGTCGGTTGCCGAGAATTTCACGAACGCTTTCTCTTCCTGCCGCTCTACCTCTCCTAAAGCCAGATTTGCACTTTGATCGATTTTCTCGATATCAGTCAGGTGCGCAGTAGAGAAAGGTGCGCGACGAACATTCGGTAGCGGAAGGAATTACAAACCAGCCGTTCTGCTGAAACAATAGCTACCGCTGCAAGCGGTGGCTTGATCCCGCTCTTACTCGGCCGATATTTTAAGTTTACTCGTTGTATAATAAATCTAATGTATATACCTATGTACTTTGCATATATGAAAGTGAGGCTAGCGCAAAATCCGCGGCTCCATTGCGTATACGCGCTCGCGCGCTCATTATGATTCATTATTAAGTCCCTTTGTGAGCAGTCCGGTTCTCCGCTTCCATTTTGCCCTTTTTTAGTCCTCACCATTGCCGTCGCCGCCGCTACCACGGACGACTTTGGTTCCTCTCTTTCCAGATCTCCACCACCTCCTCGCTCTTCATCCTCTGCAACTAGTAGGTGCGGCAGACACCTGTAGAGCGAGTGCTTCGGCGACGGATGGAAAGAGAAGGGAAGGAGAGAGAGAGAGAGAGAGAGAGAGAGAGAGAAAAATTAAAGAATCAGAAAGACTAAATAAAAAGTCTGTCTTAAAACGCATTCGAGAGAGAAAACGAGAAGAGAGGAAGAGAGGGCAAGGTAGGAGGTTGAAACCGTCGAGAGGGCGTAGCGAGGTGTGAGCGAGCGAGAGGAAGAAGAGACGAAGAGGACTCGAACGGGGCCTGCGGCCCCGCCGGTGTGGGTGAACACAGCGGGGTCAACCGAGTTCAACCTCAACTGGGTTCCCTTCAACCGGGTCCCCTTCGCGTTTCGCTGCGGAGCCCGTTCTCGCATATTCGGCTGTGAAAATAGCCGTTGTCGGATTGGCCGTCTGCCAATCACAAACGTTTCTGCGTGGTTCTTCATCGTTATAATTTTCTTATTTTTTTTAGCCATGCTACGATAATTTCAAAATATATAAAAGTGAAGATAAGAATTGTTAATGTATCGTCTGTGCGATTAATGACCTCTTCTCGTTGACTCTTTATTCATTTATTCTTTAATTAAATCCTATTTTTGTCTTGCGCGATGCATGATACGAGATGATTGTACGCTGTAAAACAGGTGCACGCTCCTTTCACTAAGAAAATACTGCCAGGTGCATCACGCTTATCGTTTCTACGATTAGAAACGTTGCATATATCTTACATTTGTTGATGTGATTTTTGATAAATTTTATCTTGCTCATATATAGAAATTTTGCTTGTGCTAATAACAAAATAATTGCTTAAACAATTGTTGTTATAATATCATTAAATTCATAAAAATCGCGATTAAATATACGTACATACGGATCCTTTCCATTACATTTTAATGCGCACAGCCTCTATAAACGAAATAAAAAATAAACATGTGATGTGCGAAAATCGAGGTATATTAGATCTTTGCTGTCCGTTTCTTTGATTCGCGGCACCTGTTGCGAATTCCTGAATCTTCTTGCTGTAAGCTCGGGCAGGCCTTCCCTCCTTTCTTTTTGCATCGTACGACTTAAAATTCTTTTATGCGGCGAAACAGATGGGCACCTGCTCGAGCTACGGCAATTTGTGAAGAGATGTAACCAAGATGTATTATCTTCCTTAACTCGACAAAATTTCAATCAGTGTCATTTAGTTATCTTAATCATCATTGTATATTATTAGTGAAACGTTCAATTAGGTAGCTCGTTTATGTACTGAAAAATTTGGAGTCCTTTGATTATAATTTTTTTTTATTACTTTCGCGGAGAAAATGACGAGATATTAAAACATTTAATATAAAAACATAACAAATTTTTTAGAAAAGCATATAAAAATATTAAAATAAAAAAAATTTAATACTCAAATTAATAGCTTTTACGTAAATTATTTTATAAAATATGCTAAAATAAAATTTCTTTTGCTCTTCCTCTTCCTTTTCAACATAGAAATTATATAAAATACATATAGAATTACGAATATCACTATATTTATGATATTCGTAATTCAACTGATTCTCTCAATCAGAATTGAATCAAACAACTGTTTACAATAAAAATTATTATCGTCTTCTTTGTTATTTTCAATACCCAGCTTATTTCTTCACCTGTTTAGCAACCTGCGCACAATCGCCGTACGAGCGAAGGCGGGGCACCTGCGTGACGAGAGAGCTACGCTCTCTTGCTTCCTCTTCGTCGATTTAATTTGTCGCATGTATCATATGTTTCGCATTTCCATCTGCGTTTTCGAGTCCCGTCATTTCGCTGAAGGGAAAGTAGGGTAAAAATCGGGCACGTGATAAGCCGATGGAAAATTTGCAAAAAAAAAGGGAAAAAAAAGACTTGATTCGTATCGGAAATCAGTTGTACATTGTTTTTACGTTGCATTGTCGACAAGACGGTAACCGCGTGGCAAAGTTCGTATCGAGTATTTTTCTCCGAGATGATTACTTTACAAGGCGTGACGCAATTTATCGATAATATATCCTGATCGTTACATACGGTGCAATGATAACGAATAAGAGGTAGTTTAAGACTCGAGCACCGTAATTAGAAATTTCACAGCGCATAATCTATTATGTTCGGGAAGAAATCGCGCGCTGCCTGTTCGAGATTTTACGACAAGAACGAAATCACTTTCGCACGACCCAGAGAAATAATCGGCGATCACCTGTACGCGGGAAAGACGCGGCACCCGGAACGTAAAATACGATATACGAAAGGTGAAATCCCGCATTCGTGGCTCAGGTCGTCGAGCGAGACCTGTCGCCAAGCTGCATCCATCGAGCCCCGCAAGCCTTTTCATCCCTCTCTGAAGGTGCAACCTGCACTTCCCACGGACGTCCGGTCCAGACCGAGGGATAAAAGACGAGTTGAAAGCGTTGCAATCGAGCGTGCAACGTCGCACGTCACATTTTAAAAATCTCCTATGCCTCCTGTGTCTGAGATCCCCGTCGCAGGCTCGATTGTTACCTGAAACACGCTTGCGCGCAGATGTTTCCCGAGAATTTTCCTCACGAGTTGCTTCAAAATTGCTGAGTTAATATTAAATTATCTTCTTGTTGAGATATAGTTTTCCTCTTTATATACTCATAGTTTAATTTATTCTCCTTTAGAAAAGATTAAGAACGTAACTTGAGAATGTGTTAATAAGAAGTCTATCGTCTAAGTATAGCAATAGGAGATCATTTATATAAAGTTTTTCATCTTTATTACTATTTCTTAAATTATTGAAATAAGTTGCATTTAGCCTTTTATTTTTTAGAGTGTCTTCATAGATATTACTGATTTTTTTATTAATTTTATATTTACATGTCAATTATATGTAGACAATTGAGAAATATTCAGGTCATTCCGGGCTGACCAATTTCCTTTTGTTTACTTCGCTTACTTTCTTCGAGGATGATCGAAACGTGCTCATGGCATGCTCGATAATACTATCATTGTATGGAGGCTCATTGAGGATGACACGGGAACGCCGCTTCTTCAAGCCCGGGCTAGTAAATTCTGAATACTCTCGGAGGCTGCTGCCTTTCTTGATATCACTTGACATGAAGACAATCGCCGATGATTGCCGTTAAGGAATATAATGGGGCTGTCTGTGATTCCTGCGCCATTCTCGAGATCTCTATCGACAACGCAACCTTCCTAGTATAACCTTCGTTTACCACGATAGGAAACGCAATTTTCATCAAGGTGTTCTCGCACTTTGTGTAACTGTTAAAAGATACTTTAATTTTTAATTATAATTAATTTACAGCAGTATAAATTTTATCTCTTTCCCCGACTTGCTAATTTCTGGCGCAATTAACGGTATAATATACCGCGAAGTGCGTTACACGTTTTGTAAAGAATAAATACGATATTAAAATAAAATTAAATCGCGATAAATATGATACGATGAAATTTAATAGCAATATCCGAAGCATTCGGCTTTTACGATCTTATATAAGTAACATTTTTTAATTGCCTCTTGGTTTGAGATTTTGCCGCTAGAGACAACATGAGGTATCCAATCATTCCACGAATTTTGTTCGGCATTACAAACGGATTACCACGGCGGATATTTTTATCTACAAATCTCAATTCCTCTATGGTACTTCTCGCTTCCGAGAGGCAGCACTTAACTTTTAAAAGCGAAGCAACGAAAGTTACTGCCCAGCCTAGACGGTTCTTTAACTTTACGCTGTTTTTATGCGGCGATACGTCAAACGACATGGACCACCTCGCGAAAGAGACGCAATCTGGTAGCGATGTTAATGCCTGGCTGCGCCGTTTAAGACCACGTTTGGCTCTCTGACTCTACTGACACTCTGTATAGCTGGCCACTGTTGTCATTTTCACAACAATGTTGTTATTCCTCCCCGTGAAGGAACGAATCGGCTCATAATTCCATATTACTTGTATTTTTCCTCCTTTTGTCAAACGAGAAAAAAATATCGGCGATATTTTCCCAAGTTGAAATTCTTTTTCTACTTTCAATCTTTCAATCTAATGTCTATTTTGATATTTTAAGCAATTAGATCAATCTCTTTTGAAATTATTTAATCTATAGATTTGTCGAAAGCTTTTTTTTTAAAAATTTCCAAATGGAAACTATTTGTTGAACTCCTCTAAAATAAAAAAAAAACTTAAGAAAATTGAGATTAAAAATACGAGCAAAGTTTTGATTCAGATTGTTAAAATAGATACACCAGAAAAATCCTAAGAACCGATATATTTCATATTTTAGTTTGTCTCGATAATGTTTTACGCCTATTCGCAGCTGGGGAGCAAATGCCAGCGCAGATCGGACCACACCGGTGTTTGGGTTCCAGCGCACGAAATCGAGAGTACTCGCTCGGAGAATGCGCGGTGGAACGCTGGACGGAATTCCAAGAAGCCCGTGCTCTTTCTTTTTCTTTCTTCTTTCCGACGGAGAAAGCACGCCGCAGACGATGAACTCTCTACGGTCGGCGGTTGTTCTGATTTATTAATTCTCGTTTTATTTTATCAAGATCAACGTGTTCCGGTTTACAACGACGTGTCATGGTTAACGATAATTTTGAAACACTTGTGCGAGAGAGCCTAGAATTTATTAACACATAAATCTGCGAAGAATCAGATTTATTGCATTTCTTACGCATCTCGCCATTTAAAGTAATATCTGTATAAATATTTGGGGGAATTGTCTTTTGCCAGATTTATGACAGAACAAGCACAAAATAGCGAAGTATTAATTAGGAAAGAGCAACGTACCGGTTGCGGAATGTGATGTAGCTGGTTTGCCGCGCTTATGATACGCGCATTCGGTGCGAATTATGTGTGCTATTTTACTCCGACGGCTTGGCCAGCAGTTTATGATTGCACTCGCTATATTTGCGTTGAATAGATCGATAAATACGACACGCGAGACAATAGACTTATAGTTATTGTCACCGGGTGTATACCTATTCGTATGCGTAAGCGCGGCTACACGATGTAACCGGTGCATTGTGGTCCTCGATTTAGTATTCGAAAATCAGTGGAAAACCGCGCGCCGATTCGTTATGCCGTAATGACACAATGCGCAAATAATGGAAGTCGGCAATGATCACGACCGCTGCGACGGGGTGCTCACGTGGACCGATGTTGCGGCAACTGTATAAACACGGATAACGGGATTTGATTGTAACTCTCTTTATACCGCGATTAATTGTACAATAAAGTAGATAACGAGAGAAGTTGAATTAAACATTTGAAAACGATTGGGAGAGAATAAATTAACCGTCGATGCAAGAACCGTGCTCTCCTTTCGGCCAGCGATATTGTAAAGTATTCATTATCAGAGTTTTGACATTCTCACTTTCCATAGCTTGTTATGAATCCTGTAAATAAGATACTTTATTATATATAAAAAAAATTCTTATATTATTATGCAAGAATTCACTTTTCTTTTTATCAAGATAGGTGCAATTTAAAACAGATTTTTTTTTTTGGAGTAGCTCCGCTGTTTCAGATCAAAATGCGTCGACAGATTCTTATCCGATTATTTTGCACGACTGAAAAGTGCATCGAAACGCCGTATAAGGTCATTTGTACGATCGACGATAGCCCGATGCCGACGCCAGATTTGACGGTGGCTCACGTACGCTCACCTGTACGTGTTCGGATTGCTTATATCTTTCTCGCACGAGTACAAATTTTATAAAACTTCTGAGAAGAATTTTCGGCGAATTTTTGCGTGCTCGGTTCTCCATCCGGCACTATATTCCGTTTCTGCAGATTGATTAATATGTTTAATCGCTACAGCTTACTTGGAGATAAATTTTAAGTACATTTTACAACAAATGTCACGTTTCTCTGTACAATCTTAAATCTCTGTGCTACATCAGATCAAGAATGAATTTTTAATGCCAGCGTTTCTCCATGCCGGTTTTCACAGCTTGCGGCTTTGCAATTTTACAGTGCGCCGTTTAACGAGTTCCTACTCGTTTGCGGCGATAAATACAGCTCTTAACATAGCATGAAATATTACGATTCCTCATCTAATAGGCGAATTTTCGAAACGTTTCTGCTGGTCCCACGGTACCCGCTGTGAACGAAAAGCGCGCCAAGGGGGCCCCAACTTGTTTGCACGCATTGTGGTCGTCTGGTAGGTGACATCAGCGTGCGCCGTCGTCGATGACAGCTGGAGACAGCTGAGAACCTTGTCGTAATGACGTTGTACGCACAGCATAACATATATAATTGCACTGTTAAGTGTTCATAAAATTCTCGAGATCTTATCGCATACAACGATGAAACGCGCGTCTCGAGCTGGCCGGCAAGTTTAATCAGACCACCAGAATATGCATTCGCGTAGAGAAATATTAATTTCATGTTAAGTAGATGACAAGATTGCGCACAAAAAAAAAAGAAAAAAGATTTGTAGTTATTATCGATGTTATTGTGACAATGAAAATAATTGCCGTCGTTTATTTGCCGATTAATATTAATATTTAGATGATTCTGCGAAGGATATGATTATTACTATGATTATCGTTGTAATTAGTAACAAAGTATAGAATTGGTTTTGAAGCATCTTTTGTTGCAATTTGCTGAAATATTTTCATGAATATTTCCGTAATGTTCGTTTTGCAAACGAATTTCCACGAGTGTCACAAAAATTTATTTTATTTATCAAATTTTAGAGGGAAAAATAGGAATAACTTGCTTGATTATTTTAATTTTTCAAAAATTGATGAGAATTTTCAAACTTCTTGTTCATCGATGACTAAAAGAAAGTAAAATCGATGTGCTCTCTTCATCAATCGAGGAAGCACGCACACTAACACGGGAATTTATGCCAATTTGTTTGGTCCCGTCGTACAAGCAAAGTCGCATTCACCGGCTTCCCCCTCTCGCTTTTGATTTGTGCCCTCGTTATGCGTGCTTCGCTGGAGTCGCGCTGCTCCTTCGAGCAGCGCGCCTAATTTCGTATTCCCATCCGCGACGGGCCACGAGCGCGTAATTCTACCTTAACGAATCTCGGTGCATCTCGCGAACGGCCGGTCTGGTAGGCAGGTAGCAATACGGCCGCATCAATAGTATCGATGACTCGAAGAAGAAGGGAAATACAAAGATAGCGAGTCAGAGAGACAAAGGGAAAGAAAGAGAGAGAGAGAGAGAGAGGAGAGAGACGATGACGGCAATGAGAAGAAGGAAAAGAGTCAAGGAGGACTCGAGGGAGGCCGAGAAGGCGGGGGAGGCGGTAAAAAGGGCTTCCTGTTCGGGGGCTCGTTAAATCCCGTCCCGAGCATTCCGAGCGTTAACTCTGGCCCAATTAGCATACACAGCGCAGACTACATCGCGGAATACACCTGCTTCTTGCTCTTCGGTGTTCCTCCTTCTCACTGTCTCTCGACCTCCTTTTCTCTCTTTCTCTCGCGTCCGCGAGCGTTCTTCAAGAGCGCGAGTTCGGTTTCGCTCCCGCGCGCAGGTTGCACTGTCAGACGCAGGTGCCCCACCTGTTTCGTCGCGGCATGTACGTATATATGCACCATGTGTAGCACCGATTTACGTCGCTTGTCCAAGAGACCACCGTTTGCACACTGTACATGAGTACGTGCACTTGGCAAAGAGGATATTGAGGACCTATACGAGGCGATTTGCGGTCGGCAGGTTCGAGAGGAAGACGCGTGCCTACAACGAGATTTACCTAGACCTCACTCGTCTCATACGCCTCTCAGGTCTTAGCCAGATACTTTGGCAGGTGAATCGAATTTGCTGTTTCAATCCGAAGCTTGTTTCGAAGAACTTTCGTTGTTAATTTATTTACAGATAAATCTCGATTATTGATTTGTACATATTTTATTAATATGTATTCATATATTTAGAGACTTTGTCTCTTAATATTATATATTCATTTAATTATCGCGATAGGTTTATATTAAAAAAACATAAATATAATAAATGAATTATTACGAGGTAGTCATGTACGCGATAATGGGATTATTTCGCAATCTACTTTTCAAACGGAATGAACAGCCTCGGGGAAATGAGGGTAGGCAGCATTACGTAAAGGGTTAATAACACTTGTAATCAGTCAGTTAAAGAGGGCATTACCTGTCCAGAGTTGGATATGATACGGTCTCTTCTCTTAGAAGCTCTACAGAGTCCTGATATAACAATATACACGATGCATATTATGGCAGGACGTGATTATATGCCGCGCAAAAACGTAACAAGGTATAATGACGACCGGCATTGGCGTGGAAATCAGTGAATTGTATTTATGCAACATCACACAGATTTATTCATATGATTATAAATAACTATAAATTTTACGGCTAAATATTAAATAAATTAATTACATAAATTATTCATTATTAACAATTTCTTTCAATTAACTTTACATAATTATAAGTAAACTCTCATTTACCAATGCGACAAATTATGAAAAAATCTTTGCAATGAAATATGTAAGTTTAATATTTTTTTAAGCACTGCTTTCTTCTCTCTGGAAAATTTCAAAACGGGAAGACGCGTACAAAGAGGTCATAGGTCGCCGCAGGAAGCATATTTGAAATAACGTGATCCTTATAATGGATCCGTGGGGGGTTGCATTTCCCATGGAGTGACCGCAAGGTGGTCCATCGAGTTTCTCAGCTCCCTATATGCCGGGATCACTATCGGCACCAGGCTCCCATGGAGTCCCATAGACCCGTACACCTGCCCGCGATCACCGCCCCGCTGGAAACTTTCTCTCTCTTTCTCTCGCGTTCTCCAGCATCCGTGCTGCAATCCTTGCCTGCAGTTGATCTCGGATCCGAACCGCGGCCGAATCGAAAGAAATCACGATTGGGCAAAAAAGTAAGAGACTGGGTTTGACCCGAGGGATCGATAACGGCCACTAATTAATTCGTGTTCCCGGTTCGATAATTGGAGATATATACCTATCCGTCGATCATAGATCCTTTTCCATTTTCCCACGTAATCGTGCTATTACCACACATATGTCGCGCGTATGCGCGCTCCAATGAGACACTCTCACCGGACGCCGCCGCCGAGCCCCCGACAGAGTATTGTCGGTATCTGCGAACAGGTAAGACGCTTTCTCACGTGTCATCAACATAAGTAAATTTCTGTGCTCGCGCGCCGCTCATCTGATGTGAAACTCTGCCATTACCGCCTGCGGATGCATTGCTCCTTGCATTCGCGCCGCTCAGCAACCGCCTATGTATTCCGCGTGGATCACGATCTCGTCGACCAGACGAAGACACAGTTAAAGTGATAGTGGCCGATCCACGCCCTACTTTCGGGCCCACCTACGTTGGCAATTATTGTCACGTGTGTATTTTCCGCTGCAGTGTATGGCTGGTTATGTTGCACGTTTAATTAACCAATTACAACTAATTTGTCTAGATGGCTTCATCACAATTAATTCTTTTTTATAAAAGATTAATATATTTTGCAATTACAAAAAAGATTTTACGATTATATTTTCATTCAGAAATAATAAACCTGTTTAAAGTGTCACAGCCGTGAATATTGAATTAATTAATATCATAATCAAGATAGCAAAAGCTCGAAGCGCTTACTATTGACAGCTCGACAGAGTATTAGCGGTAATGGCAAGGAGAGGCTGCACCGCGGCTGTCTCTAGTTCTCACGAGGTTACGAGAAAGCGATTCCCTCTTTCTCTTTCTCTCTGCTCCCTTACCTTTTTTCACCCAATTCGTCTTTCTCCGTGCTCATTCCACGATCGCGCATTACTCTTCATCTATTCAATATAGCGATTGTATAGATATTTTTCGCATGTTTATTTAAATATAGAATAATTTGATTCCTCAAAATCAGTTATAACAACGCAATCAAATACGTATATCATTCAATATTAAAGTAATAAAAAAATATAGAAAAAAGTGCAATAAAATCTACTACTGTCGAGATACAAAAGCATAAATTAATATAAGAAAAATCATTTAAAATTAAAAATTAAAACTAAAAATTAGTCTATAATCACTCAGTTGTGCTACGATTGTATTGCTATAAATCCGTTCCTACCAACACCTGCCGCTCGTTCATTCACTTCTTCTTCTTCTTCTCTTTCTCCTCCTTCTCCTTCACTTGCTCTCTTCTTCTTCTTCCTCCTCTCGCAATCTCCTCGCCCGCGAGTTCTTCACCCGATCGTATCTTCGGCATGCCTTCCAACACAGATTATAAACCGCCGGGATTTATGTTGATTCCCGGAATCGGGCCCAGAAAGAAAGGGGCGAGACGCCACACGATGTTCTTCTTTTGCCTCTTCGCCACCCCCATTTTTTTTCGCACATCAGCGTACCGTTGGATTATCTCGGGATCCCGATAAATCAAGTTCGCACGAGCGGATACAAGATGAATATCTTGACATTTTCAACGGAAGAACGCGCACATATCTATCCAAGCATTTTACTCAAGAGCAAAGCTCGATTGCATCAACATTCTGCGTTAAATAAGTCTAGCTTAGCAATTTATTATTTCTTGATTCGAATCTTTATCAAGAGATTACTCGATATATTGATACTTACGACACATTGATATTTAAATAATGCTATTAAATATTTAAAAATATTGTGGACTTTCTATAAGTCTTTTATCGGTCGGAAAGTTGGGTGGAAAAGTTTAGAACATTATTAGACTGCTATCTAAATGGATCGATGTTCCATGAAATTTGATCTAAAACGAATAGACACTCACGAATGTTAGGCCGGAACCTCGTGAGTGAATCCTTCTACATAGTCTCTCACGAGTTTGGGCGCGCGAGGAGAGCAACAGCCGAGGAAATCTTCCCACAAAAAGTAACAGGTAGGTATCCTGTTTCCATTGAGCGACAGGTAGACTCCTTCGCCCGTAGCTTTGGTCGTCAATACCCGTCTCAAAGATCAGTAAAAGGGCCACGGTTCGGAAGGAAGGGATGGGCCCGAAAATAGATTAATATATGCAAAAGTTCCATTGACCGACGATTTTTTCCCACCGGAACAAGTGGAACCTACCTACCGAAGGATCCATTCTAGATTCTCCTATTTCACCTGCTCATCCTTCCCTTCTCTTTTATTATAACTATTTGCAAATCTTAAGAGAGATTTAAATCGAGCATCTTTTCTCAGACTACGAGAAATCATTCATCTATAGCAAAAATATTCTCCCTTTTATGCATCCAAATTTCCATGACTATTATTCATGATTGCAATATTTACATGGCATAATGTTTGTAATATTTTACACAATTATTTTCCGTATCGTAATAATCTAATCCGTGCGTAAAGAAGGTAACTCGAGTATCAGATCGTTCACAAACTCGTTCTCAAGTCCAAGCTTGTATCCTCGAGGCATCGCAAACGCGCGTTCTCTTCAGGAGTCGCGAGCGGAACAGCCGAAACCGGCCGGTTGCTTTATTTTATGGTTTTTCAAGACAATGTTCTCGTCGACCGTTTCTGCTCTCGCAGGAGCCCTCCGATATGGGGCCGTACGCTCCAGGACCCATTGTCTTCGTACTCTGCTGCGCGACCCTATCGACCCGGACGCTACTTTATCCTCGCATTAAACCGGGTCCCTGACTGAGAGCGCCGCGAAAATTTCGTTCCGAAATTCATTATGCGCTCGTACGCTGCGGGCTCTGCGAGCAAACCCGGCTGAACATCTCTCCTCTGACGCTCGCACCTTGTTGACTTTTTTAACGTCGAATTTGCGCACTTTATTACGAGTCTGGCGCGCACGCAAACATGTATCCACTGCTGTTTATTGGTTTGAGAGCCGCTATTTCGCACCTGTATTCATGTATCGTGTTTTAAGCGGATATGAGATATAGACCGTAGAGAATATGCGTGGAGATTTTTTAAAATTCAAATAATTATCTTTTTTAGAGAGAAAGAAATATGCCATTATGTAGTTTTATTAACATTTAATTTTTTTAAATATTTCATGAGAGAGTATCAGTATTCTTTTATTCGAGAAGGAAATAAAAAACTGATTATTTATATCAGAAAAATATTAAGAGAAAAATTGCAAAACTATATACATGGAATAAAATATAATGTACTTTTTTTCTCTATCAAACTTTTATCTTTGACTTTTATGTTTATGGAGAAAAATAATATAAAATATTTGCCAAACGAGCTCGTTCACGCTCTTCAAAAATATGCTCGAAGGATGCGCGTCGTTCGGCATCCGCGAGATAAAAATCTAGCGTTACTTTATAAGCTGCGGGTGATTCTTTATGGCGCGAAGAATCCGCGCTTAAGCGTCTTTTATCTCTTCTTTTGGCAATTTCTTAACTTTTTTTTTCTTATTTCTTGAGACCGTGAGCGCTGACAGCCGAAGTTCTTCGTTGGAACCCGCTGTTTGATCGCACCGCGAAATTCCAAAGTGAGAAACTGATATACCCGGAGATGTAACTTACTCTTTGATGAACGATGCTGCTAAAATTATTTATTTTCTTGCCGAGATAAAATCATGTAATTTCGTAATTCAAATTTTAGTAGAAATGCTCTTTTTATGAAAAATACATAATTTTTATAGTTAATTGATTTTATAATTTTACTTGCCTCAAACCTTCCAATAAAGTTTATTATTACTTTTAGGAGAAAAATTAATTTTTTTATGTTTTCATACAATTGGTATTAATATTAATCATTTCAATCATGCTCTATCAAATATTGTGAACGCGAGAGGGACTTTATCAACCGCTTATTCATGTCGATGCACACTCGCGCTCTTCTCGCTCTTCTCGCTCAGAAAAATCTTTCTCGCGCAAACGCGCATTAATCGCGTGGGCGATCATCTCGTAGGTGGAGTCGTTTTTGCGTGCACGCGAGTGCATTGTCTCTTATTGTCCACCAAGGATCGGCGTATCCGCTTTCCAAAACTCTCGCAGTGCGCGCAGGTTGGATTTCTCGTTTTAGACATCGCGACGACCATTGTTCGCTATCTACACATCTGCATCTGCTTTCCAAAAGGCTTAGAACTAACGGCGATTATATTATTCACCTTTTCCTCCTACGATCCGCTAATGTGTCTTCGTCGCTACTTGGATCTCCCCCATATCGTAAGCAACGAAACGGGTCTTTGAGAGCGCTGAATCATCATAAATAGGCTCATCTTCCAAGAGAAATCGATATCTCTTATCGAATAATAAACTTAAGCCATTAATATAATAATGATGAAATATTAAATCTAGTACGCAAATTAATTTTAACGCAAGGATTAGTAAATCATTAAGTTTTCTCTTATTTATTTTATTTTAGTGTATAAATATAAGAATTATATATCTCAACAATCCTTCGTTCGTGCGACTTGTCAGGGACATTATCACAGTACCTGTGTTCTGCGTGTTGTTTCGTATCGTGACTAATCTGGAATTGCGACACGTGCGCGTTCGCGAAATTTACCGAGTCCATGCAAACTGATACGCCGAATCTTAAAGAGTGACACTCTTCGTATGCGCACGCATTTCAAGTGTCGTCCTCCCAAAAATAACAAAGAACGATAGCGTTGAAAAAATGCCTATCGGCGAGATTTATTATCGGGTATTAACGCGAAAAAGTCATTACGATTGCAGGAATTTAAGTCGTTAGACAAAAAAAATGATATTATTCTTTAAAGTAGTAGATATAAAAATACGGAAAAATTTTAAAACGTGTTACTCTAAAGTAGATAATAAAATATAATTTTGTTAATTATTATTCTTTAAATTTATATATTCTATAATACACTCATTCTAGGATACACACAGGATTTTAAAATATTTATACGTGTTTTCATTGATGCGTACATTCATTGATGCACGTACAACAATTAAACGAGAACAATAAATCCTATTGTGGACGTCTGCATGTACGAAGTGGGTGGCGATTGCCAGCTGTGGCTACCTGTATTTTTCTGTGGCACGTTACCTTATCCCATCTTTCTCCCGCACGCTCTTCCTTCTTCGATCATTCATCTCCGAGTCCATTAAAAGCAAATCGGGCTCGCAGTATCGCCCGTATCAGAAAGCACGTGTGTATCGGCGGCTTCTCGATCTCCCCCCCTTTCCATCTAGGCGAAGCTGCATCTCTCGCTTTGTACTGCAAGAATCTCCGGCTCATAGATCACTGTATAAATAATAATAGCACGATAATTGTGATATATCGTGATGTGTTATACCAAGCGCATGGTTACAACGCAAGATCGAAAAAAAGATGTATGCAACGCAAGCTGTACCTGCTTACATCTTTTTATATAATGTAGAAACGTATACTTTATTTTAATCTTTTTTATAACGCGCAGTTATAATATAATTCCTTTTTTATTCAAGAGGTAGATCGCCGGCAACACCCATTTTTTTTCGCGAGAAGAGATTTAATCGACTGTCCGCTATCGGACGCGATTGAGTTATCTATCAGAAAGAGAAAGTAACGACGTTGACACTGTACCGACGAACCACACACCTCGTGACGGTTAACGTTAACGACCTGGATGATCGTCACGGGCCGATAATCGGCGCGATCCACAAAAGGGCAATTATCGCGGGAGAGAATGAGCGACGTGAGGACGAAGCGAGGCGAGGCGCCAAGTCGTGAGCTAGTTGTTAAGTGATTCTGATAACCTCTCAATCGTCCGCAAACGGCCGCGGGGCGACTCTCGACCGACAGGGAAGAAAAATCGCCGCCGAGATCGACTCATCGTCGCCCTCGCCACAACGCGGTGCCGCGGAATAATTAACGGTGGATCGGCCGAGTATATCTCTTCTTCGTTCCTCCTTGGCTTATTCTCTGTTTTGTCTCGCGACATGACGTTAACGGTCGACTACACTGCCGAAGATCGGATACTCTATCGGATTTAATAGAAAATCTCTACATCGCGAAAGAGATTTATCGTGAGTTATAAGATTTAAAAATATTTTATGTTTCTTCTATTATACGCATCCGGCCATCCATCTATACAAATTTAATTTTGGAACGTTTTCACGAATAATCTGCTTAATAATATATTTAGAAATCAATATGGAATATTATAAGTGTCACTTATTTAAATAAATTTATTTAAATAAATGTTGAAATAAAAAAAAGTATAAAATTAAAATAATTTTATTTTGCAATGACTAAGTCTCATGTTTTATCAGGATTAAAAACTGTGTGTATTAATGGCGATTTATTGTTTCCATGTGGACATTTATTTAATGTCACAGCCAAGCCTGTTTATAAATTTCCGTTGAATTTTATCTCGAAGAACGGTAATATTGTTTTTTGTTCTCTCGCAGCGGGTCGTAATCATAAGCCGGACAGCAGGTTCGCGCGATGCCCGATTTTATAATGTAATATATTTTCGAATTCACGAGGACGCAGTGCGTAACTGGTAGAAAAAGACCAAATCGGAAAGATGACTGCGCTGCGCGTCATCAAGAGTTTGCCCTCCGAATGTTGCGAGCAAAGAACCGTGACAGTAGTCGGCTCTCTGCAGATTTGTGGTTGCTTGATTGAAATAAACAGCCCCGCAGCATTCCCGTTCGCGATCATCGTTCCAGATCGTCTTATGGCTATTTTCATCTTGGCTACGGCTTCCTTATGGCAATAATAACTTATATCATTGTAGAATATTAAAGTACAAAAAAATACGAGTCTACAAATTGAAAAAGGGCGAGCGAGTTAATAAATAATCGCTGCAAGTTATGACGATTGCAATTTTTCAATATGCTCGTGTGATAAGGACTATATGTATTTCGAACATTGTACAATAAAGTACAATAGAACTTTTTGCGAGCAATGTCGTGAATGTTCCATCAAAAAATTATTATATAATATAGACAGATAATAGCATAATAAATGATAATAATTACACTTGTACTTTATTGCAATATATTGCAACAAGTTAATTGTTAATTATATTATATATTCATTATTATATCTATGTAAAATATTAAATCGCTCGATGATTTAAATGATTTTATGGCAGCCTACTGCAGCGCATAACAACCACCGACTAAGCCCTCCTAAATTACGTGGCATGGAGGTTATTGACCTGTATCCCTCGCGCACACACGGGGATAATATCCATCGTACCGCTCTCCCATCGGGCACTTTTTATCCAGCTTCCGGCTCGGAGTCCCTCTCCTGTGCACGGCGTCCGGGCACCGGAAGCGTTTAGGCCTCGTCACGCTTGTTTTAATTACGAGAACAGGCCACCGTCGGTCCTCTTTCCTTGTCCGCTCGCGCACACGCATACGGACGTTCGCGGTCCGTGAGCCGACAGTCGGTTCGACACCTGGCATTCTACGGGAAGGGAATTAATTTTTCGGATTAGCTTATCGCGCACGACCTGCTAGCGAGAATTCGCGGAGAACGGGGTTAAGACGGGCTGAGCGGCTTTAGATTAATGAGGTTCCGGGAGGTGACGAAGCTACACAGGCGCGCCGCCTCCTCTGCGCTTGTCCGATTATTATCCCGCGCGTGTGCTAATTGAAGAACCGCGCCCGAGAGGAGCTTTGAGTGCCGATAACATCGCGATTGACACGAATCGCGATCGTTGCTGCGGTAGAAAGTGGCGAATATCAGGAATATGCGGAGAAAAGTGGACGTTGCTGGCTCGTACATATATTCTTGCAATGCGGATCTCGTCGAAAAAAATAAATATTTTCCCGCGTATCGAGCATATAAAATGTTTCGATATCTTATAAGAAGAGATGATTTATTTCGCATTGCTCTCTCCTATCTCACCGGCATGCGAGATTCTATCTCGCGCGAGATTTTATCTCGACAAGCCATTTTATAAAAAAAATGATATTATTTAAAATAACGAGATATTTTGACAATATTTACAATTATATTTATATTTAAAAAATTCGGGCATCCTTGTATGATTAACATCACGCTTATACGCCCGAGAGATCCGCGAAAACTTGCAGCGATCGCGTCGATCGTGAATCTTCGCCTACGGCGATCGTCGATCATGTCGTTTTTATGTTCGCATACACATACACATGCGCGTATATAAAAGCGATCGCGCGCAGGTGTAAGCTGGTGCTGGTGCGCGAGCGGATGCTGGCAGAACAGGTTAATCTCCCGGATTCCAGCAATCAAAGTGCCATCGCCGTCTACGGCCATAGCGCGAGATTTACCGGTAATGTGCCTCGTAAGGTAGAGATTATACACAGCCATATGAAATTTTCGTACTGGCGGCACATAAACGACCGATTAATCCGAAAATACTGTCTTGTTCGAGGATCTCGCGCTACCACACTGACAGTATTGCTCGTCCAATCTGATCCTCTTCCTTCTCTGATTTTCTCCGTTTCGCGCGGTTGACGATCCCTTCCGCTCCCAGTGTATCTGTTCCCGGAATAATTAAGCGAAATTTTAGTGCTCAATATTCTACGGCTGTTTATTCGGCCGATAAACCATGTGGCGTATGCAGCCGAAAAAAAATGATAATTGTAATGTCCACGCTAATGCGCACGCGAGGACCCGCGACGAAGGGGCTGCGCGTGAGCCACCCCGCGGTGGTCGTCGATCGTTCACGCGAACTGATTCGAGTGGCTCCTAAACGCACCGCGAAGAGAGTAAATTATAGCCAACCGCATGCTGCGCACATCTGAGATGTATGCTCACGCGATGTAAAACATTCGGCTGCCGTTACAAAATTTTTTTGTGATGTTAATCGTACAAGGATGAATTTATTAAATCGTTGTATATGAAAAGATATCGTTAATTGTCGATATTTTAAACAATGCTGTTTCTTTGTATAGAAAGATATTTTTCACGAATTAAGTTTGAAGAATCACATTCGAGAGATTGGTCTTTATTTCACAGTGATTTACACGAAATAAAGTATATCGCATTTTCGTTTGAATCCCAAATATCTTTCTTTGGAAAGATGCGAAGCGATATCATCTCATACAGAGTAACGTGAAGAAAATTTCCACGAAATCCATCCGCAGAATAGCTTCGTCGGTTTACCACAAAAGCGAGCGAAAATTGGTGAAAGAGGCCGCTTAGTCGAGCGAGCGGATCTAGTCGGGCAAATCAATCCAAGCATGATTAAGGCTCTACCCTAGAAGCGCGCATCTTCCATGGCTTCTTTCTTGTTCTATCATTTCTAACGTCTTGAGCTCTTTCCCTCGCCGTACTATCCGTTTCAGGTTGCATTGTCTTCGCCGGGGCTGCGCTGTCTATTTGCACGCGGGTCCTTTGTAGAAGCCGCCGCCACTTTTTCGTAGCTACCGCTGTTAAACTAAGCGAAAGGCATCCTTACCGCAAGGAGGAAGCTTGGGTTCCCTTACTCGCGGTACACGACAGTACACCAGATATGCCCGGATCCCTGTTTTCAGGTCACCGTACGGAGGTCAGCGCGCGCGCTTTGTACCAAGTGTGGGTTAAGTTACTCGGGTACCAAACTCCGCGAGAGCCTTTGTACCTTTTTCGAGTTATAAAAATGCGCCGCGGTTGCTACGCTCATCGAGCGAGGGAAACCATTGAAACGCGTAATCGTGAATAGTCGATGCGTTAAAGAGCTTATGATATGTCAAATATGTGAAAGTTTTTCACGAGCGATAATCGTGGAATGTTGGCATTTTTTGTATACCTCATTTATATTGTATTGAAGTCTGATTTTATTCGAATATGGAGATCGAATTAACTAGTTTTTACTTAAAAAAACGTCTCACAATTTTGCGGTGTTGCAATTGTACACAGGGTATATGAGTGTGTGGAAAAGTGTCATTTATATAAATACAACTCTTTCGAATTTTCTCGTCTTCTGCATCATACGCGCGGACAGCTATGGGCCAAACACAAAAATGATCCCACGGTCCTTTGAAACGGCAGCATCCTTTATTACGAGACGTTTGATTCAGTATCACGCCTCGTTCTCGTACGAATCTCCACAATCCTTTTCACAGGACACAAGACGTTTAACATATGAAAAAGTCTCCCGTAGAATGAATAGCGCTGCGAAGCTTTTGTCGGAATTGCTTCTTCTTCTTCTTCTTCTTCTTCTTCTTCCTCTTCTTCTTCCTTCTCTTTTTCTCCGAGCAGACGACAGGTTCGTGCTATCACGTGGGTGAGGTCACGCCCGGATACACGTCGGCATATATGAATGTTTAGTGCTGTTCTACCTGCAATCTTTCGATGTCGTACCTTAAAGCTTCTTTTACGTCTTGTTGTACATTAATCCATATAATGTGTATATAATATACATATATATATATATTGATTTAAATTTTATCCAAACAAATAAAATTTCTACATTTATTTATAATTCAAATTTTAATATTTTGAATAAATTAATTTCTATTCAAAATGTAAAGCATGACAACCGATTAAAATTCTTATTCCTGTAAAAGAAGATAATCTGTTGACGCTCATTATACAGGTCTCGAAAATGCTATTCAAGTGCAAAAATAACTCAGCCATATCCGAGCGTATCTTTGTTGTGCAAGGCAGAGCCCATTATCCTCGAACAAAGTTTTGTTCGTTGCTCGTAAATTTGCTTGACGCTGCCGCACCGCGGCGGCTGTAACATGCGAATAAAGTCGTCATCGCGTCCTCAACGTCCACTAATCCTTCCCCATTTACTCGGGGGACATCGAGTGTGCAAGGATCGACTCCGACAAGCCGACGAGATGTTCGTTGCGAAACAGCCAACATGCCGGTTTCTTTTTCGAGGCTTCGCCACTTGACTCACGCACAATGCGTCGACCGTTCCTTGCTTCCCCCTCCTCCCTTTTAATTTCCCCCTCGCTTGTGTCCTTTCATCCACGAGCTTCGCAACCCCTAATGCGGGTTCATTATTTTCATGTTCGGGACGCGAACGCGTAGATCGCGATCGGAGAGCTCGAGAAGTCTGGGTTGGTTGCGTCGGGTAGCATTTTTTTTTGAACGACGGATCAAAGGGACGGAAAATGGGAACAGCGATGAACAAGTGGCTCGCGAGCCCTTTTGCGAAGAAACGAAACGTCAACGGCCATTTAATTGGTACTCGGAGATACATTTCGATTCGGCTTCAGCGCAGTTTCAATCACCTGGCGCAATTTGGGAAGCGCGAGGAAATTATTTTTCACATATGATGTAATGACAGTTTATCATAATTTTAGTACGAAGAAGTTATATTATGAGGTAAATATTGTAAACATGTAATTATATTACGTTATACGTTTCTCGAAATATGCAAGTAAAAAAATATAAAAATTGAGAGTAAAAAAAAATAAGATAGAAAATTGATTCAGAAATATAATATTAAAAAATATCAGTTCTAGTTTTCGAAATATTTTAAAGTCACAAACAAAAGATAACAAAATAAATGAACACGTCGAATATGCGCTATGTATGTATATATTTCAATTTTAATCGGGCATATTTATGCGATGTAACGACATGAGCGAGAAATCGCGCAACAATAAGTAATTCGATAGTCCAGATTAAGCCACAAAGATTTCGAAGCGAAGCGTACAAAGCGGCAAATGTGTCACGACAAAAACTCGCGCGCCCCTCCGTCGCGACGCGAGCGACTTACCCTTGGCGTGCATAATGTGTTCGCTCCAGATTGTATAAGACACGATAACATCTTAACGGTCGCGAGCGCCCATTCCCTCCGCCTCGCTCTTGGTGGCCGGCAGAAAAGAGCCGGCGGTAGTAAAAAGCCGCACCAACAATAGTCAAGTGTCGTGATTTGTGCTCGGTCGCGGAGGGATATATACCACCATCCAGTCTTAATTAACCCCCGTTCCCACGTGACTTCTTACCCCCGGGAGACCACGTAGGGGATTCTCTCCTTCGCCGTGTAACGTACTTTTCTACGCTCCGTTACACATTGTCAAAGGGCCCCCGATTCCTGTCCCCGGACGAATATACCGAATCACTTGCCGCCCCGTCACCTGCGCTCCAACGTCTTCCAAGGCGAATATCGATCGTCATTAAATCGGAAGCGGTAATCTGGTAATCGGTAGCGCCGAAGGTAAGAAGCACCGTCGCGCAATTTTTTTTTTTATATTGTTTTCTAACTTTCCTTACTTATTTTCTAGGCTTTAATATTACATATACATCGTGTATATTATTAGCGTTTGTAACATTTTCGTTTTGCGAATGCAGGTGCCGATTATTAGTAATAATGCCCAGCCTCTACACATAATACCTCGAGCGTTGTCTGTTCATTATTCCGACGAGTACACCTTAATGGCTCAATATACAACCAGTATGCGTGGCTTCGCTCGTACATCACGCTTAGTGCTGGGTGCAAAACTATGTTCTCCTCACGTAATGCCGATATTGTTTCCGCGAATGGTGAGAAATGCCCCGATGGCGTTATAACGCCCTGCAGTCCAACGGGGTTAACCGTCCACTGCGTTGGAATAATAGCGACTATTAGGTAAGTACCATCTCGTGCCTGAGGAACGAGCTTGATCATTCGGCTTCTCTTAAGTATCCTTCCGATTTGCTCCTCTCCTCACGTCTATTATCGCAAAATAAAGCGATGGAAGCGTCTATCTCATTAATATAATCGTAGTGACGTTCGACAAAACTTTGTATTGAAAATTTTGTACGAGAGAAAATGATATGGCAATGATTATAAAGACATAAATAACAAATGTTTTCGTTATTTATCTGCGATTGCGATTTATGATAAAATATAGTTTGCATGTTCGTAATTACTACTGGCAGAAATCTCGATTATCATCATTAATCATTGCAGCTCGTAATTGATTTTTACACTTTATCGGTAATAGCTGTATTCTTCTCTACCGTCGTCAATTACGAGCCAAATTTTTTGCGTTCACCCTTAACTCCGGGGAAGCGCTGCGCGTTCGCTCACGTAATCTCAGGTAAGACCGACGAGCACGTTACGAGGATTAATGACGGCGAACGTACGAAACAATCAGTCGGCGGCGGACGACTTTTTAGAAGCGTCGGCGAAAAGCGTTCCTTCGTGATTCTCGTTAAGTCTCTTCTCCGCTTAATTCGCCTAACGGTAAGCCGCGCTGGCGGTCGCCTATTACATCAGAGATTTCGTAGATGCCTTGGCGCCAGACATCGTAACTAGCTCGCAATGCGGCGGGTAATGCGCGGGCGATATATTCCTCCAGGTATGCGCGAAGGGAGGGGAGGGGAGGGGAGGGGACGCAGAGCCCAGTAGGCGATACGCGGTAGGAAAATGCGTTTCCGGACAGGTACGAGACTTATGACCTCGGGCAGATGAGGTGCTGTCCCGGCCTGTAATCTCGCCTAACAGGGGCCATCGAGTCACCGGTAATCTTGACTCGGTTTCGAGCCGATCTAAGCTAGCAGCAGCCCTCACCTACCTACCTACCATAGTAGTTGCCTCGGCGTGGTTTCTCGCGGAATCGAGTAATGGAAACCCCGTGTTAGCACGTTCGATTCTCCGCCGACTCCAACTAGTTTCGACCCCATGGGAAGCCGGCCTTAACTCGGTAGCCGGTAACGTGTTTGTCCTTCGCCGAATGCACGCCCGTTACGCGGAATTTCCAATTGTAATTTCATTCGAGAGTGCTAGTCGCGCATTTCGTAATTTTTATCTTTAATAATCTTACAAGTTTGCGCCAGATATACCTCTTTTTGCACTCTGGTTTATTTATATGTTTAATACGTTTCCATATAATAAATTGTTACAATTCTACTACAATGTGTAACGTTGTCTAAAAATTAATGTATATGTTTCCGGGTGTATTTAATCTCCTCTATAATTATTCTGTAAAAAATTGCAAAGAAAAGGGAAAAAGAGAGATTTTTTTTTGTTATATTTGATGATGCGAGATGATTCTTGATTTTTTTTTATCATTTTCGTCAAGAAGACTGGCGGTGACAATGGTAATATTCATCGTGATTCCTTCGATCCCGAAGAACAATTACGGGAGGCAGTAGTCGTTAGCCTATGCCCCCGCGTTAGTATGCGCTCCGTCACACCTGACTGGCCGCATAGCACACGCGGTGCCTTCGCCGCCGACAGCGACTTGAGTAACGGCCGGTTACGGCGAAATATCCTCTTACTACCCCGGCAAATCTTTCGCAATGTGTCTGCCGGGTTAATAGGAAAGAAAGACATCGAATTCCATCGTGATCGCTCTCGTCGATCGATCGATGACATATCGATCTAGGTCTTTCCACTCTGCGACAGTCCCTCTGCATCTACGTGACGATCTTTGATCGGTCGTTCATATGTATTATAGGTCAAACTATACACTCTCACTTTGGCCAATCTTTTCTCTGATCGGCGATGAAATTCCGCGACTTTCTAGAGCGTGGCGCGTAAATTATGCCGATTACGCGGTCTATTCTTGTCAGCCAACTCTTCACCGTTATTCAAAATATTATTCGAGGAACATTCAATAATGTCAAGAGTTCTCTTTGTACCTCGAATCAAACGAAGACAATACTTTCTAATATCTAGATAAAAATCGTAAGCATAATAGTTCGCGAAGAGATACTCATAACTGCATCGATATGATTTCGTCATTTATATTTTTTATCCTCGTGCAAGAGCGTGGCTATATTGTCGCTTGAACAATCTTCTCTCACTGTAAGGTTCTTCAACTTCTTATCCTCCGACACTCCTTATCGCCCGTTTGTTCAAGATCGCTCGATCGCCGATACTGAGCGCAGAGACTAGGATATTAATGACCCGAACGTTCAAGACGGCTGGCGCGCGAGCCGAGCTGGTTTTGGCTTAGGTTACCGGCAATTTGTATGACATTCGATCCTTCGCCCACACGCGCCGTGCCTCGTATCCTGCTTTCGATCTGCTACACATCTCTCTAGTCCTCCTGCTGATCCTTTCGGTTGCGATTACGACCACTCGCCCTGCCGCTGTCACGCTTTCAAAATTCAATTGATGACTCTATTTATGTCTTAAATTCTTGTTTATTCAGAAATATATACCCGATAAGTCACATAATCCACATTTAAGCATTTATATCGTATGACGATCAATCATTATAAATAGAAGAAGGCGATCTTAAATTTTTCACAAGAGGTTCATATAAGATTTAAAAAATTATATTGTTTTTTTTTTTAAATTACAATTGTATGACGTGAATTATTTTGTGATATTAGAAATTTTAAACAAATTGCAAAGAAACGATTGATTAATTTGATTAATTTAGCAAGGATCAAACGGGATAAGAGAACTTGGAGCGACAGCTCGCGGAAGTACGAAACTCGCCGAGGTCGTAAGATCTAAAAGAAACAAACCTGCAGAGGGAGGGAGAGGGAGAGAGAGAGAGAGAGAGCGAGAGAAGGGCCCGAGGCAGCAGGGCTCAAAAGGTCTCGCGCGTTCGTGCGCAGGGAGACGAGAGGAACGAACATAGCCTGTTCCCAGTTCCCAGGCAATTCTATGAATACGAAATACGAGGTCGGTCGGTCGGTCGAACCGCCGCGGTGCACGCTGCTCGCTTCGCTCAATCATCGCAGACACGCCCGTCATATTGGCTTTGCATAAGGCCGCCCGCGAGCTCCGATATCTCTCTCTCTCTCTCTCTCTCTCTCATATATATATATATATATATATATATATATATATATATATATACCTCGCGATGATGCCGGTCGTGTTGACGTGCACGGCGCACATACGCTCGTGCTCGCGCGTGCGACACGCAAAGATCGCCTCTCCTCTGCGAGAAATCACAGACTGCGCTTTGCTACTGCTTTCATAATTGTTTTACCGTTAAATGATAGTGAGACGGCACGATTATCGTCATTAACTCTGTTAAAATGTCTATTTGTATCGAATGATCGATAAGTGTAATTATTATCGAGGAATAATTCGCGATCCCTGCTTATTTCTGTAATCGAGAGAATATATGTTACAATATAATAGAAATATAATAATATATTTTTTATCTTTCCTCAGCATATTGCTTTATAAACGTATTAAATGCCACAAGCTAATCAATAAAAAAAAACATTATTTGGGAAGACACATAAAAAAAGTGTGTGTAATTAGCACATATCCGTTACTTTAATAAACACCGTAAGATAAGCAGCTTTTGTTCGTATATTAGTCATACACTAGCAGCAAATTTTCCTCTTGTCGCTTTACGGTACAACTGGTAGTCTATTCTGTCATCAATGTTCACATAATACCGGCTTTAAATTACGTTCGCTCAACAATCACCGCCGATGTCATTCCACATTGTTCGACGTTGTCGTACAAATAAACTACACATCGCTCGCAAGGAAATTCGATATTTCCTGTATGACGAAGTGTCTCGTTTAATCTATCGAAAATGTCTTTCCTACTCTCTCTTTCTCATCTCTTGTCACCTCTCCGATGTCGGGAGGAGAAACGGTGGGGACGCACGGACAACGAGACAAGCACGTAACGAAGCGAGCCGTAAATAATGCGGACGGACAATGTTGTGAATTACGGTGGTACGCCAAACCCTTAAACGGCACGGTTTTATGTTTGCCGCGACGAGACGCGGCCAGCCACCCACATAGCGCGACGTCGTTCGCGCTTCGTCGTCGTTGTCGCCGGCAGCGAATGATCGGGAGACCAACCGCATTGTCACGCCGGATGCGCTTTTCTTTTCCGTAATTGGTGCTTTCTCCGACACGACGAGACTTCTGCCGGCCTCGTACCGGCCGGGGACGCCGGAATAAAGTCACTTTATTGCCCGTAACGTTATGAAGTGGGACTTTAACGCCTGCTTTTTTACGATACCTCCGCCGCTGCTGCGATGCCGGTTTATTGTCGGGGAAATATCCGATATTACAGATATTAATATAATTGATGAATTTCTTCTTGCTCCAATAAAAATATTATTATTATTATTATTACTCAATTTTTTACTTAATTGATAATGCTATTAAATACTAATTTTATTTTCTCTGCCAGAAATCGCTTTATTTATTATTAAAATATAATATCAATGTAATAATAAATAATAAGAGACATCTGAAGGTAGGCTGCTCCATAACTATTTGACATTAACCGCGAAATGGAGCGCGTCTTTTGTCGCGAATTCTTCGGGGAAACACGATTGCTTCTCCAACCTTCCCGTCCGCGACCACCGATAGTGCGGACCGTCGCGTCGTCGTGCCGGTACCTTTATTGCCCAGCAGGAGTTACGTATCCGAGCGTGGTCCGCGTGTCGGAGAGTCAGACGGATAAGTCCGTGGAGAAGTGGAGAGAATAATGGAAGGACTTTCTACTATCAAATAGATTTATGGATATCCAACCGGGTACCTACTACCGAGGTTTATACAGCCGCGAGCGCGCCGTCATGCTTTATCCGCCGTTAAGAGCGCAGACATCTCGCAGATATTCCGCGCGCCACGCGCGAGAGAGGCGAATATGTTTATCGCTCCGTGCGAGATCACATGGCGAATTGACGCGGGAGGAGCACGTGAAAGCGGACTCTCGTATTCTTCGGATACTTTAGGGAAACTTCCTATATCCGCCGCTATGTTTTATGGCCAGCTTAGTGGCGAGCAGTAACTTTGGATTTAAATAATAGCGGATGATTATAATGTCCTATAAGGAGATAATAGCTCGTGGTTATTCACGTTAAAATTATATTAAAATAGTAAAATTTATGCTTGACTATACCTAGTTTTTTAACTGTTATCCATGTTATACGAGGACTCGTCGTATAAAAAAATTTTGTTTCTAAAAAATTATATGATTTGCTTATCGTAACAATTCAAGAGGACATTGTTGTACAATCGAGATAATCCATCTCGACTATCTAGCGGGATTAAATTCGACGATGATCAAAAATTTTCGTGTACTGTCGCATCCTCGGACTCGTTTAGAGACCACAATCGGTGGTCAATTATTCACGTAGATGACTCGGCAGAAGGGCATTCAACGTTTGAACGAGATCGAAGAACGATACTCATCATTTAATTCTAACTCACGATTCATGATAGAACAACATTGCGATAACCGTTAGGGAACGATTCATTCTTTACGAAAGCTGGTATTTGCCGACGAACTCTTTGACCCTTTGGTCAATAAAGTAATCTTTGATCATCAGTTCGATCAAAATATTCTGTGGAATATTTTGGCATATAATTCGTTAATATTTTTAATTTTGATATACGCAATAAAATGTTTAATATATTATACGGATAAATTTTTTCTCTGCTTTCTCTCTTCATCAAAAAAAATTATTTTGTTGCCAATATAATGTTTGTCCATTTTACGTGCATGTCTACTAATCACACGAGATGTTAATCCCTATTCTGTAAGCTGCGTAATTTCCAGCAATTATCCATTCGCTGGTAAAACCGGCTGTGGTTCTCAGCATCGCAAAGGACTTCGCGTTATCACGCTACATCTCGATACTTCCGTTCGCCGGAGGACGTAATTCTGTCCTCGATTACTGTACGATTTGCTCGACTATGATTACACGATATAAATATATAAACCTGTTCGTGAATTACTTACTCTAAGTATATATCGCTTCTAAAATTTTTCTCGTGAAAGATTTACAGCAAGGCCGAATTTTTATTAGTTTAATAAATTTTAATTCCGCGTAAAGATAAAAAAATGCATTGTGAAATATGCACTTTGTCTTTTTTTATGAAAAACATTATAAAAAAGATACCACATGTAATATTAAAACATAAAATCAAAATTTATAAAGTTACTCGATATCGCATCTATTTAAAGCATTTAGGTTGCGATCAAACATGCAACGTATAATGAAGTAATAGATGGAACCGGTATTTTGACCAATATATATCGGTGTATTACATGTGAATAAAATGCACGAAAGGAGGTAATGTGAATGCGTAAGTGCCTTGCCAATGTTTGCCCATTTTCCAACTGTTTATTTTCAAATTAACCTCCCGTACGTGTACAAACGCTCGCGCGGCGTAACGTGCACGCGTGGCCGGCGCGTGTCACCTGTCTGTCACGGTCTTGTGAGTATACGCCACCGCTACTTTCGTGAACACCCTCCATGGTGGCGACATGGCCGACTGACCCCCAAGACCTGCTGCTGGAGGTATCCTCTCTGTCCACTTTTTCGCGCGTACACGTGCAAGAATAAAAAAAAATGTACCTCAGAATTTAGACATCCTGATCGTTTAATAAACGTAATCAAAAATTGTATCACAATCATAAAAACTGAGTATAAACAGGATCTCAAAACTCAGATTATTAAGAGTAATTTATCTAAAATAAAATTCTAAGTTTTATTTAGCTATCAAAACTAATATTTTAAGTCAATGGTTAAATAAAAAGACAAAAAAAGGTATTAAAATAATATTATGTTGTAAAATAATCGAGTAGTAATCTAGTTTTCTATTGGAAATTATTTATGTGACATATAATGTTTTATAACTGAAATAATCTACGGGGTATAAGTTACATTTAAGAAAGAATTGCAAAAGAAGGGTTGCCCGGCGTCATGTGCCGCGGATTCACGCACGGTTGGCACGCCCCGTCTTGGGGGCTGCAGGTGCAGGAGGTACTCCTTTGGCGGATTCATGCTTGCGTGATTCCAGGAGTCGGCAGGTCCTCCGCGGAGAGCCCCTCCGCCAACAAGAGAAATCCTCCTGGCACGCGCATTTCTGTGCCGCTGGTGTTCTGCGAACATATGTGAAGGAATCATGCTCGACTGCGCCGCCTTTGCCACCCCGCAGGTACCTCTTGGTGGCAGCCGCAGGTGGTGCGGTGCACCTTAAACTGCCACCTCGAAGCAGGTTTTCAGGAAGTCTGTGGCATGCCGATACGCGTAAACTTTAAACTCGACGCACGTTTTATTATCTCCGTACACTTTTCGAATTTTTATTGATTATGTTTCTCGTTAATTATTTTTGCTATAATATATTTTGACATGTATAGACAATAATTAAAGTATATTTCTCTCTACTAGATTATTACTACTGCCTTGTGTAATTTCACAAATATTTATTGTGCTCCTTCTATGAAGAATTGGCGCACTGCGCATAGATATATTGTAGAAAATATAGCTGGTTATAAATAGTCGTCGATGAACTGTAGGAGGCTGCATAAGCACAGAACGTTTTTCATGTGGCTAGATCCCGGCGATATCCCGGCGATGCCATTGTCGGTCGGTATTTTTACCAAAGGGTGAAAATCGCAAATGTAAATCGTCACCGGGTTGCATGTTGGTGCCCACGCGTTCGGATGTTAAGTGCAGAGGGATTACGGCGATCGCGCGCGTCACGGTACCGATATTTCGAATGTATCGACGACCGTCATCAATAGGGGAGGGGTTTACGGAGGTGTTTCAGCGCCGGTGCGCATAACGGAACGGTACGGATTTGCGCGTCAAGTCTCGAATCGTCCTTCTTTTTTTTTCTTGCTTCTTTAGCCACGAACGAAGATGCCATCGATATTCAATGACGAAAGGTAAATGGATAGATAATACGTTACCCGTTGTAAAAAAAAAAAAAAAGGAAATGTAACAAGAGATGTTGAATCGGCGTTAGCAGGTAATAGGAAGGTTCTCAAACAAAGAAGATTTCCCGTGGGATAAGCATACAAAAGTCATCGAGGTCACTCGGGGTCAAACGATGAAATTAATTCGTATGCCGTACACATTATCGCATCCGCACGTTATTATCATAACCGATGGACAGCCTGCAGATGTATATATTATTTCTTAGATTCCCCTTTTTGTCGGAGCTAAATTGCATTATATATTCATAAATTAATAACACATTACCAATATAACGTAATCCTTCAGTAGTTTTAATATCCCTATCAAATTATTTTAATATATAATAATTTTAAAAATTAAAAAGTTTCTAATTTCTACAGACAAGAGTGAAGAGACTACTTTTAACCTTTTTTTTCAAAACAGATGAAAAGACTATCGTCTGATTATTATCGTGGAAATATCGCGTGACATGGAAACGTTAAAGGATTTAATACAATTGTCGACGAGATTGAGCCGCCGTGACGTCGCTTTTATCTTCCATTCTGAAGCCGCGACACGAAACTGCCGTCTCACGGCGATGCTCGACAAAGAGTCGTCGTGAAACGCTCCGAAAAGTGGAGCAGCTTCCTTTTCTCGCGCGGACGAGGTCAAGAAGTCTCGCGCTCCCTTTGTTCCCTTTTTCCGTATTGGCTGCCGTCAGTCGGGCTCATTGAAATCAGGTGTTGCCGCGCGGTACCTTTCACCATGGCAACGTATTGTTTCAAAGCAACGTGCGTTTCGTCAACTACGCGCGGTTACGTGGACACGCGTTTCCGTGTATAGTGCACGCGAGCGAATGTATCGGCACGCAGGTGCGTGCTAGTCGTGCGTCGTTGCATTGCAAGGCACTACCCGCACGATTTCTAAGATAACGGTTGACGCTCATAATTATCAGTTCGCCTAAACAGATATACATACTTTATGCGCTCTACGAACACAGCGCAGATAATCCCGCTGCGTTACATCCGCGTTTCTACATCTGTCAGGTTTTGTCAGAATTTATGGCGGACCTTATTAGCGTATACGCAGATGATATTAGCAGTATGTATGCAGCTTCGCGAGGGAAGCTACTGCACGATCAACCCATTAGCGCTAACCGTGTAATTCGAAAATAATTTATCCGCTTCCTTATTATCCGCTCTCTACACGACTGTTATTATTTCGCAGTACGTGCTGCTATTCTGTCGGCTACATTATTATTATGGTCTGATTATGCTACATACTGTTGAGAATTGCGTACTTATCAATTCTCATCAATGGTAAAGACGGCATTAAATTAGATTCAATTATTGTTACCATTTCATGTACGCTGGCTCTATTATAACGCACCCATCTTCGAAGCGCATTGTCAGCATCGATAAAAGCGATATTAAATTGACAGAATTATTGTAAGGAGGGCGTGCAAATATTTTTTAGATGCATCCATCAATTAACTTGCATTCTTGAAAATTATACTATATATATATATATATATATATAAACATGAAAACGAATTGTGCTACGCTTGGCCGAACAATTTTAATTTGGACAAGGGCGAAACGTCTTTATTTCGTATGTATCTCCGGTACTGTTAGCAGAATACAATTGGGATTGATCGCGCAATTATCGGTCTCAGCACGATCGTCCCATTAACGTCAATTGTCGAGCCTCCTCAGTTAAGGCAAAGCGAATACAGGCGCGATCGGTCGCGTGGCCGGCACGCGCCTCTACCAATGACAACTTCCGTCCCTCGTACCGGAAGTCGCGCCGTGCGTCGACGCAACTGTACAGCCTGCATTCTAGATGCACCCGCCTCTATGTACGTTAGGCAAGTGGCTGTCAACATGCCGTATGCGAATAAAGTGACGTCCTTTTCTTGTGTTGTAAATATGCTTTCACCATTTAGGTGCGTTTATTTGCGTTTATTTGCGTGCGATGAGGAGTCATTTTTATGATTGCTTCAAAAATTGTGTAAGCGTTTTATCGTGTTTGTATAAAAATTCTTTTCTCAGATAAATAGAAATTAGAGATTAATTCGAAATTGCATTAAGATCAAGATAGTAGGTATTTACTCATTTCAAAATGGTGGCAGGTGAACCGTCATAAAACTTAACTTGTAAGATGATACGGTGCACGATCGATGCTCCAGCACGGGAGCAATGCGGGAGCTGCGCCGTAATAAAGGCTGTTTTATTGTGTGACCCGTGGTTTCGCTGACCTTTTGTAAATAAATAGGCGTTGTGAGAACTTCGACGCTTTTACGTTCTTACTAGATCATAAATCTTGGTAAAATGAGAAACTGAGAAATTGAACGTTTCGTTGCGATTCTTACATTAAACTATAAATCAAATATTTTGTAATATCTACTTTTTTTACACCTTGATTTGTATTTTTTAAATCACATTACTTGTAATTTATTAAGATCATAATCTTAATTTTAAAAAATTTCTAATTTTTTTATACGAAAGAAATTCATGTTTAAAAAATGCATTTTTCTGGAATTTGTTATATAATAAAGCAAGTTATATTTTTAAAGAGATCCAACTATACAATGTAAATTTAACTTTCGCGACTTACGACACGAACGATGACAATTCATTCTTGAGAATACGAGCGTATTGCGAGAGCAGAAAAAGAGAGTCGCCGACACGTGACGCATCCCCCGTCCATTTGCGCGTTTGAAGGATAAAAGTTGACCTCTTTCGTGATCTTTTTCCTGGTTTCTCCGAGTCGAGCCGTCTCCATTTACAATTTAAAGACGTTCGAACGACCCCTTTTTTTCTGTGTTAAAAAAAAAGAAAATAAACCCCTTCCCTTTCCGGTACGAAAAAGTGCTTCGCGAGAGGCTGCATCGCGACTGGCTAATCTAAAAATACTAAAGTCAACCTTTCCCGCGGCAAGAGTGATGGCCCCGGACGACTGCTAAATCAACGGCGAGATTGAGATGCAAATGTAGTCTCTTGCATTGAGCGAGAAAAGAGAAGATAGAAAATGAGACGGCGGGGGCGCAGAACGAAAGAAGATGCGAAGTGGAGGACGCTGTAAGAGATGAGAGAAATTGTGAAGAGGATAGGATACGAATGAGAGAAAAAGAAGAAGAGAGAAAGAAAGAGAAAGCGACCACATCGCGCGATAACTGTGCAATTCGGGCAATTAACATTTATAATCCGGTCTCCATCCGGCGCTGCCTGACAGGTCAGGCGAACGATCGCGCGTAAAAAACGCGGAATTTAACGCCGATAACTCAATCCGGCCTTGTCATCCCTTGCTTTCCTCTCTGTCTTTTTACCGCGCGAACGAAATAACTTTATTAAAATTTGCGCTGATCTCGCAATAAATCATACACAAAGCACACACGACCCGGGCGCGCAATCAGCTGATATCGCGGGCCCGATCTGCCGCGTTTGAACCTGTGTGCGTATTTGCGAGTGTTCGCAAATACGCGTTTGGAAAATGGAAATAAATCGTGCACTATCTCGGCATATTCTCTCATCGATGTCATCACGGCTCGATCACAAAGATATTGCGTCTAGAACAAACTGGTTTTGGTATTTGTGCGCAAGCGTATTGTCAAGAATGGATTCCATTGTCTTTTAACAAAAAATAATAAAATACAATAAAGTATATAGATAATGTAAATATACATAAAAATATATAAAGACGTGATAACGAACTATGTAAATGACAAAAATTATATAGAGAAGCTTCATACTTCGATAAATATGTCAAATATCTTTCAAATTTCATAAAAGACATTATTGCGTTTTATTGATCACACTTCGGAATTGGGTTAATGGAAGGTTATCTGATTCTTTTTCTCCTATTGGCAGCCAATTGCAACGTATTTTCTTTACTTCCTATTAAAATAAAATAAACCTGTGATATTATATTCTCTCAGCTACTGGTAAAAATATAAAAATTGACATGAGAATTTACAGATTTTATTACGCTTCCATTTTCGTCGATCTCACATATCTCATATTTAAAAAGAATAGTATGCTCACTGTCGCCTACGTGTAAAGTCCTCTCACGTATTTTTCTAATGATACGAAGCTCGAAAGTTTTCGTAACAACCACATTCGTTATTAATCCAAACCATTTCGTTTTGGATAAATCTAAAAATTATTAATGTAAAATATTAAATATAGTTATATATGTAGATTAATCAATGCCAATATCTCACCTTCGTGAGCTGCGCGATTTATCGTGATATTTCCCAAAGTCAACATATCGTGCGCTTTACTGAGAAAATAATAATTGTAACCTGTAAAATTTATTTGTTTTTTTCCACGCTCAAGAATTATCTATAAAAGATTTAAAATTATTCAGTTGATTCCATAAACTATTATTCTATTTTAAAATCAATCTACAACATTATCAATATCTTTACTTGAAAGTTCACTTTATCACCGGACGTTCGCACACTATGAAATCCTTTACTAAGCCATTTGACATTTGTTTCACCTTTCAACGCAAAATCGCGAATCGGTCCAAGTATCTTTAGAACCGGTATAGTACCGAAACATGTTATCTATTTAGAAAGCACAAAATAATTTGAAGAAAAATAGATGATTCAAAATATCAATGATTTGTAATCATTTTTACCTTTGTGCTGGTTGGCACAAAAATATGTCCGATTTGATATGCATTTGTATCCAAGAGGTGGGGAATCGGAGTATAATCGGATGCCCCGATTTCTTCAGCAACGATTGGTCCGATAATATTCCACGTACGATTGACGTTTAAAGTCTTGCGGATACAAAATCTTCGTTTTTTTTTAACGCTTAACATATGCGCCTTATCGTGCATTTTGACAACAGTTAATTATTTTGGTTATGGTTTTTTCTTGTTCGATAAATAACGTCAATTGTTTGTTATAATTGCGACCAATATCGTATTGCTAAATTTATATTCTCTATTCAGTAATGGATAATTTTTAAATGTTAATAAAAATTATGAAACTACTTTTTACATAATCTTATATCTCTCTCTCTTTAATTTTAAATTATTACCGGAATCTTCTTTACTCAGTTCTTTTCAAAGCTTATATGTAAAGCTTATGTGTATATTGTCATACAAGAGGACTTCCAACGAGCTAATCGAATCTCATACAAGAGAAAAAAGTTAATCGAGAAATCGGTGACATCGGCGAGTTCCAAATCGAATCGAGTGATATTCTTGTTGTCGATCGATCACGAGGCTCATCTTTTTGGTTCATTGGCACAGTCATTTGTAATCATTAGTGGCATGGTACCGTTGAGCCCGATATCTTATTATGTCATTTCGTTTCGTATCTTTTCTTTCACGCCGCATCATCGATATAGATACCTTGGCATTGTCGTAAATAGTATTCGATGCGAGCATCATTTATTGATGAAACATTGAATTAACTTTTATTCAGCATGGACGAATACACATAGCAAAATATAAATAAGCGTTTTAATTATACAATTACGTAAAACCACGTAGATGTCACGAGCACATTTAAATCGTCTTTTATCATTTTCGGATTAACATAATATCCGTAAATATTATAAATATGCGCGTTGCTTGATCCAATTATAAATAAAATGTCGATTTTACGCTACAGAAGAACGTTCTTCAGAAAACGCGAATATCTTATAACGCCGGTTTGGTAACGATGCGACTGGTTTCGCGACACCATCGATGCGATCCTTACAGCAGTAAAGTGTGCTACAGTATTGTATCCGCGCAATGATATTTAATTCACGGAATGCGATAAACACGCTGATATGTGAATCCACCGTGTTCAGACGCGAGCGCAAAATTAGCGTCTCGGGGAGAGCCCTGTTCGTAATTTACACATTCCAGATAGCTACGAAGCAATTGAAAAAAAATTGATCGCAAAAACACACTTGCGTTTTCCATTCACTACGACCTTGAGTGTAGTACAGCTTGAGATTTGTGAAAAGAGACGTTGCAGTCGATTGCATTCGTAAAAGAAGTTCCACCTGCTCACTCTCTTAGCTATGCATTCCGCCTCGTAATTAGCGAATTCCTGAAACTGCCGCGCGAGACTCTATTGCGAGGGCTCCTCTCTCTAGTAAAGTCAAGTAAAATATCGTCAAAGTTTGCGCGACTTGGAGGAATTATGAAAAAAAGCGTTGCGAAAATCTACGTCCTTTGATCTTTGCGGTGAATTTGTGATTAGGATAAAGTAATCGCAATGCATCATCGGTAGTGCGGCGACGTGGTAGCACTCGCGGCAACAAGCGAGACGGGCCCTGGGGTGAGCCTTAAATTTCCAAGCCGGCAAATTGAAACGGCCCCGGGCCGCATCCCGATATTGCATATGGTACAAATTTAATAAGACGCCTGCTGGGGCCACCAGTTACCATGCTAATATCATCCGCCATCGGCTCAGCCTCTCCACCTGACGCCGGGACGAAGAGCAAAGAAAAAGGTAGTGGTTGGAAAAAAGGGGCAATGCGCGAGGCAACGAAACATCGCGCAAGATAGGGGGAGGGAAGGGGAAGGAACCGACGGCGACGACCAAGATGACTACGACGTGAATGTGGACGCCGAGGAACGCGGGGTGACTCGTAACCCGTAATGTTATGGCGCTGCCCACCGCGAGAGGGGCCTTAAAGGGCCCTCGTGCCGAGGTCTTTAGTGCCAAATTGGTTATGCGGACGCTTTACGACACGGCGCGCCGATATTAACCGAATGAATTACATAAATTATCCTCAGCGTTACTTCGAGAATGACGACGACGACGACGACTGCGTCGAGGAACTCGGCGAGGCGAACTTTCGTGCACGTTTGTCCGCGAGTCGCGCGCAGATTCCATCATTTTTATTGGCGTTTCAGAGAGAGAGAGATATTTCTCAAAATAATTTTCTTCGTGGACAAATGCGATGCAATTGATTGCGTTTAAAATTGATGACATATCTCTCTGCGTACACATATTCATATATTATTTAATTACTCAATTATGTAAAACAATATTCCAATCTAGAAATGTTAAGATTTTTCAAGTATTTTTATATATTATTAAATTTTGCTATCGCAATTGTTATTTTTAACGTTATAACCGAAGAAAATTAATCTGCAATTTCTCTCTGTTACCCTGAAAACTTACGGATTCCTGCGCTGGAATTCCGCAGCGCTCATCATTCACCGATGCTACGTATGCTGTTCGCGAGCATAACGAGGATAGTGTCCGCACATCACATGCGGTCCGGTCTCATCCCTCGTCATTTTATCATCCGGCGAACTGACTCTTGCGGGGTACCTACCGCACTCGGGATACGTCTCTCGACGGGCAGCAACGCAGTAATCTCGTGCGTCCCTCGTCATTCGTCCGTACCAAATAAGACGAGATAAAGGCGGGCGGGCGTGCGAGGAGAGAAGCGAGGAAAGGTTTCTCTCGCAGAGAAGCGGAATCAAGTAGAAACATTTTTATCAGTCGTCGAGACCTTCACGGGAGGTCCCCTTGCCTACACATACATATGCCTATATATATTCCGTCGAAAATTTCGCAAAGTTTGTTCTTCCTCATTACGCTCTCGGCAATTTAAAGTCAAAATACATGAGAATGAATGAAAAGCGAAGTGGCAACGGTCGGTAGATGAAAAATTCAACAGCCGCCTAGGGTGCAGAGGGATAGGAGAATTATTTGCGTGAAGGTGTAAGATAAGATGAAGATGCGGGTTGTTTAATGTTACTCGCAGGTGAAGCGAGGTACAAAGGCCGTTGCTACCGCAAGGTGTGTCAATACGTATCAAATAATTTCATAATAAACCTGTATTAGTAACGATTAATGTAGCAACGTGCTTATATTCATTAATAAGCATAAATATTAAGATAAGATTATCCAACTAACAGATTGCACTTTACAAAAAAAAAGAATATTTTGATTTATAACAGAAAAAAAAAATTATAAAAATTAAACAATCTACAGAAGATTCTCATATAATGCAGGAAATATGTTTTGCGTTATATATGATTGTTACATATATTCAAAAAATTGTATAACATTCGAAAATATTATTTATTAAAAAGAAATAATATGTTTTATAAGAGAGATTTGAAATTTATCTATTTACCGCATTATATAAATGTACGAATATATGTTAAAAAAAGTACCGCATTATAAGAAGCTACTGTATACAAATACAATCTTAATTCTAACAAAATATATTTTGACTATTTAAGATTTATTTAGATATTAGTCTGATTTAATAAAAAAATATTTTATATCATCCCTGCTTTGTGCTTAAGAAAATCCTGGCTCCCAACGATTCAACGATCGCGCCGATCCACGGCGTATCCTTCATCCCGACGCGCGGACGATCTCTCCTTCTAAGTAAACCGGTGCGTAGAGATTTAATGCATACAGATCGCAGTGCGAGCTCTTCGAATATCCCCGAGGGCCTCCTCCTATTTCCGTGCCGGTCTCGCGTACCGGCGCGCGTACGAGACGCCGCACCGAGAGCGGCGGCGAATGGCGCGGCGCGTCTCACAACCGGAGAATTAGCATACGAGGTTGGAATCGAACGAGGTATCCCCGATGTCTCCATCGCTCGTGAAATGGATACCCCGTTCCATCGCGTTCTCCTTTCAGGATTGGTTTATGCCCGAGCGAGACTTACGATCGGGCCGTGCTTCAATCGCCGCTCGGGGAGCCAGCCAGCCGGCCGGCCAGCCGCTTCACCTCACCTCGTGTGGGTGTTTTACGTGGATATTATTGACTTCGTCTTGCTCTTTGTTGCTCTCCCCGATCCTCTGACGGGGAGAAACGTCCGGATGCTGCGCCGTAGCAAGTAATGCGTCGTATGCCGGGAATGAAAAGCGATTTATTCGTACGCCAAGTGTTATCGCGTCTATAAAACTCATTATTATATTCGGCGATAGTGTCTTTATATAGACGAATGCAAAGTGTACATGTTTACAAACATGTTTACAAACGCCAAAATATCAGATGAGCATAAGAGTAATTGAAAACACACATGAATATATGTATATTTTTATAAACTTTAAAATGCTATATTAAAAAATATATATATTTTAACGATCAGACTAGCGATTTTATATAGATTTGATGTCAAATGTATAAAAATATATGTATGACAACCTTTTGTTTAAAATAACAGTAATGTTGAGATAAAAAAATAATCCTAATTTTATGCGTGAGTAATACTCGTGCATTGAAGTCTCGATAATCATATTCAGCATTGAAATCTTCAGCTTGCCAGACACGATCGATTCGTTCCGAGTTTGCGTCTTACACTTTTCATCTCTCGACTTCACTGTGCCGGCGCGTTATCTGCGCGGAATATAATCAACGATGAGCATACGCGATATATAGCACGGTGGGAAGCTTCAGTGACAGAGAGATGCGAGAGCGAACGAGACAGAGCGCTGGAGAAACGAGACGGAAGAAGGAAGAGAGGCTACCGGCTACGGTGAGTTACGTTCTCGCGCGAATGTTCGCCAATTATCTCCAAACGGGTAGCCGACTCTAATTGGACTTTATGCCGGTGGGTGGAATCAGAAATTGTGATCGCGAAAAAAAAAGAAACTGTGCCGTAACGTGCGTGTGCGGATGCACGTACACTCGCTGCCGATAATTGGTCAAAAGCCGGAATGATTTGCACCATTAAATTTGCGTGGCACGAGCTGCCCGGAACTCTATAGTCTAGTCTGCTCGCTCGTGATTCGAGATGTCCGACCGGTTACGACGACGATCAACATGGTGTCGGTTTATTGCACATCCTGGTCCGGATACGCGCGCACGATGGAACTATCAAACTCACTTTTCCGACACGTAGACTCGTTTATGGTCGTAGCCGGCGAGTTATATTACCGTGACGTCTATTTGTCGAATATGACCGATGTTTGACGATATAGGCGATTGTGTCTGTAGTATTGCGTTTAACAACGTGCTCATTCGAGATTTCTCAACCGATTATTTTGCCTTGAACATAAAGACGATTTTTATTATCAAATAAATTATAGCAAGAGCAATCGATCGAATCAAATGTTTAGTAAAAAAAATTTTTACTTTTTTTATTCTAATTATCATCAGTCTATTCTTATCTCTTTCTTTCGCTTGATAGAATTCTATTTTTTTACGATTATTTAATCTCTGCTTATATTTTAGAAATAATAAACTCTTGCAAAAATGCTGTTAGCATTTAGCGCGAACAGACTCGTTTAGACATCATCTAGACGATGGTGCATAGCGCGAATCGTGGTGAGATTACGTGCAGAAAATGCGAGGTGCATCGTGGCACGCAACGAGAAAGATAATTAAACGCGCGTTTATGCTGCTGCTACCGGTGCACGTGCTATGAAATTAATTCCACGCTCGCAATCCGCAGATAGTCTGAATGGTACTTGCGAATGTTTCCGTTATCATTGTTAGCACACACGTTTCTTTTTATAATTCAAGTAAAATGCCTGGACGCAAAATATTGTCTAAATATATATATATATATTTTTTTTTATAAGCGTATTACGCATAATAAAATTATTAATTAGTCTAATCAATATTAGTCATTATTTTAATTTAAATGATTTCTTGCATCTTTTTGAACCTAATCGATAAACAATAAACAATGGAGATACCCTGTATACGTGCGTGCAACGAGATCGCTACGGACGGAAGATGCAACTGACTATACCGAGTGAAACCAATCCTTCGCTTGTTTTTGCTCCGACTGACTTATCGATATTGGCACGTTGTACGATCGTGTATGTAACTACTCGAGAGAGACAGAGCGGTTGGTGGGCGAAAGGGAAGAGAAGCGGAGGAGGAAGCTATACGGAGGCGCAAGTCTCGAGGAGGATAAACCAGCACAGCTGAATTATTGCTAAGTGAGGGTAGAACTTTGACCGGCGACCATTGTATGCGCGCGAGCGCAAACGCGTATGCGTGCGTGCGTGCGAGGTGACAGTGATGACCTGGATGACCGAACGCCGAACTCGAAACGCGAAGAAAGCGTCTAACTGAAAGTGCCAGCATGCTTGTATCTCGCACATTCCTATTCATTATAAAAAAATTGTTTAAAATTGTCAACATGTTCAATTTGTCAAAATTGTTACTTTTCTGACTGATTGACAAAATCCAAATGTTCAAGATTGGAGCATATTTTGAATTCGCATTTTTTATAAAGATAAAATAATATTTTCTATGTCTTGAATATAAAAAATAATGAATTTTTTATTTAATTAAGATAATCTTCAAATTTATTGGCCGACTGATAATTTTCATGTAACTGTAAGTTGTAATATTCCTGCAATATGAAAGGATGAATAAAATAGATACGTATACACTCGATCAACGCGTCCATTATCTGCGCCATGTAGCACCCACCATGTGAGGTGCTTCGTCGCTTTAGGCGTCGCATGACGTCTTCTTCAGCGGAGATCCGCGCGAAAATCAAGCATTACGAGAAGAACACCGCCGGAGTTGGCGGGGCTCTCGAAGAAGAACGATTACGCTCCGATGAAACTCCATAGTTATAAAAGCAGAGAATAGAGTGCGAAAAAGAGAGACGGCAAATACGTTTCTCTCTCTCTCTCTCTCTCTCTCTCTCTTCTTCTTCTTCCTCTACGTGCTCATGTTCGAGCCGAGCTGCGGAGGTGGATTAGCACGGAAGGCTCCATGCAATCAGGGTGTGTTAACTTCTATCAACCCTATATTACCATGTATTGGTCGATGGCACTACTCGCTGAGAGAAGAAGGTGCGAGAGTCGGAAGAGGTTCCAGAGAAGGCACTTCTCCTTTCTGTGAGATATTAGAAATCACAGAGAGGAAGAGTGACGTTATAACGTAGATGCAGTTCAATTGCTCGCCCATCACCTATATTAACCACATCGAATTTTTATGATCTAATAGCTTCAAAACATTAATTTGCATCATTTGACAGTAATTAGGTAATACAGAGAATAGAGCATATTATTTATCACGTACAATAATTTTTAATAACAATTGTTTTGAAATCAGAGAATGCTATGCAAATGATTCAATCTTCTTTCTCGAAACTTCTAAAATTTTAAAAAGACGTGTACGTTTTTAACATTTTTTTTCGGCATCAATTCAAGGTATTCCGAGATAAATGCAACTATGTAAATTTTGAAGTCCGCACGCGTGTATTAACGTTACATTTGCCAGCGGGAAGTAATAAATCCGTTTGTTCCCTCTCGCGCTTCGCAACGAAAGAAGGACGAGTCGTGGTCCATCTCCAAGTTGTCTCTCGAACATTTTATTCATTTGGCTCCTCTTTCGTAGGGGGATATCGTAACGGTGTATCGACCTACTCGCTGCCGGAAGTGCAGGTCGAGTATTTTGCCTTACGCGTACAGCAATAATTGTCGAATTTCAAATGCCCGCGGACATGCGTTTTTCACTCGCCTTTCTCGAATGAATCAACAATGAGAAGATTACGCTACGTTTCTCTTTGAGTCGGCGTCAAATGACATCGATATACGAAAACAAAAAATAAATAGACAATTCAAATGATTCAAGATTATTTTAAACATATTTAATTTAATGCTATTTAAAAGTTCAGCGATTTTGTCGTGACAAATATTCGTTATATTTCTTTTATAATGAGAATTCTAAAAATAGCCTCGTATTATCGTATCACGTGAATTGCTTGCCAGGTATATATAACTTCATACGTTACTTCGTATATCTAGAAAGCGATTCACGGTAATACCTGCGCCGACAGCGCGTTATCGAACACTCTCATCCCACTCCCACATTCCAAACGCGCCGGTCGTTGCATACAGCCACCTGCCGCATGCATTTCTTTCTACGGAATGATATAATGGCGGAGAAGAGAGCGCAGAGAGTATGCAATTCGTACAAAGATCGGCGCAGAGAGAGGGAAAAAAGGATCGCGTAGATCTAATCGTATACGATGGGGAGATCGTATTACGCAAGAAAGCGGCAACCGCGATGCCTCGTGAACGCTTTAATTATTTAAGTCCCGGATTCAACTTGCGCGATTGCACCTTCTTCCTTTTCTTACCGCAGCCTTCTCGTAACTCAGCGCCTTCTTTTGCTAAGTATAACCAGTGGCAAGCGATACTCGTTACCGACCCCATAGTTTTCCAAGCTTGCCCGCTAATCATACGATTATTTATTTCACTTTATTACGCGATATTATCTTAATCATTGAAATGATTGCAGTTATCGCAATAACTTTTGCATCTCGTGGATTATGAAAGATGTCATCAAATTTATCCATTTTTTTGTCCTCGTAAAATAATAATCGTCCTCATCATTACAAATTTTATCTTTCCTCTGAGAATACTGTCCCGCACGCGTTTTCTTTTTTCTTTTCATTTTTTTTACATTTGTTTTGCCATTTCTTCGTTTAAATTTATTTCTATTTTACTGAAAGATTTAAAAATAAATTTAAAATATTCGAAGGTTAACATGTTTATTGTACGTAATTTTTCTGTAACTTTAGATTGCGGCTTATCTTACACAATGAAACAGGTTTCGCACATTGATTTTTCGTCAGGGTCAAAATAGATGCGGGCAAGGCCTAGATTACGCATTTAAACTTGATATGCGGTTGGATTTGCAATGTTTATAAATCAATAAACGTCGGTCAATCAAATTCGAGAGCACATTATATCGATTATATTTTTATGTATGGTTTTTATACATAATCCTATCAACAATTCCCGATTGAAATGAATTGATGAGAACATTCAAGTGCTTGAAGGGAATGTCCTACTTATATTTTTCCGAATGCAGATTTTTTAAATATTCTGCAATCATGATCGTATACTTATCACAATTCTTTTTATGTTAAAGAGTTCTAATGCTATCTCTTGTCAATCACTTTACATTATATTTGCTGAAGCATTTTCGTTGATCCTCGTTTAATCAAATGTCCCTTCACAAGCGGTAATGATGGAACGTCGCGTGCTCCCAAACACTTAAAAGACATCGTCTCGCAACAATAAAAAACTCTCATCCGAATGAAGGACGACACGCGCTGCGCCGATGTCGCAGCGACTTGTGGAAAGGGCGACCAGCAAGGTTCAGAGCTCGAAAAGAGTGTGTGTGTGTGTGTGTGTGTGTGCGGGAGAGAAGAGAAGTCTCGAAGATGAAGAGAAGGAAGGAAGAGGAGCAAAAAGAGGAAGTAGAGAAGACGAGCAAAGAGAGACAGAAGAGGAGCGAGAACGAAAAGAGAAAGAGAGAAACGCTGATAGGATTATAAGTAATGCGCCGCAGCACGTGGCCCCGCTGGGCCCACCACCTCCAGGTTGTCAAACCTGTTTCTTCCTGTGTGCCATCGTCTGGAAGGTGCAGCAAGAGCGCGGGTGCCGCATCAACGTAGTGTCCGTCGACCGATTTTAATATTCGTTCCAGAAATCGGCTTCGCCGCGGCGCCAAAACGAATTCGACGTCGTGCTCAGGCCTTCCGGAAGCCCCGGACGAGTAATATGCGCGTGTTGTCGACTCCGCGCGAGACCGTGCGAAGTGAGATCCACTGCCGAAACACCGAAGGAGCAAATAGCAACCATTAGGCGACCAACCTGTGCCTTAATGGAAAAATTGAAGATAACCACCGGCCTGCCGCTCGACCACTCAACCGATTCGCTCTCACTGCCCCAGCACGGGAGGCGTTTTCGTCGATTACGTCAACAAACTGGCCCCGATCGCTGCCGCTCTTGGCCGGATCCGGATGCTCATCGAGGCCCAACCCGAGACAAACTGTCCTCGACATTGTCATTTTTTCTCATTACACACCGTGAAAAGCGACGTTGGCTTCCATTAGGCGATCGTCGTCGTGACACGAATGGAGAAACGAAAGAAAAAGAAAAGTTTGTGCAGACAGAATGTGTTTCTAGATACATTTATAGCGATTGAAGCTCTGCATTTTTTGCATTCTTTTAGAAAGATAAATCTATTCCATTTCAAATTAAAATTAAATCTGTAAAAATAAATCATTTATCTTTGCAGTATCTGCAATCTAAGTATAGTAAAGAAATTTGTATCAACAATCACATATTAATAACGTATTATACTATTTTACATAATAATAATATTGTATACGCTCTACAATAAAATTATATTATTATATCTATAAAAGAATTATGGACATTTATAATTATATGAATTATTATATTATGTTATAACACATTTAAAATGATTTCAAATGTACTTGAAATTGCTTCAACCGTGCTACCTAAAAAGACAGAGAATGTAATGAAGCTGATTATTCAATCAAAACAAAAAACTAGCGACATTTATTGACACGTGTATCAGAATTTCTTGAGGCGGTTGTTCATGCTCGCGCTTCTCAATCAGCGACAGGTTACACCATTTCGTGCAGCCTCCATTCCCGGCGAGAATGTATGTTATTATGCGTGTTTATCTGCTTTTCACAAGTGGTATCTGCGATAATTATACATTCCGAATATGAAAGCGATGAAAGGTCGCGTTTCTACGCCCGCTACCTGAGGCGTCCATTACTCGCGCACGGTTCCTTGACGAAAGTGCCTCAATCTCGTTTGAAATAGGACGCGTATTATTATCGCATATTGTTGTATCGATGATTTCTCTCCGATCGGATTGTCTTTAAGCTCCGTCAGACAAGTTCGACTCAGTGATTTCGAGAGACAGACTATCCCCGAGGCACCTTATTGACGAGCGTGCGCTATTTCGCGCCACTTCCATTTCTAGTGTTTGCCGCGATTATCAGCCGATTGATGATCGACGATATAATTACGAATCCCAGTGTTTTAAACGGTGACGAGAGCCCGCGCATTTCTACCTGAACCGCCGCCGATTACTTGTAGTTACCGCCGAATATGGCTGACCGACCGTGCAGACCGTTATAATCCGCTGATTGAATGAAATCAATGTTACTCCGCGACCGAGCGGAATGTGCGGGTGAAAGAAATTCGCCGGATGAAATATGGTCAGCCTACACTGGTGATTAGTTGATTTCTGGACTACGGCGGCGTCTGCTTTGCCCTTCTCTTCAGAACTTTCCCATGAAATTATGGTCAGTCACAAATTTTATCTCTGTCATCTCTATTCTGAAATATTTTCTTGCGCACATTAACATTTTTACAATATAATTATTTAGAAATAGGCAATAATTTTTAAAAGATTTTGTTTTCTAAAATAAAATGCTCTTTAGCGTATAATCTCAAGAAGCCATTCTATTGATAAATCATTTATGAAAAGTAATTAGAATTATGAGAATGAGTGAAATTAATTGGATGTCGACAGCGCATGCAAATACGTTAGAAAAATAATTCGATTGTAAAAGTACTATTGCGTAGAAGAATTTTATTCTAATCGCACTTGCGTCACTACGTCGATTCGATACGGCAGTCTCGATTTGAGGTTCCACCAGAGGTCATCGATCGGCTGATCTGACGCCAACGACAGCAGAGCGACGACAAAAAAGTTGCGACATCATACAGTTCCAGTTTCGACGCCGGCGTTACGCTGATAGATCCGTGGGATCCGATCGCGCCGATACGAGAAATCAATGCTGATCGTTTGATCGATCCGGCATCGTTCGGCGCCGATTTCTCCGCAGGTGTCCCAGACGACTACGGATACGTTGACGATCGTTGGCGTGCCATTTCACGGAGATCGATAATTCCCTCTCCCCCTCTCCTCTCGTTTATGGTACTGTAGCGCGTATAGTTATACAGTTTGATCTCTCTGACAGATCTCCGTCGTGAAATTGGGACTCTCCAATCGCTTGTGGATGCTGATTCTCCCGTCAAAAAGTTCAGGCAAAATTGCAACGGTGTTTTCCCATGCGGTTCCGTGTCGTACTCAAGTACATGCCGGGAGAAAGTTACGCTTCAAGATATTGACTCAACCAGTTCGCAGATAATTGATTTCGACAGTAACTTACATTTTTCGCACATGTATGATTCCCGCGTAAAACAATTTTTTTGCACTAATATCTATATCATCAACGATAAAAAATCTACTAATCCGAAACACGCCTGTAATGAACGACAGTAAAGCAGATAGAGCGCTGGTAGAGAGAATCGTGACGACCAATCTGTTATTTAACAAAATGTTGCTAACTGAGACGCGCTCCTTTGTTCGTCGCGCTTGTCCTTCTGTTTAACTCGTCAAAGAGAATCGTTCTTGAAACGAGCAGTAAAGGCGTCAAGTGGGAATTTACAAGGTTTCGTCGAAGCAGCGCGGCACGTTAAAGATCATGGTAGAGGATCGGTGTCCGTCGAGCACGACGATTGGCGATAAAACGACGTCATTACGACGTGAAACGCTGGGTCGAGCAGATCATCACCATTTGCGAACATGCGTGAAAGCGGCTGCTCGAGGCGCAGGTGGCGAAACGATCGGTTTTACGCCAACCCATTAAAATCAGAATCGATCGTCTCGCATAATCGATTTGAGCGAATCAAAGAATAGAAAGTCGCGAGCTCACGACTTTGCGCAAATAAATCGACATAATTTTATCGTTATTATTTTAAATATTAATGCTACATATTATTACATCTGTGCCGTCATTCTTTTTTTTTAAGTTTCTACATTAATAAGTTTATATCTTTTAGCTCTCTTTCTGAAGCGGAGATCACGAAGGAATATTGTTTTAAAAATATCGTCGTTGTTTTCATAATAATTTCACGTAGTGGTTACTTTGGCGACTAATTTATTTCTTCGTGAGAACTTGATGAGCTTTCCACTACACGACACCGTGTAAAATTGCAGATTTCATTTTCCGCGATCGCGAGTCTCAATTCACGCGTATAAAACACGCCATTTAACTGTGGAGAAGCACACATCGAAACTTCTTTTGTACTTATTAAAGGTGGACGCTTATTTGATCTTGACCCTTGGCGAGTTTTGCAATTCCGTTTACAGATAGGCAACAATCGTATACTCACGAACCAAACGTCAGCCATCATACGCACTTCTTATGTTCCCAAGATGCAAGAGAAAAAAACCTTGCTTCGAGCAGTACGTTGCTATTTAAAACTAGCTAATTTACTTGACGGAATATTTTCCTGTTATTGAATTTTTTGCTAATTTTATTCTACACATTTAAAAACATACAATCAATATATAATAATTATTTTTGCTTTAAACGATGATAATTTGATCAGAGAAACTTATTTATTTATGATACGTGATATAACTAAGTAAATGTGTCTAAAGTCTCTCAAAGTGTTATCATTATATTCCAATAATAATTGATACAAATCTATTGGCGTCGTGAGCTACTAATATTAATCGTGATTCAATAAGCAGCCACCTCACGTTCCTCGTAAAGAAATCTAAAGGTTTCAACAGGTTAATACAAATGAGATGGAAAACACAATTAATCGCAACTCGTTAGGAGATATTCCATCCATAATACCGAAAACAGGGAAGGTGCACCAGTGAGAGCCAGTGAGAAGCGGCCAATAGAATGTCTCTCGTTAAGCAGGCCAATAACAGCGATTACTTGAAATCAATGGCGCGTAAAGTAAGTATCGGTAATAAGAATCCGTAAAATCGTGAGTATGAATATAGAATATCCGCGAGGCCGCACGACCCGCGGCAAAGAAGATAGGTTAAAGGGGGTGGGATCAGGCGGAGGCCGCATAAGTGTATCATTACCTAGCTGACCCCTCCCGCATCTGATCTTTTGGAGCAGAATCTAGAGCAGACCGTTTCACATGTGAAAGGATACCCGAGTACCTCGCTACGACGTGCAATTATTGTCGGGATTCGTCGTGGCTTCACATCGCGCGCAACCGACAATTGTTTCCCGGTCGTCGGGCGAAAACATCTTGTGGGACATCGGAGCTGGTCACGAAAAGGAGTTTAGAACAGAAACGGCGCCGAGAATTCTAGGAGAATTCTAGAACGTCCACGGAAAGATAACGATATCGCGCGGCTCGCATCCTTGAATTCATTGCATGATACATATGTTTTTGACAGATGAAATAAATTTACATCATGGTCGATTGATTTTATTGCATGCGTGTAGAATTAAAATTGTTAAAATAAAATATCAATAATATATACATGATAAAGAATGATGGTAATTATGTGTAGAATATTCGAATATGAAAATGGGTTTAAATAGCGATCAATTTGCATATTTCAAGACTGATTATTCATCATTGTTAAGGTTCTTTGACTGCAACGTCTGTTTCAATGATTATTAAGCAATCACATTTACATATCAGAGATTAATTAAATCATTTAACTACTTGCAGTGCAATTCAGACGTCATATGAGAGTCATATGAGTGTTTCTACTTTGAAGAGATTTTATTTACGAAAGTGCACGCGTATAAATGTATTATATAGATGCAAAAAAGTGCAAATTGAATGTCGTTTATCTTAATTACATTATTTTCACATATCACATAACATTGATACCACCTGACATTACATAAAAAAACGGCATTCGTTTATCATGATACTACGAGCATTTTATTATTTTCAAAAAAAATTTTATTCATAAAACAACATATATATTATCTTCCTTTGTATTGGCCGCGATTACGTAATCGGAATATTAATATGTATGAATTTTTACCGTAAAATATAATTCCATCTATTAGAGCCAACTTAATCACGTCCTAGCAAATTATTAATTGCTAAATTTAAACATAATCATAATTAAGAAAGATTAATGTAAAGAAAAAACTGAGAACACACATTTAGATACGTGTGTCAAGACATACCATCTCGTAACCTGGACGCGCTGAGCGTCGAATGCCGTTTGTTGCCCCGAATGCTCGTGTCGTAAAATATATTTTTTTATTGCGTGTCCGTAATTCGTGAGCATGGTCATCGACGGGTTTCATTGGCTGGCAAACGTGCGCAGAAATTACTGCTATTAGCGATTGTAACGTTGCAAACAGGCGGCAGTCAAAGGTCGAATGTATCGATCGGCGCCGCGACGAGGATACGTTTTTGTGAGATATAAAAATAAATTCGCTATTTGGCGTGCGACGTGATACATAATTTGATTACATCTTGATGGTTAAAAGTTAAAAATAAGCATTTTAACACCCTTCCTCATAAAAGGATTAGAGTGTCTTGTCAATTTAGACGTAAACAAGCTTTAAATTAAATCGCACTTATTGCTCGCAATAGCACTAAGGGCAACACCGTGCCGGAATGAAAAGTGATAGATGGACAGGTAGAAAATGCTTTATTATGTTTTACATTTGCGTCTCTACGAAGCGAATGAAATTGCCTTCGATTTACCGCTGTCCGACATTTTGCGCGAAAAAAAAGAGACAAAATAGCCAACGAAACGCACGCAAGCGCGAAAGACGACCGTTTATATATATATATATATATATATATATATATATATACCATCGGCGATAATTACTGACATCTAGATAACTTGCCGTTACACGCCAGTGCGTTTCTCATCAATCGGGATCGGCTAAATTGAATCAAATCGCAGCGTGTTTTCAAGGCGCGAAAAGGGGACGAAAGGAAATCGCGGAAGGGAATTGCGATTGCATGACAGCTCGGCATGACACGCGTATGGGAACGCGTCGTAATTAGTTAAGTGGAAAAGAAGTTTTCTTTAACACGCGTATATCCAATGTGGCGTGTGCGCCGATAAAAGGCGTGATTAAAACTTTTCGTTAACCGCGAACACGTTAACGTGCTGTAGATACGCGGCTTATTATAAAACGCATATACATAGATAAATATGCATATGCAAGTTCAGCGAGGTCGCTCGCGCGGTCTGCGAGCTTTGATGTTGACGGAGAAATGATTTGACCGGTTTCAAGACACTCGTTAATCAGCCAAGTGGTCCGCCAGTGGTATCTAATTGACGGCTAATTGAAGTGGACTGTTAAATGAGAAACGGGCGATAAGAAACACCAACGCCGGATTATTACAAAACGCAATGCCGTGCGTTGCAACAGCGAGCGGATACATAGATAGCCGGGATTATTAACAATTTTTATGCGGCCCGCGACCCGATGACGGCGGCGATAAAGAATTCGAGATAGAATGTTAGACGCGGATTCGCGTTTTTAACGAAAACGACATGGAGGCCTACGATTAACCGACCGTCACTTAAACGGTTATTAATCGAAAGTGTTACGAATCGCGCACACGTCGAGTGAAATGACGAATTTTTCATTCGATCGGTATCTATAATATATCTGGTGTGCGACACGTAATGAATAAGCGAGAACGCGTTTCGCATAATGAATCGATGTGAGACAGAACGCGCGAGCTATTTTTGCCGCTTACGGGATCAAAGCGCGTTAGAAGTGTTGGTATATTTTTAGAATGTAGAACGTAGAGACAGGTGTACGTACGTAAAAGTGATATCTCGTTCGAGCAGAACGCGTGCCGTTGTACATATTTTGATGCTGCTATAATATATACTTGTTCGCGTAAGTGTGATTTTAATCTGTCCAGTCATTACGCGGCATAATTCTTCTATTTATGAATATTAATCTACAATTTTCTAGAGAAATCGCGTGCAATGCAAGTATGTAAATAAATCACTAATTACATATATAATGCGCGTGATTGAAACAATCTAGACCTAGACGTAGGAGCAAAAGGGCCACAACTTTGGAAGACAGCGTCTGCGATTCAGACACTTTAGTGGTTATCGTTTGGCCATCTGCCGCGCTGACAGATTTTTTCCGTTGCGGAGGGAGAAGAAGAAGAAGAAGAAGCGTGCCGAACATACGTTTCCGTCTATTTTTGTGCATCATTTCGGAGCACTTACCGGTACGCGAGCCCACGCGCTGGTCGTTAGGAAAGTCGTGCGCGTTTTAGGATGCCCGCGTGCATATACGCGTGGCAGACTGTCGCAGCTGCATATGCAACAGACGTTCGTCGCTTCGTTCTCGTTCCGCCGCGGACGAGGAACGAGTTTGGTGAAGCTCGAAAGGGGCTGTTCCGCGCTGTCGTTACGACGGCGACTTATGTACTTTCTAAATCTATTGCCTCGTTTTATGGATCTCCGTTAACACGCTGCTTGTCCAAGTGATAAACAGCCTGACCAGCGCGAGATGCACCGCGGCGATATTGTTTACGTCTTTTCTGCGCCGGAACGAGGCTTCATCTCGAGCCTCGTATTTTTCACGATATCTCCTGTCGTCGACTTTGTGATTTTCAGTTCTGTCTACGTTCGTCTCGTATTGCTAACAATAAGTTATAAAACGAACTTTTTATTTTCCTTTTCCCCTATAAGCATTTTGATTACAGCAATTTATTTGTCACGTAGAACAACATCGAAATACAAGATACTCTACGTAAACGACAAATACACGTGAAGAAATTTTGTTTTCGATAAGTCGCCGTTCGGCGTCTTCCGCACGGAATTGGGACCCGCCAAGTGATTTATGCCGCCTCAGGATGAATCATGCTCGTCGGCAAAAGAACCGGATAAGTATATAATCGTCGATGTAGGAGAGATTACTGTGGCTCGTGCTTGATACGAGGTTGAAAGGTAGGAGTGTGTGGGTGAGACGGCCAAGTAAAGAAGAGAATCGACTCGGTATTTTTCCCCCGAAATTCTCTCATCGCGCTCTTCTCGCCACGCGACTCGGAAAAAGTCAAGCTATACATAAAAGCCGCTTGCAAACACTCACCTTACAATCGCCTATAGCGATCGCACGTTGGCGTTGAGCGCGTCGCTAATTATGCATTCGATAATTTTCAAGCTCCAGCTTCATCATTAATAATAACTACGGACAGTCATATTTCACGTTATCTCTCTTTCACAAACATTCCATTCGTACATTTCGAATAAGATAAGAATAATCTCGCGTCATGTTTGTGTTTTTTTTTTTGTTAGGAAACAGCTTGTTTAATCGGAGATGCGCGTTGATAGCTTAAGGCGATTAGTTAGATAGGCCAGGCTTTTAGAATTGTCGTCTGGATATCGCGACCAAGCTTGGATCGAGAAAATTCATTCGTGACGACTTTCCAATGAAACTAGAAATGTTATCGGTAGCATCGTAAATTAACCGAGGAGAGAATAGGACCGTGTGCCGTATTGGTCGGATTTACCGCGGATAATAACGGGATTTCCTTATCGTTCGCGATTTACGATTGACGTCAAATATATTTCGCAAGGAATGAGTTGGTTGACACACGATGTGATTTAAACGGGATCACACAGCCAGTCATAAAATAAAATAAAATAAAATAAATTTATGCAAAGTCGACGATTTTGTCGTCCATAATCAATTAATCAAGATACAAAAAATCTCATATTATACGCATTTTTATAACCAAAACTTAATTAAGCGGAGATAATATATGAAAACAAGAATTACTCATTTAATATTCATATTTCTCTTCAGGTTTTATAGAAAAATTCGTACTAATTATAAGAAATAAATGCTGAGCAAGATAGATTTCGAGCTCAACAACGAGATGAAGAGGTCACACGAGAAGACGCTCTTCTAAGGATCTCACCATCAAAGGAAGGACCTGCTGGCACATGTTTCGGCTTAAGTTCTCTTCAGCGGCACCTGGCGTAGAGTCCTTGAATCTTTGGGACTGCGCCTTCCGGGTATGACGAGCGACCCACGTGTGTACATATACACATACAAACACACACGTTCACGTATACATCGATGTCGTGTCATCTCCCCCGCAGTAAAGGCTGAGCAGTGGCGTAGCCAGTATGTAAATTAGTTTGTTCCTTTGCCACGAAGAGACGGCAGAAGTGGATCTGCCGTCTCTTCGACTTCGACTATAAACGACGAAAGATACGAGCGTGACAAAATATTCAAAAATTATAAAAACGACGAAATGTAAAATTCTGAAAAAAGATGAACGGGTCTAGTCGTATTTCTGGCTATCAAGAAAGTAATATTTTTACGATGTTAGCACTATATAGAGATCGTTTAATTTTGAGTCGTTTAATATCCTCTTTCGCCGAGATGACGGAGATAAGTAATGCCGGATAAGGATGGGATTACGCGCATAATCGATACGTCGAGATTATTCGACGTTTTTCCTTCGAGCCGGTTTTAATTAATCTTGCGAGTGAAGATTGAAGAGATTGAGAAATTTGTTAAAGAAAATATAGAATCAGCTGACGCCACTGCGATGCACCCTGCGGCACGCGCTGTTATAGGGAGATACCCTCTCTAGCGGGATTTAAACGTTATATACGGGTTTTCCCCGTGTTCACGGCATCCGCTTGTCGGATAGGACACGTGTCCCGCCAGACACGGTAGTCCTAATGCGTCTCCGGAACGTGGGGGAGAGCACGATTTATTATGAACCAAGCATCCGATTCAGATCTTCCATCAGAGTTAGAAAAGCACCCGGAAAGCAATCCAACGAGGGTGAAACGAAAGAATGGCGGCGAATATCGTTCAAAGACAAGCTTGAAAATCAAGTGGCATGCAATGAAACGCGAGAAAAGCAAATAAAGCGATATGAGATTGTTTTGTCAATTTTCTATTTTTCTGAAAAATGTAAAATACATATATATATATATATATATATATATATATATATATATATATATGATAATTAACAGTTTTAATTTTTTCAATATTTAAAAAAAAGTCCTATGAATAAAAACCGTGATAAATGACGTCTTAACGTTTGCGCGTCACGAAAAATGCCGATGACCGAGGAGACACAGACGAGGACAGCGTTTCTTGCGAAGCAAAATAATAATGTCAAGTGTTCGGTTTGTCTTCCTGCGCTCTTCTTTTTCTCTCGCCTTCTTCACGTCTGCCGCCGCGACGTAAAGACACGCAACCTCGTGTGAGCACAAATGAGTGCGATGTTCCCGTCCGGTCGACGCGAATCTCCGGTGCATGTCGCAGACCCACGCCTAAAATTCCCCATTCTCTACATCACCCGGGGCCACCAGATGATATTGTTGCCCCGAAATCTACCGACATTGCCCCTTCCCTTGGCTGCATATGCGGGGAGACGACAGATTCTACGATCCTTTTTTTTCGCCACAGGCACAACATAAATCTTAAAGTATACGAAAAAACGAACATATACGTCAAAGAGTTCCTGCCAAGTTAATATTTTCATCATTCCTTTTTTTCCTCCTCTTTTCTTCGAGATGATAAATCGACAAATTTATGACTGTATGTTACAGTATATACAGCAGATATTTTATAAAAATCAATTAAATGATACATTTTTGCAAACAATTCTTTATTCGCGAGATATAATGTTTTTTCTTTCTCTTTCTCTTTCTCTCTTTATATATTTCATATGTCAACTTTCATTTATATATTTTTGATATTGTAGACGATATCAGGATGCAAATGTAAATTCTATCAAACACACTCCCTCTATTGTATCCCGTTATAAAACACTTGCATTTGTCTCCCGTGGCACGGCATATTCGTTAATAACAGGCTATTCCGTCGGTGTGCATACATTACGCGGTGGAACCTGCGTCTGGCAGGAGAAAATAAAGCGATCTTCTTGATTTATCCGCGATCGTCTTGCCCCTCGCCCCGTTCGTCTCCTCGCGGAGTGACGAGGAGATACTCGATCGAGCGATTCATGTGTCTCATCGATCCTCCCTGCCGATTTGACAATGTCGTGGAATAGCGGCGCACGAGGTCAAAGAGACACCTAGCTGTAAATGCAAATACATATATGCGATGGCCCGATACTTGTGCCCACGATTATTGCGCCACGTCGCACATAATCGGCCATTTGTAATTATAATGCCGTAATTAGAGGGTTGTCGTGATCTTGGACGATCTATCGGCGCGATCGCAAAGACGATTAAGATCAGGCCCCTCGTGTACGCGCGGTACATGGCTTCATCTGAAATGTAAAGTCTCCACCCGCGGTTTGACCCATCCGACATCGGGTCTTGGGAAACTGACGAAAGACGTGAACATTTTTCGAAGCCCCCTTCTCGAGCCGCGACAGCATCGTGGAACATGTGGGGTCATTACGTAACGATGTGAAAACTTTATTATCGAAAGATACGCGCTTCATGATAAACGACTAGAATAACCACGCGCGTTTAAAATATCCGTCGCTGAAATTTACACAGGTGCAACGCCGCGGTTGTAAGGTTCGTTTAATTCGTTTTAATCCGACGATCCTTAAGCCAAAACGTATGGCGGCAATATTTCCGTACGGCGTTATATTACCGGAATAGTTCACGCGACCTCATCCGGATTATCGTATATGCTAATTTATCTTTGACGTGTCGCCGCGCGAAAAAGAGGTTCGAGCCTCGATCTTATCAGTGTAACGAGGCGATCTTTTTATGATCACGACTCGGTTGATCTTGCTGACTTTTAGCTTCGAAAAATGACTCAACCTCCCATCACGTCGATCGAATTTAAAGATAATGAACGGTGTGGCGTTCACGCATTTCTCTCGTCTAAAGAAGATAATTTGTTTAAAAAGTTGCGCGATTATAGATAAACTCGTATGAACAATAAAGGAAACGTTCCTCGAAGCAAAACGTTCTTCGACCGTGCAACTCTGATCTTAATACCGAGTCTATCGCGTGTTCATCTCTCGCAGAGAAATCGCTCGTAGAGAGAGAGCGCAATTCGTACTTCGAACATCCGGTGAGGTTGCGAGGAATCGAGCTCGTAAGAAGCTGAGCCGCCCACCAAGGATCACGATTGCTCCGATGTCGGCTGGTTCGAGCTCTCGAGGATCATTGAAGGCGGCTGTGCATAGATTTAACACGCTGCACTTACGCGCGCGTGCCTTTACAGCCCCGTGGGTCATTCAATAAAGGTACAACGCACGCAGTGACCATTCAGAGATGGTTGCGCGAAACTGCGCGAGGTTGGCGAACGTAAAAAAAAAGGAGCGACCGCCAGGGGAGAAAAAAAGAACAATGGAACACGAAGGAACTCTAGCCAAGTCCTGACACTATACTGGTTTATGTAAAACGACATTCCGCGCGTGGTGGTGTCTACTCAATCCTTATCTAAAGCAGTTATATAGAGTCGTTGGGAGTCGCGCCTTCTTCAGAAGGTAATGCACGCCCGGTATTCCTTCCCTCACTGCCCTCGCGTTCCTTCGTCATTCCGATCCGCTTCTCCACCTTCGAGTCTACCGTTCCTCGTAGAATCTCTTCGTTCCCGGCCTCGCGCGCTCGCACTAATACGTATATGCATGCGTGCTCGCACGCGCTCTCGAGTGTTTGCCCAGAGAATGCTCCACCCGGTTGTATCCCATCGAGCGTTCGCCAGTCGGCTCTTACATCGCGCCTGCAGGGTTATCAAATCGTAGCGAAATGCGGCCGCGAACAACGTTCCGCGATCAAGCCGACTACGCGAACTACCTGTCCTGATAAAGATATCCTGGGAAAAGGCATGAAACGCACAACCTGAGTACACCGCCATATATCGCCGGCTTCAAGTATCTGTTGCAATAGGTACGCGTAGAACTCGCAGATGATAAAAATAACTTTTTTTTTACCATGCGATGCCAAAAATATAAATAACTGCATGTCGGAAAATATATAAAGAACAGAAATTAAATTTGATAGCAAATAAATAAGATTTGATGTAAAGACAAGTAAAATTAATGAAGATAACGTAACTGTCTCTTACATCTAGTTATAATTACAGTTAATGTTTGTATAATATCTGATAAATACATTATATTTATCAGTAAATAAAGTTGTTATCATGATAAAACCGTTAATTATTATAATTAAATTGTATTGTTGTGTATATTTAAAAATCGAAATAGATGACTTGAAAATATGTGATATAATAAGCGAGAAGCATAAATTCTTTGAATCAAATCATTACATTCCATGTCGCTGGCCAACAATAAAATTCAATCAAATGCCCATTACTATCCTTCCGGCTATAATCTTAATAACGACATATTTTACTTACGCTCGCGAATGCACTGCGAATTACAAAGGATTGAGTTTCAATCACTCGGAGCAGGTTTGGCGCGGCGCGAACATCAGATCCGCGGCAACGCGGAAGGTGATTAAATACGAAGAGAGATATTACTCGCAGTATCGCAACCTTGATCGCTCGGTTTTATGACGTTACGCGCTACGGGCAGATGGGTGCGTTTATTATATGGGCGGAAAACTCGCACCCTCGATTCAACGGGGCCCGCAAGAATATCGCCGTCCGCGGATGAAGCCCCCCCCCCAAGATCCCTTCGCTCTCTCTCTCTCTCTCTCTCTTTCTCTCTTCGTACGCGCGAAGGCGTGTCGGAGGAGAGAAAAAAAAGTTATAGATTATGCGCCGAATGTAACTTTAGTGGCATCGTAAACCGGTATCTTTACCATTCCCGACGCCCACGCGCTGACGCATTATCCTAGAGCGATCTGCCTATCAACTAGCGTGAAAACTCGGTTTAACACTCTTGCGTTCGCTGCGCCTTTCGTGACGAGGCACCGTGGCCTCGGCCTTACTCGCTCGTAGCCGCTTCCACACGTCGTATACGGCTCGCCAAGATCAAACTGCAGCCTTCGAACGCAGCCAAAGGCGACTTGCATGAACGATCGGATCGATCGCGTTCCGTTAATTCAATTATATCGTGATCATTACTCGTAGTCGTTCCTATGTCGGTGTTTATATCGCCGTTTCACTTAGAATTGTCGCGTGGCGCGATAATAATAACAGAGCGATCCAGATATCGACAAGAAAACATTTTTTATTAAATGCATCTTCGTAATTAGAAAATTTCCCTTTCACCGTTCAAAACAGAAAGAGAGAGACGGAGAATTTTTATATATTTTATAATAAAATATATTTTTCTTTCCACAATTCCTAAAAGATTGGAATTTAAGTTTCCCGACTGCGGAATGCAATTTTTGCTAAAAGCAGTGCGATGAATGCCAAATTCCAAAGTGTCAACTGAAAGAGGGAGACTTGTATCGGAATCGCGCGTTCTTTAGATGTATTCGAAGAAAGAACTCGGTTTTTCCGGAGATGCAAGAACTCGAACTTTTCGTCATGCGATGGATAGAAATAAGTGCTAGCTGCCAGCGATGTTTGTACGACAGAAATTTCACAGGAAATCCTATTTTTCGTTCGCGGATTCACGAGATTCTACAATGAGTCGTCGATCTTGGCTATACCCAAAGCGCAACTAAACTCCATTTAAAGTCTCGTCGACCTACGATCAATCGAAAATGGTGCCGCCCACAAAATTGGACAATAGGACATCCGGTCCTTTCGTACAGGTGAATGTTTACGCGGTTTCTTCTCTTCTCGAAAAATTTTCTTGGGTCTCGACGATGCTAATATTACTCGAATGTAACTTTAACAATCTAATCGTTTTATTAGAAATAATAAATATTGTGTACGCCTATATCTTTTTTTTAAATAATATATTGTTTGTTTTTATATAAAAATAAGTAAAGACAGAATCTTTTAGAATGCACATATTGAATGTGCGTATGTGTGTGTGTGTGTGCTACATCGAAGTAATCAGGAAGGCAGCTTTGCATCGAGAAAGAACTCATCGTCTAATATCGGACACGGTGCTAATGCATTGGTTCTACACTCGCGTTTCGCCGCGTGGACCGTCTGTCGGGAAATAGAGGTTCCGCCACACGTACGGTGTGTGCTCCATAAGGTGGCAGCGAGAGAGGCGCGTGGTCCGCGCCGTTTCACGGTTTACCGAAAAATTAGCCATTAATTTACGCCTGCCGGGCCGATGGGTGTGCCGAGCTCGTGTAATGAATAACCCGCGTGGCGAGCGTGGCCCACATGGTGCGTTTTCCGGGAGGATTATCATGGCTCTCAAACACCTTGGGGGAAACTTGTCAGGCAATCTATATTGAAGGAGAATGCTGGGCGTTTAATTATAACTCTACACGAAATATACGAAGATGTGTTGTGCGCGCTATATTCCACAAAACGTTCTTTTCTCCAAAGAAAAGTCATGACAACTGATTTTTACAAGTTTTGAGCTTACGTGGATGTAGCAGATTGTATTTATTACTTGAAATTAAAAATTAAAGATTGTTTTATTATTAATTTCTGATTTAATATTCAGAAATAATAAAAGACGTGAGATTATATGATGACACTCTATTAATTTTGTGAGATGAATATATTTATTTACAAAGATTAATATTATATTTCTGTATCATGATGCAAGATAATCATAGTATAATAGCCAGCTGATACATGACAAGAGTGTGTCTTGGAAATCGATTTTAATACCGGAGCAGCGTGTTCTCATGGCTGCGCAAACATTCCAGATTTTTTTTCTCGCGTTTCGATGCCCCTACCGCGTTCCAGATTCCAAAATGACGCGCGGATAATAAAGAGATCATAGAATCCGTTTCGTCACGCGCTAAAAATCGATTCGAGATTCGCGCGCATGACGATGATTATATCCGCGAAGTGAACAATCCGTCGCGCCGAAGGACGAAGGTGCGATTTGTATATATATATATCATCAGGAAAAACCGGGCTCGCCAACGGCAGCGCGATTGTGCTGCCGAGAGTGTTTTACGAGCGGGATACCGTAGTTAATAAAGCTTGCTCTCGTATCCCCTCGCCTTTATCCCAGTTTCCACGTAGTCGAACGGATCATCGTCGGGGCGTTCGGCCGCCTCGTAAGTTTCATCGTAATTATTAATTTTTACGAGGTGGGCAGAGATAGGTAGGTAGGTAGGTAGGTAGGTAGGTAGGTAGGTAGGTAGGCAGGCAGGCAGGCAGTCAGACAAGCACACCTCGTGCAAGGCGCTACAGGTGCGATAGAGATCTCCCTCTCCTTTTCGCGGCCCACCGGCGCACGTCCCTGAAGAAACCACCTCGTTCGCGGCCCCCATTCCCCCCCCCCCGCTCGTTCCATTAGCCATCGGCGTGAGCAAACGCACGGCGAGACCTGGAAGATAACCCTACTGTCGGCGCGGCGAAATATTTTAATTCCCGACGAATGGAAACGCCTCGTTCTCTCGCCTCGCTGGCGTTAATTCATCCTCCACGCTAGTCGAACCGTCGCGTGAAAGAAATTACAATTTTCTTCGAATGCAACGGCTTTTCGTAAATCATTGACGCGATAAGTAGATGACGAAGTAGATTTCGAAGATCGGCGATAATCGTCGAGATTCCCGCGCGCTCGCGAAAGAAAGATCTTCTGTCGTTAAATCGCCTAGTGCAGTGAACCCCGCGCGAATTAGAGGCGTTTACGAAGTGACTGGATGATCGACGCGTCCGCTTATCAGCCGTTTCTCACGGCAAACGACCGCAATTATCCGCGGTAATACCGCTGGAAGAAGTTATGGAGATACTTAATCCGACTTAATTAATTACATCGCTCCTTCATCGCCGTAAATTGCCCGGCGTATGCTACGGCGTTGCAAAAACTATTACGATTTCCTGCGATCTACGCAGATTTATCTCCTATAGTCTAATGGGATTCGGAGATAAGTTAACAACATATATCTCGCCTCTGTCTTCCCTTTAAATCTATTCATCGGCTCGATTCGAGGCAAACGTTGTGCAACGCGGAGGAGATCTCGCATCTGAATTCGTTTATACGAAAATCACTTAACAATCGCCGCCCGGCGGCGCCAGGCGATCAAAATTCTCAAAACGAGCGCATAATTCCGCCGCGAATTGTCGAGTCATAATCGGCCAGTAATAATCTCCGGTGACATTTAACAATCACTTGGGCAGCTCGGTAAATTTACCTTTGAAACAAGCCGACCGCACGACCTTAAATCGACGCCGCGACATCATTGAGACACTTAAACGAAAAAATAGTGATTGTAAGCCCATTCCTCACGATCGCGCGATTACATGTCCGCTTCGGCGTTTACTACTCACTAGCCGAATAGGCCACCCACCGCGCATCTTATCCGGGATCTCGCCGCGCCGCGCGAGAGCAAAGATACGCGCTAGCATTATGAATCGGTACTCATCCCTAGTGATGGGATCAAGCGTCATCCCGATCGACAATTTTTAACATCATTGAGACTGTTATTTCGTCAAACGTACAGCTACAAATCTAAAATACATATACTTATTTCCAGCAATGGGTTGCTCAAACATATAACGGGATCTAAATTTCAATTTTTTCTCTATCTTGTTTTTTGGAGATTTATCTATGTCGAGAATATTGGAATTATACTACATATAAATATATTTATAAAAAGAGAAAGATATTTTATATCTCTAAAAATTTAAAAATATTTTTTTCAATACACGCATTAAATATTCGATATTATTTTAAATTGGTCGTAAACCAGAAGTAATGTAATTGGATCGAGCCCATCACTACTAATCCCCCCGCGAGTATCCGGCCGACTTCTCAGATTCCATATCCTGTTCGAGCGTACGAGAGGATTCCTACGTGCATTGTTTATCCTGTGGGAGGTTGATACGGGATGATACGGCGCGGCTGTAAGCGTTGCGCAATAACATCCCGCAGCATCGCGCCTGGTCCTAAGCTCGTCGTTTTATGCTGGCTGTAAGGTCCTCTGATCGCCGATGTGTGCGAGTGGTTCTTTCGAGCAATGGTTCGAGGTATCTATGGGCGCAGGTAGGTCTCGCGCATGGCGAAGAACTTTAAACGGGAAACAGAAACCTTTGTCCTATCCGAGAGGAGCTTGAGATCTTGGCTTTCGTTTATTCACGTCTGGATTTCATTCTTCAAAGTGCTCTTATTATTAAAAACACGCATAATACGCTCTCCAGCGTACAGAAAAAATAATTTCGGAAAATATTTCTTTATATAAGATTTCTATAAAAAAAATATATATTCCATGTCCGTGACAGAATTTTCTTTTTTTCTCATTTAGACTTTATAAATTATTTTACTACGTGTTGTATACACTTTAAAAAAGTGAAATTATTTGTAATAAATCATGACTGATCCTTCCATTGGGCAATTATATTGTCTTTATTACATTTTATCATATTTCACATCCTATTATATCTATCTCGATGGACATTAAGCGCATCCTTTGCCGCTCGTCTCATGAAAATTCGAGAAATGATGTACCTGCGCTTCACGATGCATCTCTCGATGCATCTTCTCCTGTAACGTGCTCAGGTTTACATCATCGGCGTTCTACATATCGTTTGTTTGCCGCATCTCATTGCGGTTGGTTATCCGAGATCGGTGCGGGTAAATAGAATCCGGCAGGACGCGGCATATAATTAGAGGAGATTTAGTAGCGGGCTGCATCGGGTGCACCTGTGAAGGAGGGCTACCCTCTCGAGGCGCGCTCGATTCGTGCTTTAGGTACACCAGCCGAGAGGAACAAAATGGCCAGACGCGTAGGCGAGTGTCCGGTTCCCTTTGTATTCGCTACCTGTCTTAAGACATCCCCTTCGTGCTATCCTCGTCTCCTTCTTTTTCCTTACGCGTGCGTATTTACGAAGAGAAAACGGACGAGGACGGAGGGGATGTCAGATCTTTTGATAGCACGGCATTCCTGCCCATTCGTCAGACATTTGATAGCTTCACGTGGGAGCCGCGGAATTCTTCGTGGTGGTTATCTTCGTCCTCTTCCCCTTTCCTTTCTCTCTCTCTCTCTCTCTCTCTCTCTCTCTTTCTCTGCCCTCTGTGCAACTTTATGGAACGTGTTTAGGTATCAGGTACACGTTTCGTGGCCGTCGATGCCCCTTGATATGTCCTCTGTAGAATCTCGCTTCTGCGTATTTTCTAACGCCACCGGCCAACTACATCCGACCACCCCCACTACCCTTCTTCCGTAAATTCCACAATAACTGCGAATGTTCTTCGCGCGCCGTGTCGTTTTACTGCCAAGATCGCTCGCGCCGATATATTCTTTCTATCAATAGATGCGTTATATTTCGTATGGCAAAAAGGCGTAAAACAAAATATCATTGATTGTTATACTGAAATATCTCTTTAAGTAAAAATTATGAAAATGTACTCGAAAAATTTAAGAAATAATAAAGATTGCCCGAAGATCTTTAGGATATTTAATTAATAACTAAAGTAATGTGATATTTCTAATTCCAACGATCGCAATTTTGCCGTCATATGATCGATTGATCACAACCGCTTCGCTACAAGGAATTAAGTCAAATGGAAACAAGGCAAAATCGAGCTAAACAGGCGAGCAAGTGCGACGCGATCCTGCACGGCGATCGGGTTGTTAAGTTAGCACGCAAGTAATCCAATAATTTCCTCGTATCGCGAAAGCGAAAGTATCGCCGAGACCGCGCACGGCGTCGTAAAGTCAGATTTAATAATCCGGCGCGCGCGTACAGGCTCTTTTAATAAATAATTAATGACTTCTTCGCGGATGCAGCTTGGCTCGTTTTCCGTGTGTATCGCCAAAGTTATTCGGCGTCGGCGCGATAGATCTCTCGGACGGCCGAGAGGGGCAAATGAACCAGCGTGCGCGTGGAGGGCATCGCTAAAAAATTTGCATAGCAATTATCGTGCCGCGCGACATATGCTCGCTCACTATGCGCGGCTATCACGTTTTGTGCCGGTCGAAACATACGCGCGAAACGTATAAATAGAGAGAGAGAGACGCATAATGCACGTAATATATTTGTAGATCGGCCGTGATACCGTCGGTGTGTGTGCCGTACCGTTGACCACCGGCCGAGGCTCGGGGGAATCGCGACGAGCCCTTCCCCCGCGCGAGACGACTTGTATCGCGACGAGGTGTGCCATGTGGTGGGAGACAGCATATGGGCACGCGCCCAAGATCTGATAAGGTCGGCCGCTTCAATTGACTGCAATCATGGGGGTTAGAGATATTAACTACTCGCGGGGATTCTCGCGCCACGCGCTTCCCGTGCGAGCTTCTCCGGGAATTTCCACGTAACGAGAGCCTGCAATTGACGGCTTTATCGGACTTTTCGGATCGCTAAAGTGGAAGGTTGCAATTGGTCACTAGAGAATAGACTAGGCAATGTGCCTTGTTGAATCCTTATTAAAATGAATAAGTAGTACTTGTTCGTTTAGGGATGAAGTTAAGAATTATCTAAAAAATTTTATTAAAAAAAAACAATAATTTTCTTATTTTATATTATCTTTGTAAATAATTGGTAATCAAATATCTTGCTTAAAATTCGCATTCACAAATAAGGGGTCGCGAACTCTCGAGAGATTTCTTTGCAATAGATACGTTAGGGAATATATGAGTGAACATATGGGCGTGGCATGTTTATAAAGGGTTGATTGTCACATTTTAGGTTGATTTGTGGGAGTTTCGGGTAACGAGAACTTGCAATTGACAGTTTTATCGCACCATCGAAAGAATCAAGTCACTTGATTGTGGATGTAATAATGAAAATACATATTCGATTACATTTGATGGATAAATGATTCAGTAATATAAAATAGAAAATATAACATTATTATTGCATTAATTGTACGATCTAAAGATAATTCGATATTGACCATCACTTTTAAGACGCACAAAAATAATCCTAAATAAAAACAGTCTAGCAATTAAACGCTGACGCAACCCAAAAATTTCATTAGCAAAAAATCGATCTATCGCCGAGCTGAAATAAAGACTCCATGGTCTCGCGACGTTATTTACTTGTCATTGCTGCAAAAGGTTTCGTGTTCTCCTTCGTAACGACTTCGTGATGGGTTGCGAGCAACACGTCTTCATTAAGCGGTTGAAAGAACCTCTTTCATTGTCTAAACGAGCCACAGAAAACCGGTTGATCGATCAATTGGCCGGGACACGCGCGGAGTGCCGTGGGCAAGAGAAAGACCTCGATTCGATTCATTAGAATCAATTTCATGCCCAATATGGCAGCGCCGGCTGCTCCTTGTTTTTCACAAATTAATCGACCGGCAATTACCGCGTTAGAAGCAACGCAGCACCATACGAGCGTTTTTCGCGTCAGTTGGCGTCGTGCGCACAGCATGTTGCGACAACACGACATCGTGACGACAGCACGTTGGTTGAAAAAAGCAGGCGGCACTGTTAGAGTATGAAAAAAAAAAAAAACTCCGGCGGACATTAGCTCATTAAACAACAAATTTAAAGGAATCATCCCTGACTCATAAAAGCCATGTCTTGCTTTGTTAAAAATTATAAAATATTAAGAGTAAATTAATAAATAAATAAAATTTTGTTTAATTTATCTGCGGTAAACAATAACCTAATTAAATCCGTTTCGTATGCTTTGATATATCAAATTTTTACAAGTATTTATATATATTAGAAAAAATAGTCGTAAATCTTCATTCGACGAAGGAGTTTTTTTTTTTTTTTTCAGTGATCAACAGTTCCATTATAATTTTGACCGATGACAAAAAGTTTTACGAATTCCCAGAGCGTGACGAGTAAAAAAAAAAGATGGTTGGCTCTCGCCGTAGGCTAACGCGCGTTTCACACAATTCTAGAGCAACCCCGAGATATCTCCATATTTTCTCAACGAGCCAAAACATTTTCAAACAAACTCTCAATACGATACGACGGGAGCTGCTGCGATGGGAGAAAGGAAAACTGTTCTCGCGCCGGAGGAAATAAGAAAAATCCCACAGTTCGAGATTTGAGATCGTTGCGATCGACATCGGCCCACGACAGGTACGGACAAAGCACCTTGCATTGTATCCCTGTCAAACCCCCGGGGCCAGTGAATCCCGAGATACCGGTCGTAACGAGATTATTGTAGGCGTTGAGCCATAGAGAATAGCCACGAACTTACAATGAAGATCCCAGAACGAATCCCATCCCCTAAACGCTGTTGCCAAACTCACATATGTGAGATTCCTCTCGATGAGTCTCCGCTCCTGATCTTCTCAAAGCATAGAAAGATAAAGCGCACCGAGAATGATAACACGAAGCAGCAAAATGATTATGTTTGACGCTGCTTTAATTTAATTGTAAAATATGTAAATTGCCTTTCTTGCTAATAGAAAATAAAAGTTGACAATCGTATATTAATTAATTCGATAATTATATATTAATTATATGTAATCAAAACACAATGTTGTATAACATACGAAATAATTCCTTTCCATTACACGCTGTGCCCTTCAAAACGAGATTTATGTCTATTGGCTTGTATTATTTCTAAACACAGTAAATACTTAACATATTACAGATATCATTTACGCGACCTAATTTACGCTCGCACGTGAAGCGAGTAATATGCGAGCATTATTGCGGAATCTTAAATCAGCCTGTTCAGTTCGCCGATCCTAGTAATTAATAAATTCGAATAGCTCGACAAGCGACCACCCAGCACTCTCGAATCCAGGATCTCCCTTTCGCAGTTTCGAAACCGTAAACGGCACTCTCGTACGTGCATTGGATTAACGGAATAGCGCAATGTAGCAGCGCGACCCGTTGACCAGGTAAGAGAACGCAGTCTACCTGCTCGATCATTCCCCGGCGGGAGGTCTAGCCACCATAATTCCGCCTTCGTCTCTGGCGTCATTATGAGATGCGTGTTGCACGTTACATCAATGACTACCAACGGACGAGAGCTCGTTGGACATAATCATGACGATGAGTCCCTCTCTATCTCCTCACCATCGTCCACCTGACTGCTTGAAGGCAGATGACACCTTAAAAGCGTAACCTAGCGCAGGGGGTGACTCCTTCCGTCGATTCGTCAGGTAGAGAGCTACCTGCCTGCGTGTCCGCTTTTGGTCATCATCATGTCCGATGTCACTTGCCTCTATGCTGAGGCAGATGAGTCACACTAATGAGAACGAGCCGGCCGAACGAGGAGCACGAGCTTAAAGTGACTACCACCATTCGACGAGGCTAATCTTACTCTCGCGATCGTCTCGGTCGATGGGTGCGTCATCTGCTGATGGCGATTAATTAGTGGCTCGTGGAGGTCGCGCCGATCTATGAACGTCATTGCTTGATTGTTTGACGAATAAATTTCGAACGTAATTTCCTGTATCGCTTACATTCATCTTATAATAAAATTTCGCGTAATTCGAGATATTTCGATTTTTATGAAAATCAGATAGAATAAAATCATTAAAAAATAATAATTCCCCCGTGTATCACGCGATTATATATTTTGAAATAAATGATATCAATCGCTTATAACGTGATATAAAAAGTTAAGATGGATAGATTAAATTTAAAATTAAATTGTTCAAACGTATTATTAGCAAGTTATTTCAAGTACTATCTTTATAAAAAGTGTTAAGAATTTTTCTATCAATTGGCGACGTTACTTTCGCTCGTCTATTTACACGCTCTCCGTGCCACGTGATCCCGTATAAAAATCGCGAAACACGACACGCGACATTATCGTAACGATAACGAGCATCCGCGCGACGAGAGCGACACGATCAAAAGCCCAACGTCTCGCTCGTCCATCCGCCGCCTGGCCGTGTGTAGGTTCCGTCCGGATGAACCCTTGCATGTCCAATTAATTCAATGAGTGAATCAGGCCCCGCTCCGCCGCCTGGCTTGTATGTAACGTTTTAATGATACGACCCTGTCCCAGCCAGATGACTCCCGATGCTTATCTATCCCCTGACCGCCAACGGCACACCCCTAAGGACGACCCCCTGGTATCGAGCACGTGCCACGTAGAAAAAAGCCACATGTGACGGAATATGTGCGTCGACTCGTTACGAAACGTCGGATGCTCTTTCCGGCAAGTACGACGGCTATGGCGTTTCGTAACATTTGTTTCTAGTTAAAGTCGACGTATTTCTCCGTTTTCTTTCCCTTTTGTTTCTTATATCAAAAATCTGAAAAGGCTGAAAATTTGCAAAACTTCTTTTGCAATCTCTATTTGGATGAAGGTTGATTCTTTCATACATCAACTTTCACTTTTGTAAAATTAGTATCATATATTTCAACAATTTCAATATAATTTATAGATTTCTCTTTCTCTGTCTCTCCAAAATTCTTTTCTCCTCAGAAAGACAGACAAATTTAATAAATCTATTTTATTGAAACTTAATTCTCTCTTTCGAGTATAAAACTGGCATATTTACACGAGTCGCAACTTTAAAACGGCTCCCTTCACTGGTGGTCACGAAAAGAAATGTTCTCACCGGGTAGAGCATAACTAGCATTGACAAGGCAACGAAGAGCCCGACGATTCTGTCGGCGATGGTAATTGAGAATGACGTACGTTCTCGCACGACGACGAGGGCGGGCGGCGTTCTTTGAGATCTGACGTGAAGGACGCCTAGGGTGGGCGTACTAGAAACGTCGTCGGGGCGCGAGATTATATGCACGCTTATTATACTTCATGAGAAACAAGGAAGAAGAGAGAAAAGAGAAGGGAAAGCGAGAAGAGCATTAAAATGAATACGGGAGAAGAACGACGAGCTTCGCACGAGCGGCACACCTCGCCTCGCGGAATACGTATTACCTCGTGGTGTCGGAATTATTGCCTCGCGGCAGAGCCGCAAATGGGACAGGTTGTTTCGCGTTGGTAGAAACGAACAATAAATCGCGGAAATTAAATCGACGCTATCGGCTGTCGGTGGCGCGGACGACGTACGAGACATAGCGACTACAAAGGCGAAGACGGTCGTTTCCTGCATATCGGCGCATCCGCTTCATTATGATCCGATACAAAACAAGCCTTATGCTATTATATTTTTATAGTCTTGCAAAATATATAAGTTACGTATATTTGAAAGAAAAGTTTTTTTCTTTAATAAGAAAATTAAAAAATTTTTGAGAAAAGAAGCAATTGATTTGAGGAAGTTAACAAAAGAAAATCATATAAGACTCGTAGATAAGATCCTCTTATTTTAATCTTACAAAATTATCATGCGAAAAGAGCGAATAAACTTAAATGAAATCGCGATGACAATAGCTATGTCTCGTTCCCGAGACATCGACGAGGATCGTGTTTAAAGTAAGGCACCGTAATGCCCGAGCGAGCAGTGGCCGGAACGCTGGCGGCCACGAAGATCCCATCGTATAAGGTACACCGGGCATAGCGTGCGGAGTAAATGTTCCAATCCTCGTGCCCTGTCCACAAATTATTCCTCGTGTTCTGCACGATGCAGAGCACGAGCTCGGCGCACACGCGCGCGTCGTCCCGAGAGTTCACGGCTTCGCTGCGAGTGCCAGGCGGCGGCGGATGCAACGACTCTTCTACTCATTCCGAGAAGCGAGTATCTTGTCTGCGATTCGTAAAGAGAGAGAGAGAGAGAGAGAGAGAGAGACAGACGGAGAAAGAGAAACACCCCGCTCTTGTCTCGTATGCCACGATCGACCTAGCCGAGCTCGATATACCTTCGAGTCCCAGAGCGCTGTATTCCGTACGAGTAATCGGAAGAAACGGCCTCGAGAAACAGAGAGAGAAATCGCGAGAAGAAGAACGGTAGCACGTGTGGCTACATCGATTCGTTTCTCGTCTTCTTGCGGCGAAGTAGTTAAGACGTTTCTTCTTCCCCCGGACTGGCGTCGTGACGCGAAAGACTTGTTCCGAGAGAGTCGGATTTTGTTGTTATTATCTGCTCGCTCTGTTAACAGTGCGCGATTGTCCTGACGTATTTAAGACGCAAAAGAGGAAATGACAGAACGATTCAGAAAAAGAAAGTAAATTATTGTGACAACGTGAAAGCGTGAAAAGTAATTATAACTTATTTAAATATATCCAATCTGTATATTCACAAATTAAAAATCATAATTGATATTGCTAAATTTGATAATATTACATAACATCTTGTCAGCTTATTTGAAAACTTAAAAAAACAGACGGATGAAAATTTTCAAATTAAAGAAACTATAAAAAAAAAATCGAGTTATCGGATAAAGAGCACGACTAATCGGACAACGAGTAGTATTCGAGCGAGCAATAGTGCAAGATGCTCTCGTTTGTTCCTCGTTTCGAGTCGTGTCGTTCGCGTCGTGAGGAGCTCGAACGAACACCGCCTATCTCTCATCTGCCGTCCACCTGTATTCCTCGTATTGTCAGCACGTGGAATCCCGTGGAAATTAACGATTGACCCCCGCAAGAGAATCTGGCGCTTATCTCGCTCGCTCCATCACGGCCGTAGAAGAGAAGCGTTGCGGTCGCGGCTGTAGACTCTTATACGTGATCGCAGATACCACGTGCGGTGGCTGCGCGATTCGAATAAGTATATCGCTGGCTAACGCATTTACACAGCGCGGATACAGGATTACTCGTGGCTCGAAACAAATAGAAATTACGGGATATGAGCCTGGATAAGCGGCGGATATGCAGCGATCGATATACATCTATTGCCGTTCAAAGCTATCGCTGTTAAAAATCACTTCCACGAAAATTGAATATTACGCTTGTATTAAAGCCTGTTTTCCCGTTGTCTTCCATAATAGTATCCGTCAAATTAGTCTCACGTGAATCGCTGCCTTTCAGCCAGAGGTGTTGTACAATAACAGCGGAAAAACAATAAAGCACAATACAAAATCGAGAGTGACTAAGAGAATTTTAAGAGCGCATTAGCGCCGCAAACTATTGAAACGCACAAAAAAACAGGTGCTTCTTCTCGGTCTCTAGCATCGAGCAAAACAATTTCTTTGAGAGACTGAAGCCGATGCGAATCAGTGGAACGAATAGTGCCGACAGGTTCCAGAGGCTCTAGATCCTCTTCTCTCTCGGTCCATCGTTCTTATCGTGATTCTGACATTTCAATTAAATTCGCGGTGCTATTCTGTTTTTTGAGCAAATTCTATTGACAATGCAAATTAAATGAAAGTAATAATTGTCGAAATGCTTCCCTGGAAGCTTGATATTTGATTCTTGATCGAGCAGATTCATTCGCGTTTAATATCTTATAAAAAAAAAATTGAAAATACCCTGAAACAATTGTATAAAAAATGCAGGTAATCTTATAATAGTGGCATTATCATCGACATAAAGTAAATAGACAAGATAATGTAAGTAGTACATAAAGGTAATAAAGAATTTCCATTTGTTATGAGATAGCCAATTTGTAAACAATAAGATATTATGAAACGACGGGATAGCGTCGAGTTGCAACGACGATTTACTGGCGATACGCTGCAGTTCTCTCGGAAATATAACAGTCTTCGCGAACGTTATACCTTCGCCGCTTTATCAGGCAGGTATCTTGAGAAAGAGATGTCCCGAAGAGTAGACCCCCGGGTAGAGTAAAATTAAGATAAATAAAATTACTGCCGCACGTACGAGGATGATGATGCGAAAGTCGAAACCGAATGTTGCAACAGATCTTTGAAATCATTTCCAGATGAGAATGTCATTGTTAGACATTTCTCGAAAAAAAAAAATAAAACTTATTAGAAAATAAAACTTTACATAAAATTTATATTTTGTATGTATATTTATGTGTATAAAGAATATTTCAAATCTCAATTCATCTTCATTTTATTAATCAACATCTACTGCTAAGTCAATTCTGCAAAATGTCTGTCGATCCTTATAAACACCTGTTTGACGATACAAATGGTTTCAGGTTTCTACCAATATTTCGTAAAAGAACAAAGTTATAATAAAGAATTGATCACGCCTATGTTGAGTGACAATCCGTTAGGGCCACACTCCGGACTATGTTCAGATACCATCGCGGAAATGTTAAACAGAAGGAAGGTTGCACTCGTTCTTCTTCTCATCACCCTGGCTCGATATACGTCGTGTCGCATCGCGTTGACCCTACTCGCGAGGATGAGTGAGCTGTTTGACGGCGCACACGCTGTAGAGAATCGAGAATCGCAACAGCGCAAAAAGTCTTCGCATCGATATTTATGACGCATGAAATTGTCTTGCACCGGCGAAATGCGTGGCCGTAAAGAATCCACAAGAGGAGATACATTGATTTCAAGTGTTTTGTCATTGCGCACGCGCTGATAACGCGTTATATATTCCACGTGAAGCATTGTATTCGCTCGCTGATTTGAATTTATAAGCGTCGATGCATCGTCGTTTCTTCGAGAATCTCTATTGTATAGCGGATCGGGGCGTTGTATTAACGCATAAACGACTCATCTGCTCTCTCGTGATAGCGATCTTCGATTGAAATATGATTTATGAGGTCAGAAGCAATTTGCATTTAAATACATCACTTGGCGCGAATTTGGATCAAACTTCGATTCCATAATGTTTTTCGTAATTCGCGCTAATCAATTAAAATATATTATACGTAATAATATAGCTGTAATTTCACAAACAATAATTTAAAAAATGTATTTGTAGAGTGACAATTTATAATAAATATATTTTTAATTAATTTATAAATTGAGATGTAAACATTTTTTTACGAATATTTTTCTATAAATTCTTGTTTAGTTTCCTCATCCATCTCCGGTTCTCGTATTTCTCCGCACCTATCCGGCATGATTATTCGCAGGAAGAAGATCCGAGAGGAAGCATTTATAAAGAGAGACGATCGTCGTCATCATCGCGCAATGAGGGTATAGGTAGGTAGGTAGGTGCCACGTACGTGGGCAAGTCAGGAAACGAGGGCACTCGAGGATATCAGAGAGGATACCGGGTGGACCCCCTCTCTTTTATTAATAGGGACAATCCAGCGGTCTGTCACGGCACAATGGCCGGGACTACGCCCATCGTATCGGGCCTCGTGCACCGCTAAAGTGTATCGCATCGGCGGTGTGTTGGATCGGCAACGCGTACGTGTGCTTACTATCGTAGGTTGTAAGTTCGTGCGGGTTTGGCGAGTACGTGTTCCGAGGTGGCACACACGTGTCCCGTACCTGCGCGACCTCGAGGCTCGTATATAACGCCCGAGGAGAAGAGGAACGCGTTCGGTGCATCCAGCGTGCAAACGGGCCAACTAACTTCTCGGTCCTGCACGCTCGTGCCACGAGTCCATGACAGCGCAGGCACTCCTACGTGCGAAACGTCCTCTTCCTCACGGCCGATATATCTTCGCTACCACACGTGTTTCGCCATTAGCGATGCATTACGCTTCCTTCAAATAATATTAGCGGTGATGCGATAGATTTCAGAAACATTTCAGAAATTATATTCTGCAATATTTTTGCCGCATAAAATACCCTCTTTAAACAACATTTTAATTACCTAAAATTAATTTTGAATTCTATTCGACGAGAAAATGAAAATTATTTAAAAGGATGATCCTCGTTTGATCTTAATTTATTCTTAAATATATATAAAATTAATAGATATCGCATATAGTTAACTATGCAAACGATTTAACTAACTTCTGCATCCTTCGAGCTCATACCACGACACGTATCGTACGAAAGAAGCTCCTTCGTTGCAAGAAAGGTTCTTACATATTCAGGAACCGTTTTTCACAGAACCCGATAACCGCCTGCGAGGTCACGCGTCGAAGCACCGAGCGCACCGATCGACTCGCCGATCCGGTCCAAGTACTCTCGTGAGCTTAAACGGTCGTTCCAGCGCAATCGGTGCTCTTTCGTATGCATAGTGACGATTCCATCGCGCGACGACTGTGCTTTCATTGCAGAAGCGTTGCACGATGTTGCATATTTAAGCAAAATAATAGCAGTATGTAATAAAAAAGATTCATAAAGAGATATTATATACTAATAGACTAATTTAAGATTTACAAAATTATTATCGATTGAAATCATCTCATCTTTTCATTTTTTATGTATGAATACTTTCAAAACTCTTTTCCGTGTCCACTCATCGACCTTTGTTCTTTAATAATTACATTCAAGCTTTACTTCGGCGCCGTTTTAATTAATATTATAATTATAAAAGATAACATGTTGATAAAAATAGACGATTAATTAATTTCCCTACTACTCCATCTTTAAAGAATTTTATTTCATATTTCAGGTAGAGCATATCAAGTAGATAATAATTTTTGATTAAACTTCGCTAGCATTAGCTCAAGAAATGTGCTTCGTACAAATTAATTTCTTCCATACATGCAGATAAATAGAGAATCTAATCACAGATACGAGATACATGCGATTCGTATCATCCAGTCGCAAGAAACGTGCCGCTTCTAACGACGACTTTTAATATTCGATCGTCGAGGAAAAAGAAAGGACCGAAAAAAAAAGAAAGAGAAAAAGGAAATACGTCCACGGCTTATCGACGTCGATGGACATCTTTACGAGAGCGCGTTTTTTCGTACCGCGTCGTGACTGACGGTTTTTGGCAGCAGCCTGCGCCAGGACGTAATGTTTTTATCGCGGTGACACGCCTATAAAGATCTTGGAGGACCACTCCATCGGGCCCCGGCGGGTGTATCGGAAGACCCGGAGCACGGCATGCGCGCGCAAGCAGAGTTCATGTCGCGGTATCTTTGTCGGCGGAGCCGGTTCTCCATCATCGCTCTGCCGATAGGAAGAAGGGTGCGCGAACCGGTGCAGCCGGAGGAAGAAAAGTGAGAGATAGAGGAAGAGAGAGAAAGAAATACGCGTGCAGCGTGCGCAAAGTCCTTAGACGCGAGCGAGAGAGACGAACCTGCTCGGCTCTTACCGGTCCAAGCGTTCATATATTAATTAGTACGAGAGGGGAGTCCGAGTTATTATTGGCTCAAAATTAATAGACCCCTTCGCGGATAAATAACCCGCGTGCCTCCTATCTCTTCAAAGCAACCCGTGCAACCCTTCCGCTTGTCGGAGGATGGAGGACGACGCGAGGATCGGAGCAGAAGGCATGTGGGACGTGTTTATTGGCGCGGATCCGACGAGTTTCTCTTTGTCGAACAAGTACAAGCAATTAGTTTCGTCGAGATTTGTATTTTATATCGTCGTATCTACCATCGGACGACGCTGTCGCGACGATGAGTATTAATCCGGGATGGGAACGCGCGCACGTTACGTAAAAAGCGCGATGAAGATGAAATGCGAGGAGCGGACGGGCTCTTCGAGCGACCACGCGAGACTTCGCGTGATACTTGTATTGTGTACTAAATATATCGTTACGTCTTTAACATGAGACGTGTATGTATCCGGGCGCATTATCGAGTATCATAAAAAAAGATGACTAACACGACGCTTGTTAAAGATGGAAAAGGACGCATTCTACGGAGGCTGACGTTCTCCGAACGATACTAGGCAAACATTTATCGTCATCATACGATGATCCACGAGCGAAATATCGAATTTCCTGGCGCGCCCAGAATCGAACGATACCTCCCATTGTATCGCCATCGAGATCTACTAGACGTCAGCTCGTCGAGTCGTTTGTAACGCTATTGTCGGACTTGACAAATGTTTTTCCATCTCGACACGCTTACACGGCGTTACTATGTAGGCTTTATAATGTAGCAAATCGTAACTTGTGCATCATGCCTGATTTCACCGCGAATATAGACGCGTGAAAATGGATAAATAAAAACAAACATGCATCGAACAAAAGATCCGTAATCTCCCGAAGAGCTTTGACGCAATAAAAGAAAGAGGTCATCATTATTGATTTCATTAGTTTTCTAATTTTAAATCCAAAAATACTGTATACCGAAAACAGTGTATATATCACGTAAATCTTATAAGATCGGTCATATATATATGCGCGTCAAAGTGTTAAATACAAATATCTGCGTCACTGTCTTCACATCCATAAATCATGATCCACAAGCAGATGCAATTTTAGCCGTTCCGTATAAGAGGACATCTCTCCTCCTTTTCCTCTCACTATCTGAAAGCACCAAAGGGGCCTCCACGCGCAACCGACAAAAAAGACAAGCTCTCGGGGCCTTTTGAGATTCTAGCTAGCCGCAGGTTGCGCAGGTTGCCCCGGATCCTTGCCGAGCGTGCTGCCGGCTTCAGGGTGGTCCCGAGGCCTCAGCGCGGGAGTGACGGCGACACGGGCAACGTGCTTCGCATCATATACCCCTTCCATTCAACGCACCCCCTCCGGCACTCTTCCATCCCCCTTGCCCGACATCATAACCGCCTAACAAATGGCCGACAGATTAGAACTAGAAACGGTACTACGCGCGCATCGTGTCCCCCTCCGCCATCCCCCCCTTCCTTCATCAGAGAGACTGCGAGCGTCGGTGCCTTTCATGAAACTGGATCTCGAGGGAGCCCTCGTCTATCCCCCCGCCACCCTTCTTCGACGTGCAACCAACCACAAGATAACAGGGTAATAATTCAAGAACTTCACGATACTAGGACTCTTGGGAGTCCTCAACGAATGAAAGATTAGTCACGGACTGCGTCCAAGTCTTCTATCTTCGTCGCGTCGCCTTTTCGATTCGCCCTGGAAATGGCTAAAGCAAGGTCATAATATCGACGACGCTCCGGATGCTATATTCGCAATCTCATTTTAAAAATTGATAATTGCTTCTATCACGATTTATGAAAACATAGTTAAAAGTTGCATATTATCGTAAAATGTAAAGTGCGTCTTTGTTCTAGTCGTTTTCTTTCGCGAGAAATACGAGAATGTAAATCACGTTGTGTTTGCAATACTATTAAAATTTATGCTAGTAATAAGAGAGAATAGTATAGTATATCATTGAGATGTAATTTATATCGAGAAAGGAAGACTGTGTAGAAATCTCCAATAAATACTTCCACTTTCACCTAGTTGATATCACATGAATTCCGTCGTAGTTTTCCAACAGATATATATATATATATATGCGTCATGATTTTATCCTGGTTCTTATGCTTGATATTTACATCTCACGAATCTAAGTATGACTTTATGATATACGAGCTCTGGTAGAATGACGTTCTTTCGCGAAATTGCCACTTTTAAGATTTCACTTACCGCCCAAACAGGCGTTCGAGATTGTGCGCTAAAATGCGTGTCACATCGCCCTGATGTGTTATCAACGATTCATTTCACGGTAATATTCAGAGCACGTGGGAGAAGGTACACAAACTGTATGCAATTAAGTTGCTAAGTCCGGTGTTGTTGTAAAATTCTGACGGCGCCTAACGGCATAAATCCATAAATCCATGTCAAAAAATAGGTCAAAGTACACACAATCGGTACGTTAATGTAAACCTATGGCTGCATAAATGCAACTTTGTGCCATGCTTGATATAAAGAGCTATTGTGTCAACGTCTATTATTATCTAAGGACGACGTCTCGCTTCTACAATTCGGATGAAAGTGTCGCCTCTCAAGAATACTAAGCGCCCCTTTGTGCGTTACTTTATTAATAGTATGACTCGTAGTCACTCAATCAAACGTAGAACAACACGTATATTACATTCATCACACATATATATAATTTATAATAGACGCCATATTTTATATAACGTTTCGTTCAAAAATTTTCAATTAACATATTATTTTTTTTTTTTAATTTTGAGTATAAAAATTTTAATTAAAATTAACAAAAGAAACAATGAAAAGGGTAGAAAAAGAAAAAATAAAAATCTGACGTTTCTATTACGAATAATTTTTTCATAGGAAACGAAAGTTGTCTTTAATGAAATGTTCACTGAGCGTGTCGATCAAGCAAATTTTTTTGCCTCGCACGCGGAGTAATCAGCAGGCGATCACCGAGTGATCGGCATCCCGGCAAGGAAACCGTGGACCACCCTGCATCCATCGGCCGGGGGCAGGGGGAAGGGAGGTAATTAAGTGCTACAGAGTGATAGGCTGGCGTGACCGACGGTCATACATCGCGCCTCCGCGTTCGTGATCCGGGTCCCTGCTGATAGTCCCGATCCACCAATCGCTCGGCCTTCGATCGATTTGTAGCATGTTCCGCGAAGATAATTGCGACGGAAGACTGACAATTCTCGTAAATTATTCCGCGTGTACCTTGTTCTTCCTCCGCAATATTTTTCTATTATTATCGAAAATCATATAAACGGCCAATGCTTGTCTCTAGTTCTTGAATCGATTCTACGAATTGAATAAAATCAAATTTAATTGCACTAGCGATAGTGATAATTTGATCCCAAAGAAAGGAAAATATTTTGAAAATTGAAAGTCTTCGAAAGAGATCGTTGACTTTTGTTTAAAATTGTTCAACTGCAATCTAACTCTTGTCTGAATCTACGCATCTCGCATTTTTATCACCGGAATGTTATCAATAACATTACAAAGTTATGGTTAATGCCCCGCGGCAATAACTCGAGCAATCTATCTTCTTCGTTTAAACTGGGCACCAAAGAAGCTTTCCAAAAACCTTATTTTAACAGCGCTAGCTCACAAGAAGTTTCTTGCAACCAAGAACAAGCAGAAGAATACTCGGGGCTAAATACGTGGTCACGTCCGCGTGTATGCGTGCCTACCTGCGTGCGAGAGGACGCGCCTATTGCGAGCAGGTTGCTTATATTCGCAATTTTATGCGCACAGCCGCGCCTTCGCCGCTCCGATACTCCGGGCGGTCGCGAGATATACCCGCGCGTCTGTGCCTCTCTTTTCTCGTCTACCTCTTGCAGGGGCGGACTGGCTATGAGACTTATCGAGAAACATCACCATGATTTGAAAGGACGTGAAGCCAGTTGAATACAGAACACGCTAAGCTAATATCTTATTAAAAAAAAATAAATAATATGTTTAAAAATTATATGTTCCGATAAATATCGAATAAATTTTAGCTAGATTTATTGCAATTTGATAAATTTTCAATTTCTCCGCTCCTGTCCTCTTCGCGATGCCATACGCCGCCTCTTTCTTTTGAGGCTGCTTTGCTTCCAAGCGATGGTGTCGTATATGCATGTGCATATATTAATACGTAGGCTCGTTTTACTATTAGTGTTTTTTCCACGCGCGCGTGGTGATAGTCGCTGGAAAGATTATTACGACGATGCAATCGCGGTTGAGAGCGCGCGTAACGCTGAGACGGCCGTAAACGCATTCGATTTACCACGTAACTTCACCAATATCTTCATGACGGCTCGCTTCAACCATGTCGACGTGTAATACGATGCGAAAGAGATGTTCGATATGCACTTCAAAAATGTTTGGCTTAATTTGTTTTACGTCTCTACTATGTAAAACATGATACTTTAATACAAGTGGCATTTAATGATTGTTATAAATTCATATTATTTATAAAAATTCTTTAGTCTACGATAATGTCTGTACTAATAAAAATGAGAAATAATAAAAAATGTAACAGTGAATAATATTAGGAAAATTGTACATTATGTCGCGTAGAAAGTCACAGGTGCAAAGTAGCAATCGGATTAAATTTGCTTTTCAGATCTCAAGATTGTACAAACAAGATCTAGCAGTTTCCCATTGCAATCTTCTATGGCAGTCTTGCGTGTGCTTGCCTATTAGCGCAGGCACATATCTGCTATGAACATTATTTCTGCTGCTGGTGCAAAACAGATAACGATATTACAACTCGACAAATCGATTGATTAAATCATTTTGATTTACCGTATCTCGTGACTTCCAGCCATGCAAACAAAAATTCAACTAAGGAAAAACGATAAATCTGTACATGATTCGTAATGTTCAATGTCATGTGTTTATGCGTATTTTCATTCGTTTGATAATTTTTACCACACACACACAGACACAAATATCAAGAGATTATTAATCTTTACGGAAATTTATTCTGATTTCATTTCATCGAGATTTATGCGCGTTCGTTACAGGTTCCTGTCTTGGCGCCACTAATAGCCGCCGGTACTATTTGATTTCTATCAAGAGTTTTGCGCGACAATCGTCAGAGTCTCTTTTGAGGAAGGGAAATGATGAACGAAGTTGCGCGTAGAAATGATTTTGCCGTAGTAATCGTCGCCGAGTTTCGACCTGGCGTGCAGCGTCCTGGCGCCGGTTTACGTGATCGCCGATACCGATACCGTGACGTTATCAATGGCTCTCGATTGCAGAAACGTGCGATAGCGGCTTCCACGTTATAAATCAGTAGCATTCATTGCGAGTCCCAGAGAATCCAAAGGAGATACCATTCGATCCGCCAACGAGTTCTCGATTATCCGGTTGCGATTATGTCGTACGACATGTATATGCGTAGAAAAGGACGGCGAGAAAACAAGAAAATTTCAAGAACCCGAAAGAAAGAGAGAGAGAGAGAGAGAGAGACCAATCGCCACGATACCTATCCGTCTAAACGCATATACGCGTAATTAATTGGTCATGGAAAACCTCGATCTACGATCTTTCTTTATGCGTCGGCCAGTAAAGTCCAAACAGATAACGAATCCAATCTGACATAAGCGGCCTTTTTCGCTGATGAGAAACATGCAAAGCGCACATTTGGATCGATATTATCTTAATAAATGAGAGTAGAAATGCGACTAAAAGCACCGGTACAATAATTTTGTCACGTCGCCTGCACGTCATACGAAAAAATCATTCCAGATTGATTCAAAATCAGTTTTATACAAGATATTTGCATTTGTCTTTAAAAAAAGCTCTCGTAAAATAAAATTTAAAAAAAATTAATATTTACATTAAATTATATTATATATCCTTATATAAAATATATTACATTTATATTGTAAATTAAAATGAAAGAATAATATTTATATTAAATCTCTATATATTAAGATTTATGTATTAAAACTACTGAGCCAAGTAAAATAATTAAAATTTTATTAGGTTAAAATAATTATGCAATCGTGCGACTTCAAAATGACAAGACGCATTAGAACATTCTCACGTCTCGCGTATTAGTCACGGCGCCGAATGAGCGATGACCGGCACACCTTGGAGTTACGCAGCGTTTCGAGGTGCCGGATGCGCGCGCGCGATCAAATGTCTGGGCAGACGAATCCCCGGCTTATCAGCACCGTGCAAATTATAGAACCTATAAGCCCGAGCGCCATATCGCGGGGCACGCAAGCAAAGCCAGGCCCCCCGGGGCGATGCATATTCAACGGATCCCCCAGGCTCGGCGCGCGGGGCCCAAACGACGCGACAACAATCAGCGAAACAAACCCACTTATGATCAACAAGAGTATATGTCAGCCGTTGGACCCGCGAGCGTCTCGCGGACAACTTGTACGCTGAATATTCATGAGCCTCCTTCGCGTACGCGCCACATTGCCATGGAGGAGATGAAAGAGACGTCGACCAAGGCGGAATGGCAGGAAAGGGAGGAAGCTTATTGTGATAGCACTGATTTGTCGTACACATCCGCGCTATTGATCGATAATACTTTGTACGGTCAGTCCGACAAGAGTGACGTCGCGGTATTCAGTTGTTCGTTCGCCTTTGTCAGTCGCGTATTTAATGCGTAATGCATTTTCAATGAAAAGTTTACTCTGCTAACGACACAGGGAGAGAGAGAGGAACATATGGTATTCGGAGAAAACAGTATAAGAGCAACGCAGCTATCGCAATCGTAATGATCTGCAACACTTAAGCTTACGCTTAAATAAATGCTTTCTGAATGCGTAATGCGTACGTTTTCTACTCTAAGATGTATGAGTCGACTATTACTGAAATAATGCGGCCTATTAAAACGTCTATCAATGTGTCTCGTGTATTTGCTTTCCTGACCGAAGAGTTCTTATTAAAAAGACCCTGGCGATACGAATGTATCCTGGGTGTTATGGAGGTAATGAGCCTTGCAGCGGAGCAATGATGCATATCGATAAACCTGATCACCGCTTGCACTTCTAACTTCGAAACCGCATGCGCAATCAGGATTGTCGCATTGTTAGATTTCGTCCTATTAAATCTGATCTTTTATTACAATAATAAAAATATATAAATCTACAGCGTTTACATATACCATTCTAAATTAATTCGATCGTGTAACTAATAATTTCTCCTCTAAAATTTCACTAATATCAATTTATTTAGTATCTCAATTAATCTGCATAATCACGAACGAATCTCTCGACGGATGATTCGCCTTCCACCAGCGAGGCCGTGATCGCTCAATCATGCGTGTTAGGTACCGACGATAATAATAATTCGTGCTCTCCGGTGGATGCACTCGAGGTCGCGAAGGTGGAGAATCTCGAACAGGTTGCGCAAGACTACCGTCATCGTTATTCGTCGGAGGCTCGATGAAGGAGCCGATAAGTGGCATTCGGAGGAGAGAGAGAGTGTATGTAGTACGAACAATTTTGTTGGACGGGCGTGGATCGGCCGACCACCGGAGCGTTACCGTAATCAACGTGGACATCCGGTAGTAATAATTCATCGATCACCGCGAAACGCAACGGCACTCCGTTTGCTGTTACACGGTAAGTAATTATAGAAAGGGCAGATTGATTTTTTTTTTTTTTTTTCTTCAGAATAGCTAATCGATATCATTAATCAGAGGACATCCCCATAGCGATTCATCGTTAAATCGCAGTAACGATACTGAGGCGAGTTATATTACGGGAAATCATGTTGCAGGAATATCATGCGCGTTTACGAGTGTAATTGATTCCCCGCCGAAGTACAGGATACGCGCAAATACATAAATCAGTTTTATTCCCGCGCCAGCAACTTCGAGAGTCGTTAGCCGATCTGGTTTTGACGCAAAAACGGCATGACAGTTCAGCCCCGTGCGGTACTTTCGGACCGCATTTATTATCTTAGTTTCACGCCAACTAATCGATAATAATTTGTCAATATTTAATACATTGAATTATGTTCTTTTGAACTTTTTCAAAGTAATAAGATAACGCGTTTCTATTCCGGTTTCGAAGAAACGTGTCTTCGTTAATTAACATCAAAAAATCAATCTGTCGGAATTTTTTCCACATTACGAGAGACGTCCGGAGTAAGTTCATCAAATCTCGGATTTCACATCGTTTGTGTGTACGTCATCGAAACAAACTCTAGCGTCGACACTTTCCGCGTGTCGAGGCGGATATCGTGTGTCGCGGGAAAAACGCGTCTTCCAGTAGCAATCCCCCCCCATCATTCGTCCTCGGTACCACGATTCTAACTTATCGATATTAAATTGACCGTGACTGACTAGTTATAAGATGACAATAGAATGTCGTCGGTCTTCCAAGCTATCTTATTAGATCATGCACGAGGGTGACCATATATATTTCGACGCTTCTTGCTTCTTGTGCGTGTGCATTTGCCTATCTCGTGCCCGTTTTTCCCATCTTTCGCGCGCGTGTATGTGAGCGCGCAGTGAACGTGCGAGGGTCGCTGATCGTGTCTCGCACGTCCGCGAGCACGATTGATTTATCACACGCCAAGAGACAGATTGCCGCACGGCGCTCGCCCGACTTTGCTTCGGAGAGTCGGTGAAAAAGGAAAATACTCTCTCTCTCTCTCTCTCTCTCTCTCTCTTTCTCTTTCTCTTTCTCAAGAGAAAAAGAGAATGAAAAAGGAGAGAACTCAGTGCAAGAGCAGATAGGCTGCTCGTGCGTACTGCACGCTCTCGCGACTTATCTCATTTCTTTTAATCCGGTCGGCTTTCCTGAGAGGCTGCGACGTAAATGGTACCAATAGTAACTAGCTGCGGAGAACGATAAAAGGTTCCGCTGCAACGCAAATTCTTGCGAAAGTTTCGTCTGTAAGAATCAACTCGTTGAGCACTCTCTATCCTATCAGCGCCATTTACGTTTACTTTATTCATTTTTTTAAATTTTATCAGAGTTTGAATATTTCTAAGCATCTCGAATAATATTCGGATAATATTGTCAAAAGTTTTTGATTTAATTTTTTACGATAAAAAAGGATAATATAAGAGAACATTAAAGAGAGAATTTTATTATATATTTTATAATTTTAATAATTGTATATCATTGCGACTAGAGTATAATATTCTTAGAAAAAGTAAATGTAATATATGTATTATGTACTATTTTCTATTTTAATAATTTTAATAACCTCGATAAATATATGATTTATTTTAGACTCTCGATAAATGTCATTTATAAAAATATTTATAATTTGCGAATAAACGAATATACATTGACAAATATATACCAGCAGGTTGCCACTCAGCAACAGGTTGCTGGCTGCGAGGAAGGAATCAGGTGGCTTGAGTTCAGTGGAAGATAAGCAGGTTCAAGGACCAATGTCCTCCCACCGACATTCTCTATGCGCAGTGCGGTACAAACGAGATGAAAGAGCGTCACGGACGAGAGAGATGACAGAAGGGGACTGTGTCCGAGACTTTTCGTAGAGAAGATAACAACTTGATAATGACCGGTGACCCGTGAGATAACCGAATGATGAACATCTCGGAGCCCGGAGCCGTAGCATCGGTATTTGGATCCTTGTCGGGATTGCGCGCTGGGATCATTATAGTGATTAATGCTGATGGAAAGCGCCGATAGCGCTGATTTATCGATGTCACCGGCAACGGATCCGGAGAGACGGTGACGAGATAAATGGTGAAACGCGTCCTCTTACGCGCCTTCTTCCTGCCCGCTTGGAATATAAGGCCCGCAAAATAACGCCGCCTGGGAATCTAATATCGTGCTTATTCCAGAAGCCAAAGGAGGCAAAAAACGATTTACGTCGCTCCATTCTCGTGAGAAAATAATAAAATATATATAATATATATTTTCTCATTTTCTTATATATTACAAAACTAATTAATATTATTGGTAATTGTCAATTACGATAACTGATTAGCGAAGCATAAAAATAACAATCGCGGACTGTGTGATCTCGTCCGTCCACCAGGTGGGAGGTCGGGCTTTGTATATCTATAAGGCTTGGCCTCTCAGACCGGCATCGTATAAACTTCCTTGCAAGGGATTCTATTTGTTTAATCGAGTTGAATACATTAGTCTACGTGCGTATTTGTGAAAGGTACGCCAGAAAAACATTGTACTATCTCTGTTGTATCGATGAAAGAACCTCTGTTATCCACTCGATGGTATACATAAAATTGTTAAAAATCCAAATTTTCAAGAATAATATACTTTTTGTGTCTCTGTAATATTCTTATTAAAGAAAAATGAAATTTGAATAATTTATAAATAACTAATAAATAAATAATTGATAATAATAATTAAATAAATAAATATAAAGCGATATAATTGGATATGAATAGCGATAATGGATATAAATAATAATAGATATAACTAATGGATTAAACAATAAATAACATAACAGTCCGAAATAATTTAAAGGACATTCAGCGTGAGATAGTGCGCGATTTCAAGTGTACAGACATCAATGAAACAGGTACCTCGTAAAATTTGGTCGTGTGACTAGGCCCACGCCTATACGACAATCGCAGTCAACATGTGGGCGGAATAAAAGCGTTATTTATATATAGCGTATTGTCTCTATACATTTTCCCTGTCACGTTGCGTTCGATGAAATATTCGGGACGCGGCGAATATTATCGTTCTTCTGATTGTGAGTCGCGCGAATAAAGTTCTCCAAGTACCGTTTAAGATGGAGCTTCTCCTGTTCCCAACGCGATTTGTGGCCGTAACGTTCAGAAACAATCGTTGGCGATACAATTGGTCGAGTAGCAATTCTTGACAGATCTTGACATGACCCGCCTTGAAGGCGATATCTTCTCGAATACGCGGCATATGCATAGCGTCGTTTTATAAGCTCGCCATTCAAATCTCGCCTCGCATATGATAATTCGCCGTGAACCAACTGGCCACCAGAGATCTCGAGATCCCGTCACGGCGGGTAGTAACGGCGGCTTAGGTCCCGATAAGCTCCGGGGCTCTTTTGCCCCGGACCACCCCTGAGTGAATATGCATAGATTCGAAAAAGCGTCCAAAGTGTTATTGAGCCATGATATCTTAAACATCACACGGTTAAAATACGATAGAGTGGCAACACGCAAGATATTGGACAGCATTATATTTTTAAAGAATAAATAGATATAAGATACAGTATCTTCTGTGTTATTTTCAATTATTATAATTATTAACCTAATATTTTAAAAGAAAATAATAATAACGATGAGAAATAATATTTGCTTAAATACTATTTAAAAATAATACATAAATTAATTCAATCAATTGCAAGATATTAGAAAGATTTATATTAATTAAGCAACAATTCTATTATGTTTTTACAATATTTTGACATAAAGTACTTTATCCTCTGTCGCCTGAAAAAAATCAGAGTCGGAATTTATATCGAAGCTCTTCAAAGTCGCGCTCGAAAATATATACCGCTGAAAAATTCGTTTTGACTTTAACGACAGCAGAGCGGCCGCCGATCGTTATCGACTTACTTGTCGAGCCCTGCCCCCCGACCCGCCTCTCCCTTTGTCCGGCGACATACAAATTTATCTCGTTATCCAACACGTCGCTGGTATGGAACATTCGATTGTGCGCGGCGCGCACGTGGGGTCCACGGCGCGCGTCGATACACGCGGCTAAACAAATCCACCGGCTCGGATACGCAATAAACGTCGGCACGGCGACGCCGTACGCGGTATGGGTTTGTATGGGCGACAGTTAGGTGTTTCACTTTCCCCACGTGGAAGGCCACCGATCAGGGAAAGAAATGTGGCGCTTAAATAAGAGATCGATGGGAGGAAGCGGGGACAGAGATTACCGCGCGAGTGGACGCACGTATAAGATCTCGGGATTTTATGTCGTTACCTCACACGAAGCTGCCGGTCCAAACCGGCCGTTAAGAGCGAGCCTCTCTTACTTCTCTCTCTCTCTCTCTCTTTTCCTCTGATAGTTCTTATTCTTCCTTCTCTCGTTGCGACCGCTGCGGCTCCAGCATCTTCTTTCTCTCGTCTCGTTGATTTGCCTCTCCGACGTTGCATCTCGTTTCTCCGCAGACCGTGGGTGGCTCAAGCGTTCGACATGTAAACAGGTGTAAACGGGACTCTCGCTTCCTCGCAATGATTCATACGTATTCACTTGCAATGCCTAATCGCGTGGACGGCAGGCCATGGGACACCTACACGCAAAACTCGCCGCGGAATTACGCGAGGCAAATGTGAAATCCAAAGAACCTACCTGTGCAGTAGGTAGACTCAGTTAATTTATATGTATTCACATACTAACACGCGCTATAAAAGTGGGAACACCAGACTATCGTGATCGCATGTCGCTAATGCGGCTGCGCCGCTTGAACGCCGGTGTTTAATTAAATTCTCAGAGTCGTGCAAAATCATGACAATTAAATACAACGGTTATTCAAATTTGCACACATTCTATCGTATTGTATAGTATAATAAAAAGTTGAAACTTAACGATTTGTTATTTCGATTAAAAATTCAACAATTTATCTAATTAAAAGATGATCGATCAATACGGAATCAATTTTATAGTAAAAAATCAAAATATAGTTTTTTTATCCAACATTTAATTTTACAAATAAAGTTATGGTAGATTTAGATTTACCGAGAATAGAAATAGGTTCCCCCAGGCTTAGCCACACATGCGTGCTATAAATATTTTTTATTAAAAAAATAATAGGCGTGGCATACTATCATAAGTCCCGAGGCATGGAAGAGCAAGTAGGCCGATGTTAGAGATGAAATTAACGTTGAAACTTAAACGGACACGGCGGTAATAAATGTGTTAGAATTACGGCAGAACTGTGTCTCATTTTTCCAGACACGGCTTAGGTTTTAACAACGACTATTCTCGAGGCACTAATACGGTAGAAGCATTGCCGTCGATTGGAATTTATGAGCCTTAGATTTCACGATGCTTCTCGCGATACAGTTAGAAGAATGTGTAATATATACGATACGATGAACGTGAAATAATCCGAGGATAACAAATGCTATTACTTAGACAAAACGTAGCCGACTCAAAAGAGTCAAAATTAATTCTAAATGTTTAGAAACTCGCGCGCGAGTGAAAAAATTAAATCGATACAAATTATTAATATTTCCAAAAATTTCAATGATTTATAATTCTGATTCGAGAGTAAGGAGATAAAATCTTCTAAATAAAATATGGCAGATTAGAAAGACAAGTCGACATTTTCTTACGGGGCGCGTGTATTTCGAATACAATAGCCGCAGCAGTGTCCAGATAATGGCGTGGGTGCTTTGTGGGGGGTAGTAACACCCCGCGACATCACTATGTCCGATCCCGCGCACCCCGTAAATGGGAATACCTGCTAGCGTCCCGTCTATGCGGCATTACGGCGATTTAAATCAGCTCCGAGGAATCTCGAGAGACACGGGTGTTCAATTACCTGGTCATAAACCTTTACTAGCCCACGAGGTGAACGGCGACGAGTCTGTTCGCGCGAGTACGATTCGCCTCTCCGGGATTCTCTGTGGATACCGTGACGATCGAGCGGGCCTTTACGTTCTTTACGATCTCGTAGAACTCCCACCATGACGTTAAACACCGCGAGGTGAGAAAATACACACCGGTATATTTTATACATTTTAGTAGTATTTCCGGTCAGACATTTCAAAGAAAATCTTGACTGCGCTTTGCAATTTTCTCTCTTTTTTTTTCCGTTCGAATGTTAAAATCGATTCCGTCGCCGAATCGTCGCAATCATCTTGCTTCGTCTCCTCGTAATAATTACGTTCGGAGTATCTCTTTGCTGCCGAGTCTGAACGATTTTAATTACGACCTCGCTTGGAACGAAAGCGAACGTTCTCGCAATGCCGATTATGCATCGCACACCGTCGACGAGTAAATCGAGGAGGGATTTGTCACCTTTTTATCGACGCCGCTGCTGAGCACGTAAAGCATAATAAAGTATACACGAGCACTGCCCCCGGGCTATCGCCATTACTCTTCCCGATGGATAAGAGAGGCCCCGGCATTGTGTCGAGAGTGCATTACGACGTAAAGCAAGCGGGGAGCGCGCGTCTGGTGCATCCGATGCTCGCGACCGATACGCGAGCACTTTTGTAAAGACGTCAGAAAAGGACGCCGCGCGCGCCGTACCATTTAATTTTCAACGATTAATCAGTCTAACGATATCGATTATATCGCGGGCAATAAAATGCGGCGTAATAAGGAGCCAGCGAGACGTACGGCGTTCTGCATCTCGCATAACACAGAGCTTCGATGTTAATCGCGAGGAAGAAAAGACGAGAGAGAAAAAGGGAGGGAGGGAGGGGGAAGGAAGAAAGGGTTATATCTGCAACTGTAAATCAATAAACGATACGTAGCGCGGAGGGCACCACCCTATGCCACCGGCACCGCTGAAAAATATATCGCAGGACGCGCCGCGAAATCGTTCGACAGCCACGAGTAATATACCCGTGTGCGGGGTATTTTTCCGGCGACCGGGGGCCCGGTCGTTACTTAGTAGCTTATTTATTTTTGCATAGATAATCCGCGCGAGATACGGAACGAGATGTGGGTGGAGCGCATATGCTTGAGTCACGTGTGATTAAGCGATGTTATCCGTGGTTCTCGGTGCCGTCGCACCTGTATACCCGGAACGCCTACGTCGAGAGAGAGAGAGAGAGAGAGGAGACACACACTCTCTCTCTCTCTCTCTCTCTCTCTTCGCCTCGCCTGCGGTCTACCTTCCTTCATCCCTGAAACTCGCGAGGATCGACGGCCCTGACGATGTCCTTCGTTGGATAAAGAGGAGTATGCTCAAACATCAAGCATGTATGAATAATAATTTCAATTCTAGAGAGTTGGAGATACATTCAGAGAATTGAAGTTATTTTATCTATGGCAAATTAATATGATTTTAACGAACGATATTAAAAGTACAAAAATTGAAAAGATGTTTTATATACATACATAAATAATTATTCTTTATAATTCGACAGATATTCATAATACAATTCAATAGCGAATACTATATGTAACAATTTAATAGCTCAATAAATAATGGTTCGCGCAATAACATTCTGTGCCAACACAAATTAAGCGATATCAGCGTCTATATTTTACAACGTTAGACATTATTCACTCCTTTGTACGTTTCGTGGAAAGCCGCGGCGGCTACGTGTACGTTTGCATACAACGATGAACAATCGGGTTACAGACATTGTTGCAATCTCGCTTCTTGCGCCTTTCTCAAACGGTACCATAATGCCGACATATTTCATCGTTCGCCACGCGCGGGAGAGCGGTTCGACGGCCGATTGAATATCGGGAAACGATAATAACAGCCCGTTTCCACGGCGGTTCTGCTAAAAGTATCGGATAATTATCGGCGCGCGGCGAGAGTTATACGCACACCTGCCGCTGCGCTTATGCGTGTTCGTGGGCGTGTGTCTTTAAAAAAAAAAGAAAGAAAATGAGCAAACGCGAACTGCGCCGTGCCGATAGTTCTGTCTTGCGCGCCGCACCGTATATTTATAATTGCGCTTTCTGTCGCGGCAACCGATAGCGGCTCCATACAGAGAAAACAAGCGGCAGACGAAGGAAGGACGACCGTGAATCAACATTTTAGCTATACGTGTGTTCTTTCCAACAGACCATTATCCTGTTTACTAGCTCGCAAAAGAAGAGATTATTCGATGCAAAGAGAAGACATCAGGCACTATTCGATGATGTCTATATAAGCGGAATTTTAATTTGCATTAATCACGGACAGTTTCTATATCCTGCCTTTAAAATATAACGTGTAATGGAAACTTAGATCATCACAATAAAGACGAATTCTTCTTCTTTTTTATGGAACTGTTGATTAATGTAAGTAGTTAAAAATATTAATTAATTACAAACAAAAAGAAGTATAAACACGACGCTCTACTTCTAATGTAAGCGTTATATGTATATTACTTTCTTTGTATAGCTTGCATTTTTATATCTATTCCTTGTTCCTCGTACGTTATCCCCTTGTATCTCATTGTCTGTCGGTCCTTAGTCAGCTCCGAGAATATGTTACCGCACGCACACGTGCAAACGAGCGGCAAACTATCAATGTCTCCGGCGTACTTGATGCGGCGAGTCGGCGCTCGCGATATCGTCGACTTAAATTAAGAGGGGGCCACGCTCGATTAGTTTCAGCAGTCGTCGCACGTGTTTCTTTTTCTCGGTTAGTTATCGGTATATACACCGGAGCTCCGATACAAGGGCCCAAATCCTGCGGTCGGAACGCGAGAAAACGTAAGGAAGCCAGTGTCCCGGCCTATCTTGTGATTCAGTAGCGTCTTACCCAGGACTTACTCGACCGAGTAATGCAGTACCCGTGTACCCGTGCCGATACACCGAGAGGCCTCCCTCTCGAAATCGCCGCTCAATAAGAAAACTGTTATCTCTCCTCTCGTGTGTCGGCGGTATCGGGGCGGTACCGGTGCCAAGATCGGTCCAACGTCAGTAGCGAATGTCGGCGGTACTTTTGACCGGATTTGCCTGACTAGGGGATATCGAAGTAACTGTATGACTGGATTTACGGCGATTGCTTTACTATTTCTAGCCGGGTGAAAATAGCGATAGTGGCGTAGTATCTCGGTTCCGACTTTGATGTCCAGTTTAAAATCCATCTTTTTTCAACCTCCTTGATTTATGGAAATTTTTTTACCGCGTTCCGGGAGTTGCGGAAGGTTACGCTGCTAATGTGTTTTGATATTAATTCGCAAAGACTAAGCTACGGTAGACAAACTTACTACTCACGGTTTAGCTACGGTAAATTTATAGCCATTCACACGTGAGCAATCACTATTGTACTTTCACAGACTCCGATTTAAATCTACGCAGCGAGCAATTCATTTTTTCCGTGTCATGATAGACGATAATTCCAGATTAACTAATCGGTCGGCTAGTAAACTAATTGCAAATTTATGAAATTGCGCATTTTTTTTTATCTTTGTCCGGCGGAATTAAAAAATTATTATACAAAGAATGCCAATTAATTTTGTTTAAATTGAAATAAATAATAATAAGCTTTATTATGTCAGCGCCGATTTTGTATTCAATTAATTTTATTTATTGCCATTTATTAAATTATACTTATTACAACTGATTTGTAAAAGAACCCAAGTTTTTTTTGCATATCAATTGTCCTTATATAAAATTTGCAACATAACTTTGCATTATAAATTTGTTTAAATTATGAACTGTTTCATGGAATAAATCGTTCAAGTAAATTCGCTAAATTGATAAGCATTCTTGATTCTGGAGAATCTTTTATTAGCAAGTAGTACAATACGTTCGCATGATAATCTAAATATACATTATACCAACTAAAGCACGCACGTGAAAATGAAAAGCATCGTAAACAATGCGTTGATGCGACATTTTTATTGCATGTGTCAACCGCGCCCGATAAAACTTAACATACTTTTCACTTTATCATCGATATGTAAAAGAGATGAAAGTGCACAGTCGCTATACGACAATATATCGGAAATCTCGTGCCCTCCATTTCCAGGATAATAGACTGCCTCATTTATTCCGCCCCAATTCCTCGACCACGCCCGACCCGAATAAAAGTGCTTATCAGTTTATCAACGTAACGAATGCGTGCGCGTGCGCGACGCAGATAAGGACTCCTAGCTAAATAACATCAACACCTCATGCGCGCGCGAGCACCAAGCTTTTAGAATAGAAGAGTGTCTTTATATTTATTCGCCTTTAAGGTGACACGCACCCGCGCCTGCGTGCAATAAAATAATTACGCGGCTCGACTTTATTACCGCCACAGATATTTGCAATTTTGCACGGCCGATTTCTGATTGGTACGCCTCGTTCGCGCGAGGTTTATAATACCAGTGATATCATTTTATTTGGCGCAATGCGTGCTTGGCGCGCGCCGGCTCGACATCACGCTGTGCAGCCGAGAAAATGTTTCTATAGCGTTGAGAAATATAGCCGTATTCACGTGCGTATTTTCTTAAGAGGCACTGTTATTTTTTTCGCGCCTGGCTGGAGGAATAACTGTCATCTTAATGTGTCGGGGTACGATTAAAGGTTGCGCATGTGCGTGCCGTGATTTTGAAATTATGTTAGCTCCAATATGAAAAAAATAAAATAAAAGTGTTCGTACTGTTTCATAACTTCTTGCATTCGTATGTACGTGAACATGCCTAAGTATCCATTGTTCTATAACAAAACAATTATTTTTGTAAATACTCGAAGAAATCTATTCTGCCTTTTCATATTTATATTTGTTATGTCAAGAATTCTGTAACTTGTAACTCATCTTGGAATTAAAAAAATGAAAGAAAAATAATGGTCGTTACGAAAAGAATTTATTCTCGTTACAACCTACGCACGTAGAATCTGAAAGCGTCCTATATGCGCGCGTTTCGCATATTCGCGTACGATATTCCTGCTAAGTGCATCGTCTCGACGTGGTCATCTCGAATTTCCGATCGCACCTGTATCTCATCAGCATTCAAATCGGCGTCAATGCGGATGGTGTTCGCTGAAACGCGTTCGCGTTATAAAGGAAGGCGGAGGAGTAAGTATGTGGACGAGGAGCGCGAGATGCACTCGGTAAGGGGGAAACGATCGTGAACACGAGCCACGCATTCCCCGCTTAAGTGAATTCCATTGACCGTGGCAGGGATGTCGAAAAACGGCAGAGATCGAACGAGCGCGCGTGCGACTAAACGCACCAACTGTGCACGCATTTGCGTCTCGCGCGGATCTCTTTGTGTTCCATATAAAACAAATGCATTGGATGGAGTTGAAGGAAACCGCAGACTACAGATACGAACACGACGACACGAATGATAATGAATTAATGTGAATACGCGATATATGCGACTCATTGACGATGACATTTAGTGACATATAATACAGCACAATTCACTTGTAAGTTTTTCCAGTTATCATAATGATATTAGATCCGAAATTTACTGCGGCAATTTTATCAAAACAAAGAATTATATTTTAAAGAATTATCAATATAGATATGAGTACAATTTCTCATCACCTCGTTACGCAGCCGTCTTACATTAGCCTCCTTTGCGCCTTTTATCCCCCGGCACGTATCTACCTACTTGGGCGATCAAGTAATGCGCGACATAACTTCGCATCGAGAATGCCGGTGGCTGGTACATAGAATCACACTTAGTGAATATATATCCGGTAGATGCGGGAGAGACAGAGAGACGACGTAGCCCCCAAGAACGATGCCTACTTCGTCGTTTTCGTCTTGCTTCTTCCACGAGGTGGTTCTATCAACGCACAGAGGCAGCGTACGGTAGCCACCTATGACCTCTTGCTACGCAGGGGCGCACCAATCTCCGTAAATTTAATAAATTTATTTTCTTAGCATTTCGTGCTTAATTACATATTATATGCGAGAACAAGACAATGCATCTATCAATATTTAAGATATGTATTTTTATATTATACTCTTTCTTTCTTTCTGTCATATCATCATCATTAATCAATTCATTTACACAGCGATTTTATAATTAAATCGAAGGTTTTCTTCACAAGAATTAATTATAAATGTAATTATATATTTTCCTTTTCTAAAAAAATAAAGATTCTAAAGAGCTACGTAGAAGAAATAAGACACAAGTGTAAATAAAATGGTATTTACAAAATTTCTACTTTCATCACGAAAAGTCCGCTGGCGATTTTAGAAATTATGCGGATGGGATCGCGTGTGCACTTTCACGTGGGCGCCTCGCAAGTTTCCCGAGAAGTTACGATATACGGTTGATCTACGGACAACAATTAAGCATGGCATTATAAATATCGCGCGTTTGCCAACGTAATTCCTTCGGCCGGAGGCAACGTAATGGCGCCTGAAAGATGCGTACCTGACCTCTAATGCGCGTAGGTGAACCTACGCACCCTATGAGAACCTCATCTCTACCGCATACATTCGCTCTTCTCTTTCTACTTCGCTCACTCGAGAAGCAAATGGAAATTGGTTAGCAAAGTCGGAGACAAGTCGATAGCTTTCTAATAAATCGACGATTGTTCGAATATGCGTTCTTACTCTTCATATATCAACGAGAACTCTATAATAAACGGCTTGTGTTTCCTAGACACGGTCTTCCTGTTTGAAAAGAAATTGTCGAGAAAATAATTGGATAGTTTGCATATAAAAAAGATTTATCTTTGTATTAAATGTGTGAATAATGACTTTCTAAAACATTTCTTTTTCAAAAAGAGAAAAATATGATTTTATGTCATTATAATAACGTAAGTCTTAATTATTAGACTTGAAATTTAACTGTTGATTGATCCACCATATTAAACTATAAACACATCTATATATTTATTTTCAGATAATCTATTGTCAAGTTCATCATTTGTGCATTTCTATAAAAAATTCTTTGAAAATCCCACAATATTATAAAATTTCTCACATGTAATCTGGTGGCATTTACCGCTTCTTCAGCCAGTCGTAATCTCTAAATAGATCTGCTATCGCAGTCGCATCTACTATAATCTCTTTCAAAAGCTATCTGCCAGTCGAGACCTTCGCGCCGAGGTGATTTTTCCAAAATATGTAACGCGCGTCGCGTTAGGAAATATTCAAATCGTCTCCTCTAGTATATCAGATATCGACGCTGCTGGCTCGCGGCCATAATCGCGGGCGGAATAATTTTGAGCCGCTCAAGATAATAAATGCGCGCGCGTCACGAGCTTCATGCGCGTGAGACTCGATCTCGAGGAGCTCTATTAGTTTATAGGTTTCCTCCTCTCTTTTATGTCTGCGGTATACCCAGCCTATAATGCACGCTTTTCCCCGGCAGTGTCACCGTCGCCCAGAACAGGCATAGCATTAACTGGACGTTGCCCGCGCGCGACTCGCACGAGGACGATCTCGTCTCTTGACTCGTAACCGGCGCCTCCTCGGCCTCTACGGTCCATCAAGGTAAGCGGTAGTGGGTATATACGGTAGCCGTCAACGTGTCAACCGGTGACTAATGGATCCACGCTGACGAGACGACGTTGGTAGCGCGGACTCAGTCGTAAGTAGCGTGGTCGATAGCGATGCCGGCAATATAAGCGGTATATAAGCGTTGCCTTATTATAAATAGACACTTAAGACACTTGGAGCTCGCACTACTCTCTTAGAACACGGAAATTCATCTTATCATCCAAGAAGAAATAAATTACACCCGCTTGGTTTAACTCGCGTGATTAGGCAAGCGCTTTCTCATCGGACCTCGATCAGACAAGGAGCTTTATCCAAATTAAAATTGTTTCAAATGCGAAGAAAGTGAAATTATGGCATATACAAATGTTTTTTTTTATTTATTTTGATTATTTAAAAGTCCATTGGAAAGATTAGAGATACGAGAGTTTACGAGTGTTTAAAATACAAGAATAGAAAAATTGACTAAAGTATTCAGTTAATGTTCAACATCCATTTTAAATGATTATTAAAGTCAAATCTGATCAAATGGCTTGGAAAATTCTTGCCATTTGTTGTCTTAAGTGCTATTTGGATAAGACTATAAAATACCTGTAGAGCAAACTTTTCTCATTCTACGTTATTCCGTAATAATAATTCCGTGATACGAGATATAATGTCGTCGGTAGAAGACATTTAATGTTCCTGATAATAACGCACGTTAAGATTCCGAGATATCTAATCATTCGGTTATGGCCCTTCACTTTTGCTCGCGGCGATAGTGCACATCGTTTCGACATTGTGTTCCGAGAAAACGTTTCTCGACACGCAATGGTTCCGCGAATGGGCGAGATTATCTTTCATTTATGCGGACCAATGGGCGGCACAATGTATTTGCTAATCTGCGATATAAACGTCCGGTAAATTTACTCGCGACACGCGAATTTCAGCGAAATGATGTTCGTCCGGAGCAATGATCTCATCCCCCGAATGTGTCGAGATTGTCGTTAAGATACACGACGACAATTCTCGACACGTAAATCTTATACGTGAAAGCTCGCAGAATGTTCGCTTGGTGCACGAGCAATCAATATTGTTATCGTTAACGATAACATAAATAGCCAGAATGCGCGTTCGGTAAATGATAGCCACCCTTAAAGAACGACATATTTCGCTTTTCATTCATATGTAAATATTTTCAAACATTTTGTAACATTTCATTTTTATTTCTCTCCCGCGGCAATTTAACTTTTTTACTTTCAATATAATCGCAAAATTTTAAAAAAGCATTAATGCTGCTAATGATGAAAACTTTAAAAATAAAAAAAATTACAGACAAAACTATAAGAAAATTAGAATAGATTTCTGTTTCTCAAAAATCAATTTTTTCCTGAGGAAATTATCGAGGATAATGATTGGAAATAAATATGCAATTTTTGATTATTTAAAAAAAGGTGCAGCATGTGTCTACATGTCATTTTTGAAATTTTTTTATAATTAATACTAATTTTTCTACAATTTAATTTCTAATTTAAATTGTAGAAAAATTAATACTTTTTAATTTTAATTTTTCTTAATTAATTTAATTTTAATTTTTCTATAATTAATTTTTTAATTTTTCTTAAAAATATATTTTAATTCATTATCTTTAAAAAATAATTTTAATTTAATTTTTTAAATTTGCCTTAAAATACATTTAAATTTTTTATTATTTATATTTTATTCTTTTATTTATCCCCCCAATATTTAAATAATCTTAATATTCTTTTAATTTTTAGTAAGCATTTAATTCCTTAAAAATTCTTAAGAATTTCCTTAAGAATCGCAAGTTAAGATAGTTTTAACAAGCCCTACTTTTGTTGATTAAGTTAGCGGGAATCCGAGATTACTGAAATTTTGGCATGTCCTAATCGTGTATCCTACTCGCGTGTCCTACTCACGTGCTAATAGAATGCACCGTATTGCTTCCGTTGGGCCAGTTGGACCTACCTTTCGTTGATCCTGGCCATATTCATTCTGACATCAAGTCAGAAATGTAGCTTTGACCTCTATCGGAAGTGAATGAAGGAGAAAAAGTCCTTCCGTTGCCGACTAATTATTATCGCCGCTGTATGAGCGTAATTTTATGCTCATTTATGGTCGTAAGACATTACGACAGTTTGTCACATGCATTTTAATGTGACTTTAATTAATCTAATGCCAAGTTATCAATCACAATTAATTAATTCAATCACGATTGAAATAATAATATATAACCTTATTATAATATATAATATTATTTATAATAATATTATATGTAATAATATTATATATAAATTATTTATAATAATAGTATTATTTACATAATAATAATAGTTTATATTAAAAGAAAATTAATAATACACTTATGTGTCTTATGTAATTTAATAGATTGATAATTTGACTTTACATCAATTAAAATAAAGCTTTTATATAATAATATAGATGGATGAGCTATGAAAAATTACGGTAAAATTGCAATAAAAAAATACGTTATTACATTTTATATAATTAATAAAATTGCTTCTAGCGCCTCTTTTATTAAATATACGAATTAAAATTTTTCAATTAAAAAAAAATATCTGAATTCTTTTCAATTTTTTTTTTAAATTTATACTTTGAATTATATCTGTGTAATATATTTTAATATATATATTTAAAAAAAAAATCTAATAAAAGTTATTTGATTTAATCTAGCTCATCCATTTTGAGGCAACGGATCTATTTACAATCTACAATCTACATTTACATTTACAATATCTATGAATCCGTTACCTCAAAATAAAATAAAGTTCGTCACTCACCGGCACTGATGCGCAACAGCGGAGATTTGATCTTGAGGCTACGTTGTCTGCAACATACAAATATAAAATCCAAATTATAGCAACGTTTAAAATAATTAATATTTTAAGAAATTATTATTGTACGCGATATTATTGTATGTGATACTGAATTTTTATATCCGATGCGTATAATAGTAAGAAAATATATAAATATGGAATAATTTTATAAATTCTAAAAAAAAATTATTTTTTTTTAAATAAAAACTTTTATAGTATGAGTCTCTCTTGTTTAAACTACTATAAATAATGATCCAATCAAATTAATGCATGTACGGGATTTATAATAATTAATATACAAATAATAATACTCATCCTTGGGTTGCTCCGCCGGTGCAGGATGCCTTTCCTAGGCCTCCTCCTCCTCTCAGGATGTTAGGGTCGCTAGTTGATCTGTAACATACAAATAAGAGATGCAAATTGTAGTAATGCTCAAAATAATTAATATTTCCAAAAATTTATTGTACGCATTGAATTTTATATTCGATGCATATAATAATAAGCAGATTGATAAAAAAATTTTATAAATTTTGAAAAAAACTACTAATGATTGTAATAATTTCGTATAAAAGCTATAATCTAAAAGTAGAAACTTTTACAAGATTATATATTTTATATAAATATTCTTTTTTTATTTAAATCATATAAATAAAAAATCAAATTACGCGATTAATTGTTTTTTTATTTAATTTAAATTGCACGTTTGCAATTGATAAATAATTAATATATAAATAAAAAATTATTTACCACAGGATTGCTCCACTGGTGCCCGATGCCTCTCCTAGGCCTCCTCCTCCTCCTCTCAGATTGATTCACACGCGCGATACTTTAAACGGCACTCCCGCACTTTTATTAAAAGATACTTTCGCACTTGTACGCGCGATACTTTCAACGACACTCCCGCACTTTCGAATTTTGGCACCATCAAACGCGCGACGCGACGCGAAAACCGTCCGCGGCACGATAACAGCAGCAACGATACGACGAGCCGTCCGCGGCACGATGACAGCAACGACGGCGTTGGGCACTTGGTTTTCCCCTTCACAGTAAACCTTTAGGACACTTAAGACCTTAAGGCACCGTCCAGGTACTTAAGCCCTCCCACCTCGTCAAGGTTATGCCCAAGGAGAGTTAAATTATATGTATATAATTTTGTAAAATAATATAAATGATTTGGAATATATTTATTTTATAATTGAGAGATTATCTCATCCCTCTTATATCGCATCCCTCTTTTCTCTCGATTAAAAGAAATGCGATGTAGATATGTTTTGAAAAAACAAGTGATATATGCGTTATATTATACGATAATTTAGATTGGATCTCATACACTATTAAAGAAACGAAAAAAAAAACTGTGCAATGTATATATTTTAAAAATTAATATAGAATATAGATAGTAAATAGAAATTATTTATTACACATACCTCTGTTCCATCCATTGTCGGATGCTTTCTAGGATCTCCTTTTCTTCTCTTGTTCATCTCTTGTTATTTTCACATTCACTTGCGAAAACACAATTAATTACGATTAGTCGAATATGCGATAATCACATACTTTACACTAGCACTCGCGATCGCGAAACAATTATACGAAACATACACTTTATTAGATCGTAAAAGAGAACACGAAAAACAAGATTTGTTTGATGATTACACGACGTCAGAATCAAACGCCATTTGTAAGAGCAATGCTATCTCTATTGTTAAATTATTATTTTTTATTTTTAAAAGTTAATTAATCTTTAATTATAATAATCATAGCAAATTATATTTTATTTAATATGTGTCGCGATAGCATTTAAAAAAGAAATTTGATGGAATGTATCGCTCTTTACTGCCTTATTGTTCGAGTGTTGCCGTGCGAATGATAACAAAGCTATAACACGTTAAACGTAAACAATAGCGCGCTAACGTTTACATCGACAAGGCCGCTTACCATGTTATTGATAATTTACTGAAGAAATTTATATACTATGACAAACGGAATATTAAATTATACAAATATTTGAAGTTTTAGATTATTTATTTAAATGACTAATATATCGCCGAGTTTATGTTAATTATTCGAATCTGCGATTCCATTATTTTATTGCGCCTTCTCCATCCGAATAATATTTAAATCATCGAAAAGGCAAATAAAAAGCATCAAACGAAATATAATTGAATTTTTAAATATTCCCTAAGAAATAATTATTGTTTATCAAGGAAGGGAAAGATCGTGATAAAACAATAATTTACAATTTTGATTCACTTCATTTTTGATTATACGTGTATACATCATGCGCGAAATACGCGCCTCGAGATTTATCGTAGCGTATTATTTAAGAAGTAAAAGATAATAAAATATTAATCTTATCAAATAATTTCCCGATATTGGTTGCGATCGCGTTAAGAGAAGGAATTTGACCAAGCGTCTCGCACTGCGCATTTTACTTCTCGAGTGTAACCGTGCGAATGACAACACGTACGAAAGGAGACACTCACTCTACTACAGTTCTATTCAAATATCTGTATATGTATGAATGATGACAAAAGCCGCGATACATAAACAATAGCCAATGTTTACACCGCGAAGGTCTGATACAATATTAGGTATTGTTAATTTGTTGCCGAAATATTTTACGTACTATAAAATTTATATGCGAAATATTAAATTATATAAGCATTTTATAAATCAATTATTTATTAAACGATTAATGTATCACGGATTTATCGTTATCTTAATTATTCAATTTTGCGATTCGTTTTACAATACTTTTTAATGCAAATTACATATTATAAATATATAAATTATATCGAAATTATATCGAAAAATTAAATGATATAGCGTATTACAGTGAACAAAATATATTTGACTCTATGTGTTGTTAAAGAAATAATTATTGTATCTAAAGATCGCAACGGAACGACAATTTATAATTTAGTTTTTTGTTACTTTAATTCTCTTATTTGATTAAATCATTAAATTACAAAATTCGATATCTATCGTCGCGATATGTAGTTAAATATTATTTATAAATATTAATTAATTATATTATAATAGTAAATAATTTCCCGATACTGGTCACGATCGCGTTAAAAGAAGGAATTCGATGGAGCGTCTCGCGCGAGATTACTTTCCTCGAGTGTCGTCGAGCGAATGATAACAGAGTCGAGGTATGTAAATAATAGCGTCAATGTTTACGCCGCCAAGGCCGAACACTATGTTATAAACGAAATAATTTGTTGGCATAAAAATATTTTACGTACTATAACATATGTATGTATATACATATATATGTACGCAGACAATATTAAATTTTGTACAAATATTTTAAATTAATTTTAATGACTTTTACTTTAATTGACTCATTATTATTCCAATAAACACAATTTCGTACGGATAAAACGTAAAGGCGATACGTAAAGAGGTACGGAAAAAGATATAAAAAGAAAAAGACCTTTGAAATGAGCCAAGTGGGCGACCAACGTTGCAATCATCAATGATTTACTTACTTATCCTATGATTTACTTATCCCACATGTTCTCCTCCTTCCTTGCAAATCTCCCTTTTCGACGAATCTTCCTATCTCATTGCTTCTTCGTCTGAAATCAGTCTTCGAGTGATGCACCGATGCTCGATTTATCTTTCATCCCTATCTCCCGACTTGCATATCGCCTTAGAATTTTCTCTGTTTTTCCTCATCTCCTTCTTGCTAGAGCGGCCAACAGGTGACAGGTACTCATCTAAAACAATTACGGAGAATGGCGGTTATTTACGAGATAGAGAGCGTCATTGACGTTGGAAAGGAGGAGCGATGATTCGAACGGCTCCCCGGACGACTAGGCGGCCGTGAACGGCTGGCATGATTGAGAGCGCATAATGCGAGATGTTGAGGCAGGTCGGAAATCAGCGCTAATGATCGGGCGTGGGTGTGAATTAAGCGGCGATGGCCGCGGAGGACGATGTGCCGACGACCTCACGGTTCCGGCCACGGATTGAACGTGCACACTCACCTTCTACGAACAATTATATTGTCTTTGATCGCGTTAACAATCATATATACGAAATACTAATCATCATAAAAATTTTTAATTAGATGTGCATTTCATATTCCGGACAATTAATATGTCGATTACACGCATACTCTCCAGACTTTGATCGCCCACGCATTATCCAAGTCATCGCGCGTTCGATGCATTTATTCCGAAGAGACTGTGTATGCCGATGAATTTATGTAAATCCGTGATCGCGTCGCTGTTTCAGATCTCCATAATGCTGTTTTATTTCAATTGAAACGCGCTAAAAATGTTATTTATTTAAATGTGAGAAGATATACGTTTTAACTAATGAGAGATTACAATATTAACGAGGAATCCATCTCACGCATATTTACCGATAATTATCGCCGACATTATGCATTGATAAAACTGCGGAATATAAATTACAATATAAATTAGGAATTCCATTGCGCTCCACCTTTCCTCGGGATTTATGCCAAGATTGCCGCGATATTATTCACATGTTCTCGCAGCCGAGTATTCTTTCAATAATTTACCGATTATCCGCTCAATAATCGAGTAACGTTCTATTTAGTCGAGCAACAAAAGAGCCTCGTTTACTCCTCGTATCGCTGTCACGTTCCAGCGGACATAGCGCATCTTAAAAACGCGCCTCCACCGCGCGACATTACACACTCCGCTCATTTACATTGGGCGGTCGCCGTTAATTGGTATCGGATCTCAATTACCGTAGATTACAGTGGCCTTTTTTCACCTGTTACCGTGAGCGAGAATGCTCGCAGCTCGGCGCACGATAAGGCGTTTATGACTACCGCACGATGCCAAGGTTGATTTTTTCTCTCTTTCTTTCTTTCTCTCTCTCTCCCTCTTATTTTCGAACCGTCTTTCCATTTCTCTGCTTCCTCTTTCTTAGGTTCAATTTATCTTGGGTCTTGAGATACATGCGGCGGGAGTATCGTCACCGGTGGCGGTGACTGCATACAGAAGGCGTCGTCTTTTTCGCCTCCGCAAATGGACGCTTCTTCCCGCGAAGAAAAAAATCATCGCGCCATAACTCATGCGACATTAACGGAATTAGCATAGCAATCTCATTGACTGGCTATGTATGTGTGTATATATAGAATTCATCTCAAGTTTCGAGATCGCACACGTTGAAACATATATATATAATAAATAGAAAAAAAAAAAAATAATACTTATGAGAAGTGTTTTGGTTTCAAGTATGTTAATCAAAGATTAAATCTTTTTCTAGACAGAGGCATTTATCACTGTGATATATTTTCTCTCTCGTTCTGGATTTTCAAGCCATACGATCTGAATTGAAGTGAAATAATCTACGTATCCAACGCTCACTTGGCCATGCCGTCATGACTTTTAAAGCCGTTCGAATCGTGATGCGATCGGTCGACCCTGTTTCGTTTTGTTCGGAGGAACGATCGCGAGACGATCCGGTAATCGCACCTGCATATCGATGGCGGTACACCTACGCGTGAATTCTTTCGTCCGGGATAATGCCCAACCAGCCAGGCCGACGTGTTGCCTTGGAATTACAAGATACGAAATCTGGAGACAAGTGCTGGAGAATTGTGAGATTTTCTTTTACCGAAGATGCGCTGTTAAATAGCTAACAATTCTGCGACGATTTATTAAGTCGCTTTTACAGACGTTAGCAGTGCGTTTCAATCATTTTTTTCAAGTCTCTTTCTTTAATATGATACTTTCACTACCGCCAATTAAGAATTCATATTTTCGAGATTAGCAAAAAATTCTTTTATATTTATAGCAAAAAGAAATTTTATACAGTAAATAAAGCTCTTCTTTTTTTATCTGACAAAATAAAACCTACATCCTATTTTAATTCAAATTAAAAAATATTTCGGTTGAACGCATAGAAATACGCTAAGCAAAGAAAAAGAGAAAGAAAAAGAGAGAGAGAGAGAAAGGAAAATTCCACCTGTGTCTCCAAGAGTCAATCTCGGGAGCGAATCAGACCCTGAACGAGCGGAGTTAGAGCGGACTTAGGCGGAAGAGAGACAGGCGTCCATGGAAAGAAGGCTTCGAGGAAGTACACTTCGACCTTCCCGTGATGCCAGTCGTTATCGCGCACCAGGCATCGCGTGCCGCAACCCTACCGTAGACGAGTTCCTTTCTTATCGCGCATCTACCACCACCTGCGAAGGATCGAGAGCGCGGTAATCGTCTCACGGTAGTTCCCCGGAGCGCATCCCGGCACCGTCCCACTTCTCCGCAGCATCAACCTGATTCAGACGGAGGAAACAGGACGTGCGCAGGGACGGTAACCGCAGACCGGTACCGCCTTTGGCGCAAGCGCGCATAATGAGAGTGATATAATAACGACGCGCACCGGCCGGCGCGGCGACTCTCTCGGCGACACAACTCATCCCGATAAAAGGATACCGCTTTCTCGTAGAAGCGGAGAATAGAAGGTCGAGGAACGGAACAGGCAGCGGAAGAGCACCGGTCGTGGAGCAGCGAAGAGGAGAGCGCGTCTTCGGGAATGAAACAGGATAGGATGAGGCGGTGTGTCCGTCGCGCGCAAGAGGAACGATGTAACCAGTCGGGTTAATTAAGAGGATCCAATCTTGACGGACGTAGCCATTGTGCACGTGCTGCACCCCGTCCCGTTCCCTTCCTTCCTTCCTCCTTCCCTCGACGCGTGATACGTACTTAAACGCGTCCACATATGTACACGTCCATGGGACACCGTCGTACTTTATTCTTGTCGTGCACCATTTACGGAGAACTTCTTACGAGCCTCCTGCACGCGTTGAAGAACCACCGACAAGTGGCCACATAAGTTTCTCTGCTCTATTTCTTTCATAAAAAAACATGCGCGTTATTGGAAATTTACGTTATAGATACAGAACATTTTTCAGCATTTTCTTGCAAGGTTGTAAATAAACGCACCGATCGAAAAGGCAACAAACATCTTCGTTTTTTTTTTTTACTTGCAAAACACATATTTAATAATTGAGCACCTTTAAAGGAAATAAAGACATCATAGCGCATAATCTAAACGGAGCCACTTGTGGTGTATATAAAAACACGAGATTAATCCGCGAAGACATGCTATCTTTTGTTCGTATATTATAGTTTCTTAAATAAAAATGATTTTTATAAATCGAGATAAAGAGATCGCGAGAATGCGTCCTTTATAGCGTATATCTTTTCGCCGTTGCAAAGACGAATAAGACACGCGTCCCGCGTGCAAAAGCTGGTCTGGCGCGGAGATATAAAACCGAGGGGGCGTCCCGGTGACAATTAACAGACCCGCTCGACCACAAATCACCGGGCGGCAAGCTCTAATCACAACCGCGAGACCGCTCTCTTCCTTTCTCGCACCGCTCTCCCCCGCCGACTTGCCCGTCTATCTCTCTCTTTCTCTCTTCCTCTCAGATGTTGCCGTGATATATAATAGTATCGGGTCTCGTGAAAGCACTGCTGAAAGCGCACCGCGCTAAGGTGCGACACGTTTAAAAGCGATCTGGAGACCGCGAGATCGCCAACTGTTCTCTTACGACCCACTTTCGCAGCGCCGATCGCGTTCCTCGTCGTCATCGTGCGGGTGTAAATTTAAATTTTCAGATTGCCTCGTAAATCGTACGCTCACCATAGGAGGAAGTGCGCGGCGGATAAGCGTAGACAAAAGCGTTTTCTCGGCCGAAGCGGATAATTGAGATAGCACACTGCTAATATCCTTACGCTTTGATGTAAATTAACGTCAGCCAGCGTCAAAGTTCCGATTTTATTAAGCAAGAAAATCTATTAGAATTACAAAATGATATAAACGATACGAATGATATATAATTTTGATCTCGTAACATAAATCGTGGAAGAAAGTTTGCGATGTATCGCGATGAAAGTTTAATCAATGTAAAAAATAAATCTTAAAATCTCTCTAAAAATCTTGTATCTAATGAAAAATGAGAATTAGTTATCCTGTTAAATCTCAATGAATTCAATAGGATTATTAGCGATCGTGTATCATCCCAACGAGTTCGATCGACAGCGAAAACGCAGGAAAGATAAAACGCTTTAGAAAAATGAGCTTTCCTGATGTTCAGCGATAAATGAGATTCCATGCTTCAGCGAATCTATTACATCGCAACGCATTAAATTAATTGAACGCCGATTCCTAATGGATTGGCGTAGCCAGATCATCGGTATCATCCCGTCTCGATAAAGGTAAGCTTCGCAGGCAGGCGACCCGACGGTGGAAACGGATGGCCGCGCACTTAATAACCGATAATTTATTAATACTGCGCGTTCAACATTAGCCCGGCGAGTAAATCAAGGCATCCTTGTTTTATGGCATGCATTCATTACCGGGCAGGTTGCACTCGCTCGTATATCTCCGGAGTTCCGGGCCCCCCGACGAAGAGGGGACCTATGGTTACGCGCGGAAAAGTGAGAAGGACGGGCGGATTCCACCCCCTCCTTTCCTTCGCGCGAGGAGAATAAGGGAGGATCTCTACACGATCCAGCGCTTGTCCAGACGTTCTTCTCGCGCAGTGCATACATTGTTAGCTCGGTTTACGAGGCACATTTTAAGGCCTTTACGCTCGCGTTTACACTCCTATGTCTTTACGTTTACGATCGTTACGGAGGCCCCTCCTTCTTCGCGACAATCTTCTCCACATTCTCCTCCGTTGACACCGAGATCAGAGGACTTTACTCGGGGTTAAGGACAGAATCCTCCTTCTTTTTTCCTCTCTCTTTCATGCGAATCTCTCCTCGCTATCTCTAAATCCTCGTTATCCCCGAGCGGACCACCTCGGAAATTTATCGTTCTGCGTCGACGACATCTCAGATCCCGACGGAGCTTGAGAGCCTAATGACCTCTCACACGATGTAGAGTACGTAGATAATTCTCGTGGTGGGGATCGATCTCTCCTGCGTGTCTCCAATCGTCCATTTTCCGCGGTGTCGTAAAACCCATGGATCCCATCAATCTTAATTTATGTTTAAAGAACGTTAGCCGTTTAATGAAGCTTCGAGAAACACCTGCTGCGAACACGATAATCTTTCGCAACCTCGATTACGGCAAATTCCGTAATGATGCGTTTTACGGAAAAAATATGCGACACGGAAATATCATCGTTGACCGATTTAATCCGGAAAAGGAAAATCTGCGTGAGAAATTATTAATCATTATCAGTAATGATGACATGAAGCAACGTTTGATAAACGAGACGTTTAAAGAACACGAAATTGATATTAGAAGTTGCAGCAAATATACTGACAATTTTAACATGACACGGTAGATTGTAATACGTCAGAGATATGATAATTCCCGCAAAGTGCAATGATCATCTTTCGAATGGCAGGTGGTCGCCGTGACAATCGCGCGCAAGACAGCAGGACGGTTTTATCGGCGGACGATGGTCGAAGAGGGAGAAGAAACCTAATTGAGTGTCCTCGCCCTGGGTGTCCAACGTTGTCCGGTGTTGTCGCCGCTACCTGAGGGCGTGGGCGTCCTGATATGAGTTACGAGTCTGTCGTATTACACGGCGGTGACCATGGCGCGGTCGCGGTGGTCCTGCCCGTCCCGAGATTACGGACCATTTATACAGCGAACGACCATCGCGAGCGCGGAAATATACGCGGTAGCATTCACCGCCGCTTCATCTATTTCCTTATACGTTCGACTAAGATTATCGGAATAGCCGCGCGACGATGGATACGAGATATTACCTGAGATGGTATCGTAAAGACATAGCAGAGAAATTATCAAAATGAACTATAAAAACAATACAGTTCTGATTTTAATAAAAATTTTTAGATCAACGAGTTTCCAACTTTTTAATTTAATTGTATCAATTGTATGTAATGTCTCTTGAATATTTTTTTTAATATTAAAAATAGTATTTAAAAATAGTAACATTTTTGAAAATTTAAATCCAAATATTAACAAAATAAATACAGATTACATAATTTGTCGACTACAACATGTCGAGGTAGAACCAAGCCGGTGGTCACACACCCACGACGACACTGCGGACGTCGACGACTATCACGACGGCAATAAGGGGTAGGTCGGCAAGAGATCACTATAATGAGCAGAACCAATATTAGTCGGTGTGGCCACCATGCCGCCCGACCGACGAAGGAATTGGCGAACGAGCCGTATGGACGGATCAGCCGGGTAATTGCCATTACGATATCATCTAAATGCTCTCACGGCTATCCGTAATGAAGACGCGCACACCGAGGGAGAGCCTGAGACACGTACGAGAGCAAGAGATCGACTATAACATAAGCATCGTATACGCCCACGTAAACATACGAACCGCCGATACTTTCGCGCTTGTATGCCTCCACCACGTCATCGTTCACCTCGTGAATCCTCTCTCAGGCCGGACTTCTCCTCGCCCCAAGTGCCTCCTCTTCCTCCACCACCCCCGCTAAACGCTTTTCAATGCTATCGACGAGATATGAGGCGTGTCTAATTACGCGATCGGTGCACGTCCAATCAAACTGCCTTCCTGTCGACGATCGCCGTCACCATTATCGCGATCGAGCCGTACGCGTGGGGAATCGTCTCACCCTTTTCCGTCGATGCTCGCCGCCGGGACTCTGAGGCGAATTTCACGGACCACGTCGCCCGGTGCTTTGACCTCCGATTGATCGACCGATCTCGTTCCCGTTCTCTCCATGGGAAGATTCAATATCGCCATGCAATGAAGAACGAAGAGATTTTTATCATATTTCTTGTGAACAAAGAGAAAGTATTACAGAAAATAATTGGAGAGAAACTCTTACTCTCCAAATTAGTTTATAACACATAATATGTATATGTGAATAAAATGACATGCTTGGATATTATCAACCAATTATAACGTCCCATTAAAAAGTTATTTAAGAGTAATACGTAATTAACATGAAATCGAATGAGTTTTCTTCATGAGATACTTACAGTGTTTACCCTTCAATAATATATTTCGAAATCGAATATAAAAAAGCGTTTAAAGTAAAAACCGTAGACAATAATAAAGCAATAGTCGTACTTTCACGAGTTAGTATCCACGGCGTGGACAATCGACCGGTCTCGTAGAAACCGAACTCGCCGTCGAGGGTATCAGCGATTTTAATAAGAGATCTCTGAAACGCAATTGCGATTTCTGTTCTCTCCCTTCTTTCTACACTCCATGCTCGAACACGAGCGCGATTAACGTTACTACTGGAATAACGATTAGGACCTCGCCTCGCGGTTGACGCCGCGTCTCATTAAGTCAGTTTCAGTCGAGAAATATTAGTATTTGTGCCCGTAACTGACCTCTTGACGCCAATTCCCCGCGATTAAACTCGTTCTCCGATAAGATCATCGGATGGCGTTACATTTCAAGAAATGGTAAACGGCGTAATCATCGAGGAGTTCTTACAGACATGGATAATTTTTGATCACAATGTAACTTGCTGTGCCATTTTTTATTGATAAAATATAATCGTTTGATTATATTCTAAAGTATTCATTAGCGATCTAAAATGCTACATGTCTAATGATAAGAAAATTAAATTAAGATTTATAATTGTAATCTATTCTTCCCGAAAATAATCATCTTGCTGCCTATGTATATAATTAATCTTTCAATGACAGGAAGAATATCTACCACGCATAATCTGGTAGCGCGGGAAAGTAAACTTAACGGGGTGTAATTCAACGATATCTTCACGCATGATGGCCACCGGTAATTGCCGTTTTTACACGCAATCAGAGCATGAATTTATTGGTTGCGTACGAACGACTCGATTAGTCGCACTGTCGATTCACGCGGTGGAAGCAACCGAACTTATTAGCCCGCGTTAGGTGGATGCCGTTAATTAGAGTCGTTGTAATATTCGCGACGATCAATGGCCAGGAATCCAGTACTAATTTGTCATCCATGCGCGAGTCCGTAATTTCGCTCATAAGATTTTAAAGTCACCGCAAAGTCATGACAGTAATTTATGTATTTGCCCGGCAGGAAAATAGAGGGGGAGAAGAGAAGAAAAAAGTGGGAGAATGCAGCGATATGTTAATGCGGTTAATGAAATGCCCTAGGCTATACAAAAATGTAAATTAATATACTTGTTCAGGATGAGACCACTTTTTTAAAAGAGAAGCTTGTTTGAAGAATGTGTGATATATTTTTCTTGATTATATTCCGATACTCTGTATGTCGTACATTTTGCACCATTACAAAAATAAAAAAATGTCGAAATCAAAATTCTCAAAACGATTTGTAATGTCTACTAATCTTTAATTTTATTTGCGTTTTTGATTTTTAAAACCTACAATATTTCTCGACATTTCAATAATGCGCGCGTATTGTTAAAATAATATTCATCGATATAGCATATAAAAATATAAATTAAATAAAATATAAAATACATAAATTACCGACAAGTATTTTTTTCACTTGTAACATGTCCGAATATTTAATTTTGTTTGTGCGAGCATCTCGATCTTTCGCAAAAATTAATTTTGTTCGGTGAAGCGCAAGCCACAATTCCAATTTGAGCCTGACAATGTCGTCAGATGAGACAGCGGATTATGTCCGACCATTTGACCACCCGTCTTTCTTCGGTATTATCTCTATTACGCATCTTGTTCCACTCTAAAGCAAAGAGGCTAACAATTCAACCTCGATCATAACATCTTAAACTCAGCCATTAAGTGCTTTTTTTTTTAACATGCTACCAATCGATATTTGTCTGTATGTCAGGATCGATCTTGCGGCGAGATATATTAAAAATTCTATTAAACGCGGACGCGAGAAACTTTTATATGTTCGAAACCTCGTTTGCGTTCTCTGATCGCGGTTGAATAGAACGAATTCAACACCGATCGTCACTTCGATGTGTGTCCGCCACCCAAGTCGTCAGAGCTTGACGCCGCCGTAAGAGACAAGCATGTCCCTTGACAAGTTCGTTCTCCGGGACATGCGCCGGTGCTACATCGGAGTCCCCGATTTTCACGACGCGCATCGAGCACGTAATGAGGGGTCGTTAATCAGGGGGAGACAGTGGACACAGAGACGCGTCCATCGTGATGAGATGGCGGCAGACTTGGAGCAGGCGAAGAGGCGGACACGATGACACCTGACACGCGGGCTCCTTACAAAGAGATCATTCACGATGATGTGCCCGCTACTAATTATTAGGTCTCACGTAATGAGGCACCTTCTGAAGATGCCGCCGCAGATGCGGAGAAACTTTGATTGAACGCTCAGGAGACACGGGAGATTCTTCCCACGCGATTTTATAACAACTGTGATACTTTGTAATAATAATTATATCAACATGACGTTGTCGGATCTTGATGTATCATTTGCTGGACGTTTCTCGATAATATCGCACAAGCAACATTAGAAATTATTATTTCTAAATAATTCGTTATGCAATAATACTTTTATAAATATATATTCGGTTCTATATATTTTTAACTAAAGCTTTAAATATTTTATACTCTTACAAAGAAAATTTTTCATATAAATATATTTATAGATAAATTTTAAATACTTTCGGATCACATTTCTGTAATTGATAAAAGATAACATTATTCATCAACACGTCCACTGTTTATCTCCCATTACAGAGGACGAGACGTCATTACATTGCAACATCAAAAAATGAACGCTCAGTTAATTTCGCCGACATAATCCGTTGATCATCCGTCGCGTCATCGTGCAACATTGTGGGCACGAAAATCCGTCTCGGCTTACGGATCAATTAACTTAACGACCGGCAGGCAAGTCGGCGGCGAGTTAACGCGGGGTTTAGCGTTAACGTGCCGCTCAGGGCGCCCTCGGAAACCTACGTCGACCACGCATAAAGGAGCATAAACACGGCCCTGTCGCGGGTTTATTAACGCCGACAATTATACCGCCAGAGGCTAGGCGTGATTTACAAGGGGAGCTCGTGAAACCGCGCAAACTTATGGTCCAACCCTTTACCACGCACGCACACATAGACATCTGCTTCCATCGAGAAGTATACAAAAAAGTTTCTTGGAAATTTTTTGAGATGACAGAGCGAGGTTTAAATTTCGATAGACCGAAGCTCGCCGTGCATTCTCTCGCGCGAATGCATTATCATAAATATGTGACCGATCAGACACAACGCGTTATGATAATTGTTGCAGGTGTATGTATGTCGTATAATTTATGATCGACGTTACGATCGTGGCTTTATAATCAACGATCTAAACCGCGCAGCGAATGCATTTATTTAGCGCACGACCGTCCCATTTGTCGCGACGCTTCTTGTTATTTCTCATAAACTTCAACTAGTCTCGGAGGAGCAGGAGTATTTAGATGGTATTTTACAATTTATATTTGTGTACATCGACTTTGATAAAATCTCTATGTCATAGCGACGAGAACAATAATTAAATTGTCGCATTAAATATTCTTAATTGTTGCTCCATAAATCATGTCGTAATAAACAAAAATGAGTTGATTTCATCAATAACTTATTTCCTGTGAACGAGAGACTTTTTTAATGATATATAATCAAAATATTGCGATCAAGAAATGAACGCGTGCAGAATGTATCTGTAATAAATTGTATCAATTACTTGTAATCGGCCCCGAACAACACGGCTACCTATCTTTCGTTCCGAGAAGAGAGCCGGGCGGATTTGAACTCTGAAAACCTGGGTCTTCTATCCCGGGTCCAGGACTCCCCTAATTTGTTTGAGTGAAACAATATCGAGTTACGACCGATGGTATCGCTCGGACACGCACGTGCTACGGCACACGGAAGGTTCATCTGACGCGGTTCTCTGACGAGCTACCGTGCCGAGCTATCTTCACGAATCTCACCTCGCCGCCGAAGAAGAAGAAGAAGAAGAAGAAGAAGAAGAAAAAGAAGAAAAGAAGGCAGCAGCCGCTGCGAAGATGACTCCCTTCCATGCCATGCTTCAAGCAGGTTCCAGCGTTGCGCGTATACGAATTTACGTTGCGCCGTGACTTTCAACGAGATGTTGATCCTTCATCCTGATCTCGCGAAAGCGGGGACAGCGATAAAAAGAAGCGAGTAAAAAAAAATCACCTGGCTCAAATCCCTACCCAAATATTTCGCTCAAGAAAAATTTTATTCAGGATCCAACGAAATACACCTGACTATGCGAGTGACATTTGCGTTTTCCAACACAATCTTCCACTTAAAATATTTTTCTTCCAAATATATTCATAGACATTTTTGCGATGCAAAAATTGAAATGTAGTTTTATTTTTCTCTTAGTTTATCAATTAGACATAAAAAAAATTTATTTTTTTATTTGTTTAAATATTATAAACTTAAATATCGTTTTCTAATATTTTCTTATTCTCAAAGAATTGTTAGTAAAATTGAAAAAAATCATCTATAAATATCTCACAAGATTGACTGTTTTATAATGTAATAACATTGGTTTAGAGACTCGCGCTCTTTTACTGTTCCTTCATCAACGACAAGCCTTTGACAAGCCGACGCGCCACCCAACGCGCGAAATTAGGACCGTATAAAGCAAAAAGGGACTGCGGTCCTGTCGTCCACAAGATGTTGCTGCTTAAAATTCCAGCCAAGGACCGCGCGACACAGCCTCAATGATGGATCCACCTTCCTCTCGGTCGCCCCGTTATCTCCCATACTCTTATAAAGAGTTGAGCGCGACTTTCAGAAGAGATCTTTGATAAGGAGACATGAGGAACTGTCATGCAGTGTTCGCGAAAGTTATTCAATGAAACGTCAAAACAGCAAGACATTATCTTTTTTTCGTGTCGCTTATTTTTATTTCTTTTTTTTTTCTTCCTCTTTCCCTTTCTCGGCGCGTGCGGATCAATCGCATTTATTAAGGCGAGGTGTCACGGAATCGTTACCGCTGTCCGCCTTATAAGCTTACTCGCGTACGAAGGTGTCAGCCACATCGATCGAGAACATTAGCCGCGAAACGCGTATCCCCCCTTCCTAACGAGACAAAATGACACGGGTGCGTTTCTCTTCTTGGGCATCTCACGTGGCGGTTTCGCAGCCGCCACCGATCCGTGGACGGTCTGTCTTTCAGCCCGATAAATCGCATTCGATGCGCGGCTTCGTACCTTGATACTTTGCAATTTTGAGTGGCATTAATCCTGTTTTGCGCTATTTAATTATAATCTCGTCTAAATCATACGTAATATAATCTGAAACAAGTACGGTTTTTAAAGTATTAAAGTATTTGATTATTTCCAAGCAGAAGCACATAATTATGCTGGAATAATAAATATACATAAATCTTAATTAAGCCTACACTAAATATATAAAGAATTAAAAAAAATGAATGTCCCAAAAACTCGTAAGAGAGAAGAGCAACGAAATCTTATCATGCGCGTTTACGTTATCATAAAAACAAATGGACAACTAACCTGTTCCCGTATTAACGAGCCGGCGCGGATCGCGCTCTATCTCGCGAACGAAGTGTTTTATCCTCCGGATCCAAGACGTGAGAGGAATTTGAAACTGAAATCGGGCGCGTTGGAGTCCGCGGGACGAACAAAGGGGATTCCCGCGTCCCCGTCAGTTCCCGTATCCTGTCTCCGCGAAAGGAGCTGGATCGCAGGAAAAGGGAGAGGCGAAGGAAAAAGAGAAGAAAGGGAAGAAGGAGAAACAGCAGGATAAAGCGAGACGAAGGAACAGCTTTTGCAGGGCGGAAAAGAGCGAGCAGAGTCGTTCTGAATGGTCTCTCTCCTCTCGGGTAGCCGGATGCGTCTCGGACGAACATTTCATCTGGCATAATCCAGTTTATGAAACCCTGAATGTGCATGCACATACGCGGATGTCTATGTATGTATGCGCGCCTTCTATTTCGTCGGTACGGTGCGAATGGACAGGAAACGGCCGGGACTGAATGCTCCTGGAATTGGATTAAGAGCATTCTGTGTAATGCTGTCGGCTTCGTCATGGTTTCGCCAATGCCTTACACGCGCAAGACTTATTTCTCCACGTAACGCCGATTTCCCTGCCGTGAAAAGTCAAAGATTATCCTTGTAGGATCTGGCAAAGTACGAAAGATCACTTAAAAGTCATCCGGCTTAAGAAACAGATTCGTCGCAAACATTGCGATATCCTAAACATCCGTTCGGATTTTTCTGATGGATTATGCAAGTGTATCGTATAGCTGCGCGTTTTTAATTTTTTTTTTTTTCATATTTGGAATAAATATATTTTTCTATTCTATTAAGAGTTAATAATATCGTTTACGTTAAAGCGTATCGAGGGAATATCATGCAAGATTATGTTTTCGAAAATGACAGGCATTTATCTAATTGTGTATATGATTAATGAGATACAATTATATATGATGTTTTAATAAATGATAAACTACTTTTATTGATACCGGTCATAACAAAATTTTTTACAACGCTGCGATATGTAAACGATACGGGTCAGATTTTCACAATGTGAGATATTGCCTAGAGATTTATATCAATGCGCGCACATACGAATTGAACGCGTGATCTATGATTTCGCCTCTACCCGTTCCACCGGTTTCCAATTTAGATTGCTACGTTCTTTCACCTTTTCGCACTTATGCCGCATACATAACGATATGTATTACAGAATTCTGCTTAATTGCTTTGACATCGTAAACAGTTGCTGGAATAGTTACTAAAGTGAAACGCGCGTACATTGGCGGAAATAGATGTGACAAATGTTGTCATCAATTTAGTCGCAAAATGTATGTCTGCGTTTGAAGATATTAATTGCGCAACACACGAACCCCTCTATTATTGCCATAACAAGATATTTTATGATTATTTTCATATAGAAATATATATATATATATATTATAAAAATATATATTTTATATATATGTATATATTTTTTTTATTTTTAGATACATTATCATGAAGAAACACTATTACACTAGACAATCGTATTATCCTAAGTTACAAAACAACAACATCTTCATGTATGGTCTGTAGATCACGAATTATCGTTTATCGTGCATCGCTATTTTCCGCTCCGCTCAGTCTTTCGAGACGAGAGTATTACTCGCCAACCGATCCCTTTCCGCACTCGTTCGTCATGATCCTAACGAGGTACCTGCCCCGACTAATTGCGCGATTAGTCTGAATTTGGGCGGAACCGAGCCTCCCAGCCCGCGGTTGCATCGTACGTACACCTCGAGAAATAAAAAGAAGCAAGCCGGGCGGGGAAAAGAGAAAGATAGAGAGAGAGAGAGAGAGAGAAGGAGAGCCGAGAATTGCTAATTAGGCGCCGCGCGCGAATACCGTGTCGGTGTATATCGGACGCCGTGATTATGGCTAAACGAAGTCTCATACCTCGAAAGCCAGAACGCGAGGAGAGATAGAGAGAAAGAAAAAGCGAGAGACTACGTGCGCGGTTCATATATATACATGGGCTTCATTAACGGATCGTGTTAATTAGTCGCAGATAACCGATCGGTCGTAGAGAGTGCGGCAACCCCGCCGATGCCCTACGTCCCTAAAGCCGCAATAATTGCACAAGCCCGGTGGTTCGTGGTCGGTCACTGAAAAAAACTCCTGCAATTCCCTGATTTTCATCGGGATCTCGTTGGTTACGCTCCGATGAAAAAACTTGGATAGAAAAGATTTGGAAAAAATAGAACTTGTAGTAACATTCGATCATTAACTGTTACTAATTAGTGCAATGATGTCCTCTTGCAGAGACAACGATTTCTCCTTTTTTTTATCATTAGACCGGCAATCGTGTTGTTTTTGTATTCGTTGCAACAGACATACAAAAAGATATTTATTTATAATTTAAAAAAAATATGTCTTTTAATGCTGAAATGTTTTATGAAATTAATAAGAATGAATCTGAATATTGTAGAATTTTCAGACGACTTACAAAATAAAATAAAAACTCGTTAGTGAAACTCGGAATTTAATTACGCGAAATTTTTCGCACTTTTGAATTATGATCATGGACAGAACGAACGCGATGGCGATGGGCTATTATAACGAACGCGTGAAAAACGAAGAGATAATCGACCGTGCGTATCACATAGCACAGTTTATTAGCTAAAATTCATTAGCTACGGCACACGGCGGGATTACGAGAGCGAGGCTAAGGCAAAAAGCGGCTTCGGGATAAAGTGGAATATATAGAACGGGACATTTAACAGCACGTGGTGAGGCACGCCTACCGACAAGGCGGCGCAAGTTGGCTAACCGCCGGCGCAATTAACATTAGCCGATCGAGTGAGCGAGCCACACGTTAATTAACAAAACGTTGCACGGTACGCCGACTGGAAGCTGACGTGGCGGCCGCGAAAGCGCGAGAGGACGACGGTGTAGCTTTTTTTTCATCTCGTCTTCTCGCAAACTATGCCTTTAACAGCCGCGTTTTGTAGTTCTCAACCTGTCCCGAAGCGTCAGGTATGCGACAGCGGACGACGACGGAAAGGACATTGCGCGACGTTTCTCGCATTTGTTTATTAGAATCGAAAATTATTTCATTCGAGGATTATTTAAATCTGACTAATGTTTTCTGCTATATATATATATAAGAAGCAAGGTTTTCGCTATAATTTACGATAATCAGATACAAGTTGACAATTAAATTATTTGTTAAAAATATTATAAATTTTTAAGATTTAACGTCAATTGCTTAAATAAGTAGCAAGATATTTTTTAAAAGTATTGTATAACACACACAGAAGTATCTGTTTAATTTAGATAATTAAAAATTATGATAATCAATTTTTTAGAAACTAACCAAGAATATAATACAAATCATTTTTACAATCATAAGATATGATTAGAATAAAAGAATCGTAAAGAAACGAGTGAGTAAGGGAGACAATGGACCATTTTCTCAATGTGTTAATAAAACTCGAAGTCGACCAGTACTCGACGAGTTAAATTTCTGGACGTGCACCTACACCTCGCTTTAGAGGGCGAGGAGAGGGCCCACCCGGGATCGTTTCTTCAATGGAATGGTGGGCGATCTACCGTGAATGGAGGTCATTTACTCGCATTCAACCTTCTCCGACTTCACCGTGTGGACCTGCCATTGTGCGCAGGAAGACGAAGACTATACCAGGCCGGAGAGTCCATGATCCGACAAAGACTCGGACACGTCCGACATGACACTACCGGAGGTGACGTCTATCTTCGCTGTCTCCCTCTTTCATTCTCCACGCGATCGTTCTGAAAGGATACCTGATGTCTTGTCCTCGGATTGCTCCTCGAAGAAGTCACTGCGCAACAACTTTTATCTCATGATTTTATTGTGGCCCGATTATGCGGCAGTTTCAGTCATTTCCAAAACGACTATATTACATTTCTAACTGAATGAAAGGAAATTAAAAGACTTCAGTCGGTAGACAGACCGATTGTAAGGTCAAAGACCTTTTTATAAAGGGAGTTATATTTTTTTAGAAGCTCTTTATACATATATTTTATTGTCACAAATTAATATGTATTTATAATTGTTTATATTAAAACTGTATAGTAATAATAATATTAGTACATGTCTCATTCGTCATTATAATTTTGTTTTGCTTTTCTCCGGTACAATTTATATTAAATTTAATTTTCTCATCAATTTACACATAGATGAGTTTGTCATAGATCATCGTGACTACGATAAACACATGGCGCGTGTCCAGAATCATATAGATCCCCAAAGACAGTTGAACGAGCGGGATGCCACCTTGCCGATAATATATCGATCCTTGTGTCTGGAAAGCGATAGAAGGTGTAGCCGTCCTCTGGAAATTGACCATCATGCACGGATACCAACATCCATGACCAATAACGAGGGTGGATACTAACTGTTTGGCTATTTTCTGCCGACGACTTATCCCACCTGCTGTTGCGGGGGAGCCTTCCAATTCCTCCATAATAATGAAAAACCATGGGCTAATTCTTGATGGCTATTTAATACTGGGTTCCTCTAATCGAATGTCTTTGTTTTCAAGAAAATTGCAGATCTCGTCCGTTTTAGAAAAAAATTGATATGTCTTTCAAGCAGACCTCCCTAGCGCAACATAATTAATGAACACGTCGATTGGCGGAATTTCCTTCATTTTCTTAATATGTATTAATATTATAACAGACCCCTATAAATATTTTCGATATGTAATATATAAAAAAAATTACACGTTGCTGCAGACAATTTAATCATCATTAAATATTGACAAAACATTTAAATCTTAGATAGAAATTTATATTTATTCCCTTTCGAAAGTGTTGGAGCCAACAATCAGTTCGATACTCTGTAAATTCTCGGTACTTTCGTTATTCGAGCGTTATTATTTGTGATACGAGGCTGTATGAGAATTTTGTATCGCGCAGTTGTATACCACACACGTCGTACCCGACGCAGGTTCTCCCGACGAAGGATTTGCCATGAAACGAGCGAGTTTGTAAGCGCGAGATTCACAATGAAACACGCATGAGGAGCCACGGGGATTTACCGCCTTTTCTTCGGTTGACTCTCCTATGCGCTTGTCTTGAACACGCATAATAGCACGTGTTGTGTGACCGCACCGGTGCTTACCACTTGTTCCTTCATTGTAGACGCGGTACATGGAATACCAATGTTGTCTCTGTAGTTCGCTTTTGATTACGCGATATGAGCCAGCTCTTAAACATTGTTGCACTCGCATCGCCGGCTACTTCGTGACCATCGCACAATTCAAGTACTATGATTCTCATGCGACACTGTTCCAAGTTTTACGCCGAGAATCTCGGTGTAAGATGCAGTTTAAGAGCCGCTATGACCCATTGTGACTTCATAAGAGCCCGGCCTTATCGTTTTTAGCGCGTAATATTTCTCGCAAATATACGTGCATTGACGTTATACGAGCCTCATGATTATTGCAACATTATTTTATTGTATTCGGTTGTAAAATAGAATTTAATCTGATTTCTAATACTAATATTCTTTTTAAACTCCTGTTTGCGTATAAAAAAAGAATAATTTTTTTAATATTATATTAGCACTTTTTCAAATATAATCTTTCTAATAATTTTATATGTATAAAATCAAAATTTTGATATGTTATAAAGCATTCTTTTTCAAGAGGACCATTAATTAACACTAGCAATAATTTTATTTGACATTTTAGTAATTTGTGTATTTATTAAGATGATATTTTAAATCCTTTTTTTAGAAAATAGATCATTTTCCCGAGCCCATATCTACCACCACTTAATCTTTGCGTCGCAACCTCTGAAGAAGAGAGAAGGATCAGAAGAGGGTGCCGAAGAGAGCCATATGGCATCTTCGGACGCGTGGCACAAAAAGAGAAGTCGGCGCCGTTTTTAATTGCGCCATGTGGCGATCCGAAGAAGATGGGTACACGAAGACCCAAGCTCATTTGTAACCGCAACTGTCAGATCTCTGTAGAAGACCATTGGTGATAGTAAGTGCTTTCCATTTCATTTTCATCGACCAGACGACAACGGTAACGGTGAGCCTATACTTCAAATGTGTGTCAGTTGTCTGTAATATCACGATGATGTTGCGCATTCATACAATTGTTCGCCTGTAAAACTTTTGTCGACTTCTTCCGGTTTTTTCCATCGTTCGAATGCATGGCCCGCGTGCTATCGATTCGAGATGTGACAGAAAAAAACGATTCAATAATAGAATGCGATATAGTTTTAAGATTATTTCAACAGAGAATACGCTTTATTGATAATTTTTTTCTGTCAAACAAAAATGGAAAAAATCAAGTATTTCGTGCTCAATTCTTATATAGATTCTGACAATAAATCTTTGATAAAATCCTGCTGTTATCAAAATACGCGACAAATAAAACTAACTTTTCCTTATCTTAATTGAAAAAATTCAATTATATATATACAATTTTCTACCTTGTTACATTGAACTAGCCAACGTTTATTGTTATATAAAGGAATACAAGACGTTTCCATCGCTTTTTTTTTATGTTTGAATGAAATGACGAAGGGTTCTGAGGATTACAACAAGCGTGGTTTCGTCCGATCGACTTGAGCGACATTTGTCAGGACAAAGAGTAGCTGAAGCGTAAAAAAGGAATCTTACGTAAAAATCTCAAAGGATTGCGAAAGCCGTTGCGGTGATGGCGAGGCGACAAAGATGATCGCATCGTCGAGGTTTACGGATAAAGGGGCGAGAAGAAAACGAGGAAAAACGTCCGCAATTCCGCGAACGTTCCCATGCAAAGAGTCCTTCAGACCCATGAGAGGGCGAGAGGGAGGAGAAAAAACATGGAGAATAGAAAAAGGTTTCCAGGATTCAGGCAAGTCTGTGGGAAAGGACTGAATGAACGCAGTACCGGTCGTCTGTTTAGTGCTTCAGTATTATTCCGCGGAATAAAATAAGGTTTCAAGACATGTTACATGTCGGAGACGATGTCTAATATATCCCGACAAATAATTAATTGTATCTTTAAATCACATAATTCATTAAACATATAAATAATTCGAAAAAAATATTATTACCAATGCTTGACATAATAAGTTTATATTATATTTTATATTTTTGCAAGAAAATAATGTTATTTTTTCCAATATCACATAACCATTTATTAATATTTTAACCGCAGCATCTATTTTTTACAAAATAAAAAAATTTTGCAATAAGTATTTTTAACAAAATTTTTCGAATAAATAGCCTTCGAATATATTATGAAATCACGTCTTCTTAAGATGAGACATTCGAGTTTTTTATTTAACGCGCAGGTTGCCAGGCAAAATACAAAAAGATCGTCGATAATTCGTCCGCCATATTCCGGCCGCTTCACCAAGCGGCTGGAACGGCGCGCAATTTCGAATTCTTCGGAGCTTAAAGGACTCCGGGGATCAGGTGTGGTCGGTCCCTTTGGGTGCTCTCTACATAGGTGTCGCCGCGCCGTCACGTCCCCGAAACGACAAAAGGTCCGCGTCCGCGTAAAACGAACTTGTCCGCGCGATAGACGACGCGGCGGCGAAACTTCACAGGCTCCGAAACGTGTACCTCGAAACGGGGCCAGGTTGTCAGAACACGCGGTGAGGGGGAAAGTAGACGGCCGTTCCTCACCGCGCGACTCACGCGTATACGTGCAACGAGGAAGAAAAAAAAACTTGTCAACAAGCAGAATTCGAGTAAAAAGTGCATTGTATGAGGGAAAGTGGGATGGGGTGAGAGGGACGGACGGGATGGCGATGGAGGTGGAGGGAAACACTCCGCTCGGAGACGAGAGAGATTAGCAGCGGGGCCATGCTGATAAAAAAAGCGGTCTACCGGCGAAATAATACCCAGATACCGGGGCCTCGTTGCCAGGAATGTGAGACGTTTCTACTTTAAATATGCCGACTCGAGGCACCATACAAATTTGCTCGACAGTCGTAAAAAAAGTGGACGCGGCTGGATTAAGGAGAATAATGTCGCACACGCGAATATCGTTCTATTTAATAACGTATTTGCAAAATCTTATTATTAGTGATAAATATTTTGGAATTACAATTAGCTACAGTAGAGATGGTTTTAAAGATTATCAACTATTCCATATTATTAACGGAGTGTCTGTTTATTTGATGAATATTATTAATATTTATTTTTGTACTTTTTATAAAATATAATGTAAGATACTTTAATTCAGCAGAAAGTTCTTTCTAAATAATACTATAAAAATTAACAACGACTGATTAATCTGACATTTCCATTAAGAAAATAAATATACGTAACCAAAAAGAAACTGACGATTTTATCAAGCGTATCTTGCAATATACCAAAATTCAAAGACAAGCCATCTATTGCTTTATAAAACCTCATATACGGGAACTCTATTCAAAAAGAAGTAAACTCCATTATTCGATCCAGTTGACAAACGCCATATCGAAAAGAAAATCGTACGCTTCCATGCAGCGCGCGTCCTTTCGAAAGAATAGAAATTTCAAAGTAAGCGGTAAATCCTCGAAAGCAATCGTGCGATGTGAACTGCATTAAAAAAGAATAAGAGATATAAATAAAGAGAGAAAGATAGAAATGTCTTCCGAAATATAAATACGATAAAATCAACAAGTTGAACAATGAGTTGTCGGTACGCAGGAAGAACGAAATAATTCTCGATATCGCGACGATCCATAGAAATCCGGGGAGAGGCTTCCTTTTTCATTCTGCATCGTCTGTATCTCTCAATGGGGAAACATTCGACCTGTGGTCGATGCTAGTATTCATTTTTACGTATAGGTACACGGGGATTCTGAAAACGTAAGGTGCAGAGCATTGTCGCGCAGGTATGAATGAACCGAAGAATGCAACCTGAAACAAGTGTATCGGCGCACAATGGCAGGAATGCGAAAAATTCCAGACGATTTATAGACTCGATTTCGGTGAATTGAAAATAATCGGAAAACGAGTCGATGACATACCGACGACTTACATTATGTCGATTCACATTATAAATCTGCGAACGATAATTCTACATCATAGAATCACTACTAAACTAGACGTAAATTTTGAGATTGAAACAGTTGATTTTCATTTTATATTCTTATTCTATAAAAATATTGAAATATTTTAAAGCATTAATAATCTTTTCGATAAGTTTATAAAAACAATAAATAAAAATATATCTTTTAGTTTCTCTCTGAAAAGATAGCGCATACTTTAATTACTCTCCTTGGAGAAACAATTGCAATAGTTACGTACGCTGTTAGCGTACAACAATAAACATCGATACTTGAATGTCGAGTTATTCGACTTTATTAACATTAGAAACGTCCCCCGCAGCGTCCACGGCCTTGGTGCCAATTACCGATTCGCACGTGAATACATAAATCGTAATTCGTTAATTCGCGAGGCGACTCTTCGCGCGGCTTAGCGGGATTCGATATGCCAATGTCGAAACTTACCTCCGGGCGCAATGCTATTCATTTGGCTCGAGAAACTCGGGCCGGCCATTGTTCGTGAGTTATGTTCTTGTAACGAGAAACGAGACTTCGCCGCGTTCGGTGCATCGCTTTAACAGTTGCCAATTCGCCCATCTTTGAGATCAACTCCGCTGTAATGCGCATCGCATGAGAAAGTTTGTTTTGCTTTATTGCGCTCGCGAGCGGAATTATAGTCCAGTTCGTGTTTACAAGACTCTCTCTTTCTCTCTTCAAAAGAGAAGATATTTATTTTGCGAGATTAATTTATCCAAAACATCTGCTTGTTAAATTATATGTATACATTTCGTAAAAAAAGATGAGCAATATTTCTGTGATGTCTTTATCTGAAAAAATAAAATAATTTACAGATGCAAATTTTTTCACTGTTCTCTAATTTTTTCCCTTCAATATCTTCGATCTTCAACATTAAAAAAAAATATGTAATATATTAAAGATTAATATTATAGTTTCTCAAACTCTTATTTTCTATACTATGCATACGCTAGACGAAGAATACGTTTTTGGACAGAGAAATGAGGAAGAAAAAAGGTTATTCAATCGAGGCAGGTTAGATTTAAGATACTCCAGAAACTCTATAAAGTAATCCGACTTTGGCAGCGGATCGCGCATACAATCCACGAACCTGCAGGCGTAAGAAGCGAATAATGGCCTCATTCATCGAAGTAACGAAAACCTCTGAGCATGTAGGCCGTCACCGACCATCCGATGTTTATAAGGGCATTGTATCGATCTCAATATCCACTTGAAAAAAGCGGCGCATTCCATTCTACGATAATCTTCGCCAAGATTCAACCAAACGTGCGTAATCAAAAGAGAAAAAAATGAAGATTTTTTGTAACTAAATTTTTAACTAATTCTTGTATTATAATTATACACATATCTATGTATATTGCTATACAAGAGAATGTGCACTTTTAATTTTAATAATAGAATACAAGATATTATCTTACAAGAGTGTAATTTTTCCACATAACAATACAAACGAAAAATGCACTAAAAGGAATTATATGTATCAAAAATTACTCACTTGTGATTTGAGACAAAAATTGGATAAAATTCGAGAAATCAATTTCAAGATTTTAAAACGTAAAGTGCATCGCCGGTCACGATTGTAAAACAGCTGAAAAGAAGCGGTCCATTCGTGAAGAGAAGCGATTCGGACAAAGTTGGAGGCGGCGCAGGTCGTAAAACCCGTTGGAACTATGTAGAATTTAGAAACCAGATCGACGCCGAGACTGATGATGAATAGACCGATTCGTGAGGCGGTAGCGGGGAAAAGAGAAAAAGGGGGTCACGATTATTGAGACGACTTCGCGTGTGCGTGTGAGACGTGCGATTGTACGCGAAGGTTCTTACACGATAAATCTTGGACCTCGGTCCTGTTTTCGTGTTCGCGCACTCGAGCGTGCCGACTAAATCTCCGCGATACAAAAGATTTTATAAAGTAGGTGGAACTTATAAAGTGACCTTTTATGATCTCCGTGAATGAGAGTGTCACGCGAATCGGCCGATCCCTCGGATTTTCCAAATTTTATTATGCTTCTACTGCTCGTGTGAGAACTTGCAAAGTAATCCGAAACGAGATCAGTTTCTCTGTCGGGACATTCGAGGTAAAATATCCTAATTCACAGGAAATATACGAATCATAAGAATATCGAATAAAGCAGACAGAATGTTTTAGTCTGTGCAAGAATATATAAAAAAAAAATTATTCAAGAAATCATTTAAATAAAGTCAGATATATCCACATAAAATTAAAATTAAGTCTCATTTTATATAAAATATTGAGGAGGTTACTTATATTTTAATGAAGCTTTATTTATTCATGACTTTAATCGATGTGTCATCCGGCCAAATATATATCTGGTCGAGAAAAAAAATCAACATACGTCTAGACAGAGCGAGAGTTCTCGCTACCGAATATCATCAAAGTCTATCGGCATTTTAAGCATCATGTTCACGGCCGTTGAGACTATCTGAGTCATTCGAAAGATCCTGTTCTGTATAAGGTGCTCGCGAAGATCCTTCTAATGATATTAATCAGTCAATTGAGATGATACCAAGCGCCAGATCGAACCGGTCGCCAGCGTGCTTCTACATCTGAGAAACATTCTCATTCGGATTTCGTGTGTCTCTCGGAAGCGCGTCTAATATTAATGTATCGCTATTTTCTGATAAGCTACCGCAGATAAAATGTAAATTTCTTTAGTAGAGTTGAAAGCCGGCTGAGGATTAAAAACTTGTTTGCAAATTTATAGCGAAATAAGCTCTGATAAGCGCCGTTATAACGGTCGTTCGATAAGGACTCGCTCGTTTTCTCGTTGTTGTAGAGCAAAAAAATATTCTAGAAAACCGGTATCTTAAGGTTTTTTTTTCTGAATGTGTGGTCCATATACAATCATGGAAAAAGTTGACGAGAGACAAAAAGATATTATTCTATAAACTAGATATTCGCGTTTAATAAATGTTGTTTATATTAGAATGTACGGATTTTTCATTTCTCGCGTAAAAATTTTTAGTCGCTTATATTGTTCGTGATATAATAACGGTCGCGAATCGTGATGACCAGAATCGGATCTGGAAAGGTTAAGAAGAACTTGCGGGATCTGCGATTTCTGCAGGTGGTACTCAGATCATAAAGAATCGTGTATTCAAGAATAACGGACTAGCGAATGACATCTCTTCGATCTTCACGAAATGACGTGACTCTTGATCGGTCATCGGAGACGATCTCAGATCCTTGAGGTTTCCATGTAGCCGACCGATCGCTCGATCATTTTCTCAGGCTTCTCAAGACATCGAACTGATATGCGAAATGTTTCTCTCCGTGCAACTATTTGGCTGTTTAAGAATAATTAATGGCTAATATTCGGATTGACTTAGCGTAAAGAAATAACCATGGCAAAGGCATGTAATTGCTAATTAACAATTGTAAGATTGCAGTGCCAAGTGTTATAATATAAAAAATTCACTGGCAATCATCAACGTTTTCATGTTTAATTAGTGCTTGAACACAAATTTTTAGATAACAATAATACATTTTTTTATAAATGTTATCGAATATTAACATGGTATAAATATAAATGACAAAATTTAAAAAAAAAAATTCTGTGCCAATTGAATTCGCCGTCGGAAATACTTTAACAGTTTGAGCTACTCCCAACAACGGCTTCTGACTCTTCGCGATTTTTCTTCCGCGGTTAACAATACTCGCTGATACAAGATGTGGCGCGCCTGCGAGCGACGAAATCATAAAACCCTTTATGAGCGATCGTAAGCGGAAAACGAAGAAGAGGCATCACAAGGTAGCCATGCCTTCCTTACCCTACCCTAGGATTGACCGCGAGAACTCGATAGAAACTGTTTCCGGGTAGAAGGATCCATCGGTGCGGTTAGCACGATGCCCCAAAGCGAGTTGACCTCGAGAGACCGTAGAGTCCAGGACGGTCGGAGCCAAGATCATCGTCTCTCTCTCTAATCTCGCTCTTCGCGTGTCTGTATGTGTCTACCACCACAAAGTGAGAAATCGAGGAGAAAGAGAGGAGTCATAAGAGAGACGTGAGGCCCGGATAAGGTGGCCGAGACAGACAGACGAGGTGATCGTCCACTTCACTCGGATCGAAAAATGGCCGCGGGTCGGTTTCCGGGTCACGCGTCCGTCGAGATGCTCTTCCAGAGCATCAAGTGTCATTACTGTCGCTTCTCGACTCCCGATATGCTTCGAAGATGTGCCTCTACGAAGCGGGATTCATCGCAGAGAAAACGTGTACCGCTGGCCACTAGGCCACGAAGAAGAAAGTATAAGAAATATGAAGTATCAAGTCACGCCCTGCGACGAAGCATTATTTGCGAAAAATCTGCCTTTTCCGTCTTCAAGTAATAATATTAATATATTCGTTATATTTGAAATATAATGAAAGTAATTCGGGAAATTATCGTTAATTATTTAAAAAACAGATTATAATTATTTCGATACAAATAAATATAGTTTAAAATCAAGCAGTTTGAATATTAAAATCAGTTGCAACATATTACAATCACTGCGATTATCATATCGATATTATCGCACTTCGTATTTAATTATTTCAAATTCTTGTAATTTAATCATCTACGCCGTGTCCGATTAGCTTTTCAAAGGTTCGACCAAGTGCTCGCACCTCCTTGTAAAATGATCATCCCAATCAATCCGATCACACCACTTCCTTCTCGATTTCCGTGGCAATCGAGTCTCGATTTCTATGCCCTTCCAGAGACGCAACGGGCAATTAATTCGTCGAGCGTGTATCGGAGTATATCGACCGATTACCACGGCGTCCTGCTGTCGTTCGTGATTTATGTCGCATTGTCTTCTGGCCCACGGCAGTGGTCCCAAGACCGTTCGAATTTATCTATCGCTTATATATCCTTTCTTTTTCCTCGCTGCACCACTTCGCGCTACCTCCACCTCCACCTCCATCTCCACCTCCACCTCTGTAAGGTTCGATATCGCTAGACTCGAGAAAAGTCTTCGAACTCTCGAGAGAGTATCCCCGTGCATGACGGGGAGGTTCTCTTTCTCCGTCCTCCTCCGCAACATCGTCGTTACCAAGAGGTGCGATCGTCACAGTTGTAGCCTCATTAACCGCCTAATGTCTCTCTTCATCACCTGACTCCTTTCTATTGCTTTTATTTGGTGCCGATTATTGACTTGAACGCTAAGCCGCGCTTTTTTATTTTATTTATTTATTTATTTTTTATTATCATTAGTTTGTGATAGAAAAACAAAACATATGTAGAAAGCTTTTGTGAAAAGTTAGCTAAACTAAAAATCTTTGCGATAATTTACATCATGCTTCGTACGCGGAGGTCGATCCAGGAACGACTGATGCTATGTAGTTTAAACGCCGTAAATGTCGTAAACACTATGATCACGCATCGCGTGCATTACGCAGAAGAGCGAGAGCGCATTGTCGGAACGTTTTCCTGTGTGATGGATGTACCGGGGTGCCGAGGTTATTCTTGTGCGTTTTCTGCGAATTAAAAACGCTTCGCGGTAATAATGATTAATAGGGTAATTTTCGAGATCACGTAGAACCAAATTGGGTAATATATTATTCGCCCCCGGAATATAATAATCTCGCATCATATCGTAACGCAATGGAACGTAATGTCGCGGGCTTGAAAAAAATTATGAGTTTATTCTCCTTTCTTTTGCGGAATCTCAATGTAATAATAATTTCGAAAGTTATTCGTTGGGCAGGCGGAAATGGAAAAATAGACAATGGCGCTTTTGAATTGCATCGCGGAGCTTATAATAACACTCGTATTTATGATCATAATGGAACGCTCGCGAAGGAAGTGTTCTCTCACATGTCACTGCGCCGCATGGCTATATATTTTCCCTCGCGCAACAAACGCCGACTCTCCTTTACATCCGTACATCGGCCGTTGTATCGATCTCTTCTCACGAGTGATCGATGCGGAGATCCGAGTCTACGGTCTCGTCGATCGTCACCATCGTCGATATCGTCGTTGTTACCCAATGATTTAAGTTCTTAACCCGAGACTCTCCTGCTGTCAGGCTCAGCGCTCGTCGTTTCCACTTCCATGCGATCGGCAAAGCCTGCGCCCTGTTCCCTTCCTCTTTCTCCTTTACGTTTTTTTTTCCTTTCCAATTGTTTCGAAAGATTGGCGTCATATGCACAAACGTATGGGCGGCACGTATAAACATATATTCACTTTCTATAAACCGTACATTGCCTAATCTATTTTCGCGCAGACAGTCACTTCAATTGTACTTCAATTTTTTATATAAAGCTGCTGATTTAGAATAAAAATCGGCTTCGATTCAACGATCAGTTTGGATTGACAAATGATTTACAATCAAAAAGATATTGCAAGCGGTGAGCAATTAGACTTGCTTTGTTCCACGAAGACGGAATTAAACTTGAAATGTCCGTTGTGAGCTAATCTTTCATCGGAAACAAATGGGAACAATTGGCGTACCTCACATCGGTTGCTTCGATTCTCCCAACTTTCGCAGAAGCGCTCAGAATTAGTTAATTAAAATACAATATTAAATACAGTTAAAAATACAGTTACAAATAATTAAATACAGTTGCGCCACCGATACGCACAAGATATTTGATACACGAGAGTTCACGATAACGTTTTTCTACGAATCCGACAGCAGAGACGTATGTAGTGTGGATCCACGATTGTGGGCCATATTGTATTTATACATATTAGTTCGTACAGTCGAAAGGTAAAAGAAGAAGCCGGGCGCCAAGAAGGAGAAAGAAAGAAAGAAGAAAATCGGTGTACTACGTTTTATATTCGCGATCATGAGACCTGAGATGGTGTCCGGAGGACCGCGAGGAAGAGAGAGAGAGAGAGAGAAAGAGCTGAATTATGGACACATTCGAGATTTCTTCAAGTTGTACCTGCTGGCATCGGTTAAAGGGAAAAAGCAGCTTGCTTTATTGAATTGGGTTACATGATTTACGATACCGTCTTCCGATCTCGGTCAATCACCATTCGTTGTCAGAGTTGACTCGTAACGTTTAATCCCTTTCAAGCTTACGTCGCACGCTCGTTATTATACATATATGTTTTTTGATACGATCGATAACATACAAATTCGCGACAAGTATAGATGTCAAGAGATTCTTAGAATGAAATATGTACGATGTTAGGTAAGAGTAAAAAGAGGAAATGCAAAAAAAATAGAAAAAAAATAATTTTCTCATATCGTGATATAATTTAAGATTAACATAACTATCGGGAATACGTTGTTTTCTTTTACAAACGATAAGACGAAATCATAAAATGATTCTGCGATAATTATTGGTGTCGTCAAGATTTTCGAGATTTACATATGAAGTGTGCAAGCCAGCTACGAAATATTAATTTCTCCGGAGAGCGCGATGCTGTAATTTAGTGATGCTCGAGAAACCCACCTATTGTCGGGACGAGCCGTATGTCTGCGCTTACCGGGAGATATTAGCGATAAGGTCTATCTGCTTCTCAACCTGTTGTGCGGGCAATATTACCGCGGATTGATATACTGCCATGTCGCGGTGAATACGTTGCTCCGTTGTACCGTTCAGAGTAATAACGTTGTACGGTAATGGCACGATAATCACAGCGGTCGCGTTAATACTCCAACGCAATATTTGTTCTCGGACCTGTGATCTTTTTTTGATCTTAAGCACCGATGGACTTGACATCACCATGTATCCACGCATTTCTGCTCATTGAAATTATCGCGAGGCATGATCACGATATATCATCGTTACGAGTTTGCAATATTTAATGTCAGTGTTAATGTTTTTATCGTCTCGCCACTTGAGAGATTGCACACAAGACAGATTTGATAACTTTAAATTACTCAATTATTGCAAATGTCTCGCTGATCTGATTCGTATCCCAAGTAGTCTATCATCATATTAACAATGCTCCATTAATTTATAAAAAATCAGCGATGGAAAGTGTACTGCACATACGCGACGTGGGCCGGGCAATCCCGCAGTGCGAAACGATAAGTCGAGAGCGAAAATCATTTTGTCAGTACGCAAGATCAAGCAATTTCAATTCGCTCAAAATCAAGATGTATAAGAAGTACGTGTCTTGTATGTTCGTACTCGATAAAATCAGCGGGTGCGATTAAGCTCATTGGCAGACTCACTCAGGACTGCTCGGATCTTGTATGATGCGGGACAAGTGTCTTACAAAACTAGAAAGAGTTCGTTTGCCGTTCGTTTATAAAAGGAGAAGAGGAAAAATTCTTATATCGTTCGATCATTCAAAAAAAAGAAATCTGACTGGAAGGTTCCGTGAGATAATCATCAATCGCCGTCTAAAAAAGCAATAAATTATCACACCTCGATATGAAGCTCGTATCGACAAAGATCAATCTTCATCGATGTTTAATTCGTTCTTGGATGAGTTAAATCAGAACAACTCCAAATAGAACACATTCGTTAACGAGGCTACCGTGCATAACGGTCTCCTCGACTCTTCTCCTCCCTCCTAACGACTCAATCGGGAACACCGTCATAAATATTTGACACGCGGTTGCATAAAGAATTGGGTAATCCGACAGATCCGACGTCAAACGCGAGCGATTCGCCAATTTGAAGCGGCCTCGAAATGACGATCTATCAGGGAACCAGTTTGAATGCGTTCCCACTCTTGGCAAGCTCGGGCCGTTGAGTGATGGCCGGTGCCTAGGGCCGTGCATTGGAGACCGTGTACCATAAAATCGCTTCACTATATCAATCTGCTTATTGCCTCGTCATATATAGCTTTTGTATCGCAATAAGCCGGGGCGAGGTGTATACAAGGGTGTCACCTCTTCTACCTTCACGCTATAATAAATAGCGTCGGTGAATCTAAGGAAGATCTCTATGCCGAACATGTGTCAGATATTATGACGTTCGCATATGCGCGCGACATCGCTTATATTGTCTGTTTACGCAACTTGGCACTGCATATATTAGCATAAAAGATTCAATCAAATAATAAAATATATTATTTATGCCTGAAAAATGTCTTGCGCGTGTCTGCGCATATTTTTTCTTTAAATTATACAGCGTAATTTGTTATGACATTCTTGTAGAATAGATTTTGTAGAAAAAAAAAAAATATTTTTGTAAGACTAAATGCGACAAAAAATATTTTTACTTGATAAATATGTCTAAAGCTTCTGCTGATCATCTTTTATGTTATCATATATTTCAAATCGTATTGAATCAAATATAATTTACATTTTTATCAAAGCGCATCTAATTGTAAATAACTAAATTAACAAAGAGATTTTTCAATCATATGTGTATATGTGTATACACATATACATACTGCTTGGGAGAAATTAAAATGGACAAAAAAGAAAAGCTATTTTATATACCCAGAACTATTGGACATCGACGATAGGACGACATCGAGATTCACGGCTGAATCACGGATTTATAGTGACGTGTTTCGCGAGCGAAAGAGCGGTAACACGATTTAACAGTGATTTAATAAGTGGACGAGGCTGGTGCACACGATACGAGTAACGTCTCCCCTCGACGTCTCTCCCATTCGCGAAGTCGCTTCCACGATCAGGATGCGCGTTATCTTCTTTACCTTTCTCCGTGCTCTCTCCTCCTCGCCGGCAAATGATTCGTCCACGGTACGGCTCTGCTGGACGCCGCCACACTGGCGCCATACACTCCCACCCACACTTTCACATTCAGGCCGCAGGAGTGAACGCACGCACGGTTCACGCATATACGCGCCCGCACGAACGACGTGCAAGTGCAACGCGTGCATCACGCGTACATCGACGATGATGTCAGGGGAATTTGCACCTGGCGGTGCGCGCATGTACGCCGACGATCGTACACTATATTCGTTACCACCACGTGGAAGGAGTGTCGGATTCCTCGCCGTTAGAAAGTGCGTATACGGACGAGACGATATGACGGCCACGTGAAATCCTGCGGCCGATGGAAAGCCCTCGGCAACGTATGTCTATATCTCACTCCGGCAGAGGCGATGGCGAATAATTATCGCTGCTGGTTTACGGCCCCATCGCGCACAATATCGCCGCTACAACGATAAGATTGAAGAAAGTAAACGCGCACATTTCGTGTTATGAGAGTTATTATAACGGGAATATGAGACTACTTCAGCGGAGATTTCTTCAAAATTCCATTAAAATTGATTCACCGGAAATTCGATCATAAAGTAATTTATAACAAATAATTGGTTTAAAATCATTATTGAGATTATAATAATTATATTAGCCACTAGCTTAATCTATTATTTATCATAATTTTTAATGTATCTCGTCAAGTAAATTTTAGGAAAATATTGACGATAAGTCGATGTATTTACAAAGTCAGATGTTTCTAGCGATTTTAAAGTAGCGTAATTATTGTTGAAAATATTGTTCTAATAGTTTATTACATCTTACGCAGTATCTGATTATTTAAAAAGAAAAATAGAAATAACTCGCGGATCATACGATTAATGATGAGAAACCGTTAGTGCAATTACGCGAACGGATTATTTTACGATGTTATTATATCCTATTTAATAAGTTTCCGATTTCATTCCGTAAGCATGGTTGAATTCCAATTTTATGCGCGAAGACGGGAGAAAAAGGAAGAAATAAATGGACGAAGCGCAGGTTGATCAATCTGATGGCAGATGGGTTACGTGCTCTTCTGGAGGCGGCATCAGCGGGCCTTAAGAGGCTCCAAAGAGGCTACTGAATTACTGACAGCCAAATAACAGGGCGATCCGCGGCGCGATGTTCCACTCGTTGTCGGCGCCCTTTCTCTTCTTCTTTTCCGCTGCTCGTGAGCAGCGCATCTCGGGGCCCGCACCGCTCGGCTGTCCCAATATGGGCCAACATATTATGCATATCGGCCATCGTGGCTCTTATCTAAACGACGTAAGTACGGGCGCATCTCTTTGGAGTAGCCGACCGCGAATGTTGCTTGTATCCCGACAACTACCGCTCGTCGGATCGACTTGATTAGGCGAGAATCTTGTCTCGATGTCCACGAACGTAACCATTCATATAAAAGATTATCGTACGGCGTGATTTCTAAGATCGATGTAATATTGTATTCTCACCAATACTGAGAAAATGTCATTTTCTCGCGGCTATTAATGCACCGTGAAAAAAAGAGACGGTTCTTTATAAAGTTAAATTCGCGCTTGATTATTAACAGCCGTAATGCCGCAATGCCGATGTATAGGCGCCTATTCATTATCTCGGCTCCGTCAAAAGGCTTTTAAAAGGAAGTTACGTAAAACACGTATTATACGCGTGAATACGATTAATTGCCACGATTTGTTCCATCCAGTTTAATGTATGTCCATATAATCACTGTCGTTTGTTCCTTTCTCTCCTACAGCCGCGCCCGAATTCGTCGTCTTCTTACTTAATCGCGCACGTACATACCTGCAGAAATCGATCGACGTCGATCTTGAATCGCCGGCACGTCTAAGCCAAGCGCCTCGTACGGTGCGCTCGTTAGTATCACCTAGCTCAATAATTACAACCGCGCGATATTTTTCCGCAGCTATCCGATAAGATCCAGCGCAGAGGTCGCGCAGAGACACAATCTATAATTACATCGGTGCGCCGACCGATGCACGAGATCGCATTGCTTGTTAACACACACATTCGCACGATCGGCCCTGCCGTTCTTTTTGTACGAGAAATACGAGAGTACTGAAGGATGCTTGGCTGCTTTGGATTAGCTTGTAAAATAAGATATATCCCCGTGTTTGAAAGGAAAATAATTGCGTTCGACCATTTGTCTGTGTTGCATACAACGCCAAACATCTCAATATTCTCTATCTTGGAAATATATTACTGTAACGCACCATGGCAGACTATAGAGGATCTGTGCCTTTCGTTTGGTGAATGTTTGAGAAGGTAAGTTATACAATTCGATACAATTTGCCTCGCGAACATCGATATTACTTCGTCAATTTTCAGCGATATGTCATTTCTTAAGAAACAATGTCCTAAAATGACATGGCTGTTTTTCACGTCAACTTGCATAGATATCGCGTATAAGTACATTACGAGCAGACATTAATATCTCAGTTTACATGTTTGGGCGGAGCGTAACAAATTTCATTGATACTGTTCATCAAACGCATTGGTTGATTAGCGACGATTAATTGCTTCTTAAGAAGACGAGAGACAAACGAGACGTCACGAGCGCAAGGTACTGCTGACTAGGATTATTGCTGTTTGTCAACAATCAGCTGATGATTCTTACTTCACGCGACGATAAATATATTCATCGATTCGAGAAATCTTATATGAAGGAGATTTATCATATCCGCTTCTGCTGAAATATCTCTCTCATTTCATTTCAATCACAGTATATATAAATGCACTTATCTCTTACCTGTCACGGATTCTACCGATGATTAGTATTTAAAACAATGTTGTTTAATTGCCGTCGTTATTGCATCGTTTCCCGCGTATCGAGAATACGATTATGTAGGAATATAATCGAGTATGCATAAGCGACTAAGTAGCAGTCGGGAGGGAGATAACGTCTGGGCGAGACAGACGGCAACTTAAAACATCCGATAAGAAACACGCGCATGGGGCGCTTAACGATTTCATAAAGAAGATAACGGTCGAAGGTAGAGCTAATTAAGTGATACAATTTCTGCGTCCTAAAGGACGTTAAAGCCAACATCAAGTGTACACTTGTCCACGGTAAAAGTTACTTAATACTTAAGATACATACCTCAACCGAGCATCGACTTGCCTAATTATCTTTGACATTTCTGTGCGCAGCAATACAACGATGGCGGTCTCTTAGTGTCTAGCGTTCTCATTCATTATCATGTAATAGCTTTATTATACTAACAATATTTATTTAAATAACTGTGGCAGTATTTTACTCATAATTTTCGATTATAATTATCTATATAGTCGTGAAAAAAGAAGATTATTTTCGAATATGATTACGAAACGGAAGGTTGATTTTAAAAAATTAAAGAATATTGTGCGCCACGCCCCCATCGTATACGCATGCACACGTGTTGCGTTATGTATTGTTTCGAGCCTATGTAAGAACATTCACCGGGTAGATAAGTGGAGTACCGGACTGGTTGAAGCGATGCGAACTGATTCGCAGCCAGAAGTTGATTCACGATTATGGTGGCCCCATGCACGCCCTTATTCCTTCGATCCTACCTGATAACCGCTGCGAATCTCGACTGTAAAATAGTTTTCGGCTGGGATCCTTTTTTTTGTCGGCACGACACGGCAAACTTCTCTCGATATAGAATGTCTCGCATTATTTCCGCCTGGACGAGTCGCTAGATCGCCGAATTCCTAAGCAAGCAATCCCGATGATCTGAGCCACAAACATCCGTTTGAGGAACTATTTGCTTCAAAGGAAATGGTTTGGATATTAATTTCAAAAGTTTCCTTTTATCGAATTTTTTAAAAGTCCCTTTTACAAATTTTCAACTTGCGTTCACGTAAAAAAAAAAATATCTGTAGCGTAAAAAAATTCCATCAGCACAAGTTCAATTGCTATTAAAGAAATATACGTTATCATTTTGTAATACCAATGTATCACAAGATGTAAACTTTAACTTTAATCAATACAACTCGTTTTAAACATAGCTACTTCTATCCCGTTAGTTTTTGCGTGAAATTATGCATTACTTGATTACTAGATTGCAATATTATCATAATTATTCTCATAATGTAGATAATGTAGCGACTTATAAAACAAGATTGAAATTCTTTCTCGACTATCGTGAATGTCACGCGCGCATGTTCGTACGTTGTTTTATGGCGTAAATAGAGTCATCGAGTATAACTACGGTATATTATGAGATATGACGTTTAATAGAAGACTCATTTTAATATTATGGCCGCGCACGATATATAAAAATATAAACTTGCCTCCGGGCTCGAGATTTACTAATTATTATGCAGGTCACTTAGTCGTGCATTTTCGTGGTGAGTGTACATGTACGAGTACATGTGCGTACGACATCACATGTAACGAATAAGGATCACGCAGGTGCAGCTTGACTCGCGAACCGCACGAGAATTCACCTTCGTCCCTCGCCTCTCCCGTCTCTATTCTCCCTCCGTCTTTTCGCAACCTTTCTCTCTTTGCTACCACGAGGAACTGATATTCTCGCACACTTCTCGCGTTTCCATAAAGAGACGAAGAAAGTCGCGTGCATTCTTCGACCAGCGTGCGGTCCGCATTGGCTAGAGCAAAATAGAAGTTCTATGACGTGGAAAAAGAGAAACGGAAAGATACACCTGCGTTGCTACGGCGCGATAGTGTGGGCGTTTCGCGATAACAAATGTGATTCTGGTATAAGATCCTTCGAAAATGTTTCCTTCAATATTACGGTCGTGGCATAATTGTTCAAAATTTTTTAAGAAACTCTGAAAAAAGATTTAAATATAAATGTGTTGCAAATGTGAATTATATTCCTAAAATTTTGAATAAGTTTATGAATTAAAATAAACGCGCAGTTTTTTTCCTTAAATATTGTCTCAATAAATTATCTTAATAAATTACAGTTAGTTATTAAAAACTGCAATAGTTGCACTACTGATAATACATCTAACAATAAGAATAATTTATAAATATGTATAAGTATTTATAATAAACTGCTTAGGAGCATCTGTAAAAATATGACATGCTGGCAATTCCTGTTTCGAAGGGCAAAAGGCAGCTCCGGGTCGCGCCTCGTGTCTAGATCACTTTTACGAGGGGATTAATAGATTATAGAGACGTTAGAGAGGAATACTCGAGACCTCCTGCCGATGCGTTATATTACTCAAATTTTTCTGAACTTTTATTGTTTTTTTCTCTCTTTCTGTCGTTTGTTATCACTAATAAAAATCTTTCAAACATGTTCGGCGCGAACTCATTATTACGGCCATAATAGTTTTCATAAATCCATTTTCTCATGTTCAAAAATATATAATTATTATAAAATGCGAAAAAATCTTACAGCTTACTTTTTTACTAGAAAAAATATGTTTAGAAATATCGTAAATATTGTTCCACAAAATAATTCTACGCAAAATATCTAAAATATATAAATTTTCGCAAACTTTATGAAATAAAGATGTTTTGTTCTATCGAAAGTGACTTGTACAGAGATCGGCGAGAGAAATTGAGCGATCACCTGAATCACGTTGTAAGTACCGTCCGTGCGATAATAATCATCCCCGAAGACCCGCCGCAGCCGTCCTCGTGATTATCCTCACGAAGAGACACGTGATCCGGACAACTCCGACCGATCGAGATAACCGCGAGCTCCGAGCGACGTTATTGGCCATCTAGAGGCTGCCCGTATCTAAGCTGTACCAGTGTTCCGGCGAAATGGAAGCGACGGAGAGGGGCTTTTTTTTGCTAACGACGACAAACTTGTCCCGCGGTGTTCACGATTCGACCTAAACTGTGACCTCGACGTCGTAAATTTCGCGTCATAGCTGTTGTCACCGGTTCACCTTTTTATGAGCGTACTGCGACGCGCATTCACGGCTCCCTCGAGACGTATCCGAGTTGCCAGAGTGTTGAAAGAACCTCTTTAACAAGAGGTCTAGTAATAATAACAATTTGATACATCCTGCGCACGATGATCCTATTGTCGCTTTGCGTGGATTTTGAACGATTATCTCGGGTAATTCATGAAATGAGAATTATATTTAATTTTCTAGGAATAAGCAGCTCTTTTCGCAAAAGCTTTACCGAAATGTGTTAATTAACCTAATTATTTAAATTTTTAAAAACTTTCTGCATAAATCGAAATAAAAATCTATATTTTTACTAATAAAAATATTAATGATAAATATAATCTTGATAGATATTACGAGATTAGATATTTTAATTTTATATCTATGCAAGAATAGAACTTTTTACATGTAAGATTATATCCTTGGTAAGAAAATATTTTGAAACTGTCAACGCAAATTCATATAGCGTTAATGCGGTAACTGTATTTCGGAACGGATTTCGGTATTGAAGTTGTTTATCGTGAGGCTAGTTAATGCGCCGGTTGTGTTCATCGAGACGAAGGCGCTTTTAAGATGAAAGATACGATGAAGTTTTGATTTATAGTCGCGGCACAATCGACCGGGGAAGTGATGATAATTCGTTAGCGGATGAACCACATCACTGATAACAACCCGACACATTGTCACCCATGACGACGTTAATGCGGCCAAGCCCTCTTTCGTTTATAGCGCTGATATACGTCATATACCGCGTGTTTCATGGCCGACATCTCATTAAAATTTCAATTACTGACTCCCGTTTACGATCGCGTTCATGCGAGAAATAGTGTCTATGAGATGACATTTCTTTGCCTCGAAATGACAAACCAGAGTTTAATAGACGATCGCTTTATCATTTTCAAAGAAATTCCACATTGAATTTAACATGTAATGAATCAGTTGTTTATCGCAATATTTAAAAATAATTTACATGCTATTTATCAGTATATTAATCAAATAATAAAAAAATTTTTGTCTATAGTTTCATTTTTATAAAAAAATGTGTTTGCTTATTAATTCTCATTTTTTTTTTATATGTAACTTATCATGCCAGGATTGCATCAATTAGCGTACATCTTTTATTTTTTTTTTCTCATAACGATAACAAAATTGTATTGTATTATTGAATCTTTAATTCTTATAATGGCTTCTTTAATTTAAAGATTTCAATTTGCAAAAAACTGTGAAATAAATTTAAAAGATAATATTTTAATAAAGAATGTAAATAGATTATTATATATACGTAATTTACATCTATGTATGACTCATAGATATGAAATTATATTTCTTTACATTTTCCGCTTATATCAAATTCGTGATTAAACTGAATATCATTATAGAAGATTTCGATACCGGATATAAGCCATTTGATGCGCCGATGTGCCGATTTTCGAAAAGTGGGTTTCGAATTAAAGGTTCTTATGGACGAAACCTTAAATTCACTTCCCCGACCCTCATGCAATATTTTAAGCTTCGCGCATTTCCTGGCATGCCCGTGACATCAGGAACCGCAA